>NC_060140.1:42340573-43041730 GCF_021461385.2 Schistocerca piceifrons | reverse complement strand
AGCGACGCAATCTCTGTGTTAATTCGTCAATGTGAGGGTGCGAGAGATGCAATAAAGAAGGAATAGTGCATCATAAAGGAGATACTCGGATCCGATAAGAAAATCCTCTCCTTTCCATAGAATCGACATTCGATTTAGAAGGAGAAGTCATAGAGCACATAGTATTCCATAGCGTCGCAATTTCTGTGTTAATTCGTCAATGTGATGGAGCGAGGGATGCAGTAAAGAATGAATAGTGCATCGGAAAGGAGATACTCCTGTACCAAAAGAAAATTCTTTCGTTTCCATAGAAACGTTACTCGATGTAGAATGAGAAGTCATGGAACCCATAGTATTTCATAACAACGCAATTTCTGTGTTAATTCGTCAATGTGAGGGAGCGAGAGATGCAGTAAAGAAGGAATAGAGCATCGGAAAGGAGATACTCGTATCCCATTAGAAAATCCTGTCGTTTCAATAGAAACGTAACTCGATTTAGAAAAAGAAGTTATAGAACCCATAGTATTTCATTTCGACGCAATCTCTGGGTTAATTCGTCAATGTGAGAGTGCGAGGGATGCAATAACGAAGGAATAGTGCATCGGAAAGGAGATAGACGTATCACAAAAGAAAATCCTCTCGTTTCCATAGAAACGTAACTCGATTTAGAAGGAGAAGTCATAGAACACATAATATTCCATTGAGTCGCAATTTCTGTGTTAATTCGTGAATGTGAGGGAGCCAGGGATGCACTAAAGAAGGAATAGTGCATCGGAAAGGAGATAGACGTATCCCAAAAGATTATCCTGTCGTTTCCATAGAAACGTAACTCGATTTAGAAGGAGACGTCATATAACACATAGTATATCATAACGACGCAATTTCTGTGTTATTTCGCCAATGTGATGGAGCGAGGGATGCAGTAAAGAAGGAATAGTGCATCGGCAAGGAGATACTCGTACCCCAAAAGAAAATCCTGTCGTTCCATGGAAACGTTACTCGATTTAGAAGGAGAAGTCATAGAACCCATAGTATTTCATAGCGACGCAATTTCTGTGTTAATTCGTCAATGTGAGGGAGCGAGGAATGCAGTAAAGAAGGAATAGTGCATCGGAAAGGAGATACTCGTATCCCATAAGAAAATCCTGTCGTTTCCTTAAAAACGTTGCTCAATTTAGAAGGAGAAGTCATAGAACCCATAGTATTTCATAGCGACGCAATTTCTGTGTTAATTCGTCAATGTGAGGGAGCGAGAGATGCAGTAAATAGGGAATAGGGCATCGGAAAGGAGATACTCGTATCCCAAAAGAAAATCCTGTCGTTACAATAGAAACGTTACTCGATTTAGAAAGAGAAGTTATAGAACCCATAGTATTTCATAGCGACGCAACCTCTGTGTTAATTCGTCAATGTGAGGGTGCGAGGGATGCCATAAAGAAGGAATAGTGCATCGGAAAGGAGATTGCTGTATCCCGAAACGAAATCCTGTCGTTTCCATAGAAACGTTACTCGATTTACTTGGAGAAGTTATAGAACCCATAGTATTTCATGGCGACGCAATTTCTCTGCTTATTCGTCAATGTGAGGGAGCGAGGGATGTAGTAAAGAACTAATAGTGCATCGGAAAGGAGGTACTCGTATCATAAAAGAAAATCCTGTCGTTTCCATAGAAACGTTACTCGATTTAGAAGGAGAAGTCATGGAACCCATAGTATTTCATAGCGACGCAATTTCTGTGTTAATTCGTCAATGTGAGGGAGCGAGAGATACAGTAAAGAGGGAATAGGGCATCGGAAAGGAGATACTCGTATCCCAAAAGAAAATCCTGTCGTTACAATAGAAACGTTACCCGATTTAGAAAGAGAAGTTATAGAACACATAGTACTCCATAGCGACGCAACCTCTGTGTTAATTCGTCAATGTGAGGGTGCGAGGGATGCCATAAAGAAGGAATAGTGCATCGGAAAGGAGATACTCGGATCCGAAAAGAAAATCCTGACCTTTCCGTAGAAACATTACTAGATATAGAAAGAGAAGTCATAGAGCACATAGTATTCCATAGCGTCGCAATTTCTGTGTTAATTCGTCAATGTGATGGAGTAAGGATGCAATAGTGCATCGGAAAGGAGATAGTCGTATCCCAAACGAAAATCCTGTCGTTTCAATGGAAACGTTACTCGATTTAGAAGGAGAAGTCATAGAATCCTTCCGATTTCATAGCGACGCAATTTCTTAGCTTATTCCTCAATGTTAGGGAACGAGGGATGCAGTAATGTAGGGATAGTCCTTCGGAAAGGAAATACTCGTATCTCAAAGGAGAATTCTGTCCTTTCCATAGAAACGTTACTCGATTTAGAAGGAGAAGTCATAGAATTCATAGTATTTCATAGCGACGCAATTTATGTGTTAATACGTCAATGTGAAGGAGCGAGGGATGCAGGATAGAAGGAATAGTGCATCGGAAAGGAGATACTCGTATACCAGTATACCAAAAGGACATCCTGTCGTTTCCATAGAAACGTTACTCGATTTAGAAGGAGAAGTCATAGAACCCATAGTATTTCATAGTGACGCAATTTCTGTGTTAATTCGGCAATGTGAGGGAGCGAGAGATGCAGTAAAGAGGGAATAGTGCATCGGAAGGGAGATACTCGTATCCCAAAGGAAAATCCTGTCGTTTCAATAGAAACGTTACTCGATTTAGAAAGAGAAGTTATAGAACCCATAGTATTTCATAGCAACGCAATCTCTGTGTTAATTCGTCAATGTGAGGGTGCGAGGGATGCAATAATGAAGAAATAGTGCATGGGAAAGGAGATACTCGGATCCGATAGGAAAACCCTGTCCTTTCCATAGAATCGATATTCGATTTAGAAGGATAAGTCATAGAGCACATAGTATTCCATAGCGTCGCAATTTCTGTGTTAATTCGTCAATGTGAGGGAGCGAGGGATGCAGTAAGGAAGGAATAGTGCATCGGCAAGGAGATACTCGTATGCCAAACGAAAATCCTGTCGTATCCATAGAAACGTTACTCGATTTAGAAGGAGAAGTCATAGAAGACATATTATTCCATAGCGTCGAAATATCTGTGTTAATTCGTCTATGTGAGATAGCCAGGGATGCAGTAAAGTTGGAATAGTGCATCGGAAAGGAGATACTCGTATCCCTAATGTAAAACCTGTCGTTTCCATAGAAACGTTTCTCGATACAGAAGGAGAAGTTATAGTACCCATAGTATTTCATGGCGACGCAATTTCTCTGCTTATTCGTCAATGTGAGGTAGCGAGGGATGTAGTAAAGTACTAATAGTGCATCGGAAAGGAGCTACTCGTATCATAAAAGAAAATCCTGTCGTTTCCATAGAAACGTTACTCGATTTAGAAGGAGAAGTCATGGATCCCATAGTATTTCATAGCGACGCAATTTCTGTGTTAATTCGTCAATGTGAGGAAGCGAGAGATGCAGTAAAGAAGAAATAATGCATCGGATGAGACATACACGTATCCCAAAAGAAAAACCTGTCGTTTCAATAGAAACGTTACTCGATTTAGAAGGAGAAGTTATAGAACACATAGTATTTCATAGCGACGCAATATCAGTGTTAATTCGTCAATGAGAGGGAGCGAGGAATGCAGTAGAGGAGGAATAGAGCATCGGAAAGGAGATACTCGTATCCCAAAAGAAAATCCTGTCGTATCCATAGAAACGTTACTCGATTTAGAAGGAGAAGTCATAGAACCCATAGTATTTCATAGCGACGCAATTTCTGTGTTAATTCGTCAATATGAGGGAGCGAGGAATGCAGTAAAGAAGGAATAGTGCATCGGAAAGGAGATACTCGTATCCCATAAGAAAATCCTGTCGTTTCCATAGAAACGTTACTCGATTTAGTAGGAGAAGTCACAGAACACATAGTATTCCATAGCGTCGCAATTTCTGTGTTAATTCGTAAATGTGAGGGAGCCAGGGATGCAGTAAAAAGGAATAGTTCGTCGGAAAGGAGATACTCGTATCCCAACAGAAAATCCTGTCGTTTCCTTAAAAACATTGCTCGATTTAGAAGGAGAAGTCATAGAACCCATAGTATTTCATAGCGACGCAATTTCTGTGTTAATTCGTCAATGTGAGGTGGCGAGGGATGCAGTAAAGTAGGAATAGTGCTTTGGAAAGGAGATACTCGTATCCCAAACGAAAATCCTGTCGTTACCGTAGAAACGTGACTCGATTTAGAAGGAGAAGTCATAGAACCCATAGTATTCCATAGCGACGCAATTTCTGTGTTAATTCTTCAGTGTGAGGGAGTGAGAGATGCAGTAAAGAAGGAATAGTGCATCGGAAAGGAGAAACTCGTATCCCAAAAGAAAATCCACTCGTCTCCATGGAAACATTACTCGATTTAGAAGGAGATGTCATAGAATCCTTCCGATTTCATAGCGACGCAATTTCTGAGCTTATTCGTCAATGTGAGGGATCGAGGGATGCAGTAATGTAGGGATAGTCCATCGGAAAGGAGATACTCGTATCTCAAAGGAGAATCCTGTCCTTTCCATAGAAACGTTACTCGATTTAGAAGGAGAAGTCATAGAATTCATAGTATTTCATAGAGACGCAATTTCATTGTTAATTCGTCCATTTGAGGGACCGAGGGATGCAGTAAAGAAGAAATAATGCATCGGAAGAGACATACTCGTATCCCAAAAGGAAAACCTGTTGTTTCAATAGAAACGTTACTCGATTTAGAAGGAGAAGTTATAGAACACATAGTATTTCATAGCGACGCAATATCAGTGTTAATTCATCAATGAGAGGGAGCGAGGGATGCAGTAGAGGAGGAATAGTGCATCGGAAAGGAGATACTCGTATCCCAAAAGAAAATCCTGTCGTTCCCATAGAATCATAACTCGATTTTGAAGGAGAAATGATAGAACCCATAGTATTTCACAGCGACACAATTTATGTGTTAATTCGACAATGTGAGGTAGCGAGGGATGCAGAAAAGAAGGAATAGTGCATCGGAAAGGAGATACTCGTATCCCAAAAGAAATCCTGTCGTTACCATAGAAACGTTACTCGATTTAGAGAGAGGAATCATAGAACCCATAGTATATCATAGCGACGCAATTTCTGTGTTAATTCGTCAATGAGAGGGAGCGAGGGATGCAGTAAAGAAGGAATAGAGCATCGGAAAGGAGATACTCGTATCCCAAAAGAAAATCCAGTCGTCTCCATGGAAACGTTACTCGATTTAGAGGGAGAAGTCATAGAACCCATAGTAATTCCTAGAGACGCAATTTCTGTGTTAACTCGTCTATGTGAGGGAGCGAGGGATGAAGTAAAGAAGGAATAGTGCATCGGAAAGAGATAGTTGTATCCCGAAACGAAATCCTGACGTTTCCATAGAAACGTAACTCGATTTAGAAGGAGAAGTTATAGAACCCATAGTATTACATGGCGACGCAATATCTCTGCTTATACGTCAATGTGAGGGAGCGAGGGATGCAGTAAAGAACTAATAGTGCATCGGAAAGGAGGTTCTCGTATCATAAAAGAAAATCCTGTCGTTTCCATAGAAACGTAACTCGATTTAGACGGAGAAGTCATGGAACCCATAGTATTTCATAGCGACGTAATTTCTGTGTTAATTCGTCAATGTGAGGGAGCGAGAGATGCAGTAAAGAGGGAATAGTGCATCGGAAGGGAGATACTCGTATCCCAAAAGAAAATCCTGTCGTTTCAATAGAAACGTTACTCGATTTAGAAAGAGAAGTTATAGAACCCATAGTATTTCATAGCAACGCAATCTCTGTGTTAATTCGTCAATGTGAGGGTGCGAGGGATGCAATAAAGAAGAAATAGTGCATGGGAAAGGAGATACTCGGATCCGATAAGAAAACCCTGTCCTTTCCATAGAATCGATATTCGATTTAGAAGGATAAGTCATAGAGCACATAGTATTCCATAGCGTCGCAATTTCTGTGTTAATTCGTCAATGTGAGGGAGCGAGGGATGCAGTAAGGAAGGAATAGTGCATCGGCAACGAGATACTCGTATGCCAAACGAAAATCCTGTCGTATCCATAGAAACGTTACTCGATTTAGAAGGAGAAGTCATAGAAGACATAGTATTCCATAGCGTCGAAATATCTGTGTTAATTCGTCTATGTGAGGGAGCCAGGGATGCAGTAAAGTTGGAATAGTGCATCGGAAAGGAGATACTCGTATCCCGAATGTAAAACCTGTCGTTTCCATAGAAACGTTTCTCGATTTAGAAGGAGAAGTCATTGATCCCATAGTATTTCATAGCGACGCAATTTCTGTGTTAATTCGTCAATGTGATGGAGCGAGAGATGCAGTAAAGAAGAAATAATGCATCGGAAGAGACATACTCGTATCCCAAAAGAAAAACCTGTCGTTTCAATAGAAACGTTACTCGATTTAGAAGGAGAAGTTATAGAACACATAGTATTTCATAGCGACGCAATTTCTGTGTTAATTCGTCAATGTGAGGGAGCGAGAATTGCAGTAAAGAAGAAATAATGCATCGGAAGAGACATACTCGTATCCCAAAAGAAAAACCTGTCGTTTGAATAGAAACGTTACTCGATTTAGAAGGAGAAGTTATAGAACACATAGTATTTCATAGCGACGCAATATCAGTGTTAATTCGTCAATGAGAGGGAGCGAGGGATGCAGTAGAGGAGGAATAGTGCATCGGAAAGGAGATACTCGTATCCCAAAAGAAAATCCTTTCGTTTCCATAGAAACGTTACTCGATTTAGAAGGAGAAGTCATAGAACCCATAGTATTCCATAGCGACGGAATTTCTGTTTTAATTCTACAATGTGAGGGAGCGAGAGATGCAGTAAAGAAGGAATAGTGCATCGGAAAGGAGATACTCGTATCCCAAAAGAAAATCCTGTCGTTTCCTTCAAAACGTTGCTCGATTTAGAAGGAGAAGTCATAGAACCCACAGTATTACATAGCGACGCAATTTCTGTTTTAATTCGTCAATGTGAGGGAGCGAGGGATGAAGTAAAGAAGGAATAGTGCACCGGAAAGGAGATTGTTGTGTCCCGAAACGAAATCCTTTCGTTTCCATAGAAACGTTACTTGATTTAGTTGGAGAAGTTATAGAAACCATAGTATTTCATGGCGACGCAATTTCTCTGCTTATTCGTCAATGTGAGGGAGCGAGGGATGTAGTAAAGAACTAATAGTGCATCGGAAAGGAGGTACTCGTTTCATAAAGGAAAATCCTGTCGTTTCCATAGAAACGTTACTCGATTTAGAAGGTGAAGTCATGGAACACATAGTATTTCATAGCGACGCAATTTCTGTATTAATTCGTCAATGTGAGGGAGCGAGAGATGCAGCAAAGATGGAATAGGGCATCGGAAAGGAGACACTCGTATCCCAAAAGAAAATCCTGTCGTTACAATAGAAACGTTACTCGATTTATTTGGAGAAGTTATAGAACCCATAGTATTTCAAAGCGACGCAACCTCTGTGTTAATTCGTCAATGTGAGGGTGCGAGGGATGCCATAAAGAAGGAATAGTGCATCGGAAAGGAGATACTCGGATCCGAAAAGAAAATCCTGTCCTTTCCGTAGAAACATTACTCGATTTAGAAAGAGAAGTCATAGAGCACATAGTATTCCATAGCGTCGCAATTTCTGTGTTAATTCGTCAATGTGATGGAGTAAGGAAGGGATAGTGCATCGGAAAGGAGATAGTCGTATCCCAAACGAAATGCCTGTCGTTTCCATGGAAACGTTACTCGATTTAGAAGAAGAAGTCATAGAATCCTTCCGATTTCATAGCGACGCAATTTCTGAGCTTATTCGTCAATGTTAGGGAACGAGGGATGCAGTAATGTAGGGATAGTCCATCGGAAAGGAGATACTCGTATCTCAAAGGAAAATCCTGTCCTTTCCATAGAAACGTTACTCGATTTAGAAGGAGAAGTCATAGAATTCATAGTATTTCATAGAGACGCAATTTCATTGTTAATTCGTCAATGTGAGGGAGCGAGGGATGCAGTAAGGAAGAAATAATGCATCGGAAGAGACATACTCGTATCCCAAAAGGAAAACCTGTCGTTTCAATAGAAACGTTACTCGATTTAGAAGGAGAAGTTATAGAACAGATAGTATTTCATAGCGACGCAATATCAGTGTTAATTCGTCAATGAGAGGGAGCGAGGGATGCAGTAGAGGAGGAATAGTGCATCGGAAAGGAGATACACGTATCCCATAAGAAAATCCTGTCGGTTCCTTAGAAACGTTACTCGATTTAGAAGGAGAAGTCATAGAACACATAGTATTTCATAGCGACGCAATTTATGTGTTAATACGTCAATGCGAGGGAGCGAGGGATGCAGGATAGAAGGAATAGTGCATCGGAAAGGAGATACTCGTATACCAGTATACCAAAAGGAAATCCTGTCGTTTCCATAGAAACGTTACTCGATTTAGAAGGAGAAGTCATAGAACAAATAGTATTTCATAGTGACGCAATTTCTGTGTTAATTCGTCAATGAGAGGGAGCGAGGGATGCAGTAAAGAAGGAATAGAGCATCGGAAAGGAGATACTCGTATCCCAAAAGAAAATCCAGTCGTCTCCATGGAAACGTTACTCGATTTAGGAGGAGAAGTCATAGAACCCATAGTAATTCCTAGAGACGCAATTTCTGTGTTAATTCGTCAATGTGAGGGAGCGAGGGATGAAGTAAAGAAGGAATAGTCCATCGGAAAGGAGAGAGTTGTATCCCGAAACGAAATCCTCTCGTTTCCATAGAAACGTTACTCGATTTAGAAGGAGAAGTCATGGAACCCATAGTATTTCATAGCGACGCAATTTCTGTGTTAATTCGTTAATGTGAGGGAGCGAGAGATGCAGTAAAGAGGGAATAGTGCATCGGAAGGGAGATACTCGTATCCCAAAAGAAAATCCAGTCGTCTCCATGGAAACGTTACTCGATTTAGGAGGAGACGTCATAGAACCCATAGTAATTCCTAGAGACGCAATTTCTGTGTTAATTCGTCAATGTGAGGGAGCGAGGGATGCAGTAAGGAAGGAATAGTGCATCGGCAAGGTGATACTCGTATGCCAAACGAAAATCCTGTCGTTTCCACAGAAATTTTATTCGATTAAGAAGGAGAAGTCATAGAACACATATTATTCCATAGCGTCGCAATATCTGTGTTAATTCGTCTATGTGAGGGAGCCAGGGATGCAGTAAAGTTGGAATAGTGCATCGGAAAGGAGATACTCGTATCCCGAATGTAAAACTTGTCGTTTCCATAGAAACGTTTCTCGATATAGATGGAGAAGTAATAGAACCCATAGTATTTCATAGCGACGCAATTTCTGTGTTAATTCGTCAATCTGAGAGAGGATGGATGCAGTAAAGAAGGAATACTGCAGCGGAAAGGAGATACTCGTATCCCAAAAGAAAATCCAGTTGTTTCCATTGATACGTTACTCAATTTAGAAGGAGATATCATAGAAACAATGGTGTTTCAGAGCGACGCAATTTCTGAGTTAATTTGTCAATGTGAGGGAGCAAGGGATGCAGTTAAGAGGGAATAGTGCATCGGAATGGAGATACTCGTATCGCAAAAGAAAATCCTGACGTTTCCATAGTAATGTTATACGATTTAGAAAGAGAAGTCATAGAACCCTTAGGATTTTATAGCGACGCCATTTCTGTGTTAATTCGTCAATGTGAGAGAGCGAGGGATGCAGAAAGAAGGAATGGTACATCGGAAAGGAGATACACGTATCCCAAAAGAAAAACCTTTCGTTTCCATAGAAACGTTACTCCATTTAGAAGGAGAAGCCAAAGAACCCATAGTATTTCATAGCAACGCAACTTCTGTGTTAATTCGTCAATGTGAGGGAGCGAGAGATGCAGTAAAGAAGGAATAGTGCATCGGAAATGAGATACTCGTATCCCAAAAGAAAATCCAGTCGCTTCCATGGAAACGTTACACGATTTAGAAGGAGAAGTTATAGAACATAGTTGTTTTTCATGCCGACGCAATTTCTCTGCTTATTCCTCGATGTGAGTGACCGAGGGATGCAGTTAAGAACTAATAGTACATCGGGAAAGAGGTACTCGTATCATAAAAGAAAATCCTGTCGTCTCCATAGAAACGTTACTCGATATAGAAGGAGAAGTCATGGAACCCATAGTATTTCATAGCGACGCAATATCTGTGTTAATTCGTCAATGGGAAGGAGCTAGAGATGCAGTAAAGAGATAATAGTGCATCGGAAAGGAGATACTCGTATCCCAAAAGAAAATCGTGTCGTTTCAATAGAAACGTTACTCGATTTAGAAAGAGAAGTTATAGAACCCATAGTACTTCGTAGCGACGCAATCTCTGTGTTAATTCGTCAATGTAAGGGGGCGAGGGATGCAATAAGGAAGGAATAGTGCATCGGAATGGACATACTCGGATCCCAAAAGGATATCCTGTCCTTTCCATAGAAACGTTACTCGATTTAGAAGGAGAAGTCATAGCGCACATAGTAATCCATAGCGTCGCTATTTCTGTGTTAATTCGTCAATGTGATGGAGCCAGGGGAGCAGTAAGGGAGGAATATAGCATCGGAAAGGAGATAGTCGTATCCCAAAACAAAATCCTGTCGTTTGCATAGAAACGTCTCTCGATTTAGAAGGAGAAATCATAGCACCCATAATATTTCATAGCGACGCAATTTCTGTGTTAATTCCTCAATGTGAGGGAGCCAGGGATGCAGTAAAGAAGGAATAGTGCATCGGAAAGGAGATACTCGTATCCCAAAAGAAAATCCTGTCATTTCCACAGAAAAATTACTCGATTTAGAAGGAGAAGTATTGGAACACATAGCTGTTCATAGCGACGCAATTTCTGTGATAATTCGTCAATGTGAGGGAGCGAGGGATGCAGTAAAGAAGGAATAGTGCATCTGAAAGGAGATAACCGTATCCCAAAAGAAAATCCTGTCCTTTCCATAGAAACGTTACTCGATTTAGAAGGAGATGTCATAGAACCAATGGTATTTCATAGCGACGCAATATCTGTGTTAATTTGTCAAAGTGAGGGAGCGAGGGATGCAGTGAAAAAGGAATAGTGCATCGGAAGGGAGATACTCGTATCGCAAAAGAAAATCCACTCGTTTCCATAGAAACGCTTCTGGATTTAGAAGGAGAAGTCATAGAACCCCTAGTATTTCATAGCGACGCCATTTCTGTGTTAATTCGTCAATGTGGGGGAGCGAGGGATGCAGTAAAGAAGGAGTAGTGCATCGGAAAGGAGATACTCGTATCCCAAAAGAAAATCCTGTCGTTTCCATAGAAACGTTACTCGATTTAGAAGGAGAAGTCATGGAACCCATAGTATTTCATAGCGACGCAATTTCAGTGTTAATTCGTCAATGTGAGGGAGCGACGGATGCAGTAAAGAAGGAATAGTGCATCACAAAGGAGATAGTCGTATTCCAAAAGAAAATCCTGTCGTTTGCATAGAAACGTCTCTCGATTTAGAAGGAGAAATCATAGGACCCA
The DNA here is from genome assembly GCF_021461385.2 of Schistocerca piceifrons. Lineage (NCBI taxonomy): Eukaryota > Metazoa > Arthropoda > Insecta > Orthoptera > Acrididae > Schistocerca > Schistocerca piceifrons. Next base: position 43,030,194 of record NC_060140.1, on the reverse strand, counting down.
TAGTATTTCATAGCGACGCAATTTCTGTGTTAATTCGTCAATGTGAGGGATCGAGGGACGCAGTAGAGGAGGAATAGTGTATCGGAAAGAAGATACTGGTATCCCAAAGGAAAATCCTGTCTTTTCCATAGAAACATAACTTGATTTAGAAGGAGAAGTCGTAGAACCCATAGTATTTCATAGCGACGCATTATCTGTGTTAATTCGTCAATGTGAGGGAGCAACGGATACAGTAAAGAAGGAATAGTGCATCGGAAAGAAGATACCCGTATACCAAAAGAAAATCCTGTCGTTTCCATAGAAACGTTACTCGATTTAGAAGGAGAAGTCATAGAACCCATAGGATTTCATAGCGACGCAATTTCTGTGCTTATTCGTCAATGTGAGGGAACGAGGGATACAGTAAAGAAGGAATATTGCATCGGAAAGGAGATCGTCGTATCCCAAAAGAAAATCCTGTCCTTTCCATAGAAACGTTACTCGATTTAGAAGGAGAAGTCACGGAACCCATAGTATCTCATAGCGACGCAATTTCTGGGTTAATTCGTCAATGTGAGGGATCGAGGTACGCAGTAGAGGAGGAATAGTCCATCGGAGTGGAGATACTCGTATCCCAAAGGAAAATCCTGTCGTTTCCATAGAAACATAACTTGATTTAGAAGGAGAAGTCGTAGAACCCATAGTATTTCATAGCGGCGCAATTTCTGTGATAATTCGTCAATGTGAGGGAGCGACAGATGCAGTAAAGAAGGAATAGTACATCGGAATGGAGATACTCGTATACCAAAAGAAAATCCTGTCGTTTCCATAGAAACGTTACTCGATTCAGAAGGTGAAGTCATAGAAGCCATAGTATTTCATAGCGACGGAATTTCTGAGGTAATTCGTCAATTTGAGGGAGCGAGGGATGCAGTAAAGAAGAAATAGGGCATCGGAAAGGAGATAGTCGTATCCCAAAAGAATAACCTGTCGTTTCCACAGAAACGTTACTCGATTTGGAAGAATAAGTCATAGAACACATAGTATTTCATGGTGACGCAATTTCTGTGTTAATTCGTCAAAGTGAGGGAGCGAGGAATGCAGTAAAGAAGGAATAGTGCATCGGAAAGGAGATACTCGTATCCCAAAAGAAGATCCAGTCGTTTCCATAGAAACGTTACTCGATTTAGAAGGAGAAGTCATACAACCCATAGTATATCATAGCGACGCAATTTCTCTGCTTATTCGTCAATGTGAGGGTGCGAGGGATCCAGTAAAGAAGAAATAGTGCATCGGAAAGGAGTTACTCGTATCCCATTAGAAAATCCTGTCGTTTCAATAGAAACGTAACTCGATTTAGAAAAAGAAGTTATAGAACCCATAGTATTTCATTTCGACGCAATCTCTGGGTTAATTCGTCAATGTGAGAGTGCGAGGGATGCAATAACGAAATAATAGTGCATCGGAAAGGAGATAGACGTATCCCAAAAGAAAATCCTCTCGTTTCCATAGAAACGTAACTCGATTTAGAAGGAGAAGTCATAGAACACATAGTATTCCATGGAGTCGCAATTTCTGTGTTAATTCGTGAATGTGAGGGAGCCAGGGATGCAGTAAAGAAGGAATAGTGCATCGGAAAGGAGATTGCTGTATCCCGAAACGAAATCCTGTCGTTTCCATAGAAACGTTACTCGATTTACTTGGAGAAGTTATAGAACCCATAGTATTTCATGGCGACGCAATTTCTCTGCTTATTCGTCAATGTGAGGGAGCGAGGGATGTAGTAAAGAACTAATAGTGCATCGGAAAGGAGGTACTCGTATCATAAAAGAAAATCCTGTCGTTTCCATAGAAACGTTACTCGATTTAGAAGGAGAAGTCATGGAACCCATAGTATTTCATAGCGACGCAGTTTATGTGTTAATACGTCAATGTGAAGGAGCGAGGGATGCAGGATAGAAGGAATAGTGCATCGGAAAGGAGATACTCGTATACCAGTATACCAAAAGGACATCCTGTCGTTTCCATAGAAACGTTACTCGATTTAGAAGGAGAAGTCATAGAACCCATAGTATTTCATAGTGACGAAATTTCTGTGTTAATTCGGCAATGTGAGGGAGCGAGAGATGCAGTAAAGAGGGAATAGTGCATCGGAAGGGAGATACTCGTATCCCAAAAGAAAATCCTGTCGTTTCGATAGAAACGTTATTTGATTTAGAAAGAGAAGTTATAGAACCCATAGTATTTCATAGCAACGCAATCTCTGTGTTAATTCGTCAATGTGAGGGTGCGAGGGATGCAATAAAGAAGAAATAGTGCATGGGAAAGGAGATACTCGGATCCGATAGGAAAACCCTGTCCTTTACATAGAATCGATATTCGATTTAGAAGGATAAGTCATAGAGCACATAGTATTCCATAGCGTCGCAATTTCTGTGTTAATTCGTCAATGTGAGGGAGCGAGGGATACAGTAAGGAAGGAATAGTGCATCGGCAAGGAGATACTCGTATGCCAAACGAAAATCCTGTCGTATCCATAGAAACGTTACTCGATTTAGAAGGAGAAGTCATAGAAGACATATTATTCCATAGAGTCGAAATATCTGTGTTAATTCGTCTATGTGAGGTAGCCAGGGATGCAGTAAAGTTGGAATAGTGTATCGGAAAGGAGATACTCGTATCCCGAATGTAAAACCTGTCGTTTCTATAGAAACGTTTCTCGATACAGAAGGAGAAGTTATAGTACCCATAGTATTTCATGGCGACGCAATTTCTCTGCTTATTCGTCAATGTGAGGTAGCGAGGGATGTAGTAAAGTACTAAAAGTGCATCGGAAAGGAGACACTCGTATCCCAAACGAAAATCCTGTCGTTTCCATAGAAACGTTACTCGATTTAGAAGGAGAAGTCATGGATCCCATAGTATTTCATAGCGACGCAATTTCTGTGTTAATTCGTCAATGTGAGGAAGCGAGAGATGCAATAAAGAAGAAATAATGCATCGGATGAGACATACTCGTATCCCAAAAGAAAAACCTGTCGTTTCAATAGAAACGTTACTCGATTTAGAAGGAGAAGTTATAGAACACATAGTATTTCATAGCGACGCAATATCAGTGTTAATTCGTCAATGAGAGGGAGCGAGGGATGCAGTAGAGGAGGAATAGTGCATCGGAAAGGAGATACTCGTATCCCAAAAGAAAATCCTGTCGTATCCATAGAAACGATACTCGATTTAGAAGGAGAAGTCATAGAACCCATAGTATTTCCTAGCGACGCAGTTTCTGTGTTAATTCGTCAATGTGAGGGAGCGAGGAATGCAGTAAAGAAGGAATAGTGCATCGGAAAGGAGATACTCGTATCCCATAAGAAAATTCTGTCGTTTCCATAGAAACGTTACTCGATTTAGAAGGAGAAGTCACAGAACACATAGTATTCCATAGCGTCGCAATTTCTGTGTTAATTCGTCAATGTGAGGGAGCCAGGGATGCAGTAAAAAGGAATAGTTCGTCGGAAAGGAGATACTCGTATCAAAAAAGAAAATCCTGTCGTTTCCTTACAAACGTTGCTCGATTTAGAAGGAGAAGTCATAGAACCCATAGTATTTCATAGCGACGCAATTCCTGTGTTAATTCGTCAATGTGAGGTGGCGAGGGATGCAGTAAAGTAGGAATAGTGCTTTGGAAAGGAGATACTCGTATCCCAAACAAAATCCTGTCGTTACCATAGAAACGTGACTCGATTTAGAAGGAGAAGTCATAGAACCCATAGTATTCCATAGCGTCGCAATTTCTGTGTTAATTCGTCAATGTGATGGAGTAAGGAAGCAATAGTGCATCGGAAAGGAGATAGTCGTATCCCAAACGAAAATCCTGTCGTTTCCATGGAAACGTTACTCGATTTAGAAGGAGAAGTCATAGAATCCTTCCGATTTCATAGCGACGCAATTTCTGAGCTTATTCGTCAATGTTAGGGAACGAGGGATGCAGTAATGTAGGGATAGTCCATCCGAAAGGAGATACTCGTATCTCAAAGGAGAATCCTGTCCTTTCCATAGAAACGTTACTCGATTTAGAAGGAGAAGTCATAGAACCCATAGTATTTCATAGTGACGAAATTTCTGTGTTAATTCGGCAATGTGAGGGAGCGAGAGATGCAGTAAAGAGGGAATAGTGCATCGGAAGGGAGATACTCGTATCCCAAAAGAAAATCCTGTCGTTTCGATAGAAACGTTATTTGATTTAGAAAGAGAAGTTATAGAACCCATAGTATTTCATAGCAACGCAATCTCTGTGTTAATTCGTCAATGTGAGGGTGCGAGGGATGCAATAAAGAAGAAATAGTGCATGGGAAAGGAGATACTCGGATCCGATAGGAAAACCCTGTCCTTTACATAGAATCGATATTCGATTTAGAAGGATAAGTCATAGAGCACATAGTATTCCATAGCGTCGCAATTTCTGTGTTAATTCGTCAATGTGAGGGAGCGAGGGATACAGTAAGGAAGGAATAGTGCATCGGCAAGTAGATACTCGTATGCCAAACGAAAATCCTGTCGTATCCATAGAAACGTTACTCGATTTAGAAGGAGAAGTCATAGAAGACATATTATTCCATAGAGTCGAAATATCTGTGTTAATTCGTCTATGTGAGGTAGCCAGGGATGCAGTAAAGTTGGAATAGTGTATCGGAAAGGAGATGCTCGTATCCCGAATGTAAAACCTGTCGTTTCTATAGAAACGTTTCTCGATACAGAAGGAGAAGTTATAGTACCCATAGTATTTCATGGCGACGCAATTTCTCTGCTTATTCGTCAATGTGAGGTAGCGAGGGATGTAGTAAAGTACTAAAAGTGCATCGGAAAGGAGACACTCGTATCCCAAACGAAAATCCTGTGGTTTCCATAGAAACGTTACTCGATTTAGAAGGAGAAGTCATGGATCCCATAGTATTTCATAGCGACGCAATTTCTGTGTTAATTCGTCAATGTGAGGAAGCGAGAGATGCAATAAAGAAGAAATAATGCATCGGATGAGACATACTCGTATCCCAAAAGAAAAACCTGTCGTTTCAATAGAAACGTTACTCGATTTAGAAGGAGAAGTTATAGAACACATAGTATTTCATAGCGACGCAATATCAGTGTTAATTCGTCAATGAGAGGGAGCGAGGGATGCAGTAGAGGAGGAATAGTGCATCGGAAAGGAGATACTCGTATCCCAAAAGAAAATCCTGTCGTATCCATAGAAATGTTACTCGATTTAGAAGGAGAAGCCATAGAACCCATAGTATTTCCTAGCGACGCAGTTTCTGTGTTAATTCGTCAATGTGAGGGAGCGAGGAATGCAGTAAAGAAGGAATAGGGCATCGGAAAGGAGATACTCGTATCCCATAAGAAAATTCTGTCGTTTCCATAGAAACGTTACTCGATTTAGAAGGAGAAGTCACAGAACACATAGTATTCCATAGCGTCGCAATTTCTGTGTTAATTCGTCAATGTGAGGGAGCCAGGGATGCAGTAAAAAGGAATAGTTCGTCGGAAAGGAGATACTCGTATCCCAAAAGAAAATCCTGTCGTTTCCTTACAAACGTTGCTCGATTTAGAAGGAGAAGTCATAGAACCCATAGTATTTCATAGCGACGCAATTTCTGTGTTAATTCGTCAATGTGAGGTGGCGAGGGATGCAGTAAAGTAGGAATAGTGCTTTGGAAAGGAGATACTCGTATCCCAAACGAAAATCCTGTCGTTACCATAGAAACGTGACTCGATTTAGAAGGAGAAGTCATAGAACCCATAGTATTCCATAGCGTCGCAATTTCTGTGTTAATTCGTCAATGTGATGGAGTAAGGAAGCAATAGTGCATCGGAAAGGAGATAGTCGTATCCCAAACGAAAATCCTGTCGTTTCCATGGAAACGTTACTCGATTTAAAAGGAGAAGTCATAGAATCCTTCCGATTTCATAGCGACGCAATTTCTGAGCTTATTCGTCAATGTTAGGGAACGAGGGATGCAGTAATGTAGGGATAGTCCATCCGAAAGGAGATACTCGTATCTCAAAGGAGAATCCTGTCCTTTCCATAGAAACGTTACTCGATTTAGAAGGAGAAGTCATAGAACCCATAGTATTTCATAGTGACGAAATTTCTGTGTTAATTCGGCAATGTGAGGGAGCGAGAGATGCAGTAAAGAGGGAATAGTGCATCGGAAGGGAGATACTCGTATCCCAAAAGAAAATCCTGTCGTTTCGATAGAAACGTTATTTGATTTAGAAAGAGAAGTTATAGAACCCATAGTATTTCATAGCAACGCAATCTCTGTGTTAATTCGTCAATGTGAGGGTGCGAGGGATGCAATAAAGAAGAAATAGTGCATGGGAAAGGAGATACTCGGATCCGATAGGAAAACCCTGTCCTTTACATAGAATCGATATTCGATTTAGAAGGATAAGTCATAGAGCACATAGTATTCCATAGCGTCGCAATTTCTGTGTTAATTCGTCAATGTGAGGGAGCGAGGGATACAGTAAGGAAGGAATAGTGCATCGGCAAGTAGATACTCGTATGCCAAACGAAAATCCTGTCGTATCCATAGAAACGTTACTCGATTTAGAAGGAGAAGTCATAGAAGACATATTATTCCATAGAGTCGAAATATCTGTGTTAATTCGTCTATGTGAGGTAGCCAGGGATGCAGTAAAGTTGGAATAGTGTATCGGAAAGGAGATGCTCGTATACCGAATGTAAAACCTGTCGTTTCTATAGAAACGTTTCTCGATACAGAAGGAGAAGTTATAGTACCCATAGTATTTCATGGCGACGCAATTTCTCTGCTTATTCGTCAATGTGAGGTAGCGAGGGATGTAGTAAAGTACTAAAAGTGCATCGGAAAGGAGACACTCGTATCCCAAACGAAAATCCTGTCGTTTCCATAGAAACGTTACTCGATTTAGAAGGAGAAGTCATGGATCCCATAGTATTTCATAGCGACGCAGTTTCTGTGTTAATTCGTCAATGTGAGGGAGCGAGGAATGCAGTAAAGAAGGAATAGTGCATCGGAAAGGAGATACTCGTATCCCATAAGAAAATCCTGTCGTTTCCATAGAAACGTTACTCGATTTAGAAGGAGAAGTCACAGAACACATAGTATTCCATAGCGTCGCAATTTCTGTGTTAATTCGTCAATGTGAGGTGGCGACGGATGCAGTAAAGTAGGAATAGTGCTTTGGAAAGGAGATACTCGTATCCCAAACGAAAATCCTGTCGTTACCATAGAAACGTGACTCGATTTAGAAGGAGAAGTCATAGAACCCATAGTATTCCATAGCGTCGCAATTTCTGTGTTAATTCGTCAATGTGATGGAGTAAGGAAGCAATAGTGCATCGGAAAGGAGATAGTCGTATCCCAAACGAAAATCCTGTCGTTTCCATGGAAACGTTACTCGATTTAGAAGGAGAAGTCATAGAATCCTTCCGATTTCATAGCGACGCAATTTCTGAGCTTATTCGTCAATGTTAGGGAACGAGGGATGCAGTAATGTAGGGATAGTCCATCCGAAAGGAGATACTCGTATCTCAAAGGAGAATCCTGTCCTTTCCATAGAAACGTTACTCGATTTTGAAGGAGAAGTCATAGAATTCATAGTATTTCATAGAGACGCAATTTCATTGTTAATTCGTCAATGTGAGGGACCGAGGGATGCAGTAAAGAAGAAATAATGCATCGCAAGAGACATACTCGTATCCCAAAAGGAAAACCTGTCGTTTCAATAGAAACGTTACTCGATTTAGAAGGAGAAGTCATAGAACACATAGTATTTCATAGCGACGCAATATCAGTGTTAATTCATCAATGAGAGGGAGCGAGGGATGCAGTAGAGGAGGAATAGTGCATCGGAAAGGAGATACTCGTATCCCAAAAGAAAATCCTGTCGTTCCCATAGAATCATAACTCGATTTTGAAGGAGAAATGATAGAACCCATAGTATTTCACAGCGACACAATTTATGTGTTAATTCGACAATGTGAGGTAGCGAGGGATGCAGAAAAGAAGAAATAGTGCATCGGAAAGGAGATACTCGTATCCCAAAAGAAAATCCTGTCGTTACCATAGAAACGTTACTCGATTTAGAGGGAGGAATCATAGAACCCATAGTATATCATAGCGACGCAATTTCTGTGTTAATTCGTCAATGAGAGGGAGCGAGGGATGCAGTAAAGAAGGAATAGAGCATCGGAAAGGAGATACTCGTATCCCAAAAGAAAATCCAGTCGTCTCCATGGAAACGTTACTCGATTTAGAAGGAGAAGTCATAGAACCCATAGTAATTCCTAGAGGCGCAATTTCTGTGTTAATTCGTCTATGTGAGGGAGCGAGGGATGAAGTAAAGAAGGAATAGTGCATCGGAAAGAGATAGTTGTATCCCGAAACGAAATCCTGTCGTTTCCATAGAAACGTTACTCGATTTGGAAGGAGAAGTTATAGAACACATAGTATTTCATAGCGACGCAATATCAGTGTTAATTCATCAATGAGAGGGAGCGAAAGATGCAGTAGAGGAGGAATAGTGCATCGGAAAGGAGATACTCGTATCATAAAAGAAAATCCTGTCGTTTCCATAGAAACGTTACTCGATTTAGAAGGAGAAGTCATGGAACCCATAGTATTTCATAGCGACGTAATTTCTGTGTTAATTCGTCAATGTGAGGGAGCGAGAGATGCAGTAAAGAGGGAATAGTGCATCGGAAGGGAGATACTCGTATCCCAAAAGAAAATCCTGTCGTTTCAATAGAAACGTTACTCGATTTAGAAAGAGAAGTTATAGAACCCATAGTATTTCATAGCAACGCAATCTCTGTGTTAATTCGTCAATGTGAGGGTGCGAGGGATGCAATAAAGAAGAAATAGTGCATGGGAAAGGAGATACTCGGATCCGATAAGAAAACCCTGTCCTTTCCATAGAATCGATATTCGATTTAGAAGGATAAGTCATAGAGCACATAGTATTCCATAGCGTCGCAATTTCTGTGTTAATTCGTCAATGTGAGGGAGCGAGGGATGCAGTAAGGAAGGAATAGTGCATCGGCAAGGAGATACTCGTGTGCCAAACGAAAATCCTGTCGTATCCATAGAAACGTTACTCGATTTAGAAGGAGAAGTTATAGAACACATTGTATTTCATAGCGACGTAACCTCTGTGTTAATTCGTCAATGTGAGGGTGCGAGGGATGCCATAAAGAAGGAATAGTGCATCGGAAAGGAGATACTCGGATCCGAAAAGAAAATCCTGTCCTTTCCGTAGAAACATTACTCGATTTAGAAAGAGAAGTCATAGAGCACATAGTATTCCATAGTGTCGCAATTTCTGTGTTAATTCGTCAATGTGATGGAGTAAGGAAGGAATAGTGCATCGGAAAGGAGATAGACGTATCCCAAACGAAAATCCTGTCGTTTCCATGGAAAAGTTACTCGATTTAGAAGGAGAAGTCATAGAATCCATCCGATTTCATAGCGGCGCAATTTCTGAGCTTATTCGTCAATGTTAGGGAACGAGGGATGCAGTAATGTAGGGATAGTCCATCGGAAAGGAGATACTCGTATCTCAAAGGAAAAGCCTGTCCTTTCCATAGAAACGTCACTCGATTTAGGAGATACTCGGAAAGGAGATACTCGTATCCCAAAAGAAAATCCTGTCGTATCCATAGAAACGTTACTCGATTTAGAACGAGAAGTCATAGAACCCATAGTATTTCATAGCGACGCAATTTCTGTGTTATTTCGTCAATGTGAGGGAGTGAGGAATACAGTAAAGAAGGAATAGTGCATCGGAAAGGAGATTGTTGTATCCCGAAACGAAATCCTGTCGTTTCCATAGAAACGTTACTCGATTTACTTGGAGAAGTTATAGAACCCATAGTATTTCATGGCGACGCAATTTCTCTGCTTATTCGTCAATGTGAGGTAGCGAGGGATGTAGTAAAGTACTAATAGTGCATCGGAAAGGAGGTACTCGTATCATAAAAGAAAATCCTGTCGTTTCCATAGAAACGTTACTCGATTTAGAAGGAGAAGTCATTGATCCCATAGTATTTCATAGCGACGCAATTTCTGTGTTAATTCGTCAATGTGAGGGAGCGAGAGATGCAGTAAAGAAGAAATAATGCATCGGAAGAGACATACTCTTATCCCAAAAGAAAAACCATTCGTTTCAATAGAAACGTTACTCGATTTAGAAGGAGAAGTTATAGAACACATAGTATTTCATAGCGACGCAATTTCTGTGTTAATTCTTCAATGTGAGGGAGCGAGAGATGCAGTAAAGAAGAAATAATGCATCGGAAGAGACATACTCGTATCCCAAAAGAAAAACCTGTCGTTTCAATAGAAACGTTACTCGATTTAGAAGGAGAAGTTATAGAACACATAGTATTTCATAGCGACGCAATATCAGTGTTAATTCGTCAATGAGAGGGAGCGAGGGATGCAGTAGAGGAGGAATAGTGCATCGGAAAGGAGATACTCGTATCCCAAAAGAAAATCCTGTCGTTTCCATAGAAACGTTACTCGATTTAGAAGGAGAAGTCATAGAACCCATAGTATTCCATAGCGACGGAATTTCTGTTTTAATTCTTCAATGTGAGGGAGCGAGAGATGCAGTAAAGAAAGAATAGTGCATCGGAAAGGAGATACTCGTATCCCAAAAGAAAATCCTGTCGTTTCCTTAAAAAAGTTACTCGATTTAGAAGGAGAAGTCATGGAACACATAGTATTTCATAGCGACGCAATTTCTGTGTTAATTCGTCAATGTGAGGGAGCGAGAGATGCAGCAAAGATGGAATAGGGCATCGGAAAGGAGATACTCGTATCCCAAAAGAAAATCCTGTCGTTACAATAGAAACGTTACTCGATTTAGAAAGAGAAGTTATAGAACACATAGTATTTCAAAGCGACGCAACCTCTGTGTTAATTCGTCAATGTGAGGGTGCGAGGGATGCCATAAAGAAGGAATAGTGCATCGGAAAGGAGATACTCGGATCCGAAAAGAAAGTCCTGTCCTTTCCGTAGAAACATAACTCGATTTAGAAGAGAAGTCATAGAGCACATAGTATTCCATAACGTCGCAATTTCTGTGTTAATTCGTCAATGTGATGGAGTAAGGAAGGGATAGTGCATCGGAAAGGAGATAGTCGTATCCCAAACGAAATGCCTGTCGTTTCCATGGAAACGTTACTCGATTTAGAAGAAGAAGTCATAGAATCCTTCCGATTTCATAGCGACGCAATTTCTGAGCTTATTCGTCAATGTTAGGGAACGAGGGATGCAGTAATGTAGGGATAGTCCATCGGAAAGGAGATACCCGTATCTCAAAGGAGAATCCTGTCCTTTCCATAGAAACGTTACTCGATTTAGAAGGAGAAGTCATAGAATTCATAGTATTTCATAGAGACGCAATTTCATTGTTAATTCGTCAATGTGAGGGAGCGAGGGATGCAGTAAGGAAGAAATAATGCATCGGAAGAGACATACTCGTATCCCAAAAGCAAAACCTGTCGTTTCAATAGAAACGTTACTCGATTTAGAAGGAGAAGTTATAGAACAGATAGTATTTCATAGCGACGCAATATCAGTGTTAATTCGTCAATGAGAGGGAGCGAGGGATGCAGTAGAGGAGGAATAGTGCATCGGAAAGGAGATACACATATCCCATAAGAAAATCCTGTCGTTTCCTTAGAAACGTTACTCGATTTAGAAGGAGAAGTCATAGAACACATAGTATTCCATGGAGTCGCAATTTCTGTGTTAATTCGTGAGTGTGAGGGAGCCAGGGATGCAGTAAAGAAGGACTAGTGAATCGGAAAGGAGATAGACGTATCCCAAAAGAAAATCCTGTCGTTTCCATAGGAACGTTACTCGATTTAGAAGGAGAAGTCATAGAACACATAGTATTTCATAGCGACGCAATTTATGTGTTAATACGTCAATGCGAGGGAGCGAGGGATGCAGGATAAAAGGAATAGTGCATCGGAAAGGAGATACTCGTATACCAGTATACCAAAAGGAAATCCAGTCGTTTCCATAGAAACGTTACTCGATTTAGAAGGAGAAGTCATAGAACCCATAATATTTCATAGTGACGCAATTTCTGTGTTAATTCGTCAATGAGAGGGAGCGAGGGATGCAGTAAAGAAGGAATAGAGCATCGAAAAGGAGATACTCGTATCCCAAAAGAAAATCCAGTCTTCTCCATGGAAACGTTACTCGATTTAGGAGGAGAAGTCACATAACCCATAGTAATTCCTAGAGACGCAATTTCTGTGTTAATTCGTCAATGTGAGGGAGCGAGGGATGAAGTAAAGAAGGAATAGTGCATCGGAAAGGAGAGAGTTGTATCCCGAAACGAAATCCTGTCGTTTCCATAGAAACGTTACTCGATTTAGAAGGAGAAGTCATGGAACCCATAGTGTTTCATAGCGACGCAATTTCTGTGTTAATTCGTTAATGTGAGGGGCGAGAGATGCAGTAAAGAGGGAATAGTGCATCGGAAGGGAGATACTCGTATCCCAAAAGAAAATCCAGTCGTCTCCATGGAAACGTTACTCGATTTAGGAGGAGAAGTCATAGAACCCATAGTAATTCCTAGAGACGCAATTTCTGTGTTAATTCGTCAATGTGAGGGAGCGAGGGATGCAGTAAGGAAGGAATAGTGCATCGGCAAGGTGATACTCGTATGCCAAACGAAAATCCTGTCGTTTCCACAGATACTTTACTCGATTAAGAAGGAGAAGTCATAGAACACATATTATTCCATAGCGTCGCATTATCTGTGTTAATTCGTCTATGTGAGGGAGCCAGGGATGCAGTAAAGTTGGAATAGTGTATCGGAAAGGAGATACTCGTATCCCGAATGTAAAACCTGTCGTTTCCATAGAAACGTTTCTCGATATAGATGGAGAAGTAATAGAACCCATAGTATTTCATAGCGACGCAATTTCTGTGTTAATTCGTCAATCTGAGAGAGCGAGGGATGCAGTAAAGAAGGAATACTGCAGCGGAAAGGAGATACTCGTATCCCAAAAGAAAATCCAGTTGTTTCCATTGATACGTTACCCAATTTAGAAGGAGATATCATAGAAACAATGGTATTTCAGAGCGACGCAATTTCTGAGTTAATTTGTCAATGTGAGGGAGCAAGGGATGCAGTTAAGAGGGAATAGTGCATCGGAATGGAGATACTCGTATCGCAAAAGAAAATCTTGACGTTTCCATAGTAATGTTACTCGATTTAGAAAGAGAAGTCATAGAACCCTTAGGATTTTATAGCGACGCCATTTCTGTGTTAATTCGTCAATGTAAGAGAGCGAGGGCTGCAGAAAGAAGGAATGGTACATCGGAAAGGAGATACACGTATACCAAAAGAAAAACCTTTCGTTTCCATAGAAACGTTACTCCATTTAGAAGGAGAAGTCATAGAACCCATAGTATTTCATAGCAACGCAACTTCTGTGTTAATTCGTCAATGTGAGGGAGCGAGAGATGCAGTAAAGAAGGAATAGTGCATCGGAAATGAGATACTCGTATCCCAAAAGAAAATCCAGTCGTTTCCATGGAAACGTTACACGATTTAGAAGGAGAAGTTATAGAACATAGTAGTATTTCATGCCGACGCAATTTCTCTGCTTATTCCTCGATGTGAGGGACCGAGGGATGCAGTTAAGAGCTAATAGTACATCGGAAAAGAGGTACTCGTATCATAAAAGAAAATCCTGTCGTCTCCATAGAAACGTTACTCGATTTAGAAGGAGAAGTCATGGAACCCATAGTATTTCATAGCAACGCAATATCTGTGTTAATTCGTCAATGGGAAGGAGCGAGAGATGCAGTAAAGAGAAAATAGTGCATCGGAAAGGAGATACTCGTATCCTAAAAGAAAATCGTGTCGTTTCAATAGAAACGTTAGTCGATTTAGAAAGAGAAGTTATAGAACCCATAGTATTTCGTAGCGACGCAATCTCTGTGTTAATTCGTCAATGTAAGGGTGCGAGGGATGCAATAAGGAAGGAATAGTGCATCGGAATGGACATACTCGGATCCCAAAAGGATATCCTGTCCTTTCCATAGAAACGTTACTCGATTTAGAAGGAGAAGTCATAGCGCACATAGTAATCCATAGCGTCGCTATTTCTGTGTTAATTCGTCAATGTTTTGGAGCCAGGGGAGCAGTAAGGGAGGAATATAGCATCGGAAAGGAGATAGTCGTATCCCAAAAGAAAATCCTGTCGTTTCCATAGAAACGTTACTCGATTTAGAAGGAGATGTCATAGAACCAATGGTATTTCATAGCGACGCAATATCTGTGTTAATTTGTCAAAGTGAGGGAGCGAGGGACGCAGTGAAAAAGGAATAGTGCATCGGAAAGGAAATACTCGTATCGCAAAAGATAATCCACTCGTTTCCATAGAAACGTTTCTGGATTTAGAAGGAGAAGTCATAGAACCCCTAGTATTTCATAGCGACGCCATTTCTGTGTTAATTCGTCAATGTGGGGGAGCGAGGGATGCAGTAAAGAAGGAATAGTGCATCGGAAAGGAGATACTCGTATTCCAAAAGAAAATCCTTTCGTTTCCATAGAAACATTACTCGATTTAGAAGGAGAAGTCATAGAACCCATAGTATTTCATAGCGACGCAATTTCTGTGTTAATTCGTCAATGTGAGGGAGCGACGGATGCAGTAAAGAAAGAATAGTGCATCACAAAGGAGATAGTCGTATTCCAAAAGAAAATCCAGTCGTCTCCATGGAAACGTTACTCGATTTAGAAGGAGAAGTCATAGAACCCATAGTAATCCCTAGAGACGCAATTTCTGTGTCAATTCGTCTATGTGAGGGAGCGAGGGATAAAGTAAAGAAGGAATAGTGCATCGGAAAGAGATAGTTGTATCCCGAAACGAAATCCTGTCGTTTCCATAGAAACGTTACTCGATTTACTTGGAGAAGTTATAGAACCCATAGTATTTCATGGCGACGCAATTTCTCTGCTTATTCGTCAATGTGAGGTAGCGAGGGATGTAGTAAAGTACTAATAGTGCATCGGAAAGGAGGTACTCGTATCATAAAAGAAAATCCTGTCGTTTCCATAGAAACGTTACTCGATTTAGAAGGAGAAGTCATTGATCCCATAGTATTTCATAGCGACGCAATTTCTGTGTTAATTCGTCAATGTGAGGGAGCGAGAGATGCAGTAAAGAAGAAATAATGCATCGGAAGAGACATACTCGTATCCCAAAAGAAAAACCTTTCGTTTCAATAGAAACGTTACTCGATTTAGAAGGAGAAGTTATAGAACACATAGTATATCATAGCGACGCAATTTCTGTGTTAATTCTTCAATGTGAGGGAGCGAGAGATGCAGTAAAGAAGAAATAATGCATCGGAAGAGACATACTCGTATCCCAAAAGAAAAACCTGTCGTTTCAATAGAAACGTTACTCGATTTAGAAGGAGAAGTTATAGAACACATAGTATTTCATAGCGACGCAATATCAGTGTTAATTCGTCAATGAGAGGGAGCGAGGGATGCAGTAGAGGAGGAATAGTGCATCGGAAAGGAGATACTCGTATCCCAAAAGAAAATCCTGTCGTTTCCATAGAAACGTTACTCGATTTAGAAGGAGAAGTCATAGAACCCATAGTATTCCATAGCGACGGAATTTCTGTTTTAATTCTCCAATGTGAGGGAGCGAGAGATGCAGTAAAGAAAGAATAGTGCATCGGAAAGGAGATACTCGTATCCCAAAAGAAAATCCTGTCGTTTCCTTAAAAACGTTACTCGATTTAGAAGGAGAAGTCATGGAACACATAGTATTTCATAGCGACGCAATTTCTGTGTTAATTCGTCAATGTGAGGGAGCGAGAGATGCAGCAAAGATGGAATAGGGCATCGGAAAGGAGATACTCGTATCCCAAAAGAAAATCCTGTCGTTACAATAGAAACGTTACTCGATTTAGAAAGAGAAGCTATAGAACCCATAGTATTTCAAAGCGACGCAACCTCTGTGTTAATTCGTCAATGTGAGGGTGCGAGGGATGCCATAAAGAAGGAATAGTGCATCGGAAAGGAGATACTCGGATCCGAAAAGAAAATCCTGTCCTTTCCGTAGAAACATTACTCGATTTAGAAGAGAAGTCATAGAGCACATAGTATTCCATAGCGTCGCAATTTCTGTGTTAATTCGTCAATGTTATGGAGTACGGAAGGGATAGTGCATCGGAAAGGAGATAGTCGTATCCCAAACGAAATGCCTGTCGTATCCATAGAAACGTTACTCGATTTAGTAGGAGAAGTCATAGAAGACATATTATTCCATAGCGTCGAAATATCTGTGTTAATTCGTCAATGTGAGGGAGCCAGGGATGCAGTAAAGTTGGAATAGTGCATCGGAAAGGAGATACTCGTATCCCGAATGTAAAACCTGTCGTTTCCATAGAAACGTTTCTCGATATAGAAGGAGAAGTTATAGAACCCATAGTATTTCATGGCGACGCAATTTCTCTGCTTATTCGTCAATGTGAGGTAGCGAGGGATGTAGTAAAGTACTAATAGTGCATCGGAAAGGAGGTACTCGTATCATAAAAGAAAATCCTGTCGTTTCCATAGAAACGTTACTCGATTTAGAAGGAGAAGTTATAGAACACATAGTATTTCATAGCGACGTAACCTCTGTGTTAATTCGTCAATGTGAGGGTGCGAGGGATGCCATAAAGAAGGAATAGTGCATCGGAAAGGAGATACTCGGATCCGAAAAGAAAATCCTGTCCTTTCCGTAGAAACATTACTCAATTTAGAAAGAGAAGTCATAGAGCACATAGTATTCCATAGTGTCGCAATTTCTGTGTTAATTCGTCAATGTGATGGAGTAAGGAAGGAATACTGCATCGGAAAGGAGATAGTCGTATCCCAAACGAAAATCGTGTCGTTTCCATGGAAAAGTTACTCGATTTAGAAGGAGAAGTCATAGAATCCATCCGATTTCATAGCGACGCAATTTCTGAGCTTATTCGTCAATGTTAGGGAACGAGGGATGCAGTAATGTAGGGATAGTCCATCGGAAAGGAGATACTCGTATCTCAAAGGAAAAGCCTGTCCTTTCCATAGAAACGTCACTCGATTTAGGAGATACTCGGAAAGGAGATACTCGTATCCCAAAAGACAATCCTGTCGTATCCATAGAAACGTTACTCGATTTAGAAGGAGAAGTCATAGAACCCATAGTATTTCATAGCGACGCAATTTCTGTGTTAATTCGTCAATGTGAGGGAGCGAGAGATGCAGTAAAGAAGAAATAATGCATCGGAAGAGACATACTCGTATCCCAAAAGAAAAACCTGTCGTATCAATAGAAACGTTACTCGATTTAGAAGGAGAAGTTATAGAACACATAGTATTTCATAGCGACGCAATATCAGTGTTAATTCGTCAATGAGAGGGAGCGAGGGATGCAGTAGAGGAGGAATAGTGCATCGGAAAGGAGATACTCGTATCCCAAAAGAAAATCCTGTCGTTTCCATAGAAACGTTACTCGATTTAGAAGGAGAAGCCATAGAACCCATAATATTCCATAGCGACGGAATTTCTGTTTTAATTCTTCAATGTGAGGGAGCGAGAGATTCAGTAAAGAAGGAATAGTGCATCGGAAAGGAGATACTCGTATCCCAAAAGAAAATCCTGTCGTTTCCTTAAAAACGTTGCTCGATTTAGAAGGAGAAGTCATAGAACCCACAGTATTACATAGCGACGCAATTTCTGTTTTAATTCATCAATGTGAGGGAGCGAGGGATGAAGTAAAGAAGGAATAGTGCATCGGAAAGGAGAGAGTTGTATCCCGAAACGAAATCCTGTCGTTTCCATAGAAACGTTACTCGATTTAGAAGGAGAAGTCATGGAACCCATAGTGTTTCATAGCGACGCAATTTCTGTGTTAATTCGTTAATGTGAGGGAGCGAGAGATGCAGTAAAGAGGGAATAGTGCATCGGAAGGGAGATACTCGTATCCCAAAAGAAATTCCAGTCGTCTCCATGGAAACGTTACTCGATTTAGGAGGAGAAGTCATAGAACCCATAGTAATTCCTAGAGACGCAATTTCTGTGTTAATTCGTCAATGTGAGGGAGCGAGGGATGCAGTAAGGAAGGAATAGTGCATCGGCAAGGTGATACTCGTATGCCAAACGAAAATCCTGTCGTTTCCACAGAAACTTTACTCAATTAAGAAGGAGAAGTTATAGAACACATATTATTCCATAGCGTCGCAATATCTGTGTTAATTCGTCTATGTGAGGGAGCCAGGGATGCAGTAAAGTTGGAATAGTGCATCGGAAAGGAGATACTCGTATCCCGAATGTAAAACCTGTCGTTTCCATAGAAACGTTTCTCGATATAGATGGAGAAGTAATAGAACCCATAGTATTTCATAGCGACGCAATTTCTGTGTTAATTCGTCAATCTGAGAGAGCGAGGGATGCAGTAAAGAAGGAATACTGCAGCGGAAAGGAGATACTCGTATCCCAAAAGCAAATCCAGTTGTTTCCATTGATACGTTACTCAATTTAGAAGGAGATATCATAGAAACAATGGTATTTCAGAGCGACGCAATTTCTGAGTTAATTTGTCAATGTGAGGGAGCAAGGGATGCAGTTAAGAGGGAATAGTGCATCGGAATGGAGATACTCGTATCGCAAAAGAAAATCCTGACGTTTCCATAGTAATGTTACTCGATTTAGAAAGAGAAGTCATAGAACCCTTAGGATTTTATAGCGACGCCATTTCTGTGTTAATTCGTCAATGTAAGAGAGCGAGGGCTGCAGAAAGAAGGAATGGTACATCGGAAAGGAGATACACGTATACCAAAAGAAAAACCTTTCGTTTCCATAGAAACGTTACTCCATTTAGAAGGAGAAGTCATAGAACCCATAGTATTTCATAGCAACGCAACTTCTGTGTTAATTCGTCAATGTGAGGGAGCGAGAGATGCAGTAAAGAAGGAATAGTGCATCGGAAATGAGATACTCGTATCCCAAAAGAAAATCCAGTCGTTTCCATGGAAACGTTACACGATTTAGAAGGAGAAGTTATTGAACATAGTAGTATTTCATGCCGACGCAATTTCTCTGCTTATTCCTCGATGTGAGGGACCGAGGGATGCAGTTAAGAACTAATAGTACATCGGAAAAGAGGTACTCGTATCATAAAAGAAAATCCTGTCGTCTCCATAGAAACGTTACTCGATTTAGAAGGAGAAGTCATGGAACCCATAGTATTTCGTAGCGACGCAATATCTGGGTTAATTCGTCAATGGGAAGGAGCGAGAGATGCAGTAAAGAGATAATAGTGCATCGGAAAGGAGATACTCGTATCCCGAATGTAAAACCTGTCGTTTCCATAGTAACGTTTCTCGATATAGATGGAGAAGTAATAGAACCCATAGTATTTCATAGCGACGCAATTTCTGTGTTAATTCGTCAATCTGAGAGAGCGAGGGATGCAGTAAAGAAGGAATACTGCAGCGGAAAGGAGATACTCGTATCCCAAAAGAAAATCCAGTTGTTTCCATTGATACGTTACTCAATTTAGAAGGAGATATCATAGAAACAATGGTATTTCAGAGCGACGCAATTTCTGAGTTAATTTGTCAATGTGAGGGAGCAAGGGATGCAGTTAAGAGGGAATAGTGCATCGGAATGGAGATACTCGTATCGCAAAAGAAAATCCTGACGTTTCCATAGTAATGTTACTCGATTTAGAAAGAGAAGTCATAGAACCCTTAGGATTTTATAGCGACGCCATTTCTGTGTTAATTCGTCAATGTAAGAGAGCGAGGGCTGCAGAAAGAAGGAATGGTACATCGGAAAGGAGATACACGTATACCAAAAGAAAAACCTTTCGTTTCCATAGAAACTTTACTCCATTTAGAAGGAGAAGTCATAGAACCCATAGTATTTCATAGCAACGCAACTTCTGTGTTAATTCGTCAATGTGAGGGAGCGAGAGATGCAGTAAAGAAGGAATAGTGCATCGGAAATGAGATACTCGTATCCCAAAAGAAAATCCAGTAGTTTCCATGGAAACGTTACACGATTTAGAAGGAGAAGTTATTGAACATAGTAGTATTTCATGCCGACGCAATTTCTCTGCTTATTCCTCGATGTGAGGGACCGAGGGATGCAGTTAAGAACTAATAGTACATCGGAAAAGAGGTACTCGTATCATAAAAGAAAATCCTGTCGTCTCCATAGAAACGTTACTCGATTTAGAAGGAGAAGTCATGGAACCCATAGTATTTCGTAGCGACGCAATATCTGGGTTAATTCGTCAATGGGAAGGAGCGAGAGATGCAGTAAAGAGATAATAGTGCATCGGAAAGGAGATACTCGTATCCCAAAAGAAAATCGTGTCGTTTCAATAGAAACGTTACTCGATTTAGAAAGAGAAGTTATAGAACCCATAGTATTTCGTAGCGACGCAATCTCTGTGTTAATTCGTCAATGTAAGGGTGCGAGGGATGCAATAAGGAAGGAATAGTGCATCGGAATGGACATACTCGGATCCCAAAAGGATATCCTGTCCTTTCCATAGAAACGTTACTCGATTTAGAAGGAGAAGTCATAGCGCACATAGTAATCCATAGCGTCGCTATTTCTGTGTTAATTCGTCAATGTTTTGGAGCCAGGGGAGCAGTAAGGGAGGAATATAGCATCGGAAAGGAGATAGTCGTATCCCAAAACAAAATCCTGTCGTTTCCATAGAAACGTTACTCGATTTAGAAGGAGATGTCATAGAACCAATGGTATTTCATAGCGACGCAATATCAGTGTTAATTTGTCAAAGTGAGTGAGCGAGGGACGCAGTGAAAAAGGAATAGTGCATCGGAAAGGAGATACTCGTATCGCAAAAGAAAATCCACTCGTTTCCATGGAATCGTTTCTGGATTTAGAAGGAGAAGTCATAGAACCCCTAGTATTTCATAGCGACGCCATTTCTGTGTTAATTCGTCAATGTGGGGGAGCGAGGGATGAAGTAAAGAAGGAATAGTGCATCGGAAAGGAGATACTCGTATCCCAAAAGAAAATCCTGTCGTTTCCATAGAAACGTTACTCGATTTAGAAGGAGAAGTCATAGAACCCATAGTAATTCCTAGAGACGCAATTTCTGTGTCAATTCGTCTATGTGAGGGAGCGAGGGATGAAGTAAAGAAGGAATAGTGCATCGGAAAGAGATAGTTGTATCCCGAAACGAAATCCTGTCGTTTCCATAGAAACGTTACTCGATTTGGAAGGAGAAGTTATAGAACCCATAGCATTACATGGCGACGCAATTTCTCTGCTTATACGTCAATGTGAGGGTGCGAGGGATGCAGTAAAGAACTAATAGTGCATCGGAAAGGAGGTTCTCGTATCATAAAAGAAAATCCTGTCGTTTCCTTAGAAACGTTATTCGATTTAGAAGGAGAAGTCATGGAACCCATAGTATTTCATAGCGACGTAATTTCTGTGTTAATTCGTCAATGTGAGGGAGCGAGAGATGCAGTAAAGAGGGAATAGTGCATCGGAAGGGAGATACTCGTATCCCAAAAGAAAATCCTGTCGTTTCAATAGAAACGTTACTCGATTTAGAAAGAGAAGTTATAGAACCCATAGTATTTCATAGCAACGCAATCTCTGTGTTAATTCGTCAATGTGAGGGTGCGAGGGATGCAATAAAGAAGAAATAGTGCATGGCAAAGGAGATACTCGGATCCGATAAGAAAACCCTGTCCTTTCCATAGAATCGATATTCGATTTAGAAGGATAAGTCATAGAGCACATAGTATTCCATAGCGTCACAATTTCTGTGTTAATTCGTCAATGTGAGGGAGCGAGGGATGCAGTAAGGAAGGGATAGTGCATCGGCAAGGGGATACTCGTATGCCAAACGAAAATCCTGTCGTATCCTTAGAAACGTTACTCGATTTAGAAGGAGAAGTCATAGAAGACATATCATTCCATAGCGTCGAAATATCTGTGTTAATTCGTCTATGTGAGGGAGCCAGGGATGCAGTAAAGTTGGAATAGTGCATCGGAAAGGAGATACTCGTATCCCGAATGTAAAACCTGTCGTTTCCATAGAAACGTTTCTCGATATAGAAGGAGAAGTTATAGAACCCATAGTATTTCATGGTGACGCAATTTCTCTGCTTATTCGTCAATGTGAGGTAGCGAGGGATGTAGTAAAGTACTAATAGTGCATCGGAAAGGAGGTACTCGTATCATAAAAGAAAATCCTGTCGTTTCCATAGAAACGTTACTCGATTTAGAAGGAGAAGTTATAGAACACATAGTATTTCATAGCGACGTAACCTCTGTGTTAATTCGTCAATATGAGGGTGCGAGGTATGCCATAAAGAAGGAATAGTGCATCGGAAAGGAGATACTCGGATCCGAAAAGAAAATCCTGTCCTTTCCGTAGAAACATTACTCGATTTAGAAAGAGAAGTCATAGAGCACATAGTATTCCATAGTGTTGCAATTTCTGTGTTAATTCGTCAATGTGATGGAGTAAGGAAGGAATAGTGCATCGGAAAGGAGATAGTCGTATCCCAAACGAAAATCCTGTCGTTTCCATGGAAAAGTTACTCGATTTAGAAGGAGAAGTCATAGAATCCATCCGATTTCATAGCGACGCAAATTCTGAGCTTATTCGTCAATGTTAGGGAACGAGGGATGCAGTAATGTAGGGATAGTCCATCGGAAAGGAGATACTCGTCTCTCAAAGGAAAAGCCTGTCGTTTCCATAGAAACGTCACTCGATTTAGGAGATACTCGGAAAGGAGATACTCGTATCCCAAAAGAAAATCCTGTCGTATCCATAGAAACGTTACTCGATTTAGAAGGAGAAGTCATAGAACCCATAGTATTTCATAGCGACGCAATTTCTGTGTTAATTCGTCAATGTGAGGTAGCGAGGAATACAGTAAAGAAGGAATAGTGCATCGGAAAGGAGATTGTTGTATCCCGAAACGAAATCCTGTCGTTTCCATAGAAACGTTACTCGATTTAGTTGGAGAAGTTATAGAACCCATGGTATTTCATGGCGACGCAATTTCTCTGCTTATTCGTCAATGTGAGGTAGCGAGGGATGTAGTAAAGTACTAATAGTGCATCGGAAAGGAGGTACTCGTATCATAAAAGAAAATCCTGTCGTTTCCATAGAAACGTTACTCTATTTAGAAGGAGAAGTCATTGATCCCATAGTATTTCATAGCGACGCAATTTCTGTGTTAATTCGTCAATGTGAGGGAGCGAGAGATGCAGTAAAGAAGAAATAATGCATCGGAAGAGACATACTCGTATCCCAAAAGAAAAACCTGTCGTTTCAATAGAAACGTTACTCGATTTAGAAGGAGAAGTTATAGAACACATAGTATTTCATAGCGACGCAATTTCTGTGTTAATTCGTCAATGTGAGGGAGCGAGAGATGCAGTAAAGAAGAAATAATGCATCGGAAGAGACATACTCGTATCCCAAAAGAAAAACCTGTCGTTTCAATAGAAACGTTACTCGATTTAGAAGGAGAAGTTATAGAACCCACAGTATTACATAGCGACGCAATTTCTGTTTTAATTCGTCAATGTGAGGGAGCGAGGGATGAAGTAAAGAAGGAATAGTGCATCGGAAAGGAGATTATTGTATCCCGAAACGAAATCCTTTCGTTTCCATAGAAACGTTACTCGATTTAGTTGGAGAAGTTATAGAAACCATAGTATTTCATGGCGACGCAATTTCTCTGCTTATTCGTCAATGTGAGGGAGCGAGGGATGTAGTAAAGAACTAATAGTGCATCGGAAAGGAGGTACTCGTTTCATAAATGAAAATCCTGTCGTTTCCATAGAAACGTTACTCGATTTAGAAGGAGAAGTCATGGAACACATAGTATTTCATAGCGACGCAATTTCTGTGTTAATTTGTCAATGTGAGGGAGCGAGAGATGCAGCAAAGATGGAATAGGGCATCGAAAAGGAGATACTCGTATCCCAAAAGAAAATCCTGTCGTTACAATAGAAACGTTACTCGACTTAGAAAGAGAAGTTATAGAACCCATAGTATTTCAAAGCGACGCAACGTCTGTGTTAATTCGTCAATGTGAGGGTGCGAGGGATGCCATAAAGAAGGAATAGTGCATCGGAAAGGAGATACTCGTATCCCAAAAGAAAATCCTCTCGTTTCCATAGAAACGTTTTTGGATTTAGAAGGAGATGTCATAGAACCCTTAGTATTTCATAGCGACGCCATTTCTGTGTTAAATCGTCAATGTGGGGGAGCGAGGGATGCAGTAAAGAGGGAATAGCGCATCGGAAAGGAGATACTCGTATCCCAAAAGAAAATCCTGTCTTTTCCATAGAAACGTTTCTCGATTTAGAAGGAGAAGTCATAGAACCCATAGTATTTCATAGCGACGCAATTTCTGTGTTAATTCGTCAATGTGAGGGAGCGACGGATGCAGTAAAGAAGGAATAGTGCATCACAAAGGAGATAGTCGTATTCCAAAAGAAAATCCTGTCGTTTGCATAGAAACGTCTCTCGATTTAGAAGGAGAAATCATAGGACCCATAGTATTTCATAGCGACGCTATTTCTGTGTTAATTCGTCAATGTGAGGGATCGAGGGACGCAGTAGAGGAGGAATAGTGTATCGGAAAGAAGATACTCGTATCCCAAAGGAAAATCCTGTCTTTTCCATAGAAACATAACTTGATTTAGAAGGAGAAGTCGTAGAACCCATAGTATTTCATAGCGACGCATTATATGTGTTAATTCGTCAATGTGAGGGAGCGACGGATGCAGTAAAGAAGGAATAGTGCATCGGAAAGAAGATACCCGTATACCAAAAGAAAATCCTTTCGTTTCCATAGAAACGTTACTCGATTTAGAAGGAGAAGTCATAGAACCCATAGGATTTCATAGCGACGCAATTTCTGTGCTTATTCGTCAATGTGAGGGAACGAGGGATGCAGTAAAGAAGGAATAGTGCATCGGAAAGGAGATCGTCGTACCCCAAAAGAAAATCCTGTCCTTTCCATAGAAACGTTACTCGATTTAGAAGGAGAAGTCACAGAACCCATAGTATCTCATAGCGACGCAATTTCTGGGTTAATTCGTCAATGTGAGGGATCGAGGTACGCAGTAGAGGAGGAATAGTCCATCGGAATGGAGATACTCGTATCCCAAAGGAAAATCCTGTCGTTTCCATAGAAACATAACTTGATTTAGAAGGAGAAGTCGTAGAACCCATAGTATTTCATAGCGACGCAATTTCTGTGTTAATTCGTCAATGTGAGGGAGCGACGGATGCAGTAAAGAAGGAATAGTGCATCGGAATGGAGATACTCGTATACCAAAAGAAAATCCTGTCGTTTCCATAGAAACGTTACTCGATTTAGAAGGTGAAGTCATAGAAGCCATAGTATTTCATAGCGACAGAATTTCTGAGGTAATTCGTCAATTTGAGGGAGCGAGGGATGCAGTAAAGAAGAAATAGGGCATCGGAAAGGAGATAGTCGTATCCCAAAAGAATATCCTGTCGTTTCCACAGAAACGTTACTCGATTTAGAAGAATAAGTCATAGAACAAATAGTATTTCATGGTGACGCAATTTCTGTGTTAATTCGTCAAAGTGAGGGAGCGAGGGATGCAGTAAAAAGGAATAGTGCATCGGAAAGGAGATACTCGTATCCCAAAAGAAAATCCTTTCGTTTCCATGGAAACGTTACACGATTGAAAAGGAGAAGTCATAGAACCCATAGTAATTCATAGCGACGCCATCTCTGCGTTAATTCGTCAATGTGCGGGAGCGAGAGATGAAGTAAAAAAGGAATAGTGCATCGGAAAGCAGATAGATGTATCCCAAAAGAAAATCCTGTCGTTTCATTCGAAAAATTACTCGATATAGAAGGAGAAGTCATAGATCATATAGTATTTCATAGCCACGCAATTTCAGTGATAATTCGCCAAAGTGGGGGAGCGAGGGATGCAGTACAGAAGGAATAGTGCGTCGGAAAGGAGATACTCGTACCCCAAAAGAAAATCCTGTCGTTTCCATAGAAATGTTACTCAATTTAGAGGGAGAGGTCATAGAAGCCATAGTATTTAATAGCGACGCAATTTCAAAGTTAATTCGTCAATGTGAGGGAGCGAGGGATGCAGTAAAGAAGGAATAGGGCATCGGAAAGGAGATAGTCGTATCCCAGAAGAAAATCCTGTCTTTTCCATAGAAACGTTACTCGATTTAGAAGAAGGAGTCATAGAACACAAAGTATATCATAGCGACACATTATCTGTGTTAATTCGTCAATGTGAGGGAGCGACGGATGCAGTAAAGAAGGATTAGTGCATCGGAAAGGAGATACTCGTATCCCAAAAGAAAATCCTCTCGTTTCCATAGAAACGTTTTTGGATTTAGAAGGAGATGTCATAGAACCCTTAGTATTTCATAGCGACGCCATTTCTGTGTT
Organism: Schistocerca piceifrons; assembly: GCF_021461385.2. NCBI lineage: Eukaryota > Metazoa > Arthropoda > Insecta > Orthoptera > Acrididae > Schistocerca > Schistocerca piceifrons. The sequence continues at coordinate 43,003,678 of NC_060140.1, read as the reverse complement.
AAATCGTCAATGTGGGGGAGCGAGGGATGCAGTAAAGAGGGAATAGCGCATCGGAAAGGAGATACTCGTATCCCAAAAGAAAATCCTGTCTTTTCCATAGAAACGTTTCTCGATCTAGAAGGAGAAGTCATAGAACAAATAGTATTTCATAGCGACGCAATTTCTGTGTTAATTCGTCAATGTGAGGGATCGAGGGACGCAGTAGAGGAGGAATAGTCCATCGGAATGGAGATACTCGTATCCCAAAGGAAAATCCTGTCGTTTCTATAGAAACATATATTGATTTAGAAGGAGAAGTCGTAGAACCCATAGTATTTCATAGAGACGCAATTTCTGTGTTAATTCGTCAATGTGAGGGAGCGACGGATGCAGTAAAGAAGGAATAGTGCATCGGAATGGAGATACTCGTATACCGAAAGAAAATCCTGTCGTTTCCATAGAAACGTTACTCGATTTAGAAGGAGAAGTCACAGAAGCCATAGTATCTCATAGCGACGGAATATCTGAGTTAACTATTCAATGTGAGGGAGCGAGGGATGCAGTAAAGAAGAAATAGGGCATCGTAAAGGAGATAGTCGTATCCCAAAAGAAAATCCTTTCGTTTCCATGGAAACGTTACACGATTGAGAAGAGGAAGTCATAGAACCCATAGTAATTCATAGCGACGCAATCTCTGCATTAATTCGTCAATGTGCGGGAGCGAGAGATGAAGTAAAAAAGGAATAGTGCATCGGAAAGGAGATAGATGTATCCCAAAAGAAAATCCTGTCGTTTCATTCGAAAAATTACTCGATATAGAAGGAGAAGTCATAGATCATATAGTATTTCATAGCCACGCAATTTCAGTGTTAATCCGCCAAAGTGGGGGAGCGAGGGATGCAGTACAGAAGGAATAGTGCATCGGAAAGGAGATACTCGTACCCCAAAAGAAAATCCTGTCGTTTCCATAGAAATGTTACTCGATTTAGAAGGAGAGGTCATAGAAGCCATAGTATTTAATAGCGACGCAATTTCGAAGTTAATTCGTCAATGTGAGGGAGCGACGGATGCAGTAAAGAAGGAATAGTGCATCGGAAATTAGACACCCGTATACCAAAAGAAAATCCTGTCGTTTCCATAGAAACGTTACTCGATTTAGAAGGAGAAGTCATAGAACACAAAGGATTTCATAGCGACGCAATTTCTGTGCTTATTTGTGAATGTGAGGGAACGAGGGATGCAGTAAAGAAGGAATAGTGCATCGGAAAGGAGATCGTCGTATCCCAAAAGAAAATCCTGTCCTTTCCATAGAAACGTTTCTCGATTTAGAAGGAGAAGTCATAGGACCCATAGTATTTCATAGCGACGCAATTTCTGTGTTAATTCGTCAAAGTGAGGCATCGAGGGACGCAGTAGAGGAGGAATAGTCCATCGGAAAGGAGATACTCGTATCCCAAAGGAAAAGCCTGTCGTTTCCATTGAAACATAACTTGATTTAGAAGGAGAAGTCGTAGAACCCATAGTATTTCATAGCGACGCAATTTCTGTGTTAATTCGTCAATGTGAGGGAGCGACAGATGCAGTAAAGAAGGAATAGTGCATCGGAATGGAGATACTCGTATACCAAAAGAAAATCCTCTCGTTTCCATAGAAACGTTACTCGATTTGGAAGGAGAAGTCATAGAAGCCATAGTATTGCATAGCGACGGAATTTCTGTGTTAATTCGTCAATGTGAGGGAGCGAGGGATGCAGTAAAGAAGAAATAGGGCATCGGAAAGGAGATAGTCGTATCCCAAAAGAATATCCTGTCGTTTCCACAGAAACGTTACTCGATTTAGAAGAATAAGTCATAGAACTCATAGTATTTCATGGTGACGCAATTTCTGTGTTAATTCGTCAATGTGAGGGAGCGGGGGATGCAGTAAAAAGGAATAGTGCATCGGAAAGGAGATACTCGTATCACAAAAGAAAATCCTTTCGTTTCCATGGAAACGTTACACGATTGAGAAGGAGAAGTCATAGAACCCATAGTAATTCATAGCGACGCCATCTCCGCGTTAATTCGACAATGTGCGGGAGCAAGAGATGAAGTAAAGAAGGAGTAGTGCACCGGAAGGAGATACTCGTATCCCAAAAGAAAATCCTGTCCGTTCCATAGAAACGTTACTCGATTTAGAAGGAGATGTCATAGAACCAATGGTATTTCATAGCGACGCAATATCTGTGTTAATTTGTCAAAGTGAGGGAGCGAGGGACGCGGTGAAGATGGAATAGTGCATCGGAACGGACATACTCGTATCCCAAAAGAAAATCCTCTCGATTCCATAGAAACGTTTCTGGATTTAGAAGGAGAGGTCATAGAACACATAGTATTTCATAGCGACGCCATTTCTCTGTTAATTCGTCAATGTGGGGGAGCGAGGGATGCAGTAAAGAGGGAATAGTGCATTGGAAAGGAGATACTCGTATCCCAAAAGAAAAACCTGTCGTTTCCATAGAAACGCTACTCGATTTAGAAGGAGAAGTCATAGGACCCATAGTATTTCATAGCGACGCAATTTCTGTGTTAATTCGTCAATGTGAGGGAGCGAGGAATACAGTAAAGAAGGAATAGTGCATCGGAAAGGAGATTGTTGTATCCCGAAACGAAATCCTGTCGTTTCCATAGAAACGTTACTCGATTTAGTTGGAGAAGTTATAGAACACATAGTATTTCATGGCGACGCAATTTCTCTGCTTATTCGTCAATGTGAGGTAGCGAGGGATGTAGTTAAGTACTAATAGTGCATCGGAAAGGAGGTACTCGTATCATAAAAGAAAATCCTGTCGTTTCCATAGAAACGTTACTCGATTTAGAAGGAGAAGTTATAGAACACATAGTATTTAATAGCCACGCAATATCAGTGTTAATTCGTCAATGAGAGGGAGCGAGGGTGCAGTAGAGGAGGAATAGTGCATCGGAAAGGAGATACTCGTATCCCAAAAGAAAATCCTGTCGTTTCCATAGAAACGTTACTCGATTTAGAAGGAGAAGTCATAGAACCCATAGTGTTCCATAGCGACGGAATTTCTGTTTTAATTGTTCAATGTGAGGGAGCGAGAGATGCAGTAAAGAAGGAATAGTGCATCGGAAAGGAGATACTCGTATCAAAAGAAAATCCTGTCGTTTCCTTAAAAACGTTGCTCGATTTAGAAGGAGAAGTCATAGAACCCACAGTATTACATAGCGACGCAATTTCTGTTTTAATTCGTCAATGTGAGGGAGCGAGGGATGAAGTAAAGAAGGAATAGTGCATCGGAAAGGAGATTGTTGTATCCCGAAACGAAATCCTTTCGTTTCCATAGAAACGTTACTCGATTTAGTTGGAGAAGTTATAGAAACCATAGTATTTCATGGCGACGCAATTTCTCTGCTTATTCGTCAATGTGAGGGAGCGAGGGATGTAGTAAAGAACTAATAGTGCATCGGAAAGGAGGTACTCGTTTCATAAATGAAAATCCTGTCGTTTCCATAGAAACGTTACTCGATTTAGAAGGAGAAGTCATGGAACACATAGTATTTCATAGCGACGCAATTTCTGTGTTAATTCGTCAATGTGAGGGAGCGAGAGATGCAGCAAAGATGGAATAGGGCATCGGAAAGGAGATACTCGTATCCCAAAAGAAAATCCTGTCGTTACAATAGAAACGTTACTCGATTTAGAAAGAGAAGTTATAGAACCCATAGTATTTCAAAGCGACGCAACGTCTGTGTTAATTCGTCAATGTGAGGGTGCGAGGGATGCCATAAAGAAGGAATAGTGCATAGGAAAGGAGATACTCGTATCCCAAAAGAAAATCCTCTCGTTTCCATAGAAACGTTTTTGGATTTAGAAGGAGATGTCATAGAACCCTTAGTATTTCATAGCGACGCCATTTCTGTGTTAAATCGTCAATGTGGGGGAGGGAGGGATGCAGTAAAGAGGGAATAGCGCATCGGAAAGGAGATACTCGTATCCCAAAAGAAAATCCTGTCTTTTCCATAGAAACGTTTCTCGATTTAGAAGGAGAAGTCATAGAACCCATAGTATTTCATAGCGACGCAATTTCTGTGTTAATTCGTCAATGTGAGGGAGCGACGGATGCAGTAAAGAAGGAATAGTGCATCACAAAGGAGATAGTCGTATTCCAAAAGAAAATCCTGTCGTTTGCATAGAAACGTCTCTCGATTTAGAAGGAGAAATCATAGGACTCATAGTATTTCATAGCGACGCTATTTCTGTGTTAATTCGTCAATGTGAGGGATCGAGGGACGCAGTAGAGGAGGAATAGTGTATCGGAAAGAAGATACTCGTATCCCAAAGGAAAATCCTGTCTTTTCCATAGAAACATAACTTGATTTAGAAGGAGAAGTCGTAGAACCCATAGTATTTCATAGCGACGCATTATCTGTGTTAATTCGTCAATGTGAGGGAGCGACGGATGCAGTAAAGAAGGAATAGTGCATCGGAAAGAAGATACCCGTATACCAAAAGAAAATCCTTTCGTTTCCATAGAAACGTTACTCGATTTAGAAGGAGAAGTCATAGAACCCATAGGATTTCATAGCGACGCAATTTCTGTGCTTATTCGTCAATGTGAGGGAACAAGGGATGCAGTAAAGAAGGAATAGTGCATCGGAAAGGAGATCGTCGTACCCCAAAAGAAAATCCTGTCCTTTCCATAGAAACGTTACTCGATTTAGAAGGAGAAGTCACAGAACCCATAGTATCTCATAGCGACGCAATTTCTGGGTTAATTCGTCAATGTGAGGGATCGAGGTACGCAGTAGAGGAGGAATAGTCCATCGGAATGGAGATACTCGTATCCCAAAGGAAAATCCTGTCGTTTCCATAGAAACATAACTTGATTTAGAAGGAGAAGTCGTAGAACCCATAGTATTTCATAGCGACGCAATTTCTGTGTTAATTCGTCAATGTGAGGGAGCGACGGATGCAGTAAAGAAGGAATAGTGCATCGGAATGGAGATACTCGCATACCAAAAGAAAATCCTGTCGTTTCCATAGAAACGTTATTCGATTTAGAAGGTGAAGTCATAGAAGCCATAGTATTTCATAGCGACGGAATTTCTGAGGTAATTCGTCAATTTGAGGGAGCGAGGGATGCAGTAAAGAAGAAATATGGCATCGGAAAGGAGATAGTCGTATCCCAAAAGAATATCCTGTCGTTTCCACAGAAACGTTACTCGATTTAGAAGAATAAGTCATAGAACAAATAGTATTTCATGGTGACGCAATTTCTGTGTTAATTCGTCAAAGTGAGGGAGCGAGGGATGCAGTAAAAAGGAATAGTGCATCGGAAAGGAGATACTCGTATCCCAAAAGAAAATCCTTTCGTTTCCATGGAAACGTTACACGATTGAAAAGGAGAAGTCATAGAACCCATAGTAATTCATAGCGACGCCATCTCTGCGTTAATTCGTCAATGTGCGGGAGCGAGAGATGAAGTAAAAAAGGAATAGTGCATCGGAAAGCAGATAGATGTATCCCAAAAGAAAATCCTGTCGTTTCATTCGAAAAATTACTCGATATAGAAGGAGAAGTCATAGATCATATAGTATTTCATAGCCACGCAATTTCAGTGATAATTCGCCAAAGTGGGGGAGCGAGGGATGCAGTACAGAAGGAATAGTGCGTCGGAAAGGAGATACTCGTACCCCAAAAGAAAATCCTGTCGTTTCCATAGAAATGTTACTCAATTTAGAGGGAGAGGTCATAGAAGCCATAGTATTTAATAGCGACGCAATTTCAAAGTTAATTCGTCAATGTGAGGGAGCGAGGGATGCAGTAAAGAAGGAATAGGGCATCGGAAAGGAGATAGTCGTATCCCAGAAGAAAATCCTGTCTTTTCCATAGAAACGTTATTAGATTTAGAAGAAGGAGTCATAGAACACAAAGTATATCATAGCGACGCATTATCTGTGTTAATTCGTCAATGTGAGGGAGCGACGGATGCAGTAAAGAAGGATTAGTGCATCGGAAAGGAGATACTCGTATCCCAAAAGAAAATCCTCTCGTTTCCATAGAAACGTTTTTGGATTTAGAAGGAGATGTCATAGAACCCTTAGTATTTCATAGCGACGCCATTTCTGTGTTAAATCGTCAATGTGGGGGAGCGAGGGATGCAGTAAAGAGGGAATAGCGCATCGGAAAGGAGATACTCGTATCCCAAAAGAAAATCCTGTCTTTTCCATAGAAACGTTTCTCGATCTAGAAGGAGAAGTCATAGAACCCATAGTATTTCATAGCGACGCAATTTCTGTGTTAATTCGTCAATGTGAGGGATCGAGGGACGCAGTAGAGGAGGAATAGTCCATCGGAATGGAGATACTCGTATCCCAAAGGAAAATCCTGTCGTTTCTATAGAAACATAAATTGATTTAGAAGGAGAAGTCGTAGAACCCATAGTATTTCATAGAGACGCAATTTCTGTGTTAATTCGTCAATGTGAGGGAGCGACGGATGCAGTAAAGAAGGAATAGTGCATCGGAATGGAGATACTCGTATACCGAAAGAAAATCCTGTCGTTTCCATAGAAACGTTACTCGATTTAGAAGGAGAAGTCACAGAAGCCATAGTATCTCATAGCGATGGAATTTCTGAGTTAACTATTCAATGTGAGGGAGCGAGGGATGCAGTAAAGAAGAAATAGGGCATCGTAAAGGAGATAGTCGTATCCCAAAAGAAAATCCTTTCGTTTCCATGGAAACGTTACACGATTGAGAAGAGGAAGTCATAGAACCCATAGTAATTCATAGCGACGCAATCTCTGCATTAATTCGTCAATGTGCGGGAGCGAGAGATGAAGTAAAAAAGGAATAGTGCATCGGAAAAGAGATAGATGTATCCCAAAAGAAAATCCTGTCGTTTCATTCGAAAAATTACTCGATATAGAAGGAGAAGTCATAGATCATATAGTATTTCATAGCCACGCAATTTCAGTGTTAATCCACCAAAGTGGGGGAGCGAGGGATGCAGTACAGAAGGAATAGTGCATCGGAAAGGAGATACTCGTACCCCAAAAGAAAATCCTGTCTTTTCCATAGAAATGTTACTCGATTTAGAAGGAGAGGTCATAGAAGCCATAGTATTTAATAGCGACGCAATTTCGAAGTTAATTCGTCAATGTGAGGGAGCGAGGGATGCAGTAAAGAAGGAATAGGGCATCGGAAAGGAGGTAGTCGAATCCCAGAAGAAAATCCTGTCTTTTCCATAGAAACGTTACTCGATTTAGAAGAAGGAGTCATAGAACACAAAGTATATCATAGCGACGCATTATCTGTGTTAATTCGTCAATGTGAGGGAGCGACGGATGCAGTAAAGAAGGAATAGTGCATCGGAAATTAGACACCCGTATACCAAAAGAAAATCCTGTCGTTTCCATAGAAACGTTACTCGATTTAGAAGGAGAAGTCATAGAACACAAAGGATTTCATAGCGACGCAATTTCTGTGCTTATTTGTGAATGTGAGGGACGAGGGATGCAGTAAAGAAGGAATAGTGCATCGGAAAGGAGATCGTCGTATCCCAAAAGAAAATCCTGTCCTTTCCATAGAAACGTTTCTCGATTTAGAAGGAGAAGTCATAGGACCCATAGTATTTCATAGCGACGCAATTTCTGTGTTAATTCGTCAAAGTGAGGCATCGAGGGACGCAGTAGAGGAGGAATAGTCCATCGGAAAGGAGATACTCGTATCCCAAAGGAAAAGCCTGTCGTTTCCATAGAAACATAACTTGATTTAGAAGGAGAAGTCGTAGAACCCATAGTATTTCATAGCGACGCAATTTCTGTGTTAATTCGTCAATGTGAGGGAGCGACGGATGCAGTAAAGAAGGAATAGTGCATCGGAATGGAGATACTCGTATCCCAAAAGAAAATCCTGTCCTTTCCATAGAAACGTTACTCGATTTGGAAGGAGAAGTCATAGAAGCCATAGTATTGCATAGCGACGGAATTTCTGTGTTAATTCGTCAATGTGAGGGAGCGAGGGATGCAGTAAAGAAGAAATAGGGCATCGGAAAGGAGATAGTCGTATCCCAAAAGAATATCCTGTCGTTTCCACAGAAACGTTACTCGATTTAGAAGAATAAGTCATAGAACTCATAGTATTTCATGGTGACGCAATTTCTGTGTTAATTCGTCAATGTGAGGGAGCGAGGGATGCAGTAAAAAGGAATAGTGCATCGGAAAGGAGATACTCGTATCACAAAAGAAAATCCTTTCGTTTCCATGGAAACGTTATACGATTGAGAAGGAGAAGTCATAGAACCCATAGTAATTCATAGCGACGCCATCTCCGCGTTAATTCGACAATGTGCGGGAGCGAGAGATGAAGTAAAGAAGGAATAGTGCATCGGAAAGGAGATACTCGTATCCCAAAAGAAAATCCTGTCCTTTCCATAGAAACGTTACTCGATTTAGAAGGAGATGTCATAGAACCAATGGTATTTCATAGCGACGCAATATCTGTGTTAATTTGTCAAAGTGAGGGAGCGAGGGACGCGGTGAAGATGGAATAGTGCATCGGAACGGACATACTCGTATCCCAAAAGAAAATCCTCTCGATTCCATAGAAACGTTTCTGGATTTAGAAGGAGAGGTCATAGAACACATAGTATTTCATAGCGACGCCATTTCTCTGTTAATTCGTCAATGTGGGGGAGCGAGGGATGCAGTAAAGAGGGAATAGTGCATTGGAAAGGAGATACTCGTATCCCAAAAGAAAAACCTGTCGTTTCCACAGAAACGCTACTCGATTTAGAAGGAGAAGTCAGAGGACCCATAGTATTTCATAGCGACGCAATTTCTGTGTTAATTCGTCAATGTGAGGGATCGAGGGACGCAGTAAAGAAGGAATAGTGCATCGGAAAGGAGATACTCGTATCCCAAAGGAAAATCCTGTCGTTTCCATAGAAACATAACTTGATTTAGAAGGAGAAGTCGTAGAACCCATAGTATTTCATAGCGACGCATTTTCTGTGTTAATTCCTCAATGTGAGGGAGCCAGGGATGCAGTAAAGAGGGAATAGTGCATTGGAAAGGAGATACTCGTATCCCAAAAGAAAAACCTGTCGGTTCCATAGAAACGCTACTCGATTTAGAAGGAGAAGTCATAGGACCCATAGTATTTCATAGCGACGCAATTTCTGTGTTAATTCGTCAATGTGAGGGATCGAGGGACGCAATAAAGAAGGAATAGTGCATCGGAAAGGAGATACTCGTATCCCAAAGGAAAATCCTGTCGTTTCCATAGAAACATAACTTGATTTAGAAGGAGAAGTCGTAGAACCCATAGTATTTCATAGCGACGCATTTTCTGTGTTAATTCCTCAATGTGAGGGAGCCAGGGATGCAGTAAAGAGGGAATAGTGCATTGGAAAGGAGATACTCGTATCCCAAAAGAAAAACCTGTCGTTTCCATAGAAACGTTACTCGATTTAGAGGGAGATGTCATAGAACCAATGGTATTTCATAGCGACGCAATATCTGTGTTAATTTGTCAAAGTGAGGGAGCGAGGGACGCAGTAAAGTAGAAATAGGGCATCGGAAAGGAGATGGTCGTATCCCAAAAGAAAATCCTCTCTTTTCCACAGAAACGTTTCTGGGTTTAGAAAGAGAAGTCATAGAACCCATAGTATTTCATAGCGACGCCATTTCTGTGTTAATTCGTCAATGTGGGGGAGCTAGGGATGCAGTAAAAAAGGAATAGTGCATCAGAAAGGAGATACTCGTATCCCAAAAGAATATCATGTCGTTTCCATAGAAACGTTACTCGATTTAGAAGGAGACGTCATAGAACTCATAGTAATTCATAGCGACTCAATTTCTGTGTTAATTCGTCAATGTGAGGGATCGAGGGACGCAGTAGAGAAGGAAAGGAGATACTCGTATCCCAAAGGAAATTTCTGTCGTTTCCATAGAAACATAACTGGAATTAGTTGAAGAAGTCGTAGAACCCATAGTATTTCATAGCGACGCAATTTCTGTGTTAATTCGTCAATGTGAGAGAGCGACGAATGCAGTAAAGAAGCAATAGTGCATCGGAATGTAGATACTCGTATACCAAAAGAAGATCCTGTTGTTTCCATAGAAACGTTACTCGATTTAGAAGGAGAAGTCATAGAAGCCATAGTATTTCATAGCCACGGAATTTCTGAGTTAATTCGTCAATGTGAGGGAGCGAGGGATGCAGTAAAGTAGAAATAGGGCATCGGAAAGGAGATGGTCGTATCCCAAAAGAATATCCTGTCGTTTCCACAGAAACGTTACTCGATTTAGAAGAATAAGTCATAGAACTCATAGTATTTCATGGCGACGCAATTTCTGTGTTAATTCGTCAATGTGAGGGAGCGATTGATGCAGTAAAGAAGGAATAGTGCATCGGAAAGCAGATACTCGTATATCAGTAGAAAATCCTATTGTTTCCATATAACCGTTAATTCGTCAATGTGAGGGAGCGAGGGAGGCAGTTAAGAAGGAATAGTGCATCGGAAAGGAGATACTCGTATACCAAAAGAAAATCCTGTCGTTCCCAATGAAACGTTACTCGATTTAGAGGGAGAAGTCAGAGAACCCATAGTATTTCATAGCGACGCAATTTCTGTGTTAATTCGTCAATGTGAGGGTGCGAGGAATGCAATAAAGAAGGAATAGTGCATCGGAAAGGAGATATTCGTATCCGAAAAGAAAATCATGTCGTTTCCACAGAAACCTTACTTGATTTAGAGGGAGAAGTCATAGAACCCATAGAATTTCATAGCCACGCAATTTCTGTGTTAATTCGTCAATGTGAGGGAGCCAGGGACGCAGTAAAGAAGGAATAGTGCATCGGAAATCAAGTACTAGTATCCCAAAAGAAAATCCTGTCGATTCCATAGAAACGTTACTCGATTTAGAAGGAGAAGCCACAGAACCCATAGCATTTCATAGCGACGCAATATCTATGTTAATTCGTCAAAGTGAGGGAGCAAGGGATGCAGTAAAGAAGGAATAGTGCATCGGAAAGGAGATACTCGCATCCCAAAATAAAATCCTGTCGTTTCAATATAAACGTTACACGATTTAGAAGGCCGAGTCATAGAACGCATTGTATTTGTTAGCGTTGCAATATCTGTCTTAATTCGTCAATGTGAGGGAGCGAGGGATGCAGTACAGAAGGAATAGTGCAGCGGAAATGAGTTACACGTATCCCAAAAGAAAATACTGTCGCTTCCATAGAAACGTTACTCGATTTAGAGGGTGAAGTCATAGAACCCATAGTATATCATAGCGACACAATTTCCGCGTTAGTTCGTCAAAGTGATTGCCCGAGGGATGCAGTAAAGAGGGAATAGTGCATCGGAAAGGCGATACTCGTATCCCAAAAGAAATTCCTGTCGTTTCCATAGAAACGTTACTCGATTTAGACGGAGATGTCATAGAACCCATAGTATTTCATAGCGACGCAATTTCTGTGTGTTAATTCATCAATGTGAGGGACCGAGGGATGCAGTAAAGAAGGGTTAGTGCTTTGGAAAGGAGATACTCGTATCCCAAACGAAAATCCTGTCGTTTCAATAGATACGTTACTTGATTTTGAAGGGGGAGTCGTAGAACGCATTGTATTTCAAAGCGACGCAATATCTGTGTTAATTCGTCAATGTGAGGGAGCGAGGGATGCAGTACAGAGGGAATAGTGCATCGGAAAGATGATACTCGTATCCCAAAAGAAAATCCTGTCATTTCCATAGAAACGTTACTCGATTTAGAAGGAGACGTCATAGAACCCACAGTATTTCATAGCGACGCAATTTCTGTGTTGATTCGTCAATGTGAGGGAGCGACAGATCCAGTAAAGAAGGAATAGTGCAGAAGTAATGGAACCCATAGTATTTCATAGGGACACAATATCTGTGTTAATTCGTCAATGTTTGGAAGCGGGGGATGCAGTAAAGAAGGAATAGTGCATCGGAAAGGAGATACTCGTATCCCAAAAGAAAATCCTGTCGTATCAATAGAAAAGTTGCTCGATTTAGAATGAGAAGTTATAGAACAGATAGTAATTCATAGCGACGCAATTTCAGTGTTAATTCGTCAATGTGAGGGATCGAGGAATGCAGTAGTGGAGGAATAGAGCATTGGAAAGGAGATACTCGTATCCCAAAAAAAAATCCTGTTGCTTCCATAGAAACGTTACTCGATTTAGAAGGAGATCTCATAGAACCAATGGTATTTCATAGCGACGCAATTTCTGTGTTAATTTGTCAAAGTGAGGGAGCGAGGGATGCAGTGAAACAGGAATAGCGCATCGGAAAGGAGATACTCGTATCCCAAAAGAAAATCCAGTCGTTTCAATAGAAACGTTGCTCGATTTAGAAGGAGAAGTTATAGAACACATAGTAATTCATAGCGTCGCAATTTCTGTGTTAATTTGTCAATGTGAGGGAGCGAGGGATGCAGTAATGATGGAATAGTGCATCGGAAACATGATACTCGTATCTCAATAGAAAGTCTGGTCGTTTGCATAGAAACCTTACTCGATGTAGAAGGAGAAGACATGGAGCCCGTAGTATCATAGCGATGCAATTTCTGTGTTAATTCCTCAATGTGAGGGAGCGAGTGATGCGGTAAAGAAGGAATAGTCCATCGGGAAGGAGATCGTCGTATCCCAAAAAAAACCTGTCCTTTCCATAGAAACGTTACTCGATTTTGAAGGAGAAGTCATAGATCAGAGAGTATTTCATAGCGCCGCAATTTCTGTGTTATTTCGTCAATGTGATCGAGCGAGGGATGCAGTAAAGAAGTAATAGTGCATCGGAAAGGAGATACTCGTATCATAAAAGAAAATCCTGTCCTATACATAGAAACTTAACTCGATTTAGAAGGAGAAGTCATGAAACCCATAGTATTTCATAGCGACGCAATTTCTGTGTTAATTCGTTAATGTGAGGGAGCGAGAGATGAAGTAAAGAGGGCATAGTGCATCGGAAAGGAGATAGTCGTATCCCAAAAGAAAACCCTGTCGTTTCCATAGAAACGTTACTTGATTTAGGAGGAGAAGTCGTAGAACACATAGTATTTAATAGCGACGCAATTTCTGTGTTAATTCGTCGATGTGAGGGAGCGAGGGACGCAGTAAAGAAGGAATAGTGCATCGGAAAGGAGATACTCGTATCCCATAAGAAAATCCTGTTGTTTCCATAGAAACGTTACTCGATTTAGAAGGAGAAGTCATAGAACACATAGTATTCCATCGAGTCGCAATTTCTGTATTAATTCGTCAATGTGAGGGAGCGAGGGGTGTAGTAAAGAAGGAATAATGCTTCGGAAAGGAGATACTCGTATCCCAAAAGAAAATCCCGTCGTTTCCATAGAGATGTTTCTTGATTTAGAAGGAGAAGTCATAGAATCCATAGTATTTCATAGCGACGCTATTTCCGCGTTATTTCGTCAATGAGGGGGAGCGAGGGATGCAGTAATGAGGCAATAGTGCATCGGAAAGCAGAAACTCGTATCCCAAAAGAAAAATTGTCGTTTCCACAGAAACGTTATTCTATTTAGAAGGAGAAGTCATAGAACGCATAGTATTTCATAGCGACGCAATTTCTGTGTTAATTCGTCAATGTGAGGGAAGCGAGGGATGCAGTAATGATGGAATAGTGCATCGGAAAGATGATACTCGTATCCCATAGGGAAAATCCTGTCGTTTCTATAGAACCGTTACTCGATTTAGAAGGAGATGTCATAGAACCAATGGTATTTAATGGCGACGCAATTACTGTGTTAATTCGTCAATGTGAGGGAGCGTGGGATGCAGCACAGAAGGAATAGTGCATCAGAAAGGAGATACACTATCTCAAAAGAAAATCCTGTCGTTTCATTCGAAAAATTGCTCGATATAGATGGAGAAGTCATCGATCTTACAGAATTGAATAGCCACGTAATTTCAGTGTTAATTCGGTAAAGTGAGGGAGCGAGGGATGCAGTTCAGAAGGAATAGTGCATCGGAAAGAAGACAGTCGTATCCTAAAAGAAAATCCTGTCGTTTCCATAGAAACCTTACTCAATTTAGTAGGGGAAGTAGTAGAACCCATAGTATTTCATAGCGACGCAATTTCTGTGTTATTTAGTCAATGTGAGGGAGCAAGGGATGCAGTAAAGATGGAATAGTGCATCGGAAAGGAGATACTCGTATACCAGAAGAAAATCCTGTCGTTTCCATAGAAACGTTAGTCGATTTGGAAGGAGAGGTCATAGAACCCACAGTATTTCATAACCACGCAATTTCTGTGTTAATTCGTCAATGTGAGGTAGCGACGGATGCAGTAAAGAAGGAATGGTGCATTGGAAAGGAGATACTCGTATCCCAAAAGAAATTTCTGTCGTTTCCATAGGAAAGGTTACTCGATTTAGAAGGAGAAGTCATAGAACCCATAGTATTTCATAGCGACGCAATTTCCGTGCTTATTCGTCAATGTGAGGGAACGGGGGATGCAGAAAAGGACTAATAGTGCATCGGAAAGGAGATACTCGCATCATAAAAGTAAATCCTGTCGTTTCCATAGAAACATTACTCGATTTAGAAGGAGAAGTTATGGAACCCATAGTATTTCATAGCGACACAATATCTGTGTTAATTCGTCAATGTGGGTTAGCAGGGGATGCAGTAAAGAAGGAATAGTGGAGCGGAAAGGAGATACTCGTATCACAAAAGAAATTCCTGTCGTTTCAATAGAAACGTTACACGAGTTAGAAGGGGGAGTCATAGAACGCATTGAATTTGAAAGAGACGCAATATCTGTGTGAATTCGTCAGTGTGAGAGAGCGAGGGATGAAGTAAAGAAGGAATAGTGCATCGGAAAGGAGATACTCGTACCCCAAAAGAAAATCCTGTCGTTTCCATGGAAACGTTACACGATTTAGAAGGAGAAGCCATAGAACCCATAGTATTTCATAGCGACGCAATTTCTGTGTTAATTCGTCAATGTGAGAGATCAAGGAATGCAGTAGAGGAGGAATAGTGCATCAGGAAGGAGATAGTCGTATCCCAAAAGAATATCCTGTCGTTTCCATAGAAACATAACTCGATTTAGAAGGAGAAGTCATAGAGCCCATAGTTTTTCATAGCGACGCAATTTCTGTGTTAATTCGTCAATGTGAGAGATCAAGGAATGCAGTAGAGGAGGAATAGTGCTTCAGAAAGGAGATAGTCGTATCCCAAAAGAATATCCTGTCGTTTCCACAGAAACGTTATTCGATTTAGAAGAATAAGTCATAGAACACATAGTATATCATGGCGACGAAATTTCTGTGTTAATTCGTCAATGTGAGGGAGCGAGGGATGAAGTAAAGAAGGAATAGTGCATCGGAAAGGAGGTACTCGTACCCCAAAAGAAAATCCTGTCGTTTCCATGGAAACGTTACACGATTTAGAAGGAGAAGCCATTGAACCCATAGTAATTCATAGCGACGCAATCTTTGCGATAATTCGTCAATGTGAGGGAGCGAGGGATGAACTAAAGAAGGAGTAGTGCATCGGAAAGGAGATAGATGTATCCCGAAACGAAATCCTGTCGTTTCCATAGAAACGTTACTCGATTTAGAAGGAGAAGTTATAGAACAGATAGTATTACATGACGACGCAATGTCTCTGCTAATTCATCAAAGTGAGGGAGCGAGGGATGCAGTAAAGAATTAATACTGCATCGGAGAGGAGATACTCGTATCATAAAAGAAAATGCTGTCGTTTCCATAGAAACTTTACTCGATTTAGAAGGAGAATTCATGAAACATACAGTATTTCATAGCGACGCAATTTCTGTGTTAATTCGTCAATGTGAGGGAGCGAGGGATGCACTAAAGAAGGAATAGAGCATCGGAAAGGAGATACTCGTATCCCAAAAGAAAATCCTGTTGTTTCCAATGAAACGATACTCGATATAGAAGGAAAAGTTATAGAACCCATAGTATTTCATAGCGACGCAATTTCTGTTTTAATTCGTTAATGTGAGGTAGCGAGGGAAGCAGCAAAGATGGAATAGTGCATCGGAAAGGAGATACTCGTATCCCAAAAGAAAATCCTGTCCTTTCCATAGAAACGTTACTCGATTTTGAAGGAGAAGTCATAGATCAGAGAGTATTTCATAGCGCCGCAATTTCTGTGTTATTTCGTCAATGTGATCGAGCGAGGGATGCAGTAAAGAAGTAATAGTGCATCGGAAAGGAGATACTCGTATCATAAAAGAAAATCCTGTCCTATACATAGAAACTTAACTCGATTTAGAAGGAGAAGTCATGAAACCCATAGTATTTCATAGCGACGCAATTTCTGTGTTAATTCGTTAATGTGAGGGAGCGAGAGATGAAGTAAAGAGGGCATAGTGCATCGGAAAGGAGATAGTCGTATCCCAAAAGAAAACCCTGTCGTTTCCATAGAAACGTTACTTGATTTAGGAGGAGCAGTCGTAGAACACATAGTATTTAATAGCGACGCAATTTCTGTGTTAATTCGTCGATGTGAGGGAGCGAGGGACGCAGTAAAGAAGGAATAGTGCATCGGAAAGGAGATACTCGTATCCCATAAGAAAATCCTGTTGTTTCCATAGAAACGTTACTCGATTTAGAAGGAGAAGTCATAGAACACATAGTATTCCATCGAGTCGCAATTTCTGTATTAATTCGTCAATGTGAGGGAGCGAGGGGTGTAGTAAAGAAGGAATAATGCTTCGGAAAGGAGATACTCGTATCCCAAAAGAAAATCCCGTCGTTTCCATAGAGATGTTTCTTGATTTAGAAGGAGAAGTCATAGAATCCATAGTATTTCATAGCGACGCTATTTCCGCGTTATTTCGTCAATGAGGGGGAGCGAGGGATGCAGTAATGAGGCAATAGTGCATCGGAAAGCAGAAACTCGTATCCCAAAAGAAAAATTGTCGTTTCCACAGAAACGTTATTCTATTTAGAAGGAGAAGTCATAGAACGCATAGTATTTCATAGCGACGCAATTTCTGTGTTAATTCGTCAATGTGAGGGAAGCGAGGGATGCAGTAATGATGGAATAGTGCATCGGAAAGATGATACTCGTATCCCATAGGGAAAATCCTGTCGTTTCTAT
Source organism: Schistocerca piceifrons (assembly GCF_021461385.2). Classification (NCBI taxonomy): domain Eukaryota; kingdom Metazoa; phylum Arthropoda; class Insecta; order Orthoptera; family Acrididae; genus Schistocerca; species Schistocerca piceifrons. The sequence continues at coordinate 42,986,567 of NC_060140.1, read as the reverse complement.
AGAACCGTTACTCGATTTAGAAGGAGATGTCATAGAACCAATGGTATTTAATGGCGACGCAATTACTGTGTTAATTCGTCAATGTGAGGGAGCGTGGGATGCAGCACAGAAGGAATAGTGCATCAGAAAGGAGATACACTATCTCAAAAGAAAATCCTGTCGTTTCATTCGAAAAATTGCTCGATATAGATGGAGAAGTCATCGATCTTACAGAATTGAATAGCCACGTAATTTCAGTGTTAATTCGGTAAAGTGAGGGAGCGAGGGATGCAGTTCAGAAGGAATAGTGCATCGGAAAGAAGACAGTCGTATCCTAAAAGAAAATCCTGTCGTTTCCATAGAAACCTTACTCAATTTAGTAGGGGAAGTAGTAGAACCCATAGTATTTCATAGCGACGCAATTTCTGTGTTATTTAGTCAATGTGAGGGAGCAAGGGATGCAGTAAAGATGGAATAGTGCATCGGAAAGGAGATACTCGTATACCAGAAGAAAATCCTGTCGTTTCCATAGAAACGTTAGTCGATTTGGAAGGAGAGGTCATAGAACCCACAGTATTTCATAACCACGCAATTTCTGTGTTAATTCGTCAATGTGAGGTAGCGACGGATGCAGTAAAGAAGGAATGGTGCATTGGAAAGGAGATACTCGTATCCCAAAAGAAATTTCTGTCGTTTCCATAGGAAAGGTTACTCGATTTAGAAGGAGAAGTCATAGAACCCATAGTATTTCATAGCGACGCAATTTCCGTGCTTATTCGTCAATGTGAGGGAACGGGGGATGCAGAAAAGGACTAATAGTGCATCGGAAAGGAGATACTCGCATCATAAAAGAAAATCCTGTCGTTTCCATAGAAACATTACTCGATTTAGAAGGAGAAGTTATGGAACCCATAGTATTTCATAGCGACACAATATCTGTGTTAATTCGTCAATGTGGGTTAGCAGGGGATGCAGTAAAGAAGGAATAGTGGAGCGGAAAGGAGATACTCGTATCACAAAAGAAATTCCTGTCGTTTCAATAGAAACGTTACACGAGTTAGAAGGGGGAGTCATAGAACGCATTGAATTTGAAAGAGACGCAATATCTGTGTGAATTCGTCAGTGTGAGAGAGCGAGGGATGAAGTAAAGAAGGAATAGTGCATCGGAAAGGAGATACTCGTACCCCAAAAGAAAATCCTGTCGTTTCCATGGAAACGTTACACGATTTAGAAGGAGAAGCCATAGAACCCATAGTATTTCATAGCGACGCAATTTCTGTGTTAATTCGTCAATGTGAGAGATCAAGGAATGCAGTAGAGGAGGAATAGTGCATCAGGAAGGAGATAGTCGTATCCCAAAAGAATATCCTGTCGTTTCCATAGAAACATAACTCGATTTAGAAGGAGAAGTCATAGAGCCCATAGTTTTTCATAGCGACGCAATTTCTGTGTTAATTCGTCAATGTGAGAGATCAAGGAATGCAGTAGAGGAGGAATAGTGCTTCAGAAAGGAGATAGTCGTATCCCAAAAGAATATCCTGTCGTTTCCACAGAAACGTTATTCGATTTAGAAGAATAAGTCATAGAACACATAGTATATCATGGCGACGAAATTTCTGTGTTAATTCGTCAATGTGAGGGAGCGAGGGATGAAGTAAAGAAGGAATAGTGCATCGGAAAGGAGGTACTCGTACCCCAAAAGAAAATCCTGTCGTTTCCATGGAAACGTTACACGATTTAGAAGGAGAAGCCATTGAACCCATAGTAATTCATAGCGACGCAATCTTTGCGATAATTCGTCAATGTGAGGGAGCGAGGGATGAACTAAAGAAGGAGTAGTGCATCGGAAAGGAGATAGATGTATCCCGAAACGAAATCCTGTCGTTTCCATAGAAACGTTACTCGATTTAGAAGGAGAAGTTATAGAACAGATAGTATTACATGACGACGCAATGTCTCTGCTAATTCATCAAAGTGAGGGAGCGAGGGATGCAGTAAAGAATTAATACTGCATCGGAGAGGAGATACTCGTATCATAAAAGAAAATGCTGTCGTTTCCATAGAAACTTTACTCGATTTAGAAGGAGAATTCATGAAACATACAGTATTTCATAGCGACGCAATTTCTGTGTTAATTCGTCAATGTGAGGGAGCGAGGGATGCACTAAAGAAGGAATAGAGCATCGGAAAGGAGATACTCGTATCCCAAAAGAAAATCCTGTTGTTTCCAATGAAACGATACTCGATATAGAAGGAAAAGTTATAGAACCCATAGTATTTCATAGCGACGCAATTTCTGTTTTAATTCGTTAATGTGAGGTAGCGAGGGAACTAGCAAAGATGGAATAGTGCATCGGAAAGGAGATACTCGTATCCCAAAAGAAAATCCTGTCCTTTCCATAGAAACGTTACTCGATTTAGTAGGAGTAGTCATAGAACCCATAGTATTTCATAGCGACGCAATATCAGTGTTAATTCGTCAATGTGAGGCTGCGAGGGATGCAATAAGAAAGGAATAGTGCATCGGAAAGGACATACTCGTATCCCAAAAGAAAATCCTGTCGTTTCCATAGAAACGTTACTTGATTTAGGAGGAGAAGTCGTCGAACCCATAGAATTTGATAGCCTTGCAATTTCTGTGTTAATTCGTCAATGTGAGGGAGCCAGGGACGCAGTAAAGAAGTAATAGTGAATCGGAAAGGAGATACTCGTATCCGAAAAGAAAATCCTGTCGTTTCCATAGATACGTTACTCAATTTAGAAGGAGAAGTCATAGAACCAATAGCATTTCATTGCGACGCAATTTCTGTGTTAATTCGTCAATGTGAGGGAGCGAGGGATGCAGTAATGAAGAAATAGTGCATCGGAAAGGAGATACTCGTATCCCAAAAGAGAATCCTGTCGTTTCAATAGAAACGTTACTCGAATTAGAAGGGGGAGTCATAGAACGCATTATATTTCAAAGCGTCGCAATATCTGTGTTAATTCGTCAGTATGAGGGAGCGAGGGATGCAGTAGAGACGGAATAGTGCATCGGAAAGGTGATACACGTATCCCAAAAGAAAATCCTGTCGTTTCATTCGATAAATTACTCGATATAGAAGGAGAAGTCATAGAACACATAGTATTTCATAGCGACGCAATTTCTGTGTTAATTCGTCAATGTGAGGGAGCGAGGGATGCAGTAAAAAAGGAATAGTGCATCGGAATGGAGATACTCATATACCAGAAGAAATTCCTGTCGTTTCCATAGAAACGATACTCGATTTAGGAGGAGTAGTCTTAGAACACATAGTATTTCCTAGCGACGCAATTTCTGTGTTAATTCGTCAATGTGAGGGAGCGAGGGATGCAGTAAAAAAAGGAATAGTGGAGCGGAAAGGAGATACTCGTATCCCAAAATAAATACGTGTCGGTTCAATAGACACGTTACTCGATTTAGAAGGGAGAGGCATAGAACGCATTGTATTTCAAAGCGACGCAATATATGTGTTAATTCGTCAATGTGAGCGAGCGATGGAAGCAGTACAGAAGGAATAGTGCATCGGAAAGGAGATACTCGTACCCCAAAAGAAAATCCTGTCGTTTCCACAGAAACGTTACTCTGTTTAGTAGGAGTAGTCATAGAACCCATAGTATTTCATAGAGACGCAATATCAGTGTTAATTCGTCAATGTGAGGCTGCGAGGGATGCAATAAGAAAGGAATAGTGCTTCGAAAAGGACATACTCGTAACCCAAAAGAAAATCCTGTCGTTTACATAGAAACGTTACTCGAATTAGAAGGAGATATCATAGAACACATAGAATTTCATAGCCACACAATATCTGTGTTAATTCGTCAGTGCGAGGGAGCGAGGGATGCAGTAATGAAGGAATAGTGCATCGGAAAGGGGATACTCGTATCATAAAAGAAAATCCTGTCGTTTCAATAGAAACGTTACTCGATTTAGAAGGAGAAGTCATAGAACACATAGTATTCCATAGCCACGCAATTTCTGTGTTAATTCGTCAATGTGAGGGAGCGAGGGATGCAGTAAAGATGGAATAGTGCATCGGAAAGGAGATACTCGTATCCCAAAAGAAAATCCTGTCGTTTCAATAGAAACGTTACACGATTTAGGAGGAGAAGTCATAGAACAAATAATATGCCATAGCGTCGCTATTACTGTGTTAATTCGTAAATGTGAGGGAGCCAGGGAAGCAGTAAAGAATGAAAAGTGCATCGGGAAGGAGATACTCGTATACCAGAAGAAAATCCTGTCGTTTCCATAGAAACGTTACTCGAATTAGAAGGAGATGTCATAGATCCCATAGTATTTAATAGCCACGCAATTTCTGTCTTAATTCGTCAAAGTCAAGGAGCGAGGGATGCAGTAAAGTAGGAATAGTGCAGCGGAAAGGAGATACTCGTAACCCAAAAGAAAATCCTGTCGTTTCCATAGAAACGTTACTCGATTTAGAAGGAGAAGTCGTAGAACCCATAGTATTTCATAGCGACGCAATTTCTGTGTTAATTCGCCAATGTGAATAAGCGAGGGATGCAGTACAGAAGGATTAGTGCATCGGAAAGGAGATAGTCGTATCCCAAAAGAAAATCCCGACGTTTCAATAGAAACGTTACTCGATTTTGAAGGGGGAGTCATAGAACGCATTTTATTTCGAAGCGACGCAATATCGGTGTTAATTCGTCAATGTGAGGTAGCGAGGGATAAAGTACAGATGGAGTAGTGCATCGGAAATGAGATACTCGTATCCCAAAGAAATTCCTGTCGTTTCAATAGAAACATTATTCGGTTTAGGAGGAGAAGCCATAGATCCCAAAGTATATCATAGCCACGCGATTTCTGTGTTAATTCGCCCATGTGAGAGAGCGAGGGAGGCAGTACAGAAGGAATAGTGCATCGGAAGGTGATAGTCGTATCCCAAAAGCAATTCCTGTCGTTTCCATATAAACGTTATTCGATTTAGAAGGAGAAGTCTTAGAACCCATAGTATTTCATAGCGACGCAATTTCTGTGTTAATTCGTCATTGTGAGGTAGCGAGGAATGCAGAAAAGAAGGAATAGTGCATCGGAAAGGAGCTACTCGTATACCAGAAGAAAATTCTGTCGTTACCATAGAAACGTTACGCGATTTAGAAGGAGAAGTCTTAAAACCCATAGTATTTCATAGCGACGCAATTTCTGCGATAATTCGTCAATGTGAGGGAGCGAGGGATGAAGTAAAGAAGGAAGAGCGCATCGGAAAGGAGATAGTCGTAGCCCTAATACAAAATACTGTCGTTTCCATAGAAACGTTACTTGATTTAGAAGGAGAAGTTATAGAACCTATAGTATTTCATAGCGACGCAATTTCTGTGCTTATTCGTCAATGTGAGGGAGGGAGGGATGCAGTAAAGAACTAATAGTGCATCGGAAAGGAGATACTCGTATCATAAAAGAAAATCCTGTTGTTTCCATAGAAACGTTACTCGATTTAGAAAGAGAAGTCATGGAACCCATAGTGACTCATAGCGACGCATCTTCTGTGTACATTCGTCAATGTGAGGAAATGAGGGATGCAGTAAAGAAGGAACAGTGCATCGGAAAGGAGATACTCATATCCCAAAAGAAGATCCTGTCGTTACCATAGAAACGTTACTCGATTTAGAAGGAGAAGTCATAGAACCCATAGTATTTCATAGCCACGCAATTTCAGTGCTAATTCGTCAATGTGAAAGAGCGAGGGCTGCAGAAAAGAAGGAATGGTTCATCGGAAAGAGATACTCGTATCCCAAAAGTAAATCCTGTCGTTTCCATAGAAACGTTACTCGATTTAGAAGGAGAACTCATAGAACCCACAGTACTTCATAGCGACGCAATTTCTGCGATAATTCGTCAATGTGAGGGAGCCAGGGATGAAGTAAAGAAGGAATAGCGCATCGGAAAGGAGATAGTCGTATCCCAAAACAAAATCCTGTCGTTTCCATAGAAACGTTACTCGATTTAGAAGGAGAAGTAATAGAACCCATAGTATTTAACAGCCACGCAATTACTGTCTTAATTCGTCAATGCCAGGGGGCGAGGGATACAGTAAAGAAGGATTGGTGCAGCGGAAAGGAGATACTCGTATCCCAAAAGAAAATCCTGTCGTTTCCATAGAAACGTTACTCGATTTAGAAGGAGAAGCCATAGAACACATAGAATTCCATAGCCACGCAATTTCTGTGTTAATTCGTCAATGTGAGGGAGCGAGGGATGCAGTAAAGATGGAATAGTGCATCGGAAAGGAGATACTCGTATCCCAAAAGAAAATCCTGTCGTTTCAATAGAAACGTTACTCGATTTAGGAGGAGAAGTCATAGAACAAATAATATGCCATAGCGTCGCTATTACTGTGTTAATTCGTCAATGTGAAGGAGCCAGGGAAGCAGTAAAGAATGAAAAGTGCATCGGGAAGGAGATACTCGTATACCAGAGGAAAATCCTGTCGTTTCCATAGAAACATTACTCGAATTAGAAGGAGATGTCATAGAACCCATAGTATGTAATAGCCACGCAATTTCTGTCTTAATTCGTCAAAGTCAAGGAGCGAGGGATGCAGTAAAGTACGAATAGTGCAGCGGAAAGGAGATACTCGTAACCCAAAAGAAAATCCTGTCGTTTCCATAGAAACGTTACTCGATTTAGAAGGAGAAGTCGTAGAACCCATAGTATTTCATAGCGACGCAATTTCTGTGTTAATTCGTCAATGTGAGAGAGCGAGGGATGCAGTAACGAGGGAATAGTGCATCGGAAATGAGATACTCGTATCCCAAAGAAATTCCTGTCGTTTCAATAGAAACATTATTCGGTTTAGGAGGAAAAGCCATAGATCCCAAAGTATATCATAGCCACGCGATTTCTGTGTTAATTCGCCCATGTGAGAGAGCGAGGGAGGCAGTACAGAAGGAATAGTGCGTCGGAAGGTGATAGTCGTATCCCAAAAGCAATTACTGTCGTTTCCATATAAACGTTACTCGATTTAGAAGGAGAAGTCTTAGAACCCATAGTATTTCATAGCGACGCAATTTCTGTGTTAATTCGTCATTGTGAGGTGGCGAGGAATGCAGAAAAGAAGGAATAGTGCATCGGAAAGGAGCTACTCGTATACCAGAAGAAAATTCTGTCGTTACCATAGAAACGTTACTCGATTTAGAAGGAGAAGTCATAGAACCTATAGTATTTCATGGCCACGCAATTTCAGTGCTAATTCGTCAATGTGAAAGAGCGAGGGATGCAGTAAAGAAGGAATAGTTCATCGGAAAGGAGATACTCGTATCCCAAAAGAAAATCCCGACGTTTCAATAGAAACGTTACTCGATTTTGAAGGGGGAGTCATAGAACGCATTTTATTTCGAAGCGACGCAATATCGGTGTTAATTCGTCGATGTGAGGGAGCGAGGGATAAAGTACAGAAGGAATAGTGCATCGGAAATGAGATACTCGTATCCCAAAGAAATTCCTGTCGTTTCAATAGAAACATTATTCGGTTTAGGAGGAGAAGCCATAGATCCCAAAGTATATCATAGCCACGCGATTTCTGTGTTAATTCGCCCATGTGAGAGAGCGAGGGAGGCAGTACAGAAGGAATAGTGCATCGGAAGGTGATAGTCGTATCCCAAAAGCAATACTTGTCGTTTGCATATAAACGTTACTCGATTTAGAAGGAGAAGTCTTAGAACCCATAGTATTTCATAGCGACGCAATTTCTGTGTTAATTCGTCATTGTGAGGTAGCGAGGAATGCAGAAAAGAAGGAATAGTGCATCGGAAATGAGCTACTCGTATACCAGAAGAAAATTCTGTCGTTACCATAGAAACGTTACTCGATTTAGAAGGAGAACTCATAGAACCCACAGTACATCATAGCGACGCAATTTCTGCGATAATTCGTCAATGTGAGGGAGCGAGGGATGACGTAAAGAAGGAATAGCGCATCGGAAAGGAGATAGTCGTATCCCAAAACAAAATCCTGTCGTTTCCATAGAAACGTTACTCGATTTAGAAGGAGAAGTTATAGAACCTATAGTATTTCATAGCGACGCAATTTCTGTGCTTATTCGTCAATGTGAGGGAGGGAGGGAGGGATGCAATAAAGAACTAGTAGTGCATCGGAAAGGACATACTCGTATCATAAAAGAAAATACTGTTGTTTCCATAGAAACGTTACTCGATTTAGAAAGAGAAGTCATGGAACCCATTGTGTTACATAGCGACCCCATCTTCTGTGTTAATTCGTCAATGTGAGGAAACGAGGGATGCAGTAAAGAAGGAACAGTGCATCGGAAAGGAGATACTCATATCCCAAAAGAAGATCCTGTCGTTATCATAGAAACGTTACTCGATTTAGAAGGAGAAGTCATAGAAGCCATAGTATTTCATAGCCACGCAATTTCAGTGCTAATTCGTCAATGTGAAAGAGCGAGGGATGCAGAAAAGAAGGAATGGTTCATCGGAAAGGAGATACTCGTATCCCAAAAGAAAATCCTGTCGTTTCCATAGAAACGTTACTCGATTTAGAAGGAGAACTCATAGAACCCACAGTACTTCATAGCGACGCAATTTCTGCGATAATTCGACAATGTGAGGGAGCGAGGGATGAAGTAAAGAAGGAATAGCGCATCGGAAAGGAGATAGTCGTATCCCAAAACAAAATCCTGTCGTTTCCATAGAAACGTTACTCGATTTAGAAGGAGAAGTAATAGAACACATAGTATTTAATAGCCACGTAATTTCTGTCTTAATTCGTCAATGCCAGGATGCGTGGGATACAGTAAAGAAGGATTGGTGCAGCGGAAAGGAGATACTCGTATCTCAAAAGAAAATCCTGTCGTTTCCATAGAAACGTTACTCGATTTAGAAGGAGATGTCATAGAACACATAGAATTCCATAGCCACGCAATTTCTGTGTTAATTCGTCAATGTAAGGGAGCGAGGGATGCAGTAAAGATTGAATAGTGCATCGGAAAGGACATACTCATATCCCAAAAGAAAATCCTGTCGTTTCAATAGAAACGTTACTCGATTTAGGAGGAGAAGTCATAGAACAAATAATATGCCATAGCGTCGCTATTACTGTGTTAATTCGTCAATGTGAGGGAGCCAGGAAAGCAGTAAAGAATGAAAAGTGCATCGGGAAGGAGATACTCGTATACCAGAAGAAAATCCTGTCGTTTCCATAGAAACGTTACTCGAATTAGAAGGAGATGTCATAGAACCCATAGTATGTAATAGCCACGCAATTTCTGTCTTAATTCGTCAAAGTCAAGGAGCGAGGGATGCAGTAAAGTAGGAATAGTGCAGCGGGAAGGAGATACTCGTAACCCAAAAGGAAATCCTGTCGTTTCCATAGAAACGTTACTCGATTTAGAAGGAGAAGTCGTAGAACCCATAGTATTTCATAGCGACGCAATTTCTGTGTTAATTCGTCAATGTGAGAGAGCGAGGGATGCAGTAACGAGGGAATAGTGCATCGGAAAGGAGATACTCGTATCCCAAAAGAAAATCCTGTCGTTTCAATAGAAACGTTACTCGATTTTGAAGGCGGAGTCATAGAACGTATTTTATTTCGAAGCGACGCAATATCGGTGCTAATTCGTCAATGTGAGGGAGCGAGGGATAAAGTACTGAAGGAATAGTGCATCGGAAATGAGATACTCGTATCCCAAAGAAATTCCTGTCGTTTCAACAGAAACATTATACGGTTTAGGAGGAGAAGCCATAGATCCCAAAGTATATCATAGCCACGCGATTTCTGTGTTAATTCGCCCATGTGAGAGAGCGAGGGAGGCAGTACAGAAGGAATAGTGCATCGGAAGGTGATAGTCGTATCCTAAAAGCAATTCCTGTCGTTTCCATGTAAACGTTACTCGATTTAGAAGGAGAAGTCTTAGAACCCATAGTATTTCATAGCCACGCAATTTCAGTGCTAATTCGTCAATGTGAAAGAGCGAGGGATGCAGTAAAGAAGGAATAGTTCATCGGAAAGGAGATACTCGTATTCCAAAAGAAAATCCTGTCGTCTCCATAGAAACGTTACTCGATTTAGAAGGAGAACTCATAGAACCCACAGTACATCATAGCGACGCAATTTCTGCGATAATTCGTCAATGTGAGGGAGCGAGGGATGAAGTAAAGAAGGAATAGCGCATCGGAAAGGAGATAGTCGCATCCCAAAACAAAAACCTCTCGTTTCCATAGAAACGTTACTCGATTCAGAAGGAGAAGTTATAGAACCTATAGTATTTCATAGCGACGGAATTTCTGTGCTTATTCGTCAATGTGAGGAAGGGAGGGATGCTGTAAAGAACTAATAGTGTATCGGAAAGGAGATACTCGTATCATAAAAGGGAATCCTGTTGTTTCCATAGAAACGTTACTCGATTTAGAAAGAGAAGTCATGGAACCCATAGTCTTTCATAGCGACGCATCTTCTGTGTTAATTCGTCAATGTGAGGAAACGAGGGATGCAGTAAAGAAGGAACAGTGCATCGGAAAGGAGATACTCATATCCCAAAAGAAAATCCTGTCGTTACCATAGAAACGTTACTCCATTAAGAAGGAGAAGTCATAGAACCCATAGTATTTCATAGCCACGCAATTTCAGTGCTAATTCGTCAATGTGAAAGAGCGAGGTATGCAGTAAAGAAGGAATGGTTCATCTTAAAGGAGATACTCGTATCCCAAAAGAAATTCCTGTCGTTTCATAGAAACGTTACTCGATTTAGAAGGAGAACTCATAGAACCCACAGTACTTAATAGCGAAGCAATTTCTGCGATAATTCGTCAATGTGAGGGAGGGAGGGATGAAGTAAAGAAGGAATAGCGCATCCGAAAGGAGATAGTCGTATCCCAAAACAAAATCATGTCGATTCCATAGAAACGTTACTCGATTTAGAAGGAGAAGTAATAGAACCCATAGTATTTAATAGCCACGCAATTTCTGTCTTAATTCGTCAATGCCAGGGGGCGAGGGATACAGTAAAGAAGGATTGGTGCAGCGGAAAGGAGATACTCGTATCCCAAAAGAAAATCCTGTCGTTTCCATAGAAACGATACTCGATTTAGAAGGAGAAGTCATAGAACACATAGTAATTCATAGCGACACAATTTCCGTGTTAATTCGTCAATGTGAGGGAGCGAGAGATACCGTAAAGACGGAATAGGGCATCGGAAAGGAGATACTCGTATCCCAAAAGAGAATCCTGTCGTTTCAATGGAAACGTTACCCAAATTACAAGGGGGAGTCATAGAACGCACTGTATTTCAAAGCGTCGCAATATCTGTGTTAATTCGTCAATATGAGAGAGCGAGGGATGCAGTACAGAAGGAATAGTGCATCGGAAAGGAGATACACGTATCCCAAAAGAAAATCCTGTCGTTTCATTCGAAAAATTACTCGATATAGAAGGAGAAGTCATAGAACCCATAGTATTTCATAGCGACGCATTTTCTGTGTTATTCGTAAATGTGAGGGAGCGAGGGATGCAGTAAAGAAGGAATAGTCCATCGGAAAGGAGATATTCGTATCCCAAAAGAAAATCCTGTCGTTTCCATAGAAACGTTACTCATTTTGATAGGAGAAGTTATGGAACCCATAGTATTTAACAGCGACGCTATTTCTGTGCTTATTCTTCAATGTGAGGTAGCGAGGGATGCAGTAAAGAACTAATAGTGCATCGGAAAGGAGATACTCGTATCCCAAAAGAAAATCCTGTCGTTTCCATAGAAACGTTACTCGATTTAGAAGGAGAAGTCATGGAGCCCAAAGTATTTCATAGCGTCGCAATTTCTGTGTAATTTCGTCAATGTGAGGGAGCGAGGGATGCAGTAAAGAAGGAATAGTGCATCGGAAAGAAGATACTCGTATCCCAAAAGAAAATCTTGTCGTTTCCATTGAAACGTTACTCGATTTAGAAGGAGAAGTCGTTGAACACAAAGTATTCCATAGCGATGCAATTTCTGTTATAATTCGTCAATGTGAGGGAGTCAGGGATGTAGTAAAGAAGGAATAGTGCATCGGAAAGGAGATACTCGTATCCCAAAATAAAATCCTGTCGTTTCAATAGAAACGTTACTCGATTTAGGAAGAGAAGTCATAGAACCCATAGTAATTCTAAGAGACGCAATTTCTGCGTAAATTCGTGAATGTGAAGGAGCGAGAGATGCAGTGAAGAAGGAATCGTGCATCGGAAATGAGATATTCATATCCCAAAAGAAAATCCTGTCGTTTCCATAGAAACGTTACTCGATTTAGATGGAGAAGTTATAGAACCCATACTATCTCATAGCGACGAAATTTCTGTGTTTATTCGCCAATGTGAGGGAGCGAGGGATGCAGTAATGAAATAATAGTGCAGGGGAAAGGAGATACTCGTATCCCAAAAGAAAATTCTGTCGTTTCAATAGAAACGTTACTCGGTTTGTTAGGAGAAGTCTTAGAACCCATAGTATTTGATAGCCACGCAGTTTCTGTGTTAATTCGTGAACGTGAGGGAGCGAGAGATGCAGTAAAGAAGGAATCGTGCATCGGAAATGAGATATTCGTAACCCAAAAGAAAATCCTGTCGTTTCCATAGAAACGTATCTCGATTTGATAGGAGAAGTAATAGAACCCATAGTATTTCACAGCGACGCAATTTCTGTGCTTATTCTTCAATGTAAGGGAGCGAGGGATGCAGTAAAGACGGAATAGTGCATCGCAAAGGAGAGACTCCTATCCCATTAGAAAATTCTGTCGTTTCAATAGAAACGTTACTCGATTTACAGAGAGAAGTCATGGAACCCATAGCATTTCATAGCGACGCAATATCTGTGTTATTTGGTCAATGTGAGGGAGATAATGATGCGGTAATGATGGAATAGTGCATCGGAAAGGAGATACTCGTATCCCAAAAGAAAATCCTGTCGTCTCCATAGAAACGTTACTCGATTTAGAAGGAGAACTCATAGAACCCACAGTACATCATAGCGACGCAATTTCTGCGATAATTCGTCGATGTGAGGGAGCGAGGGATGAAGTAAAGAAGGAATAGCGCATCGGAAAGGAGATAATGGTATCCCAAAACAAAATCCTGTCGTTTCCATAGAAACGTTACTCGATTTAGAAGGAGAAGTTATAGAACCTATAGTATTTCATAGCGACGCAATTTCTGTGCTTATTCGTCAATGTGAGGGAGGGAGGGAGGGATGCAATAAAGAACTAATAGTGCATCGGAAAGGAGATACTCGTATCATAAAAGAAAATACTGTTGTTTCCATAGAAACGTTACTCGATTTGGAAAGAGAAGCCATGGAACCCATTGTGTTACATAGCGACCCCATCTTCTGTGTTAAGTCGTCAATGTGAGGAAACGAGGGATGCAGTAAAGGAGGAACAGTGCATCGGAAAGGAGATACTCATATCCCAAAAGAAGATCCTGTCGTTATCATAGAAACGTTACTCGATTTAGAAGGAGAAGTCATAGAACCCATTGTATTTCATAGCCACGCAATTTCAGTGCTAATTCGTCAATGTGAAAGAGCGAGGGATGCAGAAAGGAAGGAATGGTTCATCGGAAAGGAGATACTCGTATCCCAAAAGAAAATCCTGTCGTTTCCATAGAAACGTTACTCGATTTAGAAGGAGAACTCATAGAACCCACAGTACTTCATAGCGACGCAATTTCTGCGATAATTCGACAATGTGAGGGAGCGAGGGATGAAGTAAAGAAGGAATAGCGCATCGGAAAGGAGATAGTCGTATCCCAAAACAAAATCCTGTCGTTACCATAGAAACGTTACTCGATTTAGAAGGAGAAGTAATAGAACACATAGTATTTAATAGCCACGCAATTTCTGTCTTAATTCGTCAATGCCAGGATGCGTGGGATACAGTAAAGAAGGATTGGTGCAGCGGAAAGGAGATACTCGTATCTCAAAAGAAAATCCTGTCGTTTCCATAGAAACGTTACTCGATTTAGAAGGAGATGTCATAGAACACATAGAATTCCATAGCCACGCAATTTCTGTGTTAATTCGTCAATGTGAGGGAGCGAGGGATGCAGTAAAGATTGAATAGTGCATCGGAAAGGACATACTCGTATCCCAAAAGAAAATCCTGTCGTTTCAATAGAAACGTTACTCGATTTAGGAGGAGAAGTCATAGAACAAATAATATGCCATAGCGTCGCTATTACTGTGTTAATTCGTCAATGCGAGGGAGCCAGGGAAGCAGTAAAGAATGAAAAGTGCATCGGGAAGGAGATACTCGTATACCAGAAGAAAATCCTGTCGTTTCCATAGAAACGTTACTCGAATTAGAAGGAGATGTCATAGAACCCATAGTATGTAATAGCCACGCAATTTCTGTCTTAATTCGTTAAAGTCAAGGAGCGAGGGATGCAGTAAAGTAGGAATAGTGCAGCGGAAAGGAGATACTCGTAACCCAAAAGGAAATCCTGTCGTTTCCATAGAAACGTTACTCGATTTAGAAGGAGAAGTCGTAGAACCCATAGTATTTCATAGCGACGCAATTTCTGTGTTAATTCGTCAATGTGAGAGAGCGAGGGATGCAGTAACGAATGAATAGTGCATCGGAAAGGAGATACTCGTATCCCAAAAGAAAATCCTGTCGTTTCAATAGAAACGGTACTCGATTTTGAAGGGGGAGTCATAGAACGTATTTTATTTCGAAGCGACGCAATATCGGTGCTAATTCGTCGATGTGATTGAGCGAGGGATAAAGTACAGAAGGAATAGTGCATCGGAAATGAGATACTCGTATCCCAAAGAAATTCCTGTCGTTTCAATAGAAACATTATACGGTTTAGGAGGAGAAGCCATAGATCCCAAAGTATATCATAGCCACACGATTTCTGTGTTAATTCGCCCATGTGAGAGAGCGAGGGAGGCAGTACAGAAGGAATAGTGCATCGGAAGGTGATAGTCGTATCCCAAAAGCAATTCCTGTCGTTTCCATGTAAACGTTACTCGATTTAGAAGGAGAAGTCTTAGAACTCATAGTATTTCATAGCGACGCAATTTCTGTGTTAATTCGTCATTGTGAGGGAGCGAGGAACGCAGAAAAGAAGGAATAGTGCATCGGAAAGCAGCTACTCGTATACCAGAAGAAAATTCTGTCGTTACCATAGAAACGTTACTCGATTTAGAAGGAGAAGTCATAGAACCCATTGTATTTCATAGCCACGCAATTTCAGTGCTAATTCGTCAATGTGAAAGAGCGAGGGATGCAGTAAAGAAGGAATGGTTCATCGGAAAGGAGATACTCGTATCCCAAAAGAAATTCCTGTCGTTTCCATAGAAACGTTACTCGATTTAGAAGGAGAACTCATAGAACCCACAGTACTTCATAGCGACGCAATTTCTGCGATAATTCGTCAATGTGAGTAAGGGAGGGATGAAGTAAAGAAGGAATAGCGCATCCGAAAGGAGATAGTCGTATCCCAAAAGAGAATCCTGTCGTTTCAATAGAAACACCCAAATTACAAGGGGGAGTCATAGAACGCACTGTATTTCAAAGCGTCGCAATATCTGTGTTAATTCGTCAATATGAGAGAGCGAGGGATGCAGTACAGAAGGAATAGTGCATCGGAAAGGAGATACACGTATCCCAAAAGAAAATCCTGTCGTTTCATTCGAAAAATTACTCGATATAGAAGGAGAAGTCATAGAACCCAAAGTATTTCATAGCGACGCATTTTCTGTGTTATTCGTCAATGTGAGGGAGGGAGGGATGAAGTAAAGAAGGAATAGCGCATCCGAAAGGAGATATTCGTATCCCAAAAGAAAATCCTGTCGTCTCAATTGAATCGTTACTCGATTTAGAAGGAGAAGTCATAGAACACATAGTATTCCATAGCGTCGCTATTACTGTGTTAAATCGTGAATGTGAGGGAGCCAGGGAAGCAATAAAGAAGGAAAAATGCATCGGAAAGGAGATACTCGTATCCCAAAAGAAAATCCTCTCGTTTCAATAGAAACGTTACTCGAATTAGAAGGGGGAGTCATAGAACCCATAGTATCTCACAGCGACGCTATTTCTGCGCTCATACGTCAATGTGAGGGAGCGAGGGGTGCAGTAAAGAACTAATAGTGCATCGGAAAGGAGATACTCGTATCCCAAAAGAAAATCCTGTCGTTTCCATAGATACGTTACTCGATTTAGGAGGTTAAGTCATGGAACACATAGTATTTCATAGCGACGCAATTTGTGTGTTATTTCGTCAATGTGAGGGAGCGAGGGATGCAGTAAAGAACTAATAGTGCATCGGAAAGGAGATACTCGTATCATAAAAGAGAATTCTGTTGTTTCCATAGAGACGTTACTCGATTTGGAAAAAGAAGTCATGGAACCCATAGTATTTCATAGCGACGCATCTTCTGTGTTAATTCGTCAATGTGATTGAGCGAGAGATGCAGTAAAGAGGGAATAGTGCATCGGAAACGAGATACTCGTATCCCAAAAGTAAATCTTGTCGTTTCCAAAGAAACATAACTCGATTTAGAAGGAGAAGTCATAGAAACCATTGTATTTCATAGCGACGGAATTTCATTGTTAATTCGCCAATGTGAGGGAGCGAGGGATGCAGTACAGAAGGAATAGTGCATCGGAAAGGATATAGTCGTATCCCAAAAGAAAATCCTGTCGTTTCCATAGAAACGTTACTCGATTTAGAAAGAGAAGTCATAGAACCCATAGTATTTCATAGCCACGCATTTTCTGTTTTATTTCGTCAATGTGAGAGAGCGAGGGATGTAGTAAAGAAGGAATAGTGCATCGGAAAGGAGATACTCGTATCCCAAAAGAAAATCCTGTCGTCTCATTAGGAACGTTACTCGATTTAGAAGGAGAAGTCATAGAACACATAGTATTCCATAGCAACGCAATTTCTGTGTTAATTCGCCAATGTGAGGAGGCGAGGGATGCAGTACAGAAGGAATAGTGCATCGGAAAGGAGATAGTCGTATCCCAAAAGAAAATCCCGTTGTTTCCTTAAAAACGTTACTCGATTTAGAAGAAGTCATAGAATCCATAGTATTTCATAGCGACGCAATTTCAATGTTAATTCGTCAATGTCAGGGAGCGAGGGATGCAGTAAAGAAGGAATAGTGCATCGGAAAGGAGATACTCGTATACCAAAAGAAAATCCTTTCGTTTCCATAGAAACGTTACTCGATTTAAAAGGATGAGTCATAGAACCCACAGTACTTCATAACGACGCAATCTCTGTGTTATTCGTCAATGTGATGTAGCGAGGGATGCAGTAATGAAGGAATAGTGCATCGGAAGGGAGATACTCGTATCCCAAAAGATAATCCTGTCGTTTCCATTGAAACGTTACTTGATTTAGAAGGAGAAGTCATTGAACACATAGTGTTCCAAAGCGATGCAATTTCTGTGATAAATCGTCAATGTGAGGGAGCCAGGGATGCAGTAGAGAAGGAATAGTGCATCGGAAAGGAGATACTCGTATCCCAAAACAAAATCCTGTCGTTTCAATAGAAACGATACTCGATTTTGAAGGAGAAGTAATAGAACCCATACTAGTTCATAGCGACGCAATATCTGTGTTTATTCGTCAATGTGAGGGAGTGAGGGATGAAGTAATGAACTAATAGTGCAACGGAAAGGAGATACTCGTATCCCACAAGATAATCTAGTCGTACCCATAGATATATTACTCGATTAAGATGGAAAATTCGAGGAACACATAGTATTTCGTAGCGACGCAATTTCTGTGTTAATTCGTCAATGTGCGGAAGCGAGGGATGCAGTAAAGACGGAATAGTGCATCGGAAAGGAGATACTCGTATACCAAAAGAAAATCCTGTCGTTTCCATAGAAATGTTACTCGATTTGAAAGGAGAAGTTATAGAACACATAGTATGTCATAGCGACGCAATTTCTGTGCTTCTTCTTCAATGCGACGGAGCGAGGGATGCAGTAAAGAACTAATAGTGCATCGGAAAGGAGATACTCGTATCCCAAAAGAAAACCCTGTCGTTTCCATAGAAACGTTACTCGATTTAGAAGGAGAAGACATGGAACGCATAGTATTTCATAGAGACTCAATATCTGTGTTATTTATTCAATGTGACGGAGCGAGGGATGCAGTAAGGACGGAATAGTGCATCGCAAAGGAGATACTCGTATCCCAAAAGAAAATGCTGTCGTTCCAATAGAAACGTTATTCGATTTAGAAGGAGATATCATAGAACCCATAGTATTTCATAGCGACGCAATTTCTGTGTTAATTCGTCAATGTGAGGGAGCGATTGACGCAGTAAAGATTGAATAGTGCATCGGAAAGGAGATACTCGTATCCCAAAACAATGTCCTGTCGGTTCAATAGAAACGTTACTCGATTTAGAAAAGAAGTCATAGAACCCATGGTACTTCATAGCGACGGAATTTATGTGTTAATTCGTCAATGTGAGGGAGAGAGGGATGCAGTAAAGAAGGAGTAGCGCATCGGAAAGGAGATACTCGCATACCAGAAGAAAATCCTGTCGTGTCCATAGAAAGGTTACTCGATTTAGAGGGAGAGGTCATAGAACCCCTTAGTATATCATAGCGACCCAATTAACGCGTTATTTCGTCAATGTGATTGACCGAGGGATGCAGTAAAGAGGGAATAGTGCATCGGAAAGGAGATACTCGTATCCCAAAAGAAATTCCTGGCGTTTCCATAGAAACGTTACTCGATTTAGAAGGGGGAGTAATAGAACGCATTGTATATCATCGCGACGCAATATCTGTGTTAATTCGTCAATGTGAGGGAGCGAGGGATGCAGTACAGAAGGAATAGTGCTTCGGAAAGATGATACTCGTTTCCCAAACGAAAATCCTGTCGTTTCAATAGAAACATTACTCGATTTAGGAGGGGAAGCCATATATCCCATAGTCTTTCATAGCCACGCAATTTCTGTGTTAATTCGCCAATGTGAGGGAGCGAGGGATGCAGTGAAGAAGGAATAGCGCATCGGAAAGGAGATACTCATATACCAGAAGAAATCCTGTCGTATCCATAGAAACCTTACTCGATTTAGAAGGAGAAGTCATCGACTCAATAGTATTTCATTGCAAAGCTATTTCTGTGTTAATTCGTCAATGTGAAGGAGCGAGGGATGCAGTAAAGAAGGAATAGTTCATCGGAAAGGAGATACTCGTATCCCAAAATAAAATCCCGTCGTTTCCATAGAAACGTTACTCGAATTAGAATGAGATGTCATAGAACCTATAGTATTTCATAGCGACGCAATTTCTGGGTTAATTCGTCAATGTGAGGGAGGGAGGGATGCAGTAAAAAAGGAATAGTGCATCGGAAAGGAGATACTCGTATCCCAAAAGAATATCCTGTCGTTTCCATTGAAACGTTACTAGATTTAGAAGGAGAAGTCATAGAGCCCATAGTATTTCATAGCGACGCAATTTCTGCGTTAATTCGTCAATGTGAGGGAGCGAAAGATGCAGTAAAGAAGGAATCGTGCATTGGAAACGAGATGCTCGTATCCCAAAAGAAAATCCTGTCGTTTCAATAGAAACGTTACTCGGTTTACAAGGAGAAGTCATAGAACCCATAGTATTTCATAGCCACGCAATTTCTGTGTTAATTCGTGAATGTGATTTAGCGAGGGGTGCAGTAAAGAAGGAATAGTGCATCGGAAAGGAGATACTCGTATCCCAAAAGAAAATCAAGTCGTTTCAATAGAAACGTTACTCGATTTAGAAGGAGAAGTCATAGAACCCATAGTATTTCATAGCGACGCAATATCTGCGTTAATTCGTCAATGTGAGGGAGCGAGGGTTGCAGTAAAGAACTAATAGTGCATCGGAAAGGAGATACTCGTATTCCAAAAGAAAATCCTGTCGTTTCCATAGAAACGTTACTCAATTTAGAACGATAAGTGATGGAACCCATAGTATTTCATAGCGACGCAATTTGTGTGTTATTTCGTCAATGTGACTGAGCGAGGTATGCAGTAAAGACTGAATAGTGCATTGGAAAGGAGATACTTGTATCCCAAAACAAAATCCTGTCGTTTCCATAGAAACGTTACTCGATTTAGAAGGTGAAGTTAGAGAACCTATAGTATTTCGTAGCGACGCAATTTCTGTGCTTATTCGTCAATGTGAGGGAGCGAGGGATGCAGCAAAGAACTAATAGTGCATCGGAAAGGAGATACTCATATCAAAGAAGAAAATCCTGTTGTTTCCATAGAAACGTTACTCGATTCAGAAAGAGAAGTCATGGAACACATAGAATTTTATAGCGTCGGATCATATGTGTTAATTCGTAAATGTGAGGGTGCGAGACATGCAGTAAAGAGGGAATAGTGCATCGGAATGGAGATACTCGTATCCCAAAAGAAAATCCTGTCGTTTCCATAGAAACGTTACTCTATTTAGAAGCAGAAGTCAAAGAACCCATAGTATTTCATAGCGACGCAATTTCATTGTTAATTCGCCAATGTGAGGGAGCGGGGTATGCAGTACAGAAGGAATAGTGCATCGGAAAGGATATAGTCGTATCCCAAAAGAAAATCCTGTCGTTTCCATAGAAACGTTACTCGATTTAGAAAGAGAAGTCATAGAACCCATAGTATTATATAGCGACGCAATTTCTGTGTTAGTTCGTCAATGTGAGGGAGCGAGGGATGCAGTAAAGAAGGGATAGTGAATCGGGAAGGAGATACTCGTATGCCAAAAGAAAATCAAATCGTTTCAATAGTAACGTTACTCGATTTAGAAGGAGTAGTCATAGAACACATAGTAAATCATAGCATCGCTATTACTGTTTGAATTCGTCAATGTGAGGGAGCCAGGGAAGCAGTAAAGAAGGAAAAATGCATCGGGAAGGAGATTCTCGTATCCGAAAAGAAAATACTGTTGTTCAATAGAAACGTTACTCGAATTAGAAGGGGGAGTCATAGAACGCATTGTATTTCAAAGCGACGCAATATCTGTGTTAATTCGTCAATGTGAGGGAGCGAGGGATGCAGTACAGAAGGAATAGTGCATCGGAAAGGAGATATTCGTATCCCAAAGGAAAATCATGTCCTTTCCATAGAAACGTTACTCGATTTGAAAGGAGTAGTTATAGAACACATTGTATTTCACAGCGACGCAATTTCTGTGCTTATTCTTCAATGCGAGGGAACGAGGGATGTAGTAAAGAACTAATAGTGCATCGGAAAGGAGATACTCGCATCCCAAAGGAAATCCCGTCGTTTCCATAGACACGTTACTCGATTTAGAAGGAGAAGTCATAGAACACATAGTATTTCATAGCGACGCAATATCTGTGTTAATTCGTCAATTTGAGGGACCGAAGGATGCAGTAAAGAAGGAATAGTGCGTCGGAAAGGAGATACTCATATGTTGCTGTGGTCTTCAGTCCTGAGACTGGTTTGATGCAGTTCTCCATGCTACTCTATCCTGTACAAGCTGTTTCATCTCCCAGTACCTACTGCAACCTAAATCCTTCTGAATCTGCTTAGTGTATTCATCTCTTGGTCGCCCCCTACGATTTTTACCCTCCACGCTGCCCTCCAATACTAAATTGGTGATCCCCTGATGCCTCAGAACATGTCCAACCAACCGATCCCTTCTTCTGGTCAAGTTGTGCCACAAACTTCTCTTCTCCCCAATCCTATTCAATACTTCCTCATTAGTTATGTGATCTACCCATCTAATCTTCAGCATTATTCTGTAGCACCACATTTCGAAAGCTTCTATTCTCTTCTTGTCCAAACTATTTATCGTCCATGTTTCACTTCCATACATGGCTACACCCCATACGAATACTTTCAGAAATGACTTCCTGTCACTTAAATCAATACTGGATGTTAACAAATTTCTCTTCTTCAGAAACGCTTTCCTTGCCATTGCCAGCCTACATTTTATATCCTCTCTACTTCGACCATCATCAGTTATTTTGCTCCCCAAATAGCAAAACTCCTTTACTACTTTAAGTGCCTCATTTCCTAATCTAATTCCCTCTGCATCCCCCGACTTAATTAGACTACATTCCATTATCCTTGTTTTGCTTTTGTTGATGTTCACCTTATATCCTCCTTTCAAGACACTGTCCATTCCATTCAACTGCTCTTCCAAGTCCTTAGCTGTCTCAGACAGAATTACAATGTCATCGGCGAACCTCAAAGTTTTTATTTCTTCTCCATGATTTTTAATACCTACTCCGAATTTTTCTTTTGTTTCCTTTACTGCTTGCTCAATATACAGATTGCACAACATCGGGGAGAGGCTACAATCCTGTCTTACTCCCTTCCCAACCACTGCTTCCCATTCATGTCCCTCGACTCTTATAACTGCCATCTGGTTTCTGTACAAATTGTAAATAACCTTTCGCTCCCTGTATTTTACCCCTGCCACCTTTAGAATTTGAAAGGGAGTATTCCAGTCAACATTGTCAAAAGCTTTCTCTAAGTCTACAAATGCAAGAAACGTAGGTTTGCCTTTCCTTAGCCTTATACCAAAACAAAATTCTCTCGTTTCCATAGAAACGTTACTCGATTTAGAAGGAGATGTCATGGAACCCATAGTATTTCATAGCGACGCAATTTCTGTGTCATTTCGTCAATGTGAGGGAGCGAGGGATGCAGTAAAGACGGAATAGTGCATCGGAAAGGAGATACTCGTATCCCAAAAGAAAATCCTGTCGTTTCAATAGAAACGTTACTCGATTTAGAAGGAGAAGTCATAGAACACATAGTATTTCAGAGCGACGCAATTTCTGTGTTAATTCGCCAATGTGAGGAAGCGAGGGATGTAGTACAGAAGGAATAGTGCAGCGGAAAGCGATAGTCGTATCCCAAAAGAAAATCCCGTCGTTTCCATAGTAACGTTACCCGATTTAGAAGGAGAATTCATGGAACCAATAGTAATTCATCGCGACGCAATTTCTGTGTTAATTCGCCAATGTGAGGGGCGAGAGATGCAGCAAAGACGGAATAGTGCTTCGGAAAGGAGATACTCGTATCCCAAAAGAAAATCCTGTTGTTTCCATAGAAACGTTACTCGATTTAGAAGGGGATGTCATAGAACCCATAGTATATCATAGCGACGCAATTTCTGTGTTAATTCGTCAATGTGAGGGAGCGAGGGGCGCAGTAAGGACGGAACTGTGCATCGGAAAGGAGAGACTCCTATCCCAAAAGAAAATCCTGTCGTTTCCATAGAAACGTATCTCGATTTGAAAAGAGAAGTTAAAGAACCCATGGTATTTCACAGCGACGCGATTTCTGTGCTTATTCTTCAATGGGAGGGAGCGAGGGATGCAGTAAAGAACTAATAGTGCATCGGAAAGGAGATACTCGTATCCCAAAGGACAATCCTATCGTTTCCATAGAAACGTTACTCGATTTAGAACAGAAGTCATGGAACCCATAGTATTTCATAGCGACGCAATTTCTGTGTTATTTCGCCAATGCGAGGGAGCGAGGGATGCAGTAAAGAACTAATAGGGCATCAGAAAGGAGATACTCGTAACCCAAAAGAAAATCCTGTCGTTTCCATAGAAACGTTACTCGATTTAGGAGACGTCATGGAACCCATAGTATTTCATAGCGACGCAATTTCTGTGTTATTTCGTCAATGTGAGGGAGTGAGGGATGCTGTAAAGACGGAATAGTGCAACGGAAAGGAGATACTCGTATCCCAAAAGAAAATCCTGTCGTTTCAATAGAAACGTTACTCGATTTAGAAGGAGAAGTCACAGAACACATAGAATTTCACAGCGACGCAATTTCTGTGCTTATTCTTCAATGCGAGGGAGCGAGGGATGCAGTAAAGAACTAATAGTGCAACGGAAAGGAGATACTTGTATTCCAAAAGGAAACCCTGTCGTTTCCATAGAAACGTTAATCGATTTAGAAGGAGAAGTCATGGAACCCATAGTACTTCATAGCGACTCATAATCTATGTTATTTGGTCAAAGTGAGGGAGCGAGGGATGCACTAAAGACGGAATAGTGCATCGGAAAGGAGATACTCGCATCATAAAAGAAAATCCTGTCGTTTCCATAGAAACGTTACTCGATTTAGAAGGAGAAATCATGGAACCACTAGTATTCCATAGCGACAAAATATCTGTGTTCATTCGTCAATGTGAGGGAGCGGGGGATGCAGTAAAGAAGGAATAGTGCATCGGAAAGGAGATACTCGTATCCCAAAAGCAAATCCAGTCGTTTCCATAGAAACATTACTCGATTTAGAAGGAGAAGTCATAGAACCCAAAGTATTTCATAGCGACGCAATTTATGTGTTAATTCGTCAATGTGGGGGAGAGAGGGATGCAGTAAAGAAGGAATAGCGCATCGGAAAGGAGATACTCGTATACCAGAAGAAAATCCTGTCGTTTCCATAGAAACGTTACTCGATTGAGAGGGAGAGGTCATAGAACCCATAGTATATCATAGCGACCCAATTAACGCGTTATTTCGTCAATGTGATTGACCGAGGGATGCAGTAAAGAGGGAATAGTGCATCGGAAAGGAGATACTCGTATCCCAAAAGAAAATCCCGTCGTTTCCATAGAAACGTTACTCGATTTAGAAAGAGATGTCATAGAACCTATAGTATTTCATAGCGACGCAATTTCTGGGTTAATTCGTCAATGTGAGGGAGGGAGGGATGCAGTAAAGAAGGAATAGTGCATCGGAAAGGAGATACTCGTATCCCAAAAGAATATCCTGTCGGTTCCATTGAAACGTTACTCGATTTAGAAGGAGAAGTCATAGAGCCCATAGTATTTCATAGCGACGCAATTTCTGCTTTCATTCGTCAATGTGAGGGAGCGAAAGATGCAGTAAAGAAGGAATCGTGGATTGGAAATGAGATGCTCGTATCCCAAAAGAAAATCCTGTCGTTTCCAAAGAAACGTTACTCGATTTAGAAGGAGAAGTTATAGAAACCATACTATTTGATAGCGACGCAATTTCTGTGTTTATTCGTCAATGTGAGGGAGCGTGGGATGCAGTAAAAATGGAATAGTGCATCGGAAAGGAGGGACTCCTATCCCAAAAGAAAATCCTGTCGTTTCAATAGAAACGTTACTCGGTTTACAAGGAGAAGTCATAGAACCCATAGTATTTCATAGCCACGCAATTTCTGTGTTAATTCGTGAATGTGATGGAGCGAGGGATGCAGTAAAGAAGGAATAGTACATCGGAAAGGAGATACTCGTATCCCAAAAGAAAATCCTGTCGTTTCCATAGAAACGATACTCGATTTGATAGGAGAAGTTATAGATCGCATAGTATTTCACAGCGACGCAATTTCTGTGCTTACTCCTCAATGCGAGGGAGCGAGGGATGCAGTAAAGAACTAATAGTGCATCGGAAAGGAGATACTCGAATCCCAAAAGAAAATCCTGTCATTTCCAATGAAATGTTACTCGATTTAGAAGGAGAAGTCATGGTACCCATAGTATTTCATAGCGACGCAATATCTGTGTTATTTGGTCAATCTGAGGGAGCGAGGGATGCAGTCAAGACGGAATAGTGCATCCGAAAGGAGATACTCGTATCCCAAAAGAAAATCCTGTCGTTTCAATAGAAACGTTACTCGATTTCGAAGGAGAAGTCGTAGAACCCATAGTATTTCATAGCGACGCAATTTCCGTGTTAATTCGCCAATGTGAGGGAGCGTGGGATGCAGTACAGAAGGCATAGTGCATCGGAAAGGAGATACTCGTATCCCAAAAGAAAATCCTGTCGTTTCCATAGAAACGTTACTCGATTTAGAAGGAGAAGTCATTGAACACAAAGTATTCCATAGCGATGCTATTTCTGTGATAATTCGTCAGTGTGGGGGAGCCAGGGATGGAGTAAAGAAGGAATAGTGCATCGGAAAGGAGATACTCGTAACCCAAAAGAAAATCCTGTCGTTTCCATAGAAACGTTACTCGATTTAGAAGGAGGCGTCATGGAACCCATAGTATTTCATAGCGATGCAAGTTCTGTGTTATTTCGTCAATGTGAGGGAGCGAGGGATGCAGTAAAGACGGAATAGTGCAACGGAAAGGAGACACTTGTATCCCAAAAGAAAATCCTGTCGTTTCAATAGAAACGTTACTCGATTTAGAAGGAGAAGTCACAGAACACATAGTATTTCACAGCGACGCAATTTCTGTGCTTATTCTTCAATGCGAGGGAGCGAGGGATGCAGTAAAGAACTAATAGTGCATCGGAAAGGAGATACTTGTATCCCAAAAGGAAACCCTGTCGTTTCCATAGAAACGTTAATCGATTTAGAAGGAGAAGTCATGGAACCCATAGTATTTCATAGCGACTCATAATCTATGTTATTTGGTCAAAGTGACTGAGCGAGGGATGCAGTAAAGACGGAATAGTGCATCGGAAAGGAGATACTCGCATCATAAAAGAAAATCGTGTCGTTTCCATAGAAACGTTACTCGATTTAGAAGGAGAAATCATGGAACCACTAGTATTCCATAGCGACACAATATCTGTGTTAATTCGTCAATGTGAGGGAGCGGGGGATGCAGTAAAGAAGGAATACTGCATCGGAAAGGAGACACTGGTATCCCAAAAGCAAATCCAGTCGTTTCCATAGAAACATTACTCGATTTAGAAGGAGAAGTCATAGAACCCAAAGTATTTCATAGCGACGCAATTTATGTGTTAATTCGTCAATGTGGGGGAGAGAGGGGTGCAGTAAAGAAGGAATAGCGCATCGGAAAGGAGATACTCGTATACCAGAAGAAAATCCTGTCGTTTCCATAGAAACGTTACTCGATTTAGAGGGGAGGTCATAGAACCCATAGTATATCATAGCGACCCAATTAACGCGTTATTTCGTCAATGTGATTGACCGAGGGATGCAGTAAAGAGGGAATAGTGCTTCGGAAAGGAGATACTCGTATCCCAAAAGAAATTCCTGGCGTTTCCATAGAAACGTTACTCGATTTTGAAGGAGAAGTCATAGAGTCAATAGTATTTCATTGCAAGGCTATTTCTGTGTTAATTCGTCAATGTGAGGGAGCGAGGGATGCAGTTAAGAAGGAATAGTTCATCAGAAAGGAGATACTCGTATCCCAAAAGAATATCCTGTCGGTTCCATTGAAACGTTACTCGATTTAGAAGGAGAAGTCATAGAGCCCATAGTATTTCATAGCGACGCAATTTCTGCGTTCATTCGTCAATGTGAGGGAGGGAAAGATGCAGTAAAGAAGGAATCGTGCATTGGAAATGAGTTGCTCGTATCCCAAAAGAAAATCCTGTCGTTTCCAAAGAAACGTTACTCGATTTAGAAGGAGAAGTTATAGAAGCCATACTATTTGATAGCGACGCAATTTCTGTGTATATTCGTCAATGTGAGGGAGCGTGGGATGCAGTAAAGATGGAATAGTGCATCGGAAAGGAGGGACTCCTATCCCAAAAGAAAATCCTGTCGTGTCAATAGAAACGTTACTCGGTTTACAAGGAGAAGTCACAGAACCCATAGTATTTCATAGCCACGCAATTTCTGTGTTAATTCGTGAATGTGATGGAGCGAGGGATGCAGTAAAGAAGGAATAGTACATCAGAAAGGAGATACTCGAATCCCAAAAGAAAATCCTGTCGTTTCCATTGAAATGTTACTCGATTTAGAAGGGGAAGTCATGGTACCCATAGTATTTCATAGCGACGCAATATCTGTGTTATTTGGTCAATGTGAGGGAGCAAGGGATGCAGTCAAGACGGAATAGTGCATCCGAAAGGAGATACTTGTATCCCAAAAGAAAATCCTGTCGTTTCAATAGAAACGTTACTCGATTTCGAAGGAGAAGTCGTAGAACCCATAGTATTTCATAGCGACGCAATTTCCATGTTAATTCGCCAATGTGAGGGAGCGTGGGATGCAGTACAGAAGGCATAGTGCATCGGAAAGGAGATACTCGTATCCCAAAAGAAAATCCTGTCGTTTCCATAGAAACGTTACTTGATTTAGGAGGAGAAGTCGTCGAACCCATAGAATTTGATAGCCTTGCAATTTCTGTGTTAATTCGTCAATGTGAGGGAGCCAGGGACGCAGTAAAGAAGTAATAGTGAATCGGAAAGGAGATACTCGTATCCGAAAAGAAAATCCTGTCGTTTCCATAGATACGTTACTCAATTTAGAAGGAGAAGTCATAGAACCAATAGCATTTCATTGCGACGCAATTTCTGTGTTAATTCGTCAATGTGAGGGAGCGAGGGATGCAGTAATGAAGAAATAGTGCATCGGAAAGGAGATACTCGTATCCCAAAAGAGAATCCTGTCGTTTCAATAGAAACGTTACTCGAATTAGAAGGGGGAGTCATAGAACGCATTATATTTCAAAGCGTCGCAATATCTGTGTTAATTCGTCAGTATGAGGGAGCGAGGGATGCAGTAGAGACGGAATAGTGCATCGGAAAGGTGATACACGTATCCCAAAAGAAAATCCTGTCGTTTCATTCGAAAAATTACTCGATATAGAAGGAGAAGTCATAGAACACATAGTATTTCATAGCGACGCAATTTCTGTGTTAATTCGTCAATGTGAGGGAGCGAGGGATGCAGTAAAAAAGGAATAGTGCATCGGAATGGAGATACTCATATACCAGAAGAAATTCCTGTCGTTTCCATAGAAACGATACTCGATTTAGGAGGAGTAGTCTTAGAACACATAGTATTTCCTAGCGACGCAATTTCTGTGTTAATTCGTCAATGTGAGGGAGCGAGGGATGCAGTAAAAAAAGGAATAGTGGAGCGGAAAGGAGATACTCGCATCCCAAAATAAATACGTGTCGGTTCAATAGACACGTTACTCGATTTAGAAGGGAGAGGCATAGAACGCATTGTATTTCAAAGCGACGCAATATATGTGTTAATTCGTCAATGTGAGCGAGCGATGGAAGCAGTACAGAAGGAATAGTGCATCGGAAAGGAGATACTCGTACCCCAAAAGAAAATCCTGTCGTTTCCACAGAAACGTTACTCTGTTTAGTAGGAGTAGTCATAGAACCCATAGTATTTCATAGAGACGCAATATCAGTGTTAATTCGTCAATGTGAGGCTGCGAGGGATGCAATAAGAAAGGAATAGTGCTTCGGAAAGGACATACTCGTAACCCAAAAGAAAATCCTGTCGTTTACATAGAAACGTTACTCGAATTAGAAGGAGATATCATAGAACACATAGAATTTCATAGCCACACAATATCTGTGTTAATTCGTCAGTGCGAGGGAGCGAGGGATGCAGTAATGAAGGAATAGTGCATCGGAAAGGGGATACTCGTATCATAAAAGAAAATCCTGTCGTTTCAATAGAAACGTTACTCGATTTAGAAGGAGAAGTCATAGAACACATAGTATTCCATAGCCACGCAATTTCTGTGTTAATTCGTCAATGTGAGGGAGCGAGGGATGCAGTAAAGATGGAATAGTGCATCGGAAAGGAGATACTCGTATCCCAAAAGAAAATCCTGTCGTTTCAATAGAAACGTTACACGATTTAGGAGGAGAAGTCATAGAACAAATAATATGCCATAGCGTCGCTATTACTGTGTTAATTCGTAAATGTGAGGGAGCCAGGGAAGCAGTAAAGAATGAAAAGTGCATCGGGAAGGAGATACTCGTATACCAGAAGAAAATCCTGTCGTTTCCATAGAAAAGTTACTCGAATTAGAAGGAGATGTCATAGATCCCATAGTATTTAATAGCCACGCAATTTCTGTCTTAATTCGTCAAAGTCAAGGAGCGAGGGATGCAGTAAAGTAGGAATAGTGCAGCGGAAAGGAGATACTCGTAACCCAAAAGAAAATCCTGTCGTTTCCATAGAAACGTTACTCGATTTAGAAGGAGAAGTCGTAGAACCCATAGTATTTCATAGCGACGCAATTTCTGTGTTAATTCGCCAATGTGAATAAGCGAGGGATGCAGTACAGAAGGATTAGTGCATCGGAAAGGAGATAGTCGTATCCCAAAAGAAAATCCCGACGTTTCAATAGAAACGTTACTCGATTTTGAAGGGGGAGTCATAGAACGCATTTTATTTCGAAGCGACGCAGTATCGGTGTTAATTCGTCAATGTGAGGTAGCGAGGGATAAAGTACAGATGGAGTAGTGCATCGGAAATGAGATACTCGTATCCCAAAGAAATTCCTGTCGTTTCAATAGAAACATTATTCGGTTTAGGAGGAGAAGCCATAGATCCCAAAGTATATCATAGCCACGCGATTTCTGTGTTAATTCGCCCATGTGAGAGAGCGAGGGAGGCAGTACAGAAGGAATAGTGCATCGGAAGGTGATAGTCGTATCCCAAAAGCAATTCCTGTCGTTTCCATATAAACGTTATTCGATTTAGAAGGAGAAGTCTTAGAACCCATAGTATTTCATAGCGACGCAATTTCTGTGTTAATTCGTCATTGTGAGGTAGCGAGGAATGCAGAAAAGAAGGAATAGTGCATCGGAAAGGAGCTACTCGTATACCAGAAGAAAATTCTGTCGTTACCATAGAAACGTTACGCGATTTAGAAGGAGAAGTCTTAAAACCCATAGTATTTCATAGCGACGCAATTTCTGCGATAATTCGTCAATGTGAGGGAGCGAGGGATGAAGTAAAGAAGGAAGAGCGCATCGGAAAGGAGATAGTCGTAGCCCTAATACAAAATACTGTCGTTTCCATAGAAACGTTACTTGATTTAGAAGGAGAAGTTATAGAACCTATAGTATTTCATAGCGACGCAATTTCTGTGCTTATTCGTCAATGTGAGGGAGGGAGGGATGCAGTAAAGAACTAATAGTGCATCGGAAAGGAGATACTCGTATCATAAAAGAAAATCCTGTTGTTTCCATAGAAACGTTACTCGATTTAGAAAGAGAAGTCATGGAACCCATAGTGACTCATAGCGACGCATCTTCTGTGTACATTCGTCAATGTGAGGAAATGAGGGATGCAGTAAAGAAGGAACAGTGCATCGGAAAGGAGATACTCATATCCCAAAAGAAGATCCTGTCGTTACCATAGAAACGTTACTCGATTTAGAAGGAGAAGTCATAGAACCCATAGTATTTCATAGCCACGCAATTTCAGTGCTAATTCGTCAATGTGAAAGAGCGAGGGCTGCAGAAAAGAAGGAATGGTTCATCGGAAAGAGATACTCGTATCCCAAAAGTAAATCCTGTCGTTTCCATAGAAACGTTACTCGATTTAGAAGGAGAACTCATAGAACCCACAGTACTTCATAGCGACGCAATTTCTGCGATAATTCGTCAATGTGAGGGAGCCAGGGATGAAGTAAAGAAGGAATAGCGCATCGGAAAGGAGATAGTCGTATCCCAAAACAAAATCCTGTCGTTTCCATAGAAACGTTACTCGATTTAGAAGGAGAAGTAATAGAACCCATAGTATTTAACAGCCACGCAATTACTGTCTTAATTCGTCAATGCCAGGGGGCGAGGGATACAGTAAAGAAGGATTGGTGCAGCGGAAAGGAGATACTCGTATCCCAAAAGAAAATCCTGTCGTTTCCATAGAAACGTTACTCGATTTAGAAGGAGAAGCCATAGAACACATAGAATTCCATAGCCACGCAATTTCTGTGTTAATTCGTCAATGTGAGGGAGGGAGGGATGCAGTAAAGATGGAATAGTGCATCGGAAAGGAGATACTCGTATCCCAAAAGAAAATCCTGTCGTTTCAATAGAAACGTTACTCGATTTAGGAGGAGAAGTCATAGAACAAATAATATGCCATAGCGTCGCTATTACTGTGTTAATTCGTCAATGTGAGGGAGCCAGGGAAGCAGTAAAGAATGAAAAGTGCATCGGGAAGGAGATACTCGTATACCAGAGGAAAATCCTGTCGTTTCCATAGAAACATTACTCGAATTAGAAGGAGATGTCATAGAACCCATAGTATGTAATAGCCACGCAATTTCTGTCTTAATTCGTCAAAGTCAAGGAGCGAGGGATGCAGTAAAGTACGAATAGTGCAGCGGAAAGGAGATACTCGTAACCCAAAAGAAAATCCTGTCGTTTCCATAGAAACGTTACTCGATTTAGAAGGAGAAGTCGTAGAACCCATAGTATTTCATAGCGACGCAATTTCTGTGTTAATTCGTCAATGTGAGAGAGCGAGGGATGCAGTAACGAGGGAATAGTGCATCGGAAATGAGATACTCGTATCCCAAAGAAATTCCTGTCGTTTCAATAGAAACATTATTCGGTTTAGGAGGAAAAGCCATAGATCCCAAAGTATATCATAGCCACGCGATTTCTGTGTTAATTCGCCCATGTGAGAGAGCGAGGGAGGCAGTACAGAAGGAATAGTGCGTCGGAAGGTGATAGTCGTATCCCAAAAGCAATTACTGTCGTTTCCATATAAACGTTACTCGATTTAGAAGGAGAAGTCTTAGAACCCATAGTATTTCATAGCGACGCAATTTCTGTGTTAATTCGTCATTGTGAGGTGGCGAGGAATGCAGAAAAGAAGGAATAGTGCATCGGAAAGGAGCTACTCGTATACCAGAAGAAAATTCTGTCGTTACCATAGAAACGTTACTCGATTTAGAAGGAGAAGTCATAGAACCTATAGTATTTCATGGCCACGCAATTTCAGTGCTAATTCGTCAATGTGAAAGAGCGAGGGATGCAGTAAAGAAGGAATAGTTCATCGGAAAGGAGATACTCGTATCCCAAAAGAAAATCCCGACGTTTCAATAGAAACGTTACTCGATTTTGAAGGGGGAGTCATAGAACGCATTTTATTTCGAAGCGACGCAATATCGGTGTTAATTCGTCGATGTGAGGGAGCGAGGGATAAAGTACAGAAGGAATAGTGCATCGGAAATGAGATACTCGTATCCCAAAGAAATTCCTGTCGTTTCAATAGAAACATTATTCGGTTTAGGAGGAGAAGCCATAGATCCCAAAGTATATCATAGCCACGCGATTTCTGTGTTAATTCGCCCATGTGAGAGAGCGAGGGAGGCAGTACAGAAGGAATAGTGCATCGGAAGGTGATAGTCGTATCCCAAAAGCAATACTTGTCGTTTCCATATAAACGTTACTCGATTTAGAAGGAGAAGTCTTAGAACCCATAGTATTTCATAGCGACGCAATTTCTGTGTTAATTCGTCATTGTGAGGTAGCGAGGAATGCAGAAAAGAAGGAATAGTGCATCGGAAATGAGCTACTCGTATACCAGAAGAAAATTCTGTCGTTACCATAGAAACGTTACTCGATTTAGAAGGAGAACTCATAGAACCCACAGTACATCATAGCGACGCAATTTCTGCGATAATTCGTCAATGTGAGGGAGCGAGGGATGACGTAAAGAAGGAATAGCGCATCGGAAAGGAGATAGTCGTATCCCAAAACAAAATCCTGTCGTTTCCATAGAAACGTTACTCGATTTAGAAGGAGAAGTTATAGAACCTATAGTATTTCATAGCGACGCAATTTCTGTGCTTATTCGTCAATGTGAGGGAGGGAGGGAGGGATGCAATAAAGAACTAGTAGTGCATCGGAAAGGACATACTCGTATCATAAAAGAAAATACTGTTGTTTCCATAGAAACGTTACTCGATTTAGAAAGAGAAGTCATGGAACCCATTGTGTTACATAGCGACCCCATCTTCTGTGTTAATTCGTCAATGTGAGGAAACGAGGGATGCAGTAAAGAAGGAACAGTGCATCGGAAAGGAGATACTCATATCCCAAAAGAAGATCCTGTCGTTATCATAGAAACGTTACTCGATTTAGAAGGAGAAGTCATAGAAGCCATAGTATTTCATAGCCACGCAATTTCAGTGCTAATTCGTCAATGTGAAAGAGCGAGGGATGCAGAAAAGAAGGAATGGTTCATCGGAAAGGAGATACTCGTATCCCAAAAGAAAATCCTGTCGTTTCCATAGAAACGTTACTCGATTTAGAAGGAGAACTCATAGAACCCACAGTACTTCATAGCGACGCAATTTCTGCGATAATTCGACAATGTGAGGGAGCGAGGGATGAAGTAAAGAAGGAATAGCGCATCGGAAAGGAGATAGTCGTATCCCAAAACAAAATCCTGTCGTTTCCATAGAAACGTTACTCGATTTAGAAGGAGAAGTAATAGAACACATAGTATTTAATAGCCACGTAATTTCTGTCTTAATTCGTCAATGCCAGGATGCGTGGGATACAGTAAAGAAGGATTGGTGCAACGGAAAGGAGATACTCGTATCTCAAAAGAAAATCCTGTCGTTTCCATAGAAACGTTACTCGATTTAGAAGGAGATGTCATAGAACACATAGAATTCCATAGCCACGCAATTTCTGTGTTAATTCGTCAATGTGAGGGAGCGAGGGATGCAGTAAAGATTGAATAGTGCATCGGAAAGGACATACTCATATCCCAAAAGAAAATCCTGTCGTTTCAATAGAAACGTTACTCGATTTAGGAGGAGAAGTCATAGAACAAATAATATGCCATAGCGTCGCTATTACTGTGTTAATTCGTCAATGTGAGGGAGCCAGGAAAGCAGTAAAGAATGAAAAGTGCATCGGGAAGGAGATACTCGTATACCAGAAGAAAATCCTGTCGTTTCCATAGAAACGTTACTCGAATTAGAAGGAGATGTCATAGAACCCATAGTATGTAATAGCCACGCAATTTCTGTCTTAATTCGTCAAAGTCAAGGAGCGAGGGATGCAGTAAAGTAGGAATAGTGCAGCGGGAAGGAGATACTCGTAACCCAAAAGGAAATCCTGTCGTTTCCATAGAAACGTTAC
The DNA here is from genome assembly GCF_021461385.2 of Schistocerca piceifrons. NCBI lineage: Eukaryota > Metazoa > Arthropoda > Insecta > Orthoptera > Acrididae > Schistocerca > Schistocerca piceifrons. The sequence goes on along the minus strand of NC_060140.1, from coordinate 42,951,801 downwards.
TCGATTTAGAAGGAGAAGTCGTAGAACCCATAGTATTTCATAGCGACGCAATTTCTGTGTTAATTCGTCAATGTGAGAGAGCGAGGGATGCAGTAACGAGGGAATAGTGCATCGGAAAGGAGATACTCGTATCCCAAAAGAAAATCCTGTCGTTTCAATAGAAACGTTACTCGATTTTGAAGGCGGAGTCATAGAACGTATTTTATTTCGAAGCGACGCAATATCGGTGCTAATTCGTCAATGTGAGGGAGCGAGGGATAAAGTACTGAAGGAATAGTGCATCGGAAATGAGATACTCGTATCCCAAAGAAATTCCTGTCGTTTCAATAGAAACATTATACGGTTTAGGAGGAGAAGCCATAGATCCCAAAGTATATCATAGCCACGCGATTTCTGTGTTAATTCGCCCATGTGAGAGAGCGAGGGAGGCAGTACAGAAGGAATAGTGCATCGGAAGGTGATAGTCGTATCCTAAAAGCAATTCCTGTCGTTTCCATGTAAACGTTACTCGATTTAGAAGGAGAAGTCTTAGAACCCATAGTATTTCATAGCCACGCAATTTCAGTGCTAATTCGTCAATGTGAAAGAGCGAGGGATGCAGTAAAGAAGGAATAGTTCATCGGAAAGGAGATACTCGTATTCCAAAAGAAAATCCTGTCGTCTCCATAGAAACGTTACTCGATTTAGAAGGAGAACTCATAGAACCCACAGTACATCATAGCGACGCAATTTCTGCGATAATTCGTCAATGTGAGGGAGCGAGGGATGAAGTAAAGAAGGAATAGCGCATCGGAAAGGAGATAGTCGCATCCCAAAACAAAAACCTCTCGTTTCCATAGAAACGTTACTCGATTCAGAAGGAGAAGTTATAGAACCTATAGTATTTCATAGCGACGGAATTTCTGTGCTTATTCGTCAATGTGAGGGAGGGAGGGATGCTGTAAAGAACTAATAGTGTATCGGAAAGGAGATACTCGTATCATAAAAGGGAATCCTGTTGTTTCCATAGAAACGTTACTCGATTTAGAAAGAGAAGTCATGGAACCCATAGTCTTTCATAGCGACGCATCTTCTGTGTTAATTCGTCAATGTGAGGAAACGAGGGATGCAGTAAAGAAGGAACAGTGCATCGGAAAGGAGATACTCATATCCCAAAAGAAAATCCTGTCGTTACCATAGAAACGTTACTCCATTAAGAAGGAGAAGTCATAGAACCCATAGTATTTCATAGCCACGCAATTTCAGTGCTAATTCGTCAATGTGAAAGAGCGAGGTATGCAGTAAAGAAGGAATGGTTCATCGGAAAGGAGATACTCGTATCCCAAAAGAAATTCCTGTCGTTTCATAGAAACGTTACTCGATTTAGAAGGAGAACTCATAGAACCCACAGTACTTAATAGCGAAGCAATTTCTGCGATAATTCGTCAATGTGAGGGAGGGAGGGATGAAGTAAAGAAGGAATAGCGCATCCGAAAGGAGATAGTCGTATCCCAAAACAAAATCATGTCGATTCCATAGAAACGTTACTCGATTTAGAAGGAGAAGTAATAGAACCCATAGTATTTAATAGCCACGCAATTTCTGTCTTAATTCGTCAATGCCAGGGGGCGAGGGATACAGTAAAGAAGGATTGGTGCAGCGGAAAGGAGATACTCGTATCCCAAAAGAAAATCCTGTCGTTTCCATAGAAACGATACTCGATTTAGAAGGAGAAGTCATAGAACACATAGTAATTCATAGCGACACAATTTCCGTGTTAATTCGTCAATGTGAGGGAGCGAGAGATACCGTAAAGACGGAATAGGGCATCGGAAAGGAGATACTCGTATCCCAAAAGAGAATCCTGTCGTTTCAATGGAAACGTTACCCAAATTACAAGGGGGAGTCATAGAACGCACTGTATTTCAAAGCGTCGCAATATCTGTGTTAATTCGTCAATATGAGAGAGCGAGGGATGCAGTACAGAAGGAATAGTGCATCGGAAAGGAGATACACGTATCCCAAAAGAAAATCCTGTCGTTTCATTCGAAAAATTACTCGATATAGAAGGAGAAGTCATAGAACCCATAGTATTTCATAGCGACGCATTTTCTGTGTTATTCGTAAATGTGAAGGAGCGAGGGATGCAGTAAAGAAGGAATAGTCCATCGGAAAGGAGATATTCGTATCCCAAAAGAAAATCCTGTCGTTTCCATAGAAACGTTACTCATTTTGATAGGAGAAGTTATGGAACCCATAGTATTTAACAGCGACGCTATTTCTGTGCTTATTCTTCAATGTGAGGTAGCGAGGGATGCAGTAAAGAACTAATAGTGCATCGGAAAGGAGATACTCGTATCCCAAAAGAAAATCCTGTCGTTTCCATTGAAACGTTACTCGATTTAGAAGGAGAAGTCGTTGAACACAAAGTATTCCATAGCGATGCAATTTCTGTTATAATTCGTCAATGTGAGGGAGTCAGGGATGTAGTAAAGAAGGAATAGTGCATCGGAAAGGAGATACTCGTATCCCAAAATAAAATCCTGTCGTTTCAATAGAAACGTTACTCGATTTAGGAAGAGAAGTCATAGAACCCATAGTAATTCTAAGAGACGCAATTTCTGCGTAAATTCGTGAATGTGAAGGAGCGAGAGATGCAGTGAAGAAGGAATCGTGCATCGGAAATGAGATATTCATATCCCAAAAGAAAATCCTGTCGTTTCCATAGAAACGTTACTCGATTTAGATGGAGAAGTTATAGAACCCATACTATCTCATAGCGACGAAATTTCTGTGTTTATTCGTCAATGTGAGGGAGCGAGGGATGCAGTAATGAAATAATAGTGCAGGGGAAAGGAGATACTCGTATCCCAAAAGAAAATTCTGTCGTTTCAATAGAAACGTTACTCGGTTTGTTAGGAGAAGTCTTAGAACCCATAGTATTTGATAGCCACGCAGTTTCTGTGTTAATTCGTGAACGTGAGGGAGCGAGAGATGCAGTAAAGAAGGAATCGTGCATCGGAAATGAGATATTCGTAACCCAAAAGAAAATCCTGTCGTTTCCATAGAAACGTATCTCGATTTGATAGGAGAAGTAATAGAACCCATAGTATTTCACAGCGACGCAATTTCTGTGCTTATTCTTCAATGTGAGGGAGCGAGGGATGCAGTAAAGACGGAATAGTGCATCGCAAAGGAGAGACTCCTATCCCATTAGAAAATTCTGTCGTTTCAATAGAAACGTTACTCGATTTACAGAGAGAAGTCATGGAACCCATAGCATTTCATAGCGACGCAACATCTGTGTTATTTGGTCAATGTGAGGGAGCTAATGATGCGGTAATGATGGAATAGTGCATCGGAAAGGAGATACTCGTATCCCAAAAGAAAATCCTGTCGTCTCCATAGAAACGTTACTCGATTTAGAAGGAGAACTCATAGAACCCACAGTACATCATAGCGACGCAATTTCTGCGATAATTCGTCGATGTGAGGGAGCGAGGGATGAAGTAAAGAAGGAATAGCGCATCGGAAAGGAGATAGTGGTATCCCAAAACAAAATCCTGTCGTTTCCATAGAAACGTTACTCGATTTAGAAGGAGAAGTTATAGAACCTATAGTATTTCATAGCGACGCAATTTCTGTGCTTATTCGTCAATGTGAGGGAGGGAGGGAGGGATGCAATAAAGAACTAATAGTGCATCGGAAAGGAGATACTCGTATCATAAAAGAAAATACTGTTGTTTCCATAGAAACGTTACTCGATTTGGAAAGAGAAGCCATGGAACCCATTGTGTTACATAGCGACCCCATCATCTGTGTTAAGTCGTCAATGTGAGGAAACGAGGGATGCAGTAAAGGAGGAACAGTGCATCGGAAAGGAGATACTCATATCCCAAAAGAAGATCCTGTCGTTATCATAGAAACGTTACTCGATTTAGAAGGAGAAGTCATAGAACCCATTGTATTTCATAGCCACGCAATTTCAGTGCTAATTCGTCAATGTGAAAGAGCGAGGGATGCAGAAAGGAAGGAATGGTTCATCGGAAAGGAGATACTCGTATCCCAAAAGAAAATCCTGTCGTTTCCATAGAAACGTTACTCGATTTAGAAGGAGAACTCATAGAACCCACAGTACTTCATAGCGACGCAATTTCTGCGATAATTCGACAATGTGAGGGAGCGAGGGATGAAGTAAAGAAGGAATAGCGCATCGGAAAGGAGATAGTCGTATCCCAAAACAAAATCCTGTCGTTACCATAGAAACGTTACTCGATTTAGAAGGAGAAGTAATAGAACACATAGTATTTAATAGCCACGCAATTTCTGTCTTAATTCGTCAATGCCAGGATGCGTGGGATACAGTAAAGAAGGATTGGTGCAGCGGAAAGGAGATACTCGTATCTCAAAAGAAAATCCTGTCGTTTCCATAGAAACGTTACTCGATTTAGAAGGAGATGTCATAGAACACATAGAATTCCATAGCCACGCAATTTCTGTGTTAATTCGTCAATGTGAGGGAGCGAGGGATGCAGTAAAGATTGAATAGTGCATCGGAAAGGACATACTCGTATCCCAAAAGAAAATCCTGTCGTTTCAATAGAAACGTTACTCGATTTAGGAGGAGAAGTCATAGAACAAATAATATGCCATAGCGTCGCTATTACTGTGTTAATTCGTCAATGCGAGGGAGCCAGGGAAGCAGTAAAGAATGAAAAGTGCATCGGGAAGGAGATACTCGTATACCAGAAGAAAATCCTGTCGTTTCCATAGAAACGTTACTCGAATTAGAAGGAGATGTCATAGAACCCATAGTATGTAATAGCCACGCAATTTCTGTCTTAATTCGTTAAAGTCAAGGAGCGAGGGATGCAGTAAAGTAGGAATAGTGCAGCGGAAAGGAGATACTCGTAACCCAAAAGGAAATCCTGTCGTTTCCATAGAAACGTTACTCGATTTAGAAGGAGAAGTCGTAGAACCCATAGTATTTCATAGCGACGCAATTTCTGTGTTAATTCGTCAATGTGAGAGAGCGAGGGATGCAGTAACGAATGAATAGTGCATCGGAAAGGAGATACTCGTATCCCAAAAGAAAATCCTGTCGTTTCAATAGAAACGGTACTCGATTTTGAAGGGGGAGTCATAGAACGTATTTTATTTCGAAGCGACGCAATATCGGTGCTAATTCGTCGATGTGATTGAGCGAGGGATAAAGTACAGAAGGAATAGTGCATCGGAAATGAGATACTCGTATCCCAAAGAAATTCCTGTCGTTTCAATAGAAACATTATACGGTTTAGGAGGAGAAGCCATAGATCCCAAAGTATATCATAGCCACACGATTTCTGTGTTAATTCGCCCATGTGAGAGAGCGAGGGAGGCAGTACAGAAGGAATAGTGCATCGGAAGGTGATAGTCGTATCCCAAAAGCAATTCCTGTCGCTTCCATGTAAACGTTACTCGATTTAGAAGGAGAAGTCTTAGAACTCATAGTATTTCATAGCGACGCAATTTCTGTGTTAATTCGTCATTGTGAGGGAGCGAGGAATGCAGAAAAGAAGGAATAGTGCATCGGAAAGCAGCTACTCGTATACCAGAAGAAAATTCTGTCGTTACCATAGAAACGTTACTCGATTTAGAAGGAGAAGTCATAGAACCCATTGTATTTCATAGCCACGCAATTTCAGTGCTAATTCGTCAATGTGAAAGAGCGAGGGATGCAGTAAAGAAGGAATGGTTCATCGGAAAGGAGATACTCGTATCCCAAAAGAAATTCCTGTCGTTTCCATAGAAACGTTACTCGATTTAGAAGGAGAACTCATAGAACCCACAGTACTTCATAGCGACGCAATTTCTGCGATAATTCGTCAATGTGAGTAAGGGAGGGATGAAGTAAAGAAGGAATAGCGCATCCGAAAGGAGATAGTCGTATCCCAAAAGAGAATCCTGTCGTTTCAATAGAAACACCCAAATTACAAGGGGGAGTCATAGAACGCACTGTATTTCAAAGCGTCGCAATATCTGTGTTAATTCGTCAATATGAGAGAGCGAGGGATGCAGTACAGAAGGAATAGTGCATCGGAAAGGAGATACACGTATCCCAAAAGAAAATCCTGTCGTTTCATTCGAAAAATTACTCGATATAGAAGGAGAAGTCATAGAACCCAAAGTATTTCATAGCGACGCATTTTCTGTGTTATTCGTCAATGTGAGGGAGGGAGGGATGAAGTAAAGAAGGAATAGCGCATCCGAAAGGAGATATTCGTATCCCAAAAGAAAATCCTGTCGTCTCAATTGAATCGTTACTCGATTTAGAAGGAGAAGTCATAGAACACATAGTATTCCATAGCGTCGCTATTACTGTGTTAAATCGTGAATGTGAGGGAGCCAGGGAAGCAATAAAGAAGGAAAAATGCATCGGAAAGGAGATACTCGTATCCCAAAAGAAAATCCTCTCGTTTCAATAGAAACGTTACTCGAATTAGAAGGGGGAGTCATAGAACCCATAGTATCTCACAGCGACGCTATTTCTGCGCTCATACGTCAATGTGAGGGAGCGAGGGGTGCAGTAAAGAACTAATAGTGCATCGGAAAGGAGATACTCGTATCCCAAAAGAAAATCCTGTCGTTTCCATAGATACGTTACTCGATTTAGGAGGTTAAGTCATGGAACACATAGTATTTCATAGCGACGCAATTTGTGTGTTATTTCGTCAATGTGAGGGAGCGAGGGATGCAGTAAAGAACTAATAGTGCATCGGAAAGGAGATACTCGTATCATAAAAGAGAATTCTGTTGTTTCCATAGAGACGTTACTCGATTTGGAAAAAGAAGTCATGGAACCCATAGTATTTCATAGCGACGCATCTTCTGTGTTAATTCGTCAATGTGATTGAGCGAGAGATGCAGTAAAGAGGGAATAGTGCATCGGAAACGAGATACTCGTATCCCAAAAGTAAATCTTGTCGTTTCCAAAGAAACATAACTCGATTTAGAAGGAGAAGTCATAGAAACCATTGTATTTCATAGCGACGGAATTTCATTGTTAATTCGCCAATGTGAGGGAGCGAGGGATGCAGTACAGAAGGAATAGTGCATCGGAAAGGATATAGTCGTATCCCAAAAGAAAATCCTGTCGTTTCCATAGAAACGTTACTCGATTTAGAAAGAGAAGTCATAGAACCCATAGTATTTCATAGCCACGCATTTTCTGTTTTATTTCGTCAATGTGAGAGAGCGAGGGATGTAGTAAAGAAGGAATAGTGCATCGGAAAGGAGATACTCGTATCCCAAAAGAAAATCCTGTCGTCTCATTAGGAACGTTACTCGATTTAGAAGGAGAAGTCATAGAACACATAGTATTCCATAGCAACGCAATTTCTGTGTTAATTCGCCAATGTGAGGAGGCGAGGGATGCAGTACAGAAGGAATAGTGCATCGGAAAGGAGATAGTCGTATCCCAAAAGAAAATCCCGTTGTTTCCTTAAAAACGTTACTCGATTTAGAAGAAGTCATAGAATCCATAGTATTTCATAGCGACGCAATTTCAATGTTAATTCGTCAATGTCAGGGAGCGAGGGATGCAGTAAAGAAGGAATAGTGCATCGGAAAGGAGATACTCGTATACCAAAAGAAAATCCTTTCGTTTCCATAGAAACGTTACTCGATTTAAAAGGATGAGTCATAGAACCCACAGTACTTCATAACGACGCAATCTCTGTGTTATTCGTCAATGTGATGTAGCGAGGGATGCAGTAATGAAGGAATAGTGCATCGGAAGGGAGATACTCGTATCCCAAAAGATAATCCTGTCGTTTCCATTGAAACGTTACTTGATTTAGAAGGAGAAGTCATTGAACACATAGTGTTCCAAAGCGATGCAATTTCTGTGATAAATCGTCAATGTGAGGGAGCCAGGGATGCAGTAGAGAAGGAATAGTGCATCGGAAAGGAGATACTCGTATCCCAAAACAAAATCCTGTCGTTTCAATAGAAACGATACTCGATTTTGAAGGAGAAGTAATAGAACCCATACTAGTTCATAGCGACGCAATATCTGTGTTTATTCGTCAATGTGAGGGAGCGAGGGATGAAGTAATGAACTAATAGTGCAACGGAAAGGAGATACTCGTATCCCACAAGATAATCTAGTCGTACCCATAGATATATTACTCGATTAAGATGGAAAATTCGAGGAACACATAGTATTTCGTAGCGACGCAATTTCTGTGTTAATTCGTCAATGTGCGGAAGCGAGGGATGCAGTAAAGACGGAATAGTGCATCGGAAAGGAGATACTCGTATACCAAAAGAAAATCCTGTCGTTTCCATAGAAACGTTACTCGATTTGAAAGGAGAAGTTATAGAACACATAGTATGTCATAGCGACGCAATTTCTGTGCTTCTTCTTCAATGCGACGGAGCGAGGGATGCAGTAAAGAACTAATAGTGCATCGGAAAGGAGATACTCGTATCCCAAAAGAAAACCCTGTCGTTTCCATAGAAACGTTACTCGATTTAGAAGGAGAAGACATGGAACGCATAGTATTTCATAGAGACTCAATATCTGTGTTATTTATTCAATGTGACGGAGCGAGGGATGCAGTAAGGACGGAATAGTGCATCGCAAAGGAGATACTCGTATCCCAAAAGAAAATGCTGTCGTTCCAATAGAAACGTTATTCGATTTAGAAGGAGATATCATAGAACCCATAGTATTTCATAGCGACGCAATTTCTGTGTTAATTCGTCAATGTGAGGGAGCGATTGACGCAGTAAAGATTGAATAGTGCATCGGAAAGGAGATACTCGTATCCCAAAACAATGTCCTGTCGGTTCAATAGAAACGTTACTCGATTTAGAAAAGAAGTCATAGAACCCATGGTACTTCATAGCGACGGAATTTATGTGTTAATTCGTCAATGTGAGGGAGAGAGGGATGCAGTAAAGAAGGAGTAGCGCATCGGAAAGGAGATACTCGCATACCAGAAGAAAATCCTGTCGTGTCCATAGAAAGGTTACTCGATTTAGAGGGAGAGGTCATAGAACCCCTTAGTATATCATAGCGACCCAATTAACGCGTTATTTCGTCAATGTGATTGACCGAGGGATGCAGTAAAGAGGGAATAGTGCATCGGAAAGGAGATACTCGTATCCCAAAAGAAATTCCTGGCGTTTCCATAGAAACGTTACTCGATTTAGAAGGGGGAGTAATAGAACGCATTGTATATCATCGCGACGCAATATCTGTGTTAATTCGTCAATGTGAGGGAGCGAGGGATGCAGTACAGAAGGAATAGTGCTTCGGAAAGATGATACTCGTTTCCCAAACGAAAATCCTGTCGTTTCAATAGAAACATTACTCGATTTAGGAGGGGAAGCCATATATCCCATAGTCTTTCATAGCCACGCAATTTCTGTGTTAATTCGCCAATGTGAGGGAGCGAGGGATGCAGTGAAGAAGGAATAGCGCATCGGAAAGGAGATACTCATATACCAGAAGAAATCCTGTCGTATCCATAGAAACCTTACTCGATTTAGAAGGAGAAGTCATCGACTCAATAGTATTTCATTGCAAAGCTATTTCTGTGTTAATTCGTCAATGTGAAGGAGCGAGGGATGCAGTAAAGAAGGAATAGTTCATCGGAAAGGAGATACTCGTATCCCAAAATAAAATCCCGTCGTTTCCATAGAAACGTTACTCGAATTAGAATGAGATGTCATAGAACCTATAGTATTTCATAGCGACGCAATTTCTGGGTTAATTCGTCAATGTGAGGGAGGGAGGGATGCAGTAAAAAAGGAATAGTGCATCGGAAAGGAGATACTCGTATCCCAAAAGAATATCCTGTCGTTTCCATTGAAACGTTACTCGATTTAGAAGGAGAAGTCATAGAGCCCATAGTATTTCATAGCGACGCAATTTCTGCGTTAATTCGTCAATGTGAGGGAGCGAAAGATGCAGTAAAGAAGGAATCGTGCATTGGAAACGAGATGCTCGTATCCCAAAAGAAAATCCTGTCGTTTCAATAGAAACGTTACTCGGTTTACAAGGAGAAGTCATAGAACCCATAGTATTTCATAGCCACGCAATTTCTGTGTTAATTCGTGAATGTGATTTAGCGAGGGGTGCAGTAAAGAAGGAATAGTGCATCGGAAAGGAGATACTCGTATCCCAAAAGAAAATCAAGTCGTTTCAATAGAAACGTTACTCGATTTAGAAGGAGAAGTCATAGAACCCATAGTATTTCATAGCGACGCAATATCTGCGTTAATTCGTCAATGTGAGGGAGCGAGGGTTGCAGTAAAGAACTAATAGTGCATCGGAAAGGAGATACTCGTATTCCAAAAGAAAATCCTGTCGTTTCCATAGAAACGTTACTCAATTTAGAACGATAAGTGATGGAACCCATAGTATTTCATAGCGACGCAATTTGTGTGTTATTTCGTCAATGTGACTGAGCGAGGTATGCAGTAAAGACTGAATAGTGCATTGGAAAGGAGATACTTGTATCCCAAAACAAAATCCTGTCGTTTCCATAGAAACGTTACTCGATTTAGAAGGTGAAGTTAGAGAACCTATAGTATTTCGTAGCGACGCAATTTCTGTGCTTATTCGTCAATGTGAGGGAGCGAGGGATGCAGCAAAGAACTAATAGTGCATCGGAAAGGAGATACTCATATCAAAGAAGAAAATCCTGTTGTTTCCATAGAAACGTTACTCGATTCAGAAAGAGAAGTCATGGAACACATAGAATTTTATAGCGTCGGATCATATGTGTTAATTCGTAAATGTGAGGGTGCGAGACATGCAGTAAAGAGGGAATAGTGCATCGGAATGGAGATACTCGTATCCCAAAAGAAAATCCTGTCGTTTCCATAGAAACGTTACTCTATTTAGAAGCAGAAGTCAAAGAACCCATAGTATTTCATAGCGACGCAATTTCATTGTTAATTCGCCAATGTGAGGGAGCGGGGTATGCAGTACAGAAGGAATAGTGCATCGGAAAGGATATAGTCGTATCCCAAAAGAAAATCCTGTCGTTTCCATAGAAACGTTACTCGATTTAGAAAGAGAAGTCATAGAACCCATAGTATTATATAGCGACGCAATTTCTGTGTTAGTTCGTCAATGTGAGGGAGCGAGGGATGCAGTAAAGAAGGGATAGTGAATCGGGAAGGAGATACTCGTATGCCAAAAGAAAATCAAATCGTTTCAATAGTAACGTTACTCGATTTAGAAGGAGTAGTCATAGAACACATAGTAAATCATAGCATCGCTATTACTGTTTGAATTCGTCAATGTGAGGGAGCCAGGGAAGCAGTAAAGAAGGAAAAATGCATCGGGAAGGAGATTCTCGTATCCGAAAAGAAAATACTGTTGTTCAATAGAAACGTTACTCGAATTAGAAGGGGGAGTCATAGAACGCATTGTATTTCAAAGCGACGCAATATCTGTGTTAATTCGTCAATGTGAGGGAGCGAGGGATGCAGTACAGAAGGAATAGTGCATCGGAAAGGAGATATTCGTATCCCAAAGGAAAATCATGTCCTTTCCATAGAAACGTTACTCGATTTGAAAGGAGTAGTTATAGAACACATTGTATTTCACAGCGACGCAATTTCTGTGCTTATTCTTCAATGCGAGGGAACGAGGGATGTAGTAAAGAACTAATAGTGCATCGGAAAGGAGATACTCGCATCCCAAAGGAAATCCCGTCGTTTCCATAGACACGTTACTCGATTTAGAAGGAGAAGTCATAGAACACATAGTATTTCATAGCGACGCAATATCTGTGTTAATTCGTCAATTTGAGGGACCGAAGGATGCAGTAAAGAAGGAATAGTGCGTCGGAAAGGAGATACTCATATGTTGCTGTGGTCTTCAGTCCTGAGACTGGTTTGATGCAGTTCTCCATGCTACTCTATCCTGTACAAGCTGTTTCATCTCCCAGTACCTACTGCAACCTACATCCTTCTGAATCTGCTTAGTGTATTCATCTCTTGGTCTCCCCCTACGATTTTTACCCTCCACGCTGCCCTCCAATACTAAATTGGTGATCCCTTGATGCCTCAGAACATGTCCAACCAACCGATCCCTTCTTCTGGTCAAGTTGTGCCACAAACTTCTCTTCTCCCCAATCCTATTCAATACTTCCTCATTAGTTATGTGATCTACCCATCTAATCTTCAGCATTCTTCTGTAGCACCACATTTCGAAAGCTTCTATTCTCTTCTTGTCCAAACTATTTATCGTCCATGTTTCACTTCCATACATGGCTACACCCCATACGAATACTTTCAGAAATGACTTCCTGTCACTTAAATCAATACTGGATGTTAACAAATTTCTCTTCTTCAGAAACGCTTTCCTTGCCATTGCCAGCCTACATTTTATATCCTCTCTACTTCGACCATCATCAGTTATTTTGCTCCCCAAATAGCAAAACTCCTTTACTACTTTAAGTGCCTCATTTCCTAATCTAATTCCCTCTGCATCCCCCGACTTAATTAGACTACATTCCATTATCCTTGTTTTGCTTTTGTTGATGTTCACCTTATATCCTCCTTTCAAGACACTGTCCATTCCATTCAACTGCTCTTCCAAGTCCTTAGCTGTCTCAGACAGAATTACAATGTCACGGCGAACCTCAAAGTTTTTATTTCTTCTCCATGATTTTTAATACCTACTCCGAATTTTTCTTTTGTTTCCTTTACTGCTTGCTCAATATACAGATTGCACAACATCGGGGAGAGGCTACAATCCTGTCTTACTCCCTTCCCAACCACTGCTTCCCATTCATGTCCCTCGACTCTTATAACTGCCATCTGGTTTCTGTACAAATTGTAAATAACCTTTCGCTCCCTGTATTTTACCCCTGCCACCTTTAGAATTTGAAAGGGAGTATTCCAGTCAACATTGTCAAAAGCTTTCTCTAAGTCTACAAATGCAAGAAACGTAGGTTTGCCTTTCCTTAGCCTTATACCAAAACAAAATTCTCTCGTTTCCATAGAAACGTTACTCGATTTAGAAGGAGATGTCATGGAACCCATAGTATTTCATAGCGACGCAATTTCTGTGTCATTTCGTCAATGTGAGGGAGCGAGGGATGCAGTAAAGACGGAATAGTGCATCGGAAAGGAGATACTCGTATCCCAAAAGAAAATCCTGTCGTTTCAATAGAAACGTTACTCGATTTAGAAGGAGAAGTCATAGAACACATAGTATTTCAGAGCGACGCAATTTCTGTGTTAATTCGCCAATGTGAGGAAGCGAGGGATGTAGTACAGAAGGAATAGTGCAGCGGAAAGCGATAGTCGTATCTCAAAAGAAAATCCCGTCGTTTCCATAGTAACGTTACCCGATTTAGAAGGAGAATTCATGGAACCAATAGTAATTCATCGCGACGCAATTTCTGTGTTAATTCGCCAATGTGAGGGGCGAGAGATGCAGCAAAGACGGAATAGTGCTTCGGAAAGGAGATACTCGTATCCCAAAAGAAAATCCTGTTGTTTCCATAGAAACGTTACTCGATTTAGAAGGGGATGTCATAGAACCCATAGTATATCATAGCGACGCAATTTCTGTGTTAATTCGTCAATGTGAGGGAGCGAGGGGCGCAGTAAGGACGGAACTGTGCATCGGAAAGGAGAGACTCCTATCCCAAAAGAAAATCCTGTCGTTTCCATAGAAACGTATCTCGATTTGAAAAGAGAAGTTAAAGAACCCATGGTATTTCACAGCGACGCGATTTCTGTGCTTATTCTTCAATGGGAGGGAGCGAGGGATGCAGTAAAGAACTAATAGTGCATCGGAAAGGAGATACTCGTATCCCAAAGGACAATCCTATCGTTTCCATAGAAACGTTACTCGATTTAGAACAGAAGTCATGGAACCCATAGTATTTCATAGCGACGCAATTTCTGTGTTATTTCGCCAATGCGAGGGAGCGAGGGATGCAGTAAAGAACTAATAGGGCATCAGAAAGGAGATACTCGTAACCCAAAAGAAAATCCTGTCGTTTCCATAGAAACGTTACTCGATTTAGGAGACGTCATGGAACCCATAGTATTTCATAGCGACGCAATTTCTGTGTTATTTCGTCAATGTGAGGGAGTGAGGGATGCTGTAAAGACGGAATAGTGCAACGGAAAGGAGATACTCGTATCCCAAAAGAAAATCCTGTCGTTTCAATAGAAACGTTACTCGATTTAGAAGGAGAAGTCACAGAACACATAGTATTTCACAGCGACGCAATTTCTGTGCTTATTCTTCAATGCGAGGGAGCGAGGGATGCAGTAAAGAACTAATAGTGCAACGGAAAGGAGATACTTGTATTCCAAAAGGAAACCCTGTCGTTTCCATAGAAACGTTAATCGATTTAGAAGGAGAAGTCATGGAACCCATAGTACTTCATAGCGACTCATAATCTATGTTATTTGGTCAAAGTGAGGGAGCGAGGGATGCACTAAAGACGGAATAGTGCATCGGAAAGGAGATACTCGCATCATAAAAGAAAATCCTGTCGTTTCCATAGAAACGTTACTCGATTTAGAAGGAGAAATCATGGAACCACTAGTATTCCATAGCGACAAAATATCTGTGTTAATTCGTCAATGTGAGGGAGCGGGGGATGCAGTAAAGAAGGAATAGTGCATCGGAAAGGAGATACTCGTATCCCAAAAGCAAATCCAGTCGTTTCCATAGAAACATTACTCGATTTAGAAGGAGAAGTCATAGAACCCAAAGTATTTCATAGCGACGCAATTTATGTGTTAATTCGTCAATGTGGGGGAGAGAGGGATGCAGTAAAGAAGGAATAGCGCATCGGAAAGGAGATACTCGTATACCAGAAGAAAATCCTGTCGTTTCCATAGAAACGTTACTCGATTGAGAGGGAGAGGTCATAGAACCCATAGTATATCATAGCGACCCAATTAACGCGTTATTTCGTCAATGTGATTGACCGAGGGATGCAGTAAAGAGGGAATAGTGCATCGGAAAGGAGATACTCGTATCCCAAAAGAAAATCCCGTCGTTTCCATAGAAACGTTACTCGATTTAGAAAGAGATGTCATAGAACCTATAGTATTTCATAGCGACGCAATTTCTGGGTTAATTCGTCAATGTGAGGGAGGGAGGGATGCAGTAAAGAAGGAATAGTGCATCGGAAAGGAGATACTCGTATCCCAAAAGAATATCCTGTCGGTTCCATTGAAACGTTACTCGATTTAGAAGGAGAAGTCATAGAGCCCATAGTATTTCATAGCGACGCAATTTCTGCTTTCATTCGTCAATGTGAGGGAGCGAAAGATGCAGTAAAGAAGGAATCGTGGATTGGAAATGAGATGCTCGTATCCCAAAAGAAAATCCTGTCGTTTCCAAAGAAACGTTACTCGATTTAGAAGGAGAAGTTATAGAAACCATACTATTTGATAGCGACGCAATTTCTGTGTTTATTCGTCAATGTGAGGGAGCGTGGGATGCAGTAAAAATGGAATAGTGCATCGGAAAGGAGGGACTCCTATCCCAAAAGAAAATCCTGTCGTTTCAATAGAAACGTTACTCGGTTTACAAGGAGAAGTCATAGAACCCATAGTATTTCATAGCCACGCAATTTCTGTGTTAATTCGTGAATGTGATGGAGCGAGGGATGCAGTAAAGAAGGAATAGTACATCGGAAAGGAGATACTCGTATCCCAAAAGAAAATCCTGTCGTTTCCATAGAAACGATACTCGATTTGATAGGAGAAGTTATAGATCGCATAGTATTTCACAGCGACGCAATTTCTGTGCTTACTCCTCAATGCGAGGGAGCGAGGGATGCAGTAAAGAACTAATAGTGCATCGGAAAGGAGATACTCGAATCCCAAAAGAAAATCCTGTCGTTTCCAATGAAATGTTACTCGATTTAGAAGGAGAAGTCATGGTACCCATAGTATTTCATAGCGACGCAATATCTGTGTTATTTGGTCAATCTGAGGGAGCGAGGGATGCAGTCAAGACGGAATAGTGCATCCGAAAGGAGATACTCGTATCCCAAAAGAAAATCCTGTCGTTTCAATAGAAACGTTACTCGATTTCGAAGGAGAAGTCGTAGAACCCATAGTATTTCATAGCGACGCAATTTCCGTGTTAATTCGCCAATGTGAGGGAGCGTGGGATGCAGTACAGAAGGCATAGTGCATCGGAAAGGAGATACTCGTATCCCAAAAGAAAATCCTGTCGTTTCCATAGAAACGTTACTCGATTTAGAAGGAGAAGTCATTGAACACAAAGTATTCCATAGCGATGCTATTTCTGTGATAATTCGTCAGTGTGGGGGAGCCAGGGATGGAGTAAAGAAGGAATAGTGCATCGGAAAGGAGATACTCGTAACCCAAAAGAAAATCCTGTCGTTTCCATAGAAACGTTACTCGATTTAGAAGGAGGCGTCATGGAACCCATAGTATTTCATAGCGATGCAAGTTCTGTGTTATTTCGTCAATGTGAGGGAGCGAGGGATGCAGTAAAGACGGAATAGTGCAACGGAAAGGAGACACTTGTATCCCAAAAGAAAATCCTGTCGTTTCAATAGAAACGTTACTCGATTTAGAAGGAGAAGTCACAGAACACATAGTATTTCACAGCGACGCAATTTCTGTGCTTATTCTTCAATGCGAGGGAGCGAGGGATGCAGTAAAGAACTAATAGTGCATCGGAAAGGAGATACTTGTATCCCAAAAGGAAACCCTGTCGTTTCCATAGAAACGTTAATCGATTTAGAAGGAGAAGTCATGGAACCCATAGTATTTCATAGCGACTCATAATCTATGTTATTTGGTCAAAGTGACTGAGCGAGGGATGCAGTAAAGACGGAATAGTGCATCGGAAAGGAGATACTCGCATCATAAAAGAAAATCGTGTCGTTTCCATAGAAACGTTACTCGATTTAGAAGGAGAAATCATGGAACCACTAGTATTCCATAGCGACACAATATCTGTGTTAATTCGTCAATGTGAGGGAGCGGGGGATGCAGTAAAGAAGGAATACTGCATCGGAAAGGAGACACTGGTATCCCAAAAGCAAATCCAGTCGTTTCCATAGAAACATTACTCGATTTAGAAGGAGAAGTCATAGAACCCAAAGTATTTCATAGCGACGCAATTTATGTGTTAATTCGTCAATGTGGGGGAGAGAGGGGTGCAGTAAAGAAGGAATAGCGCATCGGAAAGGAGATACTCGTATACCAGAAGAAAATCCTGTCGTTTCCATAGAAACGTTACTCGATTTAGAGGGGAGGTCATAGAACCCATAGTATATCATAGCGACCCAATTAACGCGTTATTTCGTCAATGTGATTGACCGAGGGATGCAGTAAAGAGGGAATAGTGCTTCGGAAAGGAGATACTCGTATCCCAAAAGAAATTCCTGGCGTTTCCATAGAAACGTTACTCGATTTTGAAGGAGAAGTCATAGAGTCAATAGTATTTCATTGCAAGGCTATTTCTGTGTTAATTCGTCAATGTGAGGGAGCGAGGGATGCAGTTAAGAAGGAATAGTTCATCAGAAAGGAGATACTCGTATCCCAAAAGAATATCCTGTCGGTTCCATAGAAACGTTACTCGATTTAGAAGGAGAAATCATGGAACCACTAGTATTCCATAGCGACAAAATATCTGTGTTAATTCGTCAATGTGAGGGAGCGGGGGATGCAGTAAAGAAGGAATAGTGCATCGGAAAGGAGATACTCGTATCCCAAAAGCAAATCCAGTCGTTTCCATAGAAACATTACTCGATTTAGAAGGAGAAGTCATAGAACCCAAAGTATTTCATAGCGACGCAATTTATGTGTTAATTCGTCAATGTGGGGGAGAGAGGGATGCAGTAAAGAAGGAATAGCGCATCGGAAAGGAGATACTCGTATACCAGAAGAAAATCCTGTCGTTTCCATAGAAACGTTACTCGATTGAGAGGGAGAGGTCATAGAACCCATAGTATATCATAGCGACCCAATTAACGCGTTATTTCGTCAATGTGATTGACCGAGGGATGCAGTAAAGAGGGAATAGTGCATCGGAAAGGAGATACTCGTATCCCAAAAGAAAATCCCGTCGTTTCCATAGAAACGTTACTCGATTTAGAAAGAGATGTCATAGAACCTATAGTATTTCATAGCGACGCAATTTCTGGGTTAATTCGTCAATGTGAGGGAGGGAGGGATG
Source organism: Schistocerca piceifrons (assembly GCF_021461385.2). Taxonomy (NCBI): domain Eukaryota; kingdom Metazoa; phylum Arthropoda; class Insecta; order Orthoptera; family Acrididae; genus Schistocerca; species Schistocerca piceifrons. The sequence goes on along the minus strand of NC_060140.1, from coordinate 42,933,617 downwards.
CAGTAAAGAAGGAATAGTGCATCGGAAAGGAGATACTCGTATCCCAAAAGAATATCCTGTCGGTTCCATTGAAACGTTACTCGATTTAGAAGGAGAAGTCATAGAGCCCATAGTATTTCATAGCGACGCAATTTCTGCTTTCATTCGTCAATGTGAGGGAGCGAAAGATGCAGTAAAGAAGGAATCGTGGATTGGAAATGAGATGCTCGTATCCCAAAAGAAAATCCTGTCGTTTCCAAAGAAACGTTACTCGATTTAGAAGGAGAAGTTATAGAAACCATACTATTTGATAGCGACGCAATTTCTGTGTTTATTCGTCAATGTGAGGGAGCGTGGGATGCAGTAAAAATGGAATAGTGCATCGGAAAGGAGGGACTCCTATCCCAAAAGAAAATCCTGTCGTTTCAATAGAAACGTTACTCGGTTTACAAGGAGAAGTCATAGAACCCATAGTATTTCATAGCCACGCAATTTCTGTGTTAATTCGTGAATGTGATGGAGCGAGGGATGCAGTAAAGAAGGAATAGTACATCGGAAAGGAGATACTCGTATCCCAAAAGAAAATCCTGTCGTTTCCATAGAAACGATACTCGATTTGATAGGAGAAGTTATAGATCGCATAGTATTTCACAGCGACGCAATTTCTGTGCTTACTCCTCAATGCGAGGGAGCGAGGGATGCAGTAAAGAACTAATAGTGCATCGGAAAGGAGATACTCGAATCCCAAAAGAAAATCCTGTCGTTTCCAATGAAATGTTACTCGATTTAGAAGGAGAAGTCATGGTACCCATAGTATTTCATAGCGACGCAATATCTGTGTTATTTGGTCAATCTGAGGGAGCGAGGGATGCAGTCAAGACGGAATAGTGCATCCGAAAGGAGATACTCGTATCCCAAAAGAAAATCCTGTCGTTTCAATAGAAACGTTACTCGATTTCGAAGGAGAAGTCGTAGAACCCATAGTATTTCATAGCGACGCAATTTCCGTGTTAATTCGCCAATGTGAGGGAGCGTGGGATGCAGTACAGAAGGCATAGTGCATCGGAAAGGAGATACTCGTATCCCAAAAGAAAATCCTGTCGTTTCCATAGAAACGTTACTCGATTTAGAAGGAGAAGTCATTGAACACAAAGTATTCCATAGCGATGCTATTTCTGTGATAATTCGTCAGTGTGGGGGAGCCAGGGATGGAGTAAAGAAGGAATAGTGCATCGGAAAGGAGATACTCGTAACCCAAAAGAAAATCCTGTCGTTTCCATAGAAACGTTACTCGATTTAGAAGGAGGCGTCATGGAACCCATAGTATTTCATAGCGATGCAAGTTCTGTGTTATTTCGTCAATGTGAGGGAGCGAGGGATGCAGTAAAGACGGAATAGTGCAACGGAAAGGAGACACTTGTATCCCAAAAGAAAATCCTGTCGTTTCAATAGAAACGTTACTCGATTTAGAAGGAGAAGTCACAGAACACATAGTATTTCACAGCGACGCAATTTCTGTGCTTATTCTTCAATGCGAGGGAGCGAGGGATGCAGTAAAGAACTAATAGTGCATCGGAAAGGAGATACTTGTATCCCAAAAGGAAACCCTGTCGTTTCCATAGAAACGTTAATCGATTTAGAAGGAGAAGTCATGGAACCCATAGTATTTCATAGCGACTCATAATCTATGTTATTTGGTCAAAGTGACTGAGCGAGGGATGCAGTAAAGACGGAATAGTGCATCGGAAAGGAGATACTCGCATCATAAAAGAAAATCGTGTCGTTTCCATAGAAACGTTACTCGATTTAGAAGGAGAAATCATGGAACCACTAGTATTCCATAGCGACACAATATCTGTGTTAATTCGTCAATGTGAGGGAGCGGGGGATGCAGTAAAGAAGGAATACTGCATCGGAAAGGAGACACTGGTATCCCAAAAGCAAATCCAGTCGTTTCCATAGAAACATTACTCGATTTAGAAAGAGAAGTCATAGAACCCAAAGTATTTCATAGCGACGCAATTTATGTGTTAATTCGTCAATGTGGGGGAGAGAGGGGTGCAGTAAAGAAGGAATAGCGCATCGGAAAGGAGATACTCGTATACCAGAAGAAAATCCTGTCGTTTCCATAGAAACGTTACTCGATTTAGAGGGGAGGTCATAGAACCCATAGTATATCATAGCGACCCAATTAACGCGTTATTTCGTCAATGTGATTGACCGAGGGATGCAGTAAAGAGGGAATAGTGCTTCGGAAAGGAGATACTCGTATCCCAAAAGAAATTCCTGGCGTTTCCATAGAAAACGTTACTCGATTTTGAAGGAGAAGTCATAGAGTCAATAGTATTTCATTGCAAGGCTATTTCTGTGTTAATTCGTCAATGTGAGGGAGCGAGGGATGCAGTTAAGAAGGAATAGTTCATCAGAAAGGAGATACTCGTATCCCAAAAGAATATCCTGTCGGTTCCATTGAAACGTTACTCGATTTAGAAGGAGAAGTCATAGAGCCCATAGTATTTCATAGCGACGCAATTTCTGCGTTCATTCGTCAATGTGAGGGAGGGAAAGATGCAGTAAAGAAGGAATCGTGCATTGGAAATGAGTTGCTCGTATCCCAAAAGAAAATCCTGTCGTTTCCAAAGAAACGTTACTCGATTTAGAAGGAGAAGTTATAGAAGCCATACTATTTGATAGCGACGCAATTTCTGTGTATATTCGTCAATGTGAGGGAGCGTGGGATGCAGTAAAGATGGAATAGTGCATCGGAAAGGAGGGACTCCTATCCCAAAAGAAAATCCTGTCGTGTCAATAGAAACGTTACTCGGTTTACAAGGAGAAGTCACAGAACCCATAGTATTTCATAGCCACGCAATTTCTGTGTTAATTCGTGAATGTGATGGAGCGAGGGATGCAGTAAAGAAGGAATAGTACATCAGAAAGGAGATACTCGAATCCCAAAAGAAAATCCTGTCGTTTCCATTGAAATGTTACTCGATTTAGAAGGGGAAGTCATGGTACCCATAGTATTTCATAGCGACGCAATATCTGTGTTATTTGGTCAATGTGAGGGAGCAAGGGATGCAGTCAAGACGGAATAGTGCATCCGAAAGGAGATACTTGTATCCCAAAAGAAAATCCTGTCGTTTCAATACAAACGTTACTCGATTTCGAAGGAGAAGTCGTAGAACCCATAGTATTTCATAGCGACGCAATTTCCATGTTAATTCGCCAATGTGAGGGAGCGTGGGATGCAGTACAGAAGGCATAGTGCATCGGAAAGGAGATACTCGTATCCCAAAAAAAAATCCTGTCGTTTCCATAGAAACGTTACTCGATTTAGAAGGAGAAGTCATTGAACACAAAGTATTCCATAGCGATGCTATTTCTGTGATAATTCGTCAGTGTGAGGGAGCCAGGGATGGAGTAAAGAAGGAGTAGTGGATCGGAAAGGAGATACTCGTATCCCAAAACAAAATCCTCTCGTTTCAATAGAAACGTTACTCGATTTAGGAGGAGAACTCATAGAAACCATAGTATATCATAATGACGCAATTTCTACGTTAATTCGTCAATGTGAGGGAGCGAGAGATGCAGTAAAGAAGGAATCGAGCATCGGAAATGAGTTACTCGTATCCCAAAAGAAAATCCTGTCGTTTCCATTGAAACGTTACTCGTTTTGATAGGAGAAGTTATAGAACCCATAGTATTTCACAGCGACGCAATTTCTGTGATATTCATCAATGCGAGGGAGCGAGGGACGCAGTAAAGAACTAATAGTGCATCGGAAAGGAGATACTCGAATCCCAAAACAAAATCCGGTCGTTTCCATAGAAACGTTACTCCATTTCGAAGGAGAAGTCGTAGAACCCATGGTATTTCATAGCGACGCAATTTCTGTGTTAATTCGTCAATGTGAGGGAGCGAGGAATGCAGTAAAGTCGTAAAAGTGCTTCGGAAAGGAGATACTCGTATCCCAAAAGAAAATCTAGTCGTGTCCATAGAAACGTTACTCGGTTTAGAAGGAGAAGTCATAGAACCCATAGTATTTCATAGCGACGCCATTTCTGCGTTAATTCGTCAATGTGAGGGAGCGAGGGATGCAGTAAAGAAGGAATAGTGTATCGGAAAGGAGATACACGTATCCCAAAAGAAAATCCTGTCGTTTCCATAGAAACGTTACTCGATTTAGAAGGAGAAGTCATAGAGCCCATAGTATTTCATAGCGACGCAATTTCTGCTTTCATTCGTCAATGTGAGGGAGCGAAAGATGCAGTAAAGAAGGAATCGTGGATTGGAAATGAGATGCTCGTATCCCAAAAGAAAATCCTGTCGTTTCCAAAGAAACGTTACTCGATTTAGAAGGAGAAGTTATAGAAACCATACTATTTGATAGCGACGCAATTTCTGTGTTTATTCGTCAATGTGAGGGAGCGTGGGATGCAGTAAAAATGGAATAGTGCATCGGAAAGGAGGGACTCCTATCCCAAAAGAAAATCCTGTCGTTTCAATAGAAACGTTACTCGGTTTACAAGGAGAAGTCATAGAACCCATAGTATTTCATAGCCACGCAATTTCTGTGTTAATTCGTGAATGTGATGGAGCGAGGGATGCAGTAAAGAAGGAATAGTACATCGGAAAGGAGATACTCGTATCCCAAAAGAAAATCCTGTCGTTTCCATAGAAACGATACTCGATTTGATAGGAGAAGTTATAGATCGCATAGTATTTCACAGCGACGCAATTTCTGTGCTTACTCCTCAATGCGAGGGAGCGAGGGATGCAGTAAAGAACTAATAGTGCATCGGAAAGGAGATACTCGAATCCCAAAAGAAAATCCTGTCGTTTCCAATGAAATGTTACTCGATTTAGAAGGAGAAGTCATGGTACCCATAGTATTTCATAGCGACGCAATATCTGTGTTATTTGGTCAATCTGAGGGAGCGAGGGATGCAGTCAAGACGGAATAGTGCATCCGAAAGGAGATACTCGTATCCCAAAAGAAAATCCTGTCGTTTCAATAGAAACGTTACTCGATTTCGAAGGAGAAGTCGTAGAACCCATAGTATTTCATAGCGACGCAATTTCCGTGTTAATTCGCCAATGTGAGGGAGCGTGGGATGCAGTACAGAAGGCATAGTGCATCGGAAAGGAGATACTCGTATCCCAAAAGAAAATCCTGTCGTTTCCATAGAAACGTTACTCGATTTAGAAGGAGAAGTCATTGAACACAAAGTATTCCATAGCGATGCTATTTCTGTGATAATTCGTCAGTGTGGGGGAGCCAGGGATGGAGTAAAGAAGGAATAGTGCATCGGAAAGGAGATACTCGTAACCCAAAAGAAAATCCTGTCGTTTCCATAGAAACGTTACTCGATTTAGAAGGAGGCGTCATGGAACCCATAGTATTTCATAGCGATGCAAGTTCTGTGTTATTTTCGTCAATGTGAGGGAGCGAGGGATGCAGTAAAGACGGAATAGTGCAACGGAAAGGAGACACTTGTATCCCAAAAGAAAATCCTGTCGTTTCAATAGAAACGTTACTCGATTTAGAAGGAGAAGTCACAGAACACATAGTATTTCACAGCGACGCAATTTCTGTGCTTATTCTTCAATGCGAGGGAGCGAGGGATGCAGTAAAGAACTAATAGTGCATCGGAAAGGAGATACTTGTATCCCAAAAGGAAACCCTGTCGTTTCCATAGAAACGTTAATCGATTTAGAAGGAGAAGTCATGGAACCCATAGTATTTCATAGCGACTCATAATCTATGTTATTTGGTCAAAGTGACTGAGCGAGGGATGCAGTAAAGACGGAATAGTGCATCGGAAAGGAGATACTCGCATCATAAAAGAAAATCGTGTCGTTTCCATAGAAACGTTACTCGATTTAGAAGGAGAAATCATGGAACCACTAGTATTCCATAGCGACACAATATCTGTGTTAATTCGTCAATGTGAGGGAGCGGGGGATGCAGTAAAGAAGGAATACTGCATCGGAAAGGAGACACTGGTATCCCAAAAGCAAATCCAGTCGTTTCCATAGAAACATTACTCGATTTAGAAGGAGAAGTCATAGAACCCAAAGTATTTCATAGCGACGCAATTTATGTGTTAATTCGTCAATGTGGGGGAGAGAGGGGTGCAGTAAAGAAGGAATAGCGCATCGGAAAGGAGATACTCGTATACCAGAAGAAAATCCTGTCGTTTCCATAGAAACGTTACTCGATTTAGAGGGGAGGTCATAGAACCCATAGTATATCATAGCGACCCAATTAACGCGTTATTTCGTCAATGTGATTGACCGAGGGATGCAGTAAAGAGGGAATAGTGCTTCGGAAAGGAGACACTCGTATCCCAAAAGAAATTCCTGGCGTTTCCATAGAAACGTTACTCGATTTTGAAGGAGAAGTCATAGAGTCAATAGTATTTCATTGCAAGGCTATTTCTGTGTTAATTCGTCAATGTGAGGGAGCGAGGGATGCAGTTAAGAAGGAATAGTTCATCAGAAAGGAGATACTCGTATCCCAAAAGAATATCCTGTCGGTTCCATAGAAACGTTACTCGATTTAGAAGGAGAAATCATGGAACCACTAGTATTCCATAGCGACAAAATATCTGTGTTAATTCGTCAATGTGAGGGAGCGGGGGATGCAGTAAAGAAGGAATAGTGCATCGGAAAGGAGATACTCGTATCCCAAAAGCAAATCCAGTCGTTTCCATAGAAACATTACTCGATTTAGAAGGAGAAGTCATAGAACCCAAAGTATTTCATAGCGACGCAATTTATGTGTTAATTCGTCAATGTGGGGGAGAGAGGGATGCAGTAAAGAAGGAATAGCGCATCGGAAAGGAGATACTCGTATACCAGAAGAAAATCCTGTCGTTTCCATAGAAACGTTACTCGATTGAGAGGGAGAGGTCATAGAACCCATAGTATATCATAGCGACCCAATTAACGCGTTATTTCGTCAATGTGATTGACCGAGGGATGCAGTAAAGAGGGAATAGTGCATCGGAAAGGAGATACTCGTATCCCAAAAGAAAATCCCGTCGTTTCCATAGAAACGTTACTCGATTTAGAAAGAGATGTCATAGAACCTATAGTATTTCATAGCGACGCAATTTCTGGGTTAATTCGTCAATGTGAGGGAGGGAGGGATGCAGTAAAGAAGGAATAGTGCATCGGAAAGGAGATACTCGTATCCCAAAAGAATATCCTGTCGGTTCCATTGAAACGTTACTCGATTTAGAAGGAGAAGTCATAGAGCCCATAGTATTTCATAGCGACGCAATTTCTGCTTTCATTCGTCAATGTGAGGGAGCGAAAGATGCAGTAAAGAAGGAATCGTGGATTGGAAATGAGATGCTCGTATCCCAAAAGAAAATCCTGTCGTTTCCAAAGAAACGTTTACTCGATTTAGAAGGAGAAGTTATAGAAACCATACTATTTGATAGCGACGCAATTTCTGTGTTTATTCGTCAATGTGAGGGAGCGTGGGATGCAGTAAAAATGGAATAGTGCATCGGAAAGGAGGGACTCCTATCCCAAAAGAAAATCCTGTCGTTTCAATAGAAACGTTACTCGGTTTACAAGGAGAAGTCATAGAACCCATAGTATTTCATAGCCACGCAATTTCTGTGTTAATTCGTGAATGTGATGGAGCGAGGGATGCAGTAAAGAAGGAATAGTACATCGGAAAGGAGATACTCGTATCCCAAAAGAAAATCCTGTCGTTTCCATAGAAACGATACTCGATTTGATAGGAGAAGTTATAGATCGCATAGTATTTCACAGCGACGCAATTTCTGTGCTTACTCCTCAATGCGAGGGAGCGAGGGATGCAGTAAAGAACTAATAGTGCATCGGAAAGGAGATACTCGAATCCCAAAAGAAAATCCTGTCGTTTCCAATGAAATGTTACTCGATTTAGAAGGAGAAGTCATGGTACCCATAGTATTTCATAGCGACGCAATATCTGTGTTATTTGGTCAATCTGAGGGAGCGAGGGATGCAGTCAAGACGGAATAGTGCATCCGAAAGGAGATACTCGTATCCCAAAAGAAAATCCTGTCGTTTCAATAGAAACGTTACTCGATTTCGAAGGAGAAGTCGTAGAACCCATAGTATTTCATAGCGACGCAATTTCCGTGTTAATTCGCCAATGTGAGGGAGCGTGGGATGCAGTACAGAAGGCATAGTGCATCGGAAAGGAGATACTCGTATCCCAAAAGAAAATCTGTCGTTTCCATAGAAACGTTACTCGATTTAGAAGGAGAAGTCATTGAACACAAAGTATTCCATAGCGATGCTATTTCTGTGATAATTCGTCAGTGTGGGGGAGCCAGGGATGGAGTAAAGAAGGAATAGTGCATCGGAAAGGAGATACTCGTAACCCAAAAGAAAATCCTGTCGTTTCCATAGAAACGTTACTCGATTTAGAAGGAGGCGTCATGGAACCCATAGTATTTCATAGCGATGCAAGTTCTGTGTTATTTCGTCAATGTGAGGGAGCGAGGGATGCAGTAAAGACGGAATAGTGCAACGGAAAGGAGACACTTGTATCCCAAAAGAAAATCCTGTCGTTTCAATAGAAACGTTACTCGATTTAGAAGGAGAAGTCACAGAACACATAGTATTTCACAGCGACGCAATTTCTGTGCTTATTCTTCAATGCGAGGGAGCGAGGGATGCAGTAAAGAACTAATAGTGCATCGGAAAGGAGATACTTGTATCCCAAAAGGAAACCCTGTCGTTTCCATAGAAACGTTAATCGATTTAGAAGGAGAAGTCATGGAACCCATAGTATTTCATAGCGACTCATAATCTATGTTATTTGGTCAAAGTGACTGAGCGAGGGATGCAGTAAAGACGGAATAGTGCATCGGAAAGGAGATACTCGCATCATAAAAGAAAATCGTGTCGTTTCCATAGAAACGTTACTCGATTTAGAAGGAGAAATCATGGAACCACTAGTATTCCATAGCGACACAATATCTGTGTTAATTCGTCAATGTGAGGGAGCGGGGGATGCAGTAAAGAAGGAATACTGCATCGGAAAGGAGACACTGGTATCCCAAAAGCAAATCCAGTCGTTTCCATAGAAACATTACTCGATTTAGAAAGAGAAGTCATAGAACCCAAAGTATTTCATAGCGACGCAATTTATGTGTTAATTCGTCAATGTGGGGGAGAGAGGGGTGCAGTAAAGAAGGAATAGCGCATCGGAAAGGAGATACTCGTATACCAGAAGAAAATCCTGTCGTTTCCATAGAAACGTTACTCGATTTAGAGGGGAGGTCATAGAACCCATAGTATATCATAGCGACCCAATTAACGCGTTATTTCGTCAATGTGATTGACCGAGGGATGCAGTAAAGAGGGAATAGTGCTTCGGAAAGGAGATACTCGTATCCCAAAAGAAATTCCTGGCGTTTCCATAGAAACGTTACTCGATTTTGAAGGAGAAGTCATAGAGTCAATAGTATTTCATTGCAAGGCTATTTCTGTGTTAATTCGTCAATGTGAGGGAGCGAGGGATGCAGTTAAGAAGGAATAGTTCATCAGAAAGGAGATACTCGTATCCCAAAAGAATATCCTGTCGGTTCCATTGAAACGTTACTCGATTTAGAAGGAGAAGTCATAGAGCCCATAGTATTTCATAGCGACGCAATTTCTGCGTTCATTCGTCAATGTGAGGGAGGGAAAGATGCAGTAAAGAAGGAATCGTGCATTGGAAATGAGTTGCTCGTATCCCAAAAGAAAATCCTGTCGTTTCCAAAGAAACGTTACTCGATTTAGAAGGAGAAGTTATAGAAGCCATACTATTTGATAGCGACGCAATTTCTGTGTATATTCGTCAATGTGAGGGAGCGTGGGATGCAGTAAAGATGGAATAGTGCATCGGAAAGGAGGGACTCCTATCCCAAAAGAAAATCCTGTCGTGTCAATAGAAACGTTACTCGGTTTACAAGGAGAAGTCACAGAACCCATAGTATTTCATAGCCACGCAATTTCTGTGTTAATTCGTGAATGTGATGGAGCGAGGGATGCAGTAAAGAAGGAATAGTACATCAGAAAGGAGATACTCGAATCCCAAAAAGAAAATCCTGTCGTTTCCATTGAAATGTTACTCGATTTAGAAGGGGAAGTCATGGTACCCATAGTATTTCATAGCGACGCAATATCTGTGTTATTTGGTCAATGTGAGGGAGCAAGGGATGCAGTCAAGACGGAATAGTGCATCCGAAAGGAGATACTTGTATCCCAAAAGAAAATCCTGTCGTTTCAATACAAACGTTACTCGATTTCGAAGGAGAAGTCGTAGAACCCATAGTATTTCATAGCGACGCAATTTCCATGTTAATTCGCCAATGTGAGGGAGCGTGGGATGCAGTACAGAAGGCATAGTGCATCGGAAAGGAGATACTCGTATCCCAAAAAAAAATCCTGTCGTTTCCATAGAAACGTTACTCGATTTAGAAGGAGAAGTCATTGAACACAAAGTATTCCATAGCGATGCTATTTCTGTGATAATTCGTCAGTGTGAGGGAGCCAGGGATGGAGTAAAGAAGGAGTAGTGGATCGGAAAGGAGATACTCGTATCCCAAAACAAAATCCTCTCGTTTCAATAGAAACGTTACTCGATTTAGGAGGAGAACTCATAGAAACCATAGTATATCATAATGACGCAATTTCTACGTTAATTCGTCAATGTGAGGGAGCGAGAGATGCAGTAAAGAAGGAATCGAGCATCGGAAATGAGTTACTCGTATCCCAAAAGAAAATCCTGTCGTTTCCATTGAAACGTTACTCGTTTTGATAGGAGAAGTTATAGAACCCATACTATTTCACAGCGACGCAATTTCTGTGATATTCATCAATGCGAGGGAGCGAGGGACGCAGTAAAGAACTAATAGTGCATCGGAAAGGAGATACTCGAATCCCAAAACAAAATCCGGTCGTTTCCATAGAAACGTTACTCCATTTCGAAGGAGAAGTCGTAGAACCCATGGTATTTCATAGCGACGCAATTTCTGTGTTAATTCGTCAATGTGAGGGAGCGAGGAATGCAGTAAAGTCGTAAAAAGTGCTTCGGAAAGGAGATACTCGTATCCCAAAAGAAAATCTAGTCGTGTCCATAGAAACGTTACTCGGTTTAGAAGGAGAAGTCATAGAACCCCATAGTATTTTCATAGCGACGCCATTTCTGCGTTAATTCGTCAATGTGAGGGAGCGAGGGATGCAGTAAAGAAGGAATAGTGTATCGGAAAGGAGATACACGTATCCCAAAAGAAAATCCTGTCGTTTCCATAGAAACGTTACTCGATTTAGAAGGAGAAGTCATAGAACCCATAGTATTTCATAGCGACGCAATTTCTGCGTTAATTCGTCAATGTTGAGGGAGCGAGTGTTGCAGTAAAGAACTAATAGTGCATAGGAATGGAGATACTCGTATCCCAAAAGAAAATCCTGTCGTTTCCATAGAAACGTTACTCAATTTAGAACGACAAGTGATGGAACCCATAGTATTTTCATAGCGACGCAATTTGTGTGTTATTTCGTCAATGTGACTGAGCGAGGTATGCAGTAAAGACTGAATAGTGCATTGGAAAGGAGATACTCGTATCCCAAAACAAAATCCTGTCGTTTCCATAGAAACGTTACTCGATTTAGAAGGTGAAGTTATAGAACCTATAGTATTTCGTAGCGACGCAATTTCTGTGCTTATTCGTCAGTGTGAGGGAGCGAGGGATGCAGCAAAGAACTAATAGTGCATCGGAAAGGAGATACTCATATCAAAGAAGAAAATCCTGTTGTTTCCATAGAAACGTTACTCGATTCAGAAAGAGAAGTCATGGAACACATAGAATTTTATAGCGTCGGATCATATGTGTTAATTCGTAAATGTGAGGGAGCGAGACATGCAGTAAAGAGGGAATAGTGCATCGGAAAGGAGATACTCGTATCCCAAAAGAAAATCCTGTCGTTTCCATAGAAACGTTACTCTATTTAGAAGCAGAAGTCAAAGAACCCATAGTATTTCATAGCGACGGATCTTCATTGTTAATTCGCCAATGTGAGGGAGCGGGGGATGCAGTACAGAAGGAATAGTGCATCGGAAAGGATATAGGTCGTATCCCAAAAGAAAATCCTGTCGTTTCCATAGAAACGTTACTCGGTTTAGAAAGAGAAGTCATAGAACCCATAGTATTATATAGCGACGCAATTTCTGTGTTAGTTCGTCAATGTGAGGGAGCGAGGGATGCAGTAAAGAAGGGATAGTGAATCGGGAAGGAGATACTCGTATGCCAAAAGAAAATCAAGTCGTTTCAATAGAAACGTTACTCGATTTAGAAGGAGTAGTCATAGAACACATAGTGAATCATAGCATCGCTATTACTGTTTGAATTCGTCAATGTGAGGGAGCCAGGGAAGCAGTAAAGAAGGAAAAGTGCATCGGGAAGGAGATTCTCGTATCCGAAAAGAAAATCCTGTTGTTCAATAGAAACGTTACTCGAATTAGAAGGGGGAGTCATAGAACGCATTGTATTTCAAAGCGACGCAATATCTGTGTTAATTCGTCAATGTGAGGGAGCGAGGGATGCAGTACAGAAGGAATAGTGCATCGGAAAGGAGATATTCGTATCCCAAAGGAAAATCATGTCCTTTCCATAGAAACGTTACTCGATTTGAAAGGAGTAGTTATAGAACACATTGTATTTCCCAGCGACGCAATTTCTGTGCTTATTCTTCAATGCGAGGGAACGAGGGATACAGTAAAGAACTAATAGTGCATCGGAAAGGAGATACTCGTATCCCATTGGAAATCCCGTCGTTTCCATAGACACGTTACTCGATTTAGAAGGAGAAGTCATAGAACACATAGTATTTCATAGCGACGCAATATCTGTGTTAATTCGTCAAAGTGAGGGACCGAAGGATGCAGTAAAGAAGGAATAGTGCGTCGGAAAGGAGATACTCATATGTTGTTGTGGTCTTCAGTCCTGAGACTGGTTTGATGCAGTTCTCCATGCTACTCTATCCTGTACAAGCTGTTTCATCTCCCAGTACCTACTGCAACCTAAATCCTTCTGAATCTGCTTAGTGTATTCATCTCTTGGTCGCCCCCTACGATTTTTACCCTCCACGCTGCCCTCCAATACTAAATTGGTGATCCCCTGATGCCTCAGAACATGTCCAACCAACCGATCCCTTCTTCTGGTCAAGTTGTGCCACAAACTTCTCTTCTCCCCAATCCTATTCAATACTTCCTCATTAGTTATGTGATCTACCCATCTAATCTTCAGCATTCTTCTGTAGCACCACTTTTCGAAAGCTTCTATTCTCTTCTTGTCCAAACTATTTATCGTCCATGTTTCACTTCCATACATGGCTACACTCCATACGAATACTTTCAGAAATGACTTCCTGTCACTTAAATCAATACTGGATGTTAACAAATTTCTCTTCTTCAGAAACTCTTTCCTTGCCATTGCCAGCCTACATTTTATATCCTCTCTACTTCGACCATCATCAGTTATTTTGCTCCCCAAATAGCAAAACTCCTTTACTACTTTAAGTGCCTCATTTCCTAATCTAATTCCCTCTGCGTCCCCCGACTTAATTAGACTACATTTCATTATCCTTGTTTTGCTTTTATTGATGTTCATCTTATATCCTCCTTTCAAGACACTGTCCATTCCATTCAACTGCTCTTCCAAGTCCTTAGCTGTCTCTGACAGAATTACAATGTCATCGGCGAACCTCAAAGTTTTTATTTCTTCTCCATGAATTTTAATACCTACTCCGAATTTTTCTTTTGTTTCCTTTACTGCTTGCTCAATATACAGATTGCACAACATCGGGGAGAGGCTACAATCCTGTCTTACTCCCTTCCCAACCACTGCTTCCCATTCATGTCCCTCGACTCTTATAACTGCCATCTGGTTTCTGTACAAATTGTAAATAACCTTTCGCTCCCTGTATTTTACCCCTGCCACCTTTAGAATTTGAAAGGAAGTATTCCAGTCAACATTGACAAAAGCTTTCTCTAAGTCTACAAATGCAAGAAACGTAGGTTTGCCTTTCCATAGCCTTATACCAAAACAAAATTCTCTCGTTTCCATAGAAACGATAATCGATTTAGAAGGAGAAGTCATTGAACACATAGTATTCCATAGCGATGCAATATCTGTGACAATTCGTCAATGTGAGGGAGCCACGGAGGCAGTAAAGAAGGAGTAGTGCATCGGAAAGGAGATACTCGTATCCCAAAAGAAAATCCTGTGGTTTCCATAGAAACGTTACACGATTTAGAAGGAGAAGTCATAGAACCCATAGTATTTCATAGAGACTCAATATCTGTGTTATTTGGTCAATGTGGGGGAGCGAGGGATTCAGTAAAGACGGAATAGTGCATCGGAAAGGAGATGCTCGTGTCCCAAAAAAAAATCCCGCCGTTTCAACAGAAACGTTACTCGATTTAGAAGGAGAAGCCATAGAACCCATAGTATTTCATAGCGACGCAATTTCCGTGTTAATTCGCCAATGAGAGGGAGCGAGGGGTGCAGTACAGAAGGCATAGTGCATCATAAAGGAGATAGTCGTATCCCAAAAGAAAATCTTGTCGTATCCATAGAAACGTTACTCGATTTAGAAGGAGAGGTCATTGAACCCATAGTATTTAATAGCCACGCAATTTCTGTGTTAATTTTTTAATGCGAGTGAGCGAGGGATGCAGTAAAGAAGGAATAGTGCAGCGGAAAGGAGATACTCCAATCCCAAAAGAAAATCCTGTCGTTTCCATAGAAACGTTACTCAATTTAGAAGGAGAATTCATAGAACACATAGTATTTCATAGCGACGCAATTTCTGTGTTAATTCGTCAATGTGAGGGAGCGAGGGATGCAGTAAAGAAGGAATAGTGCGTCGGAAAGGAGATACTCGTATACCAAAAGATAATCCTCTCGTTTCCATAGAAAAATTACGCGATGTAGAAGGAGAATTCAAGGAACCCATAGTATTTCGTAGCGAAGCAATTTCTGAGTTTATTCGTCAATGTGAGGGAGCGAGGGATGCAGTAAAAACGGAATAGTCATCGGAAAGGAGTGACTCCTATCCCAAAAGGAAATCCTGTCGTTTCAATAGAAACGTTACTCGGTTTAGAAGGAGAAGACATAGAACCCATTGTATTTCATAGCCACGCAATTTCTGTGTTAATTCGTGAAAGTGAGGGAGGGAGGGATGCAGTAAAAGAGGAATAGTGCATCGGAAGGGAGATACTCGTATCCCAAAAGAAAATCCTGTCGTTTCCATAGAAACGTTACTCGATTTAGAAGGAGGAGTCATGGAACCAATAGAATTTCATAGCGACGCAATTTCTGTGTTAATTCGTCAATGTGAGGGAGCGAGGGGCGCAGTAAAGACGGAATAGTGCATCGGAAAGGAGAGACTCCTATCCTAAAAGAAAATCCTGTCGTTTCCATAGAAACGTTTCTCGATTTGAAAAGAGAAGTTAAAGAACCCATAGTATTTCACAGCGACGCGATTTCTGTGATTATTCTTCAATGGGAGGGAGCGAGGGATACAGTAAAGAACTAATAGTGTATCGGAAAGGAGATATTCGTATCCCAAAAGAAAATCCTGTCGTTTCCATAGACACGTTACTCGATTTAGGAGGAGAAGTCATGGAACCAATAGTATTTCATAGCGACGCAATTTCTGTGTTATTTCGTCAATGTGAGGGAGCGAGGGATGCAGTAAAGACGGAATAGTGCGTCGGAAAAGAGATACTCGTATCCCAAAAGAAAATCCTGTCGTTGCAATGGAAACGTTACTCGATTTAGATGGAGAAGTCATAGAACCCATAGTATTTCCTAGCGACGCAATTTCTATAATAAATGACCAATGTGAGGGGGCGAGGGATGCAGTAAAGACGGAATAGTGCATCGGAAACGAAATACTCGTATCCCAAAAGAAAATGCTGTCGTTTCAATAGAAACGTTAGTCGATTTAGAAGGAGAAGTCATAGAAACCACAGTATTTCACAGCGACGCAATCGATGTGTTAATTCGTCAATGTGAGGGAGCGAGGGATGCATTAAAGAAGGAATTGTGCATCGGAAAGGAGATACTCGTATCCCAAAAGGAAATCCTGTCGTTTCCATTGAAACATTACTCGATTTAGAAGGAGGTGTCCTAGAACCAATAGTTTTCATAGCGACGCAATTTCTGTGTTAATTCGTCAATGTGAGGGAGCAATTGATGCAGTGGAGAAGGAATAGTGCATCGGAAAAGAGATAGTCGTATCCCAAAAGAAAATTCTGTCGTTTCCATAGAAACGTTACTCGATTTAGAAGGAGAAGACATAGAACCCATAGAATTTCATAGCGACGCAATGTCTGTGTTAATTCGTCAATGTGACGGACCGAGGGATGCAGTAAAGAAGGCATAGTGCATCGGAAAGGAGATAGTCGTATCCCAAAAGAAAATCCTGTCGTTTCCATAGAAACGTTACTCGATTTTGAAGGAGAAGACATAGAACCCATAGAATTTCATAGGGACGCTATTTCTGTGTTAATTCGTCAATATGAGGGAGCGAGGGATGCAGAAAAAAGACGGAATAGTGCTCCAGAAAGGAGATACTCGTATCCCAAAAGAAAATCCTGTTGTTTCCATAGAAACTTTACTCTATTTAGAAGGAGAATCATAGAACACATGATATTTCATAGCGACGCAATTTCTGTGTAAATTCGTCAATGAGAGGGAGCGAGGGATGCAGTAAGGACGGAATAGAGCATCGGAAAGGAGAGACTCCTATCCCAAAAGAAAATCCTGTCGTTTCGATAGAAACATTACTCGGTTTAGAAGGAGAAGTAATAGAACCCATAGTATTTCATAGCCACGCAATTTCTGTGTTAATTCGTGATTGTGAGGGAGCGAGGGGTGCAGTAGAAAAGGCATAGTGCATCGGAAAGGAGATACTCATATACCAAAAGAAAATTCTCTCGTTTCCATAGAAACGTTAATCGATTTAGAAGGATGAGCCACAGAACCCACAGTGTTTCATAGAGACGCAATCTCTGTGTTAATTCGTCAGTGTGAGGATGCGAGGAATGCAGTACAGAAGGAATAGTGCATCAGAAAGGAGTAGTCGAATCCCAAAAGAAAATCCCATTGTTTCCTTAGAAACGTTACTCGGTTTAGAAGGAGAAGTCATTGAACACATAGTATTCCATAGCGATGCAATATCTGTGATAATTCGTCAATGTGAGGGAGCCAGGGAGGCAGTAAAGAAGGAGTAGTGCATCGGAAAGGGGATGCTCGTATCTCAAAAGAAAATCCTGTCGTTTCAATAGAAACGTTACTCGATTTAGAAGGAGAAGTCATAGGACACATAGTATATCATAGCGACGCAATTTCTGTGTTAATTCGGCAGTGTGAGGATGCGAGGAATGCAGTACAGAAGGAATAGTGCATCAGAAAGGAGTAGTCGAATCCCAAAAGAAAATCCAATTGTTTCCTTAGAAACGTTACTCGATTTAGAAGGAGAAATCATAGAACCGATAGTATATCATAGCGACGCAATATCTGTGTTAATTAGTGAATGTCAGAGAGCGAGGGATGCAGTAAAGAAGGAATAGTGCATCGGAAAGAAGATACTCGTATACCAAAAGAAAATCCGCTCGTTTCCATTGAAACGTTACTCGATTTAGAAGGATGAGTCATAGAACACACAGTATTTCATAGCGACGCAATCTCTGTGTTATTCGTCAATGTGAGGGAGCGAGGAATGCAGTTAAGTAGGATTAGTGCATCGGATACTCGATTTAGAAGGAGAAGTCACGGAACGCATTGTATTTCATAGCGACGCAATTTCTGAGTTAATTGGTCAATGTGAGGGAGCGAGAGATGCAGTAAAGAGGGAATAGAGCATCGGAAAGGAGATACTCGTATCTCAAAAGAATATCCTGTCGTCTCCATAGAAACGTTACTCGATTAAGAAGAAGAAGTTATAGAATCCATAGTATTTCATAGCGACGCAATTTCTGTGCCTATTCGTCAATGTGCGTTTGCGAGGGATGCAGTAAAGAACTTATAGTGCATCGGAAAGGAGACACTCGTATACCAAAAGAAAATCCTCTCGTTTCCATAGAAACGTTACTCCATTTAGAATGAGAAGTCACTGAACCAATTGAACTCCATAACGACGAAATTTCTGTGATAATTCGTCAATGTGAGGGAACGAGGGATGCAGTAATTAAGGAATTGTGCATTGGAAAGGAGATACTCGAATCCCAAAAGAAAATCTTTTCGTTTCCAGAGAAACATTACTCGATTTAGAAGGAGAAGTAGTAGAACCCGTAGTATTTCATAGCGACGCAATTTATGTGTTAATTCGTGAATGTGAGGGAGCGAGGGATGCAGTAAAGAAGGAATAGTGCATCAGAAAGGAGTTCCTGGTATCCCAAAAGAAAATCCTGTCGTTTCCATAGAAACGTTACTCGATTTAGAAGGAGAAGCCATGGAACACATAGTATTCCATAGCGTCACAATTTCTGTGTTAATTCGTCAATGTGAGGGGGGAAGGGATGCAGTAAAGAAGTAATAGTGCATCGGAAAGGAACAATTCGTATCTCAAAAGGAAATCCTGTCTTTTCCTTAGAAACTTTACTCGAGTTAGAAGGAGAAGTCATAGTAGCTATAGAATTTCATAGCGACGCAATTTCTGTGTTAATTTGTCAATTTGAGGGAGCGAGGGGTGCAGTAAAGAAGGAATAGTGCATCGGAAAAGAGATACTCGTATCCCAAAAGAAAATCCTGACTTTTCCATAGAAACGTTAATCGATTTAGAAGGAGAAGTCATAGAACACATAGTAATTCTTACCGACGCCATTTCTATGTTAATTCGTCAATGTGAGGGAACGAGGGATGCAGTAATCATGGAATAGTGCATCGGAAAGGAGATACTCGTATACCAAAAGAAAATCCTGTCGTTTCCATAGAAACGTTACTCGATATAGAAGGAGAAGTCATAGAACCTATAGTATTTCATGGCGACGCAATTTCTGTGTTAATTCGCCAATGTGAGGTAGCGAGGGATGCAGTACAGAAGGAATAGTGCATCGGAAAGGAGAATGCTGTATCTCAAAAGAAAATCCCGTCGATTCCATAGAAACGTTACTCGATTTAGAAGGAGAAGTCATAGAACCCATAGTATTTCATAGCGACGTAATTTCTATGTTAATTCGCCAATGTGAGGGACCGTGGGATGCAGTACAGAAGGAATAGTGCATCGGAAAAGAGATAGTCGTATCCCAAAAGGAAATCCTGTCGTTTCCATAGAAACGTTACTCGATTTAGCAGGAGAAGTCGTAGAACCCATAGCTTCTTATTGCGACGCAATTTCTGTGTTAATTCGTCAATTTGAGGGAGCGAGCGATGCAGTAAAGAAGAAATAGTGCACCGGAAAGGAGATAATCCTATACCAAAAGAAAATCCTCTCGTTTCCATAGAAACGTTACTCGATTTAGAAGGAGAAAACATTGAACACATAGTATTCCATAGCGACGCAATTTCAGTGATAATTCGTCAATGTGAGGGAGCCAGGGATGCAGTAAAGAAGGAATAATGCTTAAGAAAGGAGATACTCGTATCTCAAAAGAAAATCCTGACATTTCCATAGAAACGTTACTCGATTTAGAAGGAGCAGTTATAGAACCCATAGTATTTCGTGGCAACGCAATTTCAGTGCTTATTCGGCTAATGTGAGGGAGCGAGGGATGCAGTAAAAACGGAATAGTGCATCGGAAAGGAGATACTCGTATCCCAAAAGAAAATCCTGTCGTTTCAATAGAATCGTTACTCGAATTAGAAGGAGAGGTCATAGAACACATAGCTTTTTATAGCGCGCAATTTCTGTGTTAATTCGTCAGAGTAAGGGAGCGAGGGATGCAGTAAAGAAGAAATACAGCACCGTAAAGGAGATACTGGTATACCAAAAGAAAATCCTCACGTTTCCATAGAAACGTTACTCGATTTAGAAGAAGAAGTCATTGAACACATAGTATTGAATAGCGACGCAGTTTCTGTGATAAGTGATCCATGTGAGGGAGCCAGGGATGCAGTAAAGAAGGAATAATGCATCGGATGGGAGATATTCGTATCGAAAAGAAAATCCTGACGTTTCCATAGAAACGTTACTCGATTTAGAAGGAGAAGTCAAAGATCACATAGTACTTCATAGCGACGCTATTTCTGTGTTAATTCGTCAATGTGAGGGAGCGAGGGATGCAGTAATGAAGGAATTGTGCATCGGAAAGGAGATTTCGAATCCCAAAAGAAAATCCTTTCGTTTCCAAAGAAACGTTACTCGATTTAGAAGGAAAAGTAATAGAACCCATAGTATTTCGTAGCGACGCAATTTCTGTGCTTATTCGTCACAGTGAGGGAGCGAGGATTGCAGTAAAAACGGAATAGTGCATCGGAAAGGAGGTGCTCTTATCCCAAAAGAAAATCCTGTCTTTTCCATAGAAACGTTACTCGATTTAAAAGGAGAAGTTATTGTACCCACAGTATTTCATAGCGACGCAATTTCTGTGTTAATTCGTCAATGTGAGGGAGCGAGGGATGCAGTAAAGACGGAATAGTGCTTTGGAAAGGAGATACTCGTATCCTAAAAGAAAATCCTGTCGTTTCAATAGAAACGCTACTCGATTTAGAAAGAGAAGTCATAGTACCCATAGTGTTTCATAGCGACGCAATTTCTGTGTTAATTCGCCAATGTGAGGGACCGTGGGATGCAGTACCGAAGGAATAGTGCATCGGAAAAGAGATAGACGTATCCCAAAAGGAAATCCTGTCGTCTCCATAGAAACGTTACTCGATTTAGCAGGAGAAGTCGTAGAACCCATAGCTTTTTATTGCGACGCAATTTCTGTGTTAATTCGTCAATGTGAGGGAGCGAGCGATGCAGTAAAGAAGAAATAGTGCATCGGAAAGGAGATAATCCTATACCAAAAGAAAATCCTCTCATTTCCATAGAAACGTTACTCGATTTAGAAGGAGAAAACATTGAACACATAGTATTCCATAGCGACGGAATTTCAGTGATAATTCGTCAATGTGAGGGAGCCAGGGATGCAGTAAAGAAGGAATAATGCAAAAGAAAGGAGATATTCGTATCTCAAAAGAAAATCCTGACGTTTCCATAGAAACGTTACTCGATTTAGAAGGAGCAGTTATAGAACCCATAGTATTTCGTGGCGAAGCAATTTCTGTGCTTATTCGGTTAATGTGAGGGAGCGAGGGATGCAGTAAAAACGGAATAGTGCATCGGAAAGGAGATACTCGTATCCCAAAAGAAAATCCTGTCGTTTCAATAGAATCGTTTCTCGATTTAGAAGGAGAGGTCATAGAACACATAGCTTTTTATAGCGCGCAATTTCTGTGTTAATTCGTCAGACTAAGGGAGCGAGGGATGCAGTAAAGAAGAAATACTGCACCGTAAAGGAGATACTGGTATACCAAAAGAAAATCCTCACGTTTCCATAGAAACGTTACTTGATTTAGAAGAAGAAGTCATTGAACACATAGTATTGCATAGCGACGCAGTTTCTGTGATAAGTGGTCCATGTGAGGGATCCAGGGATGCAGTAAAGAAGGAATAATCCATCGGATGGGAGATATTCGTATCGAAAAGAAAATCCTGACGTTTCCATAGAAACGTTACTCGATTTAGAAGGAGAAGTCAAAGATCACATAGTACTTCATAGCGACGCTATTTCTGTGTTAATTCGTCAATGTGAGGGAGCGAGGGATGCAGTAAAGAAGGAATTGTGCATCGGAAAGGAGATTTCGAATCCCAAAAGAAAATCCTTTCGTATCCAAAGAAACGTTACTCAATTTAGAAGGAGAAGTAATAGAACCCATAGTATTTCGTAGCGACGCAATTTCTGTGCTTATTCGTCACAGTGAGGGAGCGAGGATTGCAGTAAAAACGGAATAGTGCATCGGAAAGGAGATGCTCTTATCCCAAAAGAAAATCCTGTCTTTTCCATAGAAACGTTACTCGATTTAAAAGGAGAAATTATTGTACCCACAGTATTTCATAGCGACGCAATTTCTGTGTTAATTCGTCAATGTGAGGGAGCGAGGGATGCAGTAAAGACGGAATAGTGCTTTGGAAAGGAGATACTCGTATCCCAAAAGAAAATCCTGTCGTTTCAATAGAAACGTTACTCGATGTAAAAGGAGAAGTCATGGAACACATAGTATTTCATAGCGACGCAGTTTCTGTGTTATTTCGTCAATGTGAGCGAGCGAGGGATGCAGTGAAGACGGAATAGTGCATCGGAAAGAGATAATCGTATCCCAAAAGAAAATCCTGTCGTTTCAATAGAAACGCTACTCGATTTAGAAAGATAAGTCATAGAACCCATAGTATTTCATAGCGACGCAATTTCCGTGTTAATTCGCCAATGTGAGGGAGCGAGGGATGCAGTACAGAAGGCATAGTGCAGCGGAAGGGAGATAGTCGTATCCCAAAAGAAAATCCTGTCGTTTCAATAGAAACGTTACTCGATGTAGAAGGAGAAGTCATGGAACCTACAGTATTTCAAAGCGACGCAATTTCTGTGTTAATTCGTTAATGTGATTGAGCGAGGGATGTAGTAAAGAAGGAATAGTGCAACGGAAAGGAGATACTCGTATACCAATCGGAAATCCTGTCGTTTCCATAGAAGCGTTACTTGATTTAGAAGGATAAGTCATAGAGCCCACAATAAATCATAGCGACGCAATCTCTGTGTTAATTCGTCAATGTGAGGGAGCGAGTGATGCAGTAAAGAAGGAATAGTGCATCGGAAAGGACATACTCGTATCCCAAAAGAAAATCCTGTCGTTTCCATTGAAACGTTACTCGATTTAGAGGGAGGTGTCTTAGAACAAATAGTATTTCATAGCGACGCAATTTCTGTGTTAATACGTCAATGTGAGGGAGCAAGGGATGCAGTTAAGAAGGAATAGTGCATCGGAAAGGAGATACTCGTATCCCAAATGAAAATCCTGTCGTTTCCATATAAACGTTAGTAGATTTAGAAGGAGAAGTCGTAGAACCCATAGTATTTCATAGGGGCGCAATTTCTGCGTGAATTCGTCAATGTGAGGTAGTGGGGGATGCAGTAAAGAAGGACTAGTGCATCGGAAAGGAGATACTCGTATCCCAAAAGAAAATTCTGACTTTTCCATAGAAACGTTACTCGATTTAGAAAGAGAGGTCATAGAACCCATAGTACTTCATAGCGACGCGATTTTTGTGTTAATTCGTCAATGTGAGGGAGTCAGGGATGCGGTAAAGTAGGAATAGTGCATCGGAAAGGAGATACTCGTGTCCCAAATGTATATCCTGTCCTATCCATAGAAACGTTATTCGATTTAGAAGGAGAAGTTATAGAACTCATAGTATTTCATAGCGACGCAATT
Organism: Schistocerca piceifrons; assembly: GCF_021461385.2. Lineage (NCBI taxonomy): Eukaryota > Metazoa > Arthropoda > Insecta > Orthoptera > Acrididae > Schistocerca > Schistocerca piceifrons. The sequence goes on along the minus strand of NC_060140.1, from coordinate 42,910,158 downwards.
TCTGTGCTTATTCGTCAATGTGAGGGAGCTAGGGATGCAGTAAAGGACTAATAGTGCATCGGAAAGGAGATACTCGTATCATAAAAGAAAATCCTGTCGTTTCCACAGAAACGTCACTCGATTAAGAAGGAGAAGTCATAGAACCCATAATATTTCATAGCGACGCAATTTGAGTGTTAATTCGTCAATATGAGGGAGCGAGGGATGCAGTAAAGAATGAATAGTGCATCGGAAAGGAGATACTCGTATCCCAAAAGAATATCCTGTCGTCTCCATAGAAACGTTGCTCGATTAAGAAGGAGAAGTTATAGAACCCATAGTATTTCATAGCGACGCAATTTCTGTGCTTATTCGTCAATGTGCATTTGCGAGGGATGCAGTAAAGAACTGATAGTGCATCGGACAAGAGATACTCGTATACCAAAAGAAAATCCTCTCGTTTCCATAGAAACGTTACTCCATTTAGAATGAGAAGTCACTGAATCAATTGAACTCCATAGCGACGAAATTTCTGTGATAATTCGTCAATGTGAGAGAACGAGGGATGCAGTAAATAAGGAATTGTGCATCGGAAAGGAGATACTCGAATCCCTAAACAAAATCTTTTCGATTCCAGAGAAACATTACTCGATTTAGAAGGAGAAGTAATAGAACCCGTAGTATTTCATAGCGACGCAATTTATGTGTTAATTAGTGAATGTGAGGGAGCGAGGGATGCAGTAAAGAAGGAATAGTGCATCGGAAAGGAGATCCTGGTATCCCAAAAGAAAATCCTGTCGTTTCCATAGAAACGGTACTCGATTTAGAAGAAGAATTTATACAACCCATAGTATTTCATAGAGACGCAAGTTCTGTGTTAATTCGTTAATGTAAGGGAGCGAGGGATGCAGTAAAGAAAGGAATAGTGCATCGGAAAGGAGATACTCGTATCCCAAAAGAAAATCCTGTCTTTTCCATAGAAACGTTACTCGATTTAGACGGAGAAGCCATAGAACACATAGTATTCCATAGCGTCACAATTTCTGTGTTAATTCGTCAATGTGAGGGGGGAAGGGATGCAGTAAAGAAGTAATAGTGCATCGGAACGGAACAATTCGTATCGCAAAAGAAAATACTGTCTTTTCCTTAGAAACTTTACTCGATTTAGAAGGAGATGTCATAGTAGCTATAGTATTTCATAGCGACGCAATTTCTGTGTTATTTCGTCAATGTGAGGGAGCGAGGGATGCAGAAAGGAAAGAATAGTGCATTGGAAAGGGGATACTCGTATACCAAAGAAAGTCCTGTAGTTTCCATAGAAACGTTACACGATTTAGAAGTAGAAGTCATAGAACCAATAGTATTTCATAGCGACGCAATTTCTGTGTTAATTTGTCAATTTGAGGGAGCGAGGGATGCAGTAAAGAAGGAATAGTGCATCGGAAAGGAGATACTCGTATCCCAAAAGAAAATCCTGTCGTTTCCATAGAAACGTTCTTCGATTTAGATGGAGATGTCATAGAACCCATAGTATTTCAAAGCGACACAATTTCTGTGTTAATTCGTCAGTGTGAGGGAGCGAGGGATGCAGTAAAGAAAGAATAGTGCATCGGAAAGGAGATACTCGTATACCAAAAGATAATCCTGTCGTTTAAATAGAAACGTTACTCGATATAGAAGGAGAAGTCATAGAACCTATAGTATTTCATGGCGACGCAATTTCTGTGTTAATTCGCCAATGTGAGGTAGCGAGGGATGCAGTACAGAAGGAATAGTGCATCGGAAAGGAGATATCTGTATCCCAAAAGAAAATCCCGTCGTTTCCATAGAAACGTTACTCGATTTAGAAGGAGAAGTCATAGAACCCGTAATATATCATAGTCACGCAATTTCGGTGTTAATTCGCCAATTTGAGGGGGCGAAGGATGCAGTACGGAAGGAATAGTGCATCGGAAAGGAGATACTCGTATCCCAAAAGTATAATTCTCTCGTTTCAATAGAATCGTTACTCGATTTGGTAGGAGAAGCCATTGAACCCATAGTATTTCACAGCGACGCAATTTCTGTGTTAATTCGCCAATGTGAGGGACCGTGGGATGCAGTACAGAAGGAATAGTGCATCGGAAAAGAGATAGTCGTATCCCAAAAGAAAATCCTGTCGTTTCCATAGAAACGTTACTCGATTTAGCAGCAGAAGTCGTAGAACCCATAGCTTTCTATTGCGACGCAATTTCTGTGTTAATTCGTCAATGTGAGGGAGCGAGCGATGCAGTAAAGAAGAAATAGTGCATCGGAAAGGAAATAATCCTATACCAAAAGAAAATCCTCTCGTTTCCATAGAAACGTTACTCGATTTAGACGGAGAAGCCATAGAACACATAGTATTCCATAGCGTCACAATTTCTGTGTTAATTCGTCAATGTGAGGGGGGAAGGGATGCAGTAAAGAAGTAATAGTGCATCGGAACGGAACAATTCGTATCGCAAAAGAAAATACTGTCTTTTCCTTAGAAACTTTACTCGATTTAGAAGGAGATGTCATAGTAGCTATAGTATTTCATAGCGACGCAATTTCTGTGTTATTTCGTCAATGTGAGGGAGCGAGGGATGCAGAAAGGAAAGAATAGTGCATTGGAAAGGGGATACTCGTATACCAAAGAAAGTCCTGTAGTTTCCATAGAAACGTTACACGATTTAGAAGGAGAAGTCATAGAACCAATAGTATTTCATAGCGACGCAATTTCTGTGTTAATTTGTCAATTTGAGGGAGCGAGGGATGCAGTAAAGAAGGAATAGTGCATCGGAAAGGAGATACTCGTATACCAAAAGAAAATCCTGTCGTTTCCATAGAAACGTTACTCGATATAGAAGGAGAAGTCATAGAACACATTGTAATTCGTACCGACGCCATTTCTGTGTTAATTCGTCAATGTGAGGGAACGAGGGATGCAGTAATGAAGGAATAGTGCACCGGAAAGGAGATAGTCGTATCCCAAAAGGAGATCCTGAAGTTTCCATAGAAAAGTTACTCGATTTAGAAAGAGAAGTTATAGAACTCATAGTATGTCATAGCGGCGCATTTTCTGTGTTAATTCGTCAATGTGAGGGAGCGAGGGATGCAGTGAAGAAGGAATAGCGCATCGGAAAGGAAATTGTCGTATCCCAAAAGAAAATCCGGTCCTTCCCATAGACACGGTACTCGATTTATAAGGAACAGTCGTAGAACACATAGTATTTCATAGCGACGCAATTTCTGTGTTAATTCGTCAATGTGAGGGAGCGAGGTATGCAGTAAGGCAGGAATAGCCCATCGGAAAGGAGATAGTCTCATCCCAAAGAAAAACATGTATTTTCCATAGAAAAGTTACTCGATTTAGAAGGAGAAGTAACAGAACCCATAGTATTTCATAGCGACGCAAATTCTGAATTCATTCGTCAATGTGAGGGAGCGAGTGATGCAGTAAAGATGGAGCAGTGCATTTTATAGGAGATACTCGTATCCCAAATGAAAATCCTGTCGCCTTCATACAAACGTTACTCGATTCAGAAGGAGAAGTCATAGAACCCATAGTATTTCATAGCGACGGAATTTCTGTGTTAATTCGTTAAAGTGAGGGACCGAGGGATGCAGTAAAGAAGGAATGTAGCATCGGAAAAAGGATTGTCGTATGCCAAGAGAAAACTCTGTCCTTTCCATAGACACGTTACTCGATTTGGAAGGAGAAGTCATAGTACACATAATACTTCATAGCGAGGCAATTTCTTTGTTAATGCGACAATGTGAAAGAGCGAAGGATGCAGTAAAGAAGGAATAGTGCTTCGGGAAAGGAGGTACTCGTATTCCAAAACAACATCCCGTCGTTTCCATATAAACGTTAATTGATTTAGAAGGAGAAGTCATAGAATTCATAGTATTTCATACTGTCTTAATATCTGTGTTAATTCGTCAATATGAGGGAGCGAGTAATACAGTAAAGAAGGAATAGTGCATTTGAAAGGAGTTACTCGTATCCCAAAAGAAAATCCGGACCTTTCCATAGAAACGTTACCCGATTTAGAAGGAGAAGTCTTAGAACCCTTAGTATTTCATAGCGATCAAATTCAGTGTTAAGTCGTCAATGTGAGGGAGCGAGGGATGCAGTAAATAAGGAATTGCGCATCGGAAAGGAGATGGTCGTATCCCAAAAGAAAATCCTGTAGTTACCAAAGAAACGTTACTCGATTTAGAAGGAGAAGTCATAGAACTGATAGTATTTCATAGCGACGCGATTTCTGTGTTAGTTCGTCAATGTGAGGGAGCGAGGGTTGCAGTAAAGATGGAGCAGTGCATCGGAAAAGAGATACTCGTATCCCAAAAGAAAATCCTGCCCTTTTCATAGAAACGTTACACGATTTAGAAGGAGAAGTCATAGAACCGTAGTATTGCATAGCGATCAATTTCTGTGTTAATTCGTCATTGTGAGGGTGCGAGGGATGCAGTAAAGCGGAATAGTGCATGGGAAAGGAGATAGTCGTATCCCAAAAGAAAATCCCTTCGTTTCCTTAGAAACGTTACCCGATTTACAAGGAGAAGACATAAGACCCATAGTATTCCTTAGCGACGCAATTTCTGTGTTAATTCGTCAATGTGAAGGAGCGAGATATGCAGTAAACAAGGAATAATGCATCGGAAAGGAGATAGTCGCGTCCCAAAAGAAAATCCTGTAGTTTCCATAGAAACGTTACTCGATTTAGAAGGAGAAGTCATAGAACCCACAGTATTCCATAGCAACGCAATTTCTTTGTTATTTCGTCAATGTGAGGACACGAGGGATGCAGTAAACGAGGAATAATGCATCGGAAAGGAGATAGTCGTATCCCAAAAGAAAATCCTGTCGTTTCCATAGAAACGTTACTCGTTTTAGAAGGAGAAGTCATTTCATAGCGACGCAATTTCTCTGTTAATTCGTCAATGTGAGGAAGCGTGGGATGCAGTAAAGAAGAAATAGTGCATCGGAAAGGAGGTAGTCGTATCCCAAGAGAAAATTCTGTCCTTTCCATAGACACGTTATTTGATTTGGAAGGAGAAGTCACAGTGCACATAATATTTCATAGCGACGCAATTTCTGGGTTAGAGCGTCAATGTGAGAGAGCAAGGGATGCAGTAAAGAAGGAATAGTGCATCGGGAAACGAGGTAATCGTATCCCAAAAGAAAATCCTGTCGTTTCCATAGAAACGTTACTTGATTTAGAAGGAGAAGTTACAGAACCTATAGATTTTCATAGCGACGCAATTTCTGTGTTAATTCGTCAATGTGAGGGAGCGAGGGATGCAGTTAAGAAGGAATAGTGCATGGAAAAGGAGATAGACGTATCCCAAAAGAAAATGCTGTCCTTTCCTTAGACACGTTACTCGATTTAGAAGGAGAAGTCATAGAACGCATTGTATTTCATAGATGCGCAATATCTGTGTAAATTCCACAATGTGAGATAGTGAGGGATGTAGTAAAAAGGGAATAGTGCATCGGGATAGGAGTTACTCGTATCCCAAAAGAAAATCCTGTCGTTTCCATAGAAAGGTAACTCGATTTAGAAGGAGATGTCATAGAACCCATAGTATTTCATAGCGACGCAATTTCTTTGTTAATTTGTCAATGTGAGGGAGAGAAGGATGCAGTAAAGAAGGATTAGAGCATCGGAAAGGAGATACACGTATCCCAAAAGAAAATCCTATCGTTTCCGTAGAAACGTTACTCGATTTAGAAGAAGAAGTCATAGAACCCTTAGAATTTCATAGCGACGCAGTTTCTGTGTTAATTCGTCAATATAAGGGAGCAAGGGATGCAGTAAAGAAGGAATAGTGCATGGGAAAGGAGATAGTCGTATCCCAAATGAAAATCCCGTCCTTTCCTTAGACACGTTACTCAATGTAGGAGGAGAAGTCATAATACCCATAGAATCTCATAGCGACGCAATCTTGTGTTTATTCGTCAATGTGAGGGAGGGATGGATGCAGTAAAAAAGGAATAGTGCATCGGAAAGGAGATACTCGTATCCAAAAAGGAAATCCTGTCGTTTCCGTAGAAACGTTACTCGATTTAGAAGAAGAAGTCATAGAACCCATAGAATTTCATAGCGACGCACTCTCTGTGTTGATTCGTCAATGTGAGGGAGCGAAGGATGCAGTAAAGAAGGAATAGTGCATCGGAAAGGAGATACTCTTATCCCAAAAGAAAATCCTTTCGTTTCCATAGAAACGTTACTGGATTTAGAAGGAGATGACATAGAACCCATAGTATTTCATAGCGACGCAATTTCTTTTTTAATTCGTCAATGTGAGGGAGCGAAGGATGCAGTAAAGAAGGAATAGAGCAACGGAAAGGAGATACCCATATCCCAAAAGAAAATCCTTTCGTTTCCATAGAAACGTTACTCGATTTAGAATGATAAGTCATAAAACCCATAAAATTTCATAGCGACGCAATCTTGTGTTTATTCGTCAATGTGAGGGAGGGAAGGATGCAGTAAAGAAGGAATAGTGCATCGGAATGGAAATATTCGTATCGAAAAAGAAAATCCTGTCGTTTCCGTAGAAACGTTACTCGATTTAGAAGAAGAAGTCATAGAACCCATAGTATTTCATAGCCACGTAATTTCTGTGTTAATTCGTCAATGTGAGGGAGCGTGGGATGCAGTACAAAAGGAATAGTGCATCGGAAAAGAGATAGTTGTATCCCAAAAGAAAATCTTCTCGTTTCCATAGAAACGTAACTCGATTTTGAAGGAGAAGTTATGGAACCCATAGTATTTCATAGCGTCGCAATTTCTTTGTTAACTCGTCAATGGGATGGACCGGGGGATGCAATATACAAGGAATAGTGCATCGGAAAGGAGATACTCGTATCCCAAAAGAAAATCCTGTCGTTTCCATAGAAACGTTACTCGATGTAGAAGGAGGAGTCTTAGAATTCATAGTATTTCATACTGATGCAATTTCTGTGTTAATTCGTCAATGTGAGGGAGCGAGGAATGCAGTAAAGAAGGAATAGTGCATTAGAAAGGAGTTACTTGTATCCCAAAAGAAAATCCTGTGCTTTCCATAGAAACGTTACCCAATTTAGAAGGAGAAGTCATAGAATCCATTGTATTTCATAGCGACGCAATTTCTGTGTTAATTCGTCAATGTGAGAGAGCGAGGAATGCAGTAAAGAAGGAATAGTGCATTTGAAAGGCGTTACTCGTATCCCAAAAGAAAATCCTGTCCTTTCCATAGAAACGTTACCCGATTTAGAAGGAGAAGTCATAGAACCCATAGTATTTCATAGCGTCGCTATTTGTGTTAATTCGTTAATGTGAGTTATCGACGTATGCAGTGAAGAAGGAATAGTGCATCGGAAAGGAGATTCTCGCTTCAAAAGAAAATTAGGTCCTATCCATAGAAACGTTACTCGATTTAGAAGGAGAAGTCAAAGAACCCATAGTATTTCATAGCGATCAATTGCAGTGTTAATTCGTCAGTGTGAGGGAGCGAGGGATGCAGTAAAGTAGGAATAATGGAACGGAATGTATCCCGAAAGAAAATCCTGTGGTTTCCATAGAGACGTTACTCGATTTAGAAGGAGAAGTCATAGAACTGATAGTATTTCATAGCGATGTAATTTCTGTGTTAATTCGTCAATAAGAGGGAACGAGGGACGCAGGAAAGAAACAATAGTGCATCGGAAGAGGAGATACCTGTATCCCAAAAGAAAATCCTGTCGTTACCATAGAAACGTTACTCGAATTAGAAGGAGAAATCATAGAACTCATAGTATATCATAGCGACGCAATTACTGTATTAATTCGTCAATGTGAGGGAGCGAGGGATGCAGTAAAGATGGAATAGTGCACCGGATGGGAATTACTTGTATCCCAAAAGAAAATCCTCTCGTTTTCGTTGAAATGGTACTCGATTTAGAAGGAGAAGTCATAGAACCCATACTATTTCATAGCGATCAATTTCTGAGTTAATTCGTCAAAGTGAGGGAGCGAGGGATGCAGTAAAGACGGCATAGTGCATCGGAAAGGAGATAGAAGTATCCCAAAAGAAAATCCTGTCCGTTCCATAGAAACGTTACTCGATTTAGAAGGAGGCGTCATAGAAGTCATGGTATTTCTTAGCGACGCAATTTCCGTGTTAATTCGTCAATGTGAAGGAGCGAAGGATGCAGTAAAGAAGGGAAAATGAATCGGAAGGGAGATAGTGGTATCCCAAAAGAGAATCCTGAAGTTTCCTTAGAAAAGTATTCGATTTAGAAGGAGATCTCACAGAACTCATAGTAATTCATAGCGATGAGTTTCTGTGTTAATTTGTCAATGTGAGGGAGTGAGGGATGCAGCGAAGAAGGAGTAGCGCATCGGAAAGGAGATTGTCGTATCCCAAAAGAAAATCCAGTCCTTTCCATAGACACGTTACTCGATTTAGAAGGAGAAGTCATAGAAGCCATAGGATTTAATAGCGACGCAAATTCTGTATTAATTCGTCGATGTGAGGGAGCGAGGGATGCAGTAAAGAAGGAATAGTGCATCGGAAAGGAGATACTCGTATCCCAAAAGAAAATCCTGTCCTTTCCATAGAAACGTTACTCGTTTTCGAAGCAGAAGTCATTAAACCCACAGTATTTCATAGCGACTCACATTCTGTGTTAATTCGTCAGTGTGAGGGAGCGAGGGATGCCGTAAAGAAAGAATAGCGCATCGGAAAGGAAATACTCGTATCCCAAAGAAAAATCCTGTCGTTTCCATAGAAACGGTACTCGATTTACAAGGAGAAGTCATAGAACACAAAGTATTTCACAGCGATCAATTTCTGAGTTAATTCGTCAAAGTGAGGGACCGAGGGATGCAGTAAAGACGGAATAGTGCATCGGAAAGGAGATAGTCGTAACCCTAAACAAAATCCTGTCGTTTCCATGGAAACGTTACTCGATTTAGAAGGAGAAGTCATAGAACTCATAGTATTTCATAGCGGCGCAATGTGCGTGTTAATTCGTCATTGTAACGGAGCGAGGGATGCCGTAAAGAAGGAATAATGCATCGGAAAGGAGATTGTCGTATCCCATAAGAAAATCCTGTCCTTTCCATTGACACATTACTCGATTTTGTAGGCGAAGCCATAGAAATCATAGTGTTATATCCCGGCCAGTAATGCCACCCGAGCCTGCTGCCAAAAGGTAGGCAGCATCAAAGTCCGGACGCCGTCCGCATAAGCAGGGCCAGCGAGACAGCAAATCGCCGCAAGTCTGCGCGCGCCACCGCTGGCTTCTGGGTTCTTAAGCGCTGGAGTCGCGAGCGCTAGGACAGTTCTGTATTCGCCGCTCAGTCGTATACTCGCCACCGAATTGTGTACTTGCTAGTCAGTTGTGTGTTCATCGCAGCAGAGTTGTTGTTTGTCGTCAGCCGACGCTGACCTAGCCGCTCCGACTCGAACTAGACAGAATTCTGTAGACACGGAGTTCACTACTGTGTTTCTGTATCTTCGTTAATAAACATAAGTACAGACTTTATTTTAATCAGAGTGTTTGGGTTTTCATCTTTCTGTTCATTGTTCCAGCGGACCGGTCGGCCCGCTATTAAAAGTGTGGCGGTGACTTCGTAAGCCATTTCTACAGCGAAGTATTTGTCGCTACGAACGCCGCCACAAAACATAGTATATCATAACAACGCAATTTCTGTATTAAATCGTCAATGTGAGGGAGCGAGGGATGCAGTAAAAAAGGAATAGTGTATCAGAAAGGTGATACTCGTATCCCAAAATAAAATCCTGTAGCATCCGAAGACTCGTTACTCGATATAAAAGGAGAAGTCATAGAACCCATAGTATTTCATAGCGATGCAATTTCTGTGTTAATTCGTCAATGTGAGGTAGCGAGGAATGCTCTGAAGAAGGAATAGTGCATCGGGAAAGGAGATACACGTATCCCAAAAGAAAATCCAGTCATTTCCATAGAAACGTTAGTCGATTTAGAAGGAGAAGTCATATAATCCATAGAAATTCACAGCGACGCAATTTCTGTGTCAATTCGTCAATGTGAGGGAGCGAGGAATGCAGTAAAGATGGAAAAGTGCATCGGAAAGGAGTTACTCGTATCCCAAAAGAAAATCCTGTCCTTTCCATAGAAACGATACTCGATTTAGAAGGAGAAGTCATAGAAACCATAGTATTTCATTGCGATCAATTTCAGTGTTAAGTCGTCAATGTGAGGGAGCGAGGGATGCAGCAAAGAAGCAATAGTGCATCGGAAAGGAGATAGTCGTATCGCAAATGAAAATATTGTCGTTCCATTGAAATGTTACTCGATTTAGAAGGAGAAGTCATAGAACCCATAGTATTTCATAGCGACGCAATGTCTGTGTCAATCCGGCAGTGTGAAGGAGCGAGGGATGGAGTAAGGAAGGAATAATGCATCGGAAAGGAGAAAGTCGTATCCCAAAAGAAAATCCTGTAGTTTCTATATAAACGTTACTCGATTTAGAAGGAGATGTCATAGAACCCATAGTATTTCATAGCAACCCAAGCTCTGTGTGAATTCGTCAATGTGACAGAGCGAGGGATGCAGTAAAGTAGGAATAGTGCATCGGAAAGGAGATACTCGTATCCCAAAAGAAAATCCTGTCGTTTCCATAGAAACGTTACTCGATTTAGAAGGAGAAGTCATAAAACTCATAGTATTTTATAGCGACGGAATATCTGCGTTAATTCGTCGATGTGAGGGAGTGAGGGATGCAGTAAAGAAGCAATAGTGCATCGGAAAGGAGATAGTCCTATCCCAAAAGAAAATCCTCTCGTTTCCATAGAAACGTTACTCGACTTAGAAGAAAATATCTTGGTAAACATAGTATTTCATAGTGACGCAATATCTGTGTTCATTCGTCAATGTTTGGGAGCAAGGGATGCAGTAAAGAAGGAATAGTGCATCGGAAAGGAGAGAGTCGTATCCCCAAAAGAAAATACTGTCCTTTCCATAGACACGTTACTCGATTTAGAAGGAGAAGACATAGAACCCATACTATTTCATAGCGACGCAATTTCTGTGTTAATTCGTCAATGTAAGGGAGCGAGGGATGCAGTTGAGAAGGAATAGTGAATCGGAAAGGAGTTTCTCGTAATCCAAAAGAAAATCCTGTCCTTTCCATAGAAATGTTACTCGATTTAGAAAGAGAAGTCATAGAACCCATAGTATTTCATAACGACGCAATTTCTGTGTTAATTCGTCAATGTGAGGGAGCGAGGGATGCAGTAAAGAAGGGATAAAGCATCGGAGAGGAGATAGGCGTATCCCAAAAGAAAATCCTATCCTTTCCATGGACACGTTACTCGATTTCGGAGGAGAAGTCATAGAACCCATAGTATTTCATAGCGACGCAATATCTGTGTCAATTCGTCTATGTGAATGTGCGAGGGATGCAGTAAAGATGGAATAGTGCATCGGGAAAGGGGATACCCGTATTGCAAAAGAAAATCCTGTCGGTTCCATATAAACGTTACTCGATTTAGAAGGAGAAGTCATATAATCCATAGGATTTCATAGCGACGCAATTTCTGTGTAAATTCGACAATGTGAGGGAGAGAGGAATGCAGTAAAGAAGGAAAAGTGCATTTGAAAGGTGTTACTCGTATCCCAAAAGAAAATCCTGTTCTTTCCATAGAAACGATACTCGATTTAGAAGGAGAAGTCATAGAAACCATAGTATTTCATTGCGATCAATTTCTGTGTTAATTCGTCAATGTGAGGGAGCGAGGGATGCAGTAAAGAAGGAATAGTGCATCGGAAAGGAGATAGTCGTATCGCAAATGAAAATCTTGTCGTTCCATTGAAATATTACTCGATTTAGAAGGAGAAGTCATAGAACCCACAGCATATCATAGCGACGCAATGTCTGTGACAATTCGTCAGTGTGAAGGAGCGAGGGATGGAGTAAGGAGGGAATAATGCATCGGAAAGGAGAAAGTCGTATCCCAAAAGAAAATCCTGTCCTTTTCATTGACACGTTACTCGATTTAGAGGGAGAAGTCACAGAACCCATAGTATTTCATAGCGAAGCAATTTCAGTGTTAATTCGTCAATAGGAGGGAGCGAGGGATGCAGTAAAGAGGGACTAGTGCATCGGGAAAGGAGATACTTGTATCCCAAAAGAAAATCTAGTCGTTTCCATAGAAACGTTACTCGATTAAGAAGAAGTCATAGAACCGATAGTATTCCATAGCGACGCAATTTCTGTGTTAATACGACAATGTGAGTGAGCGAAGGAAGCAGTAGAGAAGGAGTAGTTTATTGGAAAGGAGATACTCGTATCCCAAAAGAAAATCCTGTCGTTTCCATATAAACGTTACTCGATTTAGAAGGATATGTCATAGAACCCATAGTATTTCATAACAACGCAATCTCTGTGTTTATTCGTCAATGTGACGGAGCGAGGGATACAGTAAAGAAGGAATAGTGCTTCGGGAAGTTAGATACTCGTATCCCAAAAGAAAATCCTGTCGTTCCCATACAAACGTTACTCGACTTAGAGGTAGAAGTCATAGAACATATAGTATTTCATGTTGTTGTTGTTGTGGTCTTCAGTCCTGAGACTGGTTTGATGCAGCTCTCCATGCTACTCTATCCTGTGCAAGCTTTTTCATCTCCCAGTACCTACTGCAACCTACATCCTTCTGAATCTGCTTAGTGTATTCATCTCTTGGTCTCCCCCTACGATTTTTACCCTCCACGCTGCCCTCCAATACTAAATTGGTGATCCCTTGATGCCTCAGAACATGTCCAACCAACCGATCCCTTCTTCTGGTCAAGTTGTGCCACAAACTTCTCTTCTCCCCAATCCTATTCAATACTTCCTCATTTGTCATGTGATCTACCCATCTAATTTTCAGCATTCTTCTGTAGCACCACTTTTCGAAAGCTTCTATTCTCTTCTTATCCAAACTAGTTATCGTCCATGTTTCACTTCCATACATGGCTACACTCCATACGAATACTTTCAGAAATGACTTCCTGTCACTTAAATCAATACTGGATGTTAACAAATTTCTCTTCTTCAGAAACGCTTTCCTTGCCATTGCCAGCCTACATTTTATATCCTCTCTACTTCGACCATCATCAGTTATTTTGCTCCCCAAATAGCAAAACTCCTGTACTACTTTAAGTGCCTCATTTCCTAATCTAATTCCCTCAGCCTCACCCGACTTATTTAGACTACATTCCATTATCCTTGTTTTGCTTTTGTTGATGTTCATCTTATATCCTCCTTTCAAGACACTGTCCATTCCATTCAACTGCTCTTCCAAGTCCTTTGCTGTCTCTGACAGAATTACAATGTCATCGGCGAACCTCAAAGTTTTTATTTCTTCTCCATGAATTTTAATACCTACTCCGAATTTTTCTTTTGTTTCCTTTACTGCTTGCTCAATATACAGATTGAACAACATCGGGGACAGGCTACAACCCTGTCTTACTCCCTTCCCAACCACTGCTTCCCTTTCATGTCCCTCTACTCTTATAACTGCCATCTGGTTTCTGTACAAATTGTAAATAGCCTTTCGCTCCCTGTATTTCACCCCGGCCACCTTTAGAATTTGAAAGAGAGTATTCCAGTCAACATTGTTAAAAGCTTTCTCTATGTCTACAAATGCTAGAAACGTAGATTTGCCTTTCCTTAATCTTTCTTCTAAGATAAGTCGTAAGGTCAGTATTGCCTCACGTGTTCCATTGTTTCTACGGAATCCAAACTGATCTTCTCCGAGGTTGGCTTCTACTAGTTTTTCCATTCGTCTGTAAAGAATTCGTGTTAGTATTTTGCAGCTGTGACTTATTAAGCTGATAGTTGGTAATTTTCACATCTGTCAACACCTGCTTTCTTTGGGATTGGAATTATTATATTCTTCTTGAAGTCGGAGGGTATTTCACCTGTTTCATACACCTTGCTCACCAGATGGTAGAGTTTTGTCAGGACTGGCTCTCCCAAGGCCGTCAGTAGTTCCAATGGAATATTGTCTACTCCGGGGGCCTTGTTTCGACTCAGGTCTTTCAGTGCTCTGTCAAACTCTTCACGCAGTATCGTATCTCCCATTTCATCTTCATCTACATCCTCTTCCATTTCCATAATATTGTCCTCAAGTACATGGCCCTTGTATAGACCCTCTATATACTCCTTCCACCTTTCTGCTTTCCCTTCTTTGCTTATAACTGGGTTTCAATCTGAGCTCTTGATATTCATACAAGTCGTTCTCTTATCTCCAAAGGTCTCTTTAATTTTCCTGTAGGCGGTATCTATCTTACCCCTAGTGAGATAGGCCTCTACATCCTTACATTTGTCCTCTAGCCATCCCTGCTTAACTATTTTGCATTTCCTGTCGATCTCATTTTTGAGACGTTTGTATTCCTTTTTGCCTGTTTCACTTACTGCATTTTTATATTTTCTCCTTTCATCAACTAAATTTAATATTTCTTCTGTTACCCAAGGCTTTCTACTAGCCCTCGTCTTTTTACCTACCTGATCCTCTGAAGCCTTCACTACTTCATCCCTCAAAGCTACCCATTCTTCTTCTACTGTATTTATTTCCCCCATTCCTGTCAATTGCTCCCTTATGCTCTCCCTGAATCTCTGTACAACCTCTGGTTCTTTTAGTTTATCCAGGTCCCATCTCCTTAAATTCCCACCTTTTTGCAGTTTCTTCAGTTTTAATCTACAGGTCATAACCAATAGATTGTGGTCAGAGTCCACATCTGCCCCTGGAAATGTCTTACAATTTAAAACCTGGTTCCTAAATCTCTGTCTTACCATTATATAATCTATCTGATACCTTTTAGTATCTCCAGGGTTCTTCCATGTATACAACCTTCTTTCATGATTCTTAAACCAAGTGTTAGTTATGATTATGTTGTGCTCTGTGCAAAATTCTACCAGGCGGCTTCCTCTTTCATTTCTGTCCCCCAATCCATATTCACCTACTATGTTTCCTTCTCTCCCTTTTCCTACACTCGAATTCCAGTCACCCATGACTATTAAATTTTCGTCCCCTTCACAATCTGAATAATTTCTTTTATTTCATCATACATTTCTTCAATTTCTTCGTCATCTGCAGAGCTAGTTGGCATATAAACTTGTACTACTGTAGTAGGTGTGGGCTTCGTGTCTATCTTGGCCACAATAATGCGTTCACTATGCTGTTTGTAGTAGCTTACCCGCATTCCTATTTTCCTATTCATTATTAAACCTACTCCTACATTACCCCTATTTGATTTTGTGTTTATAACCCTGTAGTCACCTGACCAGAAGTCTTGTTCCTCCTGCCACCGAACTTCACTAATTCCCACTATATCTAACTTCAACCTATCCATTTCCCTTTTTAAATTTTCTAACCTACCGGCCCGATTAAGGGATCTGACAGTCCACACTCCGATCCGTAGAACGCCAGTTTCCTTTCTCCTGATAACGACATCCTCTTGAGTAGTCCTCGCCCGGAGATCCGAATGGGGGACTATTTTACCTCCGGAATATTTTACCCAAGAGGACGCCATCATCTTGTAATCATACAGTAAAGCTGCATGCCCTCGGGAAAAATTACGGCTGTAGTTTCCCCTTGCTTTCAGCCGTCCGCAGTACCAGCACAGCAAGGCCGTTTTTTAATAGCGACGCAATATCTGTGATAATTCGTCAATATGAAGGAGACAGGGATGCAGTAAAGAGGGAATAATGCATCGGAAAGGAGATACTCGTATCCCAAGAGAATGTCCTGTAGTTTCCATAGAAACGTTACTCGATTTAGAAGGAGAGGTCATAGAACTCATAGTATTTCATAGCGACGCTATTTCTGTGTTAATTCGTCAATGTTAGGTAGCGACGGATGCAGTAAAGAAGAAATAGTGCATCGGAAAGGAGATATTCGTATCCAAAAGAAAATCCTTTCGTTTCCATAGAAACGTTATTCAGTTTAGAAGGAGAAGTCATACAACCCATAGTATTCCATAGCGATGCAATTTCTGTGTTAATTCGTCAATGTGAGGGAGCGAGGGATGCAGTAAAGAAAGAATAATGCATCGTAAGGGAGATAGTCGTATCCCAAAAGATAATCCTGTAGTTTCCATAGAAACGTTACTCGATTTAGAAGGAGAAGTCATAGAACCCATAGAATTTCATAGCGACGCAACTTCTGTGTCAATTCGTCAATGTGAGGGAGCGAGTGATGCAGTAAAAAAGGAATAGTGCATCGGAAAGGAGATACTCGTATCCCATAAGAAAATCCTGTCGTTTCCATAGAAACGTTACTCGATTTAGAAGGAGGAGTCATAGAACCCATAGTATTTCATAGTGACGCAATTTCTGTGTTAAGTCGTCAATGTGAGGGAGCGAGTGATGTAGTAAAGAAAGAATCGTGCATCGGAAAGGAGTTAGTCGTATCCCAAAAAGAAAATCTTGTCGTTTCCATAGAAACGTTACTCGATTTAGAAGGAGAAGTCATAGAACACATAGTTTTTCATAGCGACGCAATTTCTGTGATAATTCGTCATTGTGAGGAAGCGAGGGATGCAGTAAAGAAGGAATAGTGCATCGGAAAGGAGATACTCGTATCCCAAAGGGAAATCCTGTCGTTCCCATACAAACGTTACTCGATTTAGAGGTAGAAGTCATAGAACAAATAGTATTTCATAGCGACGCAATATCTGTGTTAATTCGTCAATGTGAGGGAGCGAGGGACGCAGTAAAGAAGGAACCGTGCATCGGAAAAGTGATACTCCTATCCCAAAAGAAAATCCTGTCCTTTCCATAGAAACGTTACTCGATTTAGAAGGAGATGTCATAGAATACATAGTATTTCATAGGGACGCAATTTCTGTGTTATTACGTCAACGTTTAGTAGCGAGGGATGCAGTAAAAAAGGAATAGTGCATCGGAAAGGAGATATTCGTATCCCAAAAGAAAATTCTGTCATTTCCATTCAAACGTTACTCGATTAAGAAGGAGAAGTCGTAGACCAGATAGTATTCCATAGCGACGCAATTTCTGTGTTAATTCGACAATGTGAGGCAGCGAGGGATGCAGTAGTGAAGGAATAGTGCATTGGAAAGGAGATACTCGTATCCCAATAGAAAATCCAGTCGTTTCCGTAGAAACGGTACTCGATTTAGAAGTAGAAGTCATAGAACCTCATAGCATTACAAAGCGACGCAATTTCTGTGTTAATTCGTCAATGTTAGGAAGCGAGGGATGCAGTAAAGAAGGAATAGTGCATCGGAAAGGAGATATTCGTATCCAAAAGAGAATCCTTTCGTTTCCATAGAAACGTTACTCGATTTAGAAGGAGGAGTCATAGAACCCATAGTATTTCATAGTGACGCAATTTCTGTGTTAATTCGTCAATGTCAGGGAGCGAGGTATGCAGTAAAGAAGGAATAGTGCAACGGAAAGGAGATAGTCGTATCCCAAAAGAAAATCTTGTCGTTTCCTTTGAAAATTTACTAGATTTATAAGGAGAAGCCAAAGGACACATAGTTTTTCATAGCGACGCAATTTCTGTGTTAAATCGTCAATGTGAGGAAGCGAGGGATGCAGTAAAGAAGGAATAGTGAATCGAAAAGGAGATATTCGTATACCAAAAGAAAATACTGTCGTCTCCATAGAAACGTTACTCGATTTAGACGGAGATGTCACAGATCCCATAGTATTTCATAGCGACGCAATTACTGTCTTAATTTGTCAAAGTGAGGGAGCGAGGGATGCAGTAATGAAGGAATAGTGCATCGGAAAGGAGATACTCGTATCCCAAAAGAAAATCCTGTCGTTTCCGTATAAACGTTACTCGATTTAGAAGGAGATGTCATAGAACCCATAGAATTTCGTAGGGACGCAATTTCTGTGTTAATACGTCAACGTTAGGTAGCGAGGGATGCAGTAAAGAATGAATACTGCATCGGAAAGGAGATATTTGTATCCCACAAGAAAATCCTGTCGTTTCCATAGAAACGTTACTCGATTAAGAAGGAGAGGTCATAGAACAGATAGTATTCCATTGCGACGCAATTTCTGTGTTAATTCGACTATGTGAGGCAGCGAGGGATGCAGTAGTGAACGAATAGTGCATTGGAAAGGAGGTACTCGTATCCCAAAAGCAAATCCTTTCCGTTCCATAGTAACGTTACTCGATTTAGAAGGGGAAGTCATAGAACGCTTAGAATTTCATAGCGATCAATTTCTGTGTTAATTCATCAATGTGAGAGAGCGAGGGATGCAGTAAAGAGGGAATAGTGCATCGGGAAAGAAGATACTCGTATCCCAATAGAAAATCCAGTCGTTTCATTGGAAACGTTACTCGATTTAGAAGGAGAAGTCATTGAACACATAGTATTTCATAGCGACGCAATTTCTGTGTTAATTCGGCAATAAGAGGGAGCGAGGGATGCAGTAGAGAGGGAATAGTGCATCGGGAAAGGAGATACTCGTATCCCTATAGAAAATCCAGTCGGTTCCATAGAAACGTTACTCGATTTAGAAGGAGAAGTCACACAACCCATAGTATTCCATAGCGACGCAATTTCAGTGTTAACTCGTCAATGTGAGGGAGCGAGGGATGCAGTAAAGAAGGAATAATGCATCGGAAGAGAGATAGTCGTATCCCAAAAGAAAATCCCGTAGTTTCCATAGAAACGTTACTCGATTTACAAGGAGGTGCCATAGAACCCATGGAATTTCATAGCGACGCAACTTCCGTGTTAATTCGTCAATGTGAGGGAGCGAGTGATGCAGTAAAAAAGGAAAATTGCATCGGAAAGGAGATACTCGTGTCCCAAAAGAAGATCCTGTCCTTTCCATAGACATGTTACTCGGTTTAGAAGGTGAAGTCACAGATCACATAGTATTTCATAGCAACGCCAGTACATTGTTAATTTGCAATGTGAGGGAGCGACGGATGCAGTAAAGAGGGAATAGTGCATCGGGAAAGGAGATACTCGTATCCCAATAGAAAATCCAGTCGTTTCCATATAAACGTTACTCGATTTAGAAGGAGTTGTCATAGAACCCATAGTATTCCATAGCTACACAATTTCTGTGTTAATTCGTCAATGTTACGTAGCGAGGGATGCAGTACATAGGAAATAGTGCATCGAAAAGGAGATATTCGTATCCAAAAGAAAATCCTTTCGTTTCCATAGAAACGTTACTCGAATTAGAAGGAGATGTCATAGAACCCATAGTATTCCATAGCAACACAATTTCTGTGTTATTTCGTCAATGTGAGGGAGCGAGGGATGCAGTAAAGTTGGAATAGTGCATCGGATAGGAGATAGGCATATCGCAGAACATAATCCTGTCCTTTTCATAGACACGTTACTCGATTTAGGAGGTGAAGTCATAGAACCCCTAGTATTTCATAGCTACGCAATTTCTGTGTTAATTCGCCAATAAGAGGGAGCGAGTGATGCAGTAAAGTGGGAATAGTGCATCGGGAAAGGATATACTCGTATCCCAAAAGAAAATCCAGTCGATTCCATAGAAACGTTACTCGATTTAGAAGTACAAGTCATAGAACCCATAGTATTTCATACCGACCAAATTTCTGTGTTAATTCGTCAATGTTAGGTAGCGAGGGATGCAGTAAAGAGGAAATAGTGCATCGGAAAGGAGATATTCGTATCCTAATTAAAATGGTTCTGAGCACTATTGGACTCAACTGCTGAGGCCATTAGTCCCCTAGAACTTAGGACTAGTTAAACCTAACTAACCTAAGGACATCACAAACATCTATGCCCGAGGCATTATTCGAACCTGCGACCGTAGCGGTCTTGCGGTTCCAGACTGCAGCGCCTTTAACCGCACGGCCACTTCGGCCGGCATCGTATCCTAAAGAAATTCCTTTCGTTTCCATAGAAACGTTACTCGATTTAGAAGGAGAAGTCATACAACCCATAGTATTCCATATCGATGCACTTTCTGTGATAATTCGTCAACGTGAGGGAGCGAGGGATGCTGTAAAGAAGGAATAATGCATCGTAAGGGAGATAGTCGTATCCCAAAAGAAAATCCTGTTGTTTCATAGAAACGTTACTCGATTTAGAAGGAGATGTCATAGAAAGCATAGAATTTCATAGCGACGCAATTTCTGTGTTAATTCGTCTATGTTAGGTAGCGAGGGATGCAGTAAAGAAGGAAACGTGCATCGGAAAGGAGATACTCGTATCCCAAAAGAAAGTCATGTCGTTTCCATAGAAACGTTACTCGAATTAGAAGGAGATGTCATAGAACCCATAGTATTTCATAGGGACGCAATTTCTTTGTTAATACGTCAATGTAAGGTAGCGAGGGATGCAGTAAAGAAGGTATAGTGCATCGGAAAGGAGATATTCGTATCCCAAAAGAAAATCCTGTCGTTTCCATAGAAACGTCACACGACTAAGAAGGAGAAGTCATAGACCTGATAGTACTCCATAGCGACTTAATTTCGGTGTTAATTCGACAATGTGAGGGAGCGAGGGATGCAGTAAAGAAGGAATAGTGCAACGGTAAGGAGATAGTCGTATCCGAAAAGAAAATCCTGTCGCTTCCATGGAAACGTTACGCGATTTAGAAGCAGATGTCATAGAACACATAGTATTTCATAGCGCCGCAATTTCTGTGTTAATTCGTCAATGTGAGAGAGCGAGACATGCAGTAAAGAAGGAATAATGCATCGGAAGGGAGATAGTCGTACCCCAAATGAAAATCCTGTAGTTTCCATAGAAACGTTACTCGATTTCGAAGGAGAAGTCATAAACCTGTGGAATTTCATAGCGACGCAACTTCTGTGTTAATTCGACAATGTGACGGAGCGAGACATGCAGTAATGACGGAATAGTGCATCGGGAAGGAGATAGGCGTATCCCAAAAGAAAAATCATGTCCTTTCCATAGACACGTTACTCGATTTAGAAGGAGCAGGCAAAGAGCCCATAGCATTACATAGCGACGCAATATCTGTGTTAAAACGTCAATAAGAGGGAGCGAGGGATGCAGTAAAGAGGGAATTGTGCATCGGGAAACGTGGTACTCGTAGCCCAAAAGATAATACAGTCGTTTACATATAAACGTTACTCGATTTAGAAGTAGATGTCATAGATCCCATAGTATTTCGTAGGGACGCAATTTATGTGTTAATACGTCAACGTTAGGTAGCGAGAGATGCAGTAAAGAAGGAATAGTGCATCGGAAAGGAGATATTCGTATCCCAAAAGAAAATCCTGTAGTTTCTATAGAAACGTTACTCGATTTAGAAGGAGAATTCATAGAACCCGTGGAATTTCATAGCGCCGCAACGTCTGTGTTAATTCGTCAATGTGAGGGGGCGAGGGATGCAGTAAAGTGGGAATAATGCATCGGAAGGGAGATAGTCGTATCCCAAAAGAAAATCCTATAGTTTCCATAGAAACGTTACTCAATTTAGAAGGAGAAGTCATATAACCCGTGGAATTTCATAGCGCCGCAACTTCTGTGTTAATTCGTCAATGTGAGGGAGCGAGTGATGCGGAAAAAAAGGAATGGTGCATCGGAAAAGAGATACTCGTATTCCAAAAGAAAATCCTGTCGTTTCCATAGAAACGTTACTCGATTTAGAAGGAGCAGTCATAGAACCCATAGTACTTCATAGCGACGCAATGTCTGTGTTAATTCGTCAATGTTAGGTAGCGAGGGATGCTGTAAAGAAGGAATCGTGCATCGGACAGGAGATACTCTTGTCCGAAAAGAAAATCCTGTCGTTTCCACAGAAACGTAACTCGATTTAGAAGGAGATGTCATAGAACCCATAGTATTTCATAGGGACGTAATTTCTTTGTTAATACGTCAATGTTAGGTAGCGAGGGACGCAGTAAAGAAGGTTTAGTGCATCGGATAGGAGATATTCGTATCCCAAAAGAAAATCCTGTCGCTTACATAGAAACGTATCTCGATTTAGAAGGAAATGTCATAGAACACATAGTATTTCATAGCGCCGCAATTTCTGTGTTAATTCGTCAGTGTGAGGGAGTTAGGGATGCAGTAAGGAAGGAATGGTGCATCGGAAAGGAGATACTCGTATCCCAAAAGAAAATCCTGTCGATTCCAAATAAACGTTTCTGGATATAGAAGGAGATGTCATAGAGCCCATTGTATTTCATAGCAACGCAATTTCTGTGTTAATTAATCAATGTGAGGGAGGGAAGGATGTAAAAGAGAAGGAATAGTGCATCGGAAAGGACATACTCGTATCCCAAAAGAAAATCTTGTCCTTTCCATAGCAACGTTACTCAATTTAGTAGGAGAAGTCATAGAACCCATAGTATTTCATAGCGACGCAATTTGTGTGTTAATTCGTCAATGTTAGCTAGCGAAGGATGCAGTAAGGAAGGAATCGTGCATCGGAAAGGAGAAACTTCTATCCCAAAAGAAAATCCTGTCGTTTCCATAGAAACGTTACTCGATTTAGAAGGAGATGCCATTGAACCCATAGTATTTCAAAGGGACGCAATTTCTTTGTTAAGACGTCAATGTTAGGTAGCAATGGATGCAGTAAAGAAGGTATAGTGCATCGGAATGGAGGTATTCGTACCCCATAAGAAAATCATGTCGTTTCCATAGAAACGTTACTCGATTAAGTAGGAGAGAACATAGAACTGATAGTACACCATAGCGACTTAATTTCTGTGTTAATTCCACAATGTGAGGACGCGAGGGATGCAGTAAAGACGGAATAGTGCATCGGAAAGGGGATAGGCGTATCCCAAAAGAAAAATCAAGTCCTTTCCATAGACACGTTACTCGAATTAGAAGGAGAAGACATGGAACCCATAGTATTACATAGCGACGCAATATCTGTGTTAAAACGTCAATAAGAGGGAGCGAGGGATGCAGTAAAGAGGGAATTGTGCATCGGGAAACGAGGTACTCGTAGCCCAAAAGAAAATACAGTCGTTTCCATAGAAACGTTACTCGATTTAGAAGTAGATGTAACAGATCCCATAGTATTTCATAGCGACTCAATTTCTGTGTTAATTGGTCTATGTTAGGTAGCGAGGGATGCAGTGAAGAAGGAATCGTGCATCGGAAAGGAGATACTCGTATCCCATAAGAAAGTCCTGTCGTTTCCATAGAAACGTTACTCGATTTAGAAGGAGATGTCATAGAACCCATAGTATTTCATAGGGACGCAATTTCTTTGTTAATACGTCAATGTTAGGTAGCGAGGGATGCAGTAAAGAAGGTATAGTGCATCGGAAAGGAGATATTCGTACCCCAAAAGAAAATCCTGTCGTTTCCATAGAAACGTTACACGATTAAGAAGGAGAAGTCGTAGAACTGATAGTACTCCATAGCAACTTAATTTCGGTGTTAATTCGACAATGTGAGGGAGCGAGGGATGCAGTAAAGAAGGAATAGTGCAACGGTAAGGAGATAGTCGTATCCGAAAAGAAAATAATGTCGCTCCCATGGAAACGTTACGCGATTTAGAAGCAGATGTCATAGAACACATAGTATTACATAGCGACGCAATTTCTGTGTTAATTCGACAATGTGAGGCAGCTAGGGATGCAGTAGTGAAGGAATAGTGCATCGGAAAGGAGATACTCGTATCCCAAAAGAAAATCTTTCCTTTCCATAGAAACGTTACTCGATTTAGAAGGAGAAGGCATAGAACCCTTAGTATTTCATAGCGATCGATATCTGTGTTATTTCATCAATGTGAGAGAGCGAGGGATGCAGTAAAGAAGGAATAATGCATAGGAAGATAGATATTCGTACCCCAAAAGAAAATCCTGTAGTTTCCATAGAAACGTTACTCGATTTAGAAGGAGAAGTCATAAACCTGTGGAATTTCATAGCGACGCAACTTCTGTGTTAATTCGACAATGTGAGGGAGCGAGTGATGCAGAAAAAAAGGAATAGTGCATCGGAAAGGAGATATTCGTATCCTAATTAAAATGGTTCTGAGCACTATTGGACTCAACTGCTGAGGCCATTAGTCCCCTAGAACTTAGGACTAGTTAAACCTAACTAACCTAAGGACATCACAAACATCTATGCCCGAGGCATTATTCGAACCTGCGACCGTAGCGGTCTTGCGGTTCCAGACTGCAGCGCCTTTAACCGCACGGCCACTTCGGCCGGCATCGTATCCTAAAGAAATTCCTTTCGTTTCCATAGAAACGTTACTCGATTTAGAAGGAGAAGTCATACAACCCATAGTATTCCATATCGATGCACTTTCTGTGATAATTCGTCAACGTGAGGGAGCGAGGGATGCTGTAAAGAAGGAATAATGCATCGTAAGGGAGATAGTCGTATCCCAAAAGAAAATCCTGTTGTTTCATAGAAACGTTACTCGATTTAGAAGGAGATGTCATAGAAAGCATAGAATTTCATAGCGACGCAATTTCTGTGTTAATTCGTCTATGTTAGGTAGCGAGGGATGCAGTAAAGAAGGAAACGTGCATCGGAAAGGAGATACTCGTATCCCAAAAGAAAGTCATGTCGTTTCCATAGAAACGTTACTCGAATTAGAAGGAGATGTCATAGAACCCATAGTATTTCATAGGGACGCAATTTCTTTGTTAATACGTCAATGTAAGGTAGCGAGGGATGCAGTAAAGAAGGTATAGTGCATCGGAAAGGAGATATTCGTATCCCAAAAGAAAATCCTGTCGTTTCCATAGAAACGTCACACGACTAAGAAGGAGAAGTCATAGACCTGATAGTACTCCATAGCGACTTAATTTCGGTGTTAATTCGACAATGTGAGGGAGCGAGGGATGCAGTAAAGAAGGAATAGTGCAACGGTAAGGAGATAGTCGTATCCGAAAAGAAAATCCTGTCGCTTCCATGGAAACGTTACGCGATTTAGAAGCAGATGTCATAGAACACATAGTATTTCATAGCGCCGCAATTTCTGTGTTAATTCGTCAATGTGAGAGAGCGAGACATGCAGTAAAGAAGGAATAATGCATCGGAAGGGAGATAGTCGTACCCCAAATGAAAATCCTGTAGTTTCCATAGAAACGTTACTCGATTTCGAAGGAGAAGTCATAAACCTGTGGAATTTCATAGCGACGCAACTTCTGTGTTAATTCGACAATGTGACGGAGCGAGAGATGCAGTAATGACGGAATAGTGCATCGGGAAGGAGATAGGCGTATCCCAAAAGAAAAATCATGTCCTTTCCATAGACACGTTACTCGATTTAGAAGGAGCAGGCAAAGAGCCCATAGCATTACATAGCGACGCAATATCTGTGTTAAAACGTCAATAAGAGGGAGCGAGGGATGCAGTAAAGAGGGAATTGTGCATCGGGAAACGTGGTACTCGTAGCCCAAAAGATAATACAGTCGTTTACATATAAACGTTACTCGATTTAGAAGTAGATGTCATAGATCCCATAGTATTTCGTAGGGACGCAATTTATGTGTTAATACGTCAACGTTAGGTAGCGAGAGATGCAGTAAAGAAGGAATAGTGCATCGGAAAGGAGATATTCGTATCCCAAAAGAAAATCCTGTAGTTTCTATAGAAACGTTACTCGATTTAGAAGGAGAATTCATAGAACCCGTGGAATTTCATAGCGCCGCAACGTCTGTGTTAATTCGTCAATGTGAGGGGGCGAGGGATGCAGTAAAGTGGGAATAATGCATCGGAAGGGAGATAGTCGTATCCCAAAAGAAAATCCTATAGTTTCCATAGAAACGTTACTCAATTTAGAAGGAGAAGTCATATAACCCGTGGAATTTCATAGCGCCGCAACTTCTGTGTTAATTCGTCAATGTGAGGGAGCGAGTGATGCGGAAAAAAAGGAATGGTGCATCGGAAAAGAGATACTCGTATTCCAAAAGAAAATCCTGTCGTTTCCATAGAAACGTTACTCGATTTAGAAGGAGCAGTCATAGAACCCATAGTACTTCATAGCGACGCAATGTCTGTGTTAATTCGTCAATGTTAGGTAGCGAGGGATGCTGTAAAGAAGGAATCGTGCATCGGACAGGAGATACTCTTGTCCGAAAAGAAAATCCTGTCGTTTCCACAGAAACGTAACTCGATTTAGAAGGAGATGTCATAGAACCCATAGTATTTCATAGGGACGTAATTTCTTTGTTAATACGTCAATGTTAGGTAGCGAGGGACGCAGTAAAGAAGGTTTAGTGCATCGGATAGGAGATATTCGTATCCCAAAAGAAAATCCTGTCGCTTACATAGAAACGTATCTCGATTTAGAAGGAAATGTCATAGAACACATAGTATTTCATAGCGCCGCAATTTCTGTGTTAATTCGTCAGTGTGAGGGAGTTAGGGATGCAGTAAGGAAGGAATGGTGCATCGGAAAGGAGATACTCGTATCCCAAAAGAAAATCCTGTCGATTCCAAATAAACGTTTCTGGATATAGAAGGAGATGTCATAGAGCCCATTGTATTTCATAGCAACGCAATTTCTGTGTTAATTAATCAATGTGAGGGAGGGAAGGATGTAAAAGAGAAGGAATAGTGCATCGGAAAGGACATACTCGTATCCCAAAAGAAAATCTTGTCCTTTCCATAGCAACGTTACTCAATTTAGTAGGAGAAGTCATAGAACCCATAGTATTTCATAGCGACGCAATTTGTGTGTTAATTCGTCAATGTTAGCTAGCGAAGGATGCAGTAAGGAAGGAATCGTGCATCGGAAAGGAGAAACTTCTATCCCAAAAGAAAATCCTGTCGTTTCCATAGAAACGTTACTCGATTTAGAAGGAGATGCCATTGAACCCATAGTATTTCAAAGGGACGCAATTTCTTTGTTAAGACGTCAATGTTAGGTAGCAATGGATGCAGTAAAGAAGGTATAGTGCATCGGAATGGAGGTATTCGTACCCCATAAGAAA
Source organism: Schistocerca piceifrons (assembly GCF_021461385.2). NCBI lineage: Eukaryota > Metazoa > Arthropoda > Insecta > Orthoptera > Acrididae > Schistocerca > Schistocerca piceifrons. The sequence continues at coordinate 42,883,311 of NC_060140.1, read as the reverse complement.
ATCATGTCGTTTCCATAGAAACGTTACTCGATTAAGTAGGAGAGAACATAGAACTGATAGTACACCATAGCGACTTAATTTCTGTGTTAATTCCACAATGTGAGGACGCGAGGGATGCAGTAAAGACGGAATAGTGCATCGGAAAGGGGATAGGCGTATCCCAAAAGAAAAATCAAGTCCTTTCCATAGACACGTTACTCGAATTAGAAGGAGAAGACATGGAACCCATAGTATTACATAGCGACGCAATATCTGTGTTAAAACGTCAATAAGAGGGAGCGAGGGATGCAGTAAAGAGGGAATTGTGCATCGGGAAACGAGGTACTCGTAGCCCAAAAGAAAATACAGTCGTTTCCATAGAAACGTTACTCGATTTAGAAGTAGATGTAACAGATCCCATAGTATTTCATAGCGACTCAATTTCTGTGTTAATTGGTCTATGTTAGGTAGCGAGGGATGCAGTGAAGAAGGAATCGTGCATCGGAAAGGAGATACTCGTATCCCATAAGAAAGTCCTGTCGTTTCCATAGAAACGTTACTCGATTTAGAAGGAGATGTCATAGAACCCATAGTATTTCATAGGGACGCAATTTCTTTGTTAATACGTCAATGTTAGGTAGCGAGGGATGCAGTAAAGAAGGTATAGTGCATCGGAAAGGAGATATTCGTACCGCAAAAGAAAATCCTGTCGTTTCCATAGAAACGTTACACGATTAAGAAGGAGAAGTCGTAGAACTGATAGTACTCCATAGCAACTTAATTTCGGTGTTAATTCGACAATGTGAGGGAGCGAGGGATGCAGTAAAGAAGGAATAGTGCAACGGTAAGGAGATAGTCGTATCCGAAAAGAAAATAATGTCGCTCCCATGGAAACGTTACGCGATTTAGAAGCAGATGTCATAGAACACATAGTATTACATAGCGACGCAATTTCTGTGTTAATTCGACAATGTGAGGCAGCTAGGGATGCAGTAGTGAAGGAATAGTGCATCGGAAAGGAGATACTCGTATCCCAAAAGAAAATCTTTCCTTTCCATAGAAACGTTACTCGATTTAGAAGGAGAAGGCATAGAACCCTTAGTATTTCATAGCGATCGATATCTGTGTTATTTCATCAATGTGAGAGAGCGAGGGATGCAGTAAAGAAGGAATAATGCATAGGAAGATAGATATTCGTACCCCAAAAGAAAATCCTGTAGTTTCCATAGAAACGTTACTCGATTTAGAAGGAGAAGTCATAAACCTGTGGAATTTCATAGCGACGCAACTTCTGTGTTAATTCGACAATGTGAGGGAGCGAGTGATGCAGAAAAAAAGGAATAGTGCATCGGAAAGGAGATACTCGTATTGCAAAAGAAAATCCAGTCGTTTCCATAGAAACGTTACTAGAAATAGAAGGAGAAGTCACAGACCACATAGTATTACATAGCGACGCTATTACTGTGTTAATTTCTCAATGTGAGGGAGTGAGGGATGCAGTAAAGAAGGAATAGTGCGACGGTAAGGAGATAGTCGTATCCCAATAGAAATCCTGTCGCTTCCATAGAAACGTATCTCGATTTAGAAGGAAATGTCATAGAACCCATAGTATTTCATAGCTACGCAATTTCTGTGTTAATTCGCCAATAAGAGGGAGCGAGTGATGCAGTAAAGTGGGAATAGTGCATCGGGAAAGGATATACTCGTATCCCAAAAGAAAATCCAGTCGATTCCATAGAAACGTTACTCGATTTAGAAGTAGAAGTCATAGAACCCATAGTATTTCATACCGACCAAATTTCTGTGTTAATTCGTCAATGTTAGGTAGCGAGGGATGCAGTAAAGAGGAAATAGTGCATCGGAAAGGAGATATTCGTATCCTAATTAAAATGGTTCTGAGCACTATGGGACTCAACTGCTGAGGTCATTAGTCCCCTAGAAGTTAGGACTAGTTAAACCTAACTAACCTAAGGACATCACAAACATCTATGCCCGAGGCATTATTCGAACCTGCGACCGTAGCGGTCTTGCGGTTCCAGACTGCAGCGCCTTTAACCGCACGGCCACTTCGGCCGGCATCGTATCCTAAAGAAATTCCTTTCGTTTCCATAGAAACGTTACTCGATTTAGAAGGAGAAGTCATACAACCCATAGTATTCCATATCGATGCACTTTCTGTGATAATTCGTCAACGTGAGGGAGCGAGAGATGCAGTAAAGAAGGAATAATGCATCGTAAGGGAGATAGTCGTATCCCAAAAGAAAATCCTGTTGTTTCATAGAAACGTACTCGATTTAGAAGGAGATGTCATAGAACCCATAGAATTTCATAGCGACGCAATTTCTGTGTTAATTCCTCTATGTTAGGTAGCGAGGGATGCAGTAAAGAAGGAAACGTGCATCGGAAAGGAGATACTCGTATCCCAAAAGAAAGTCATGTCGTTTCCATAGAAACGTTACTCGAATTAGAAGGAGATGTCATAGAACCCATAGTATATCATAGGGACGCAATTTCTTTGTTAATTCGACAATGTGAGGGAGCGAGGGATGCAGTAAAGAAGGAATAGTGCAACGGTAAGGAGATAGTCGTATCCGAAAAGAAAATCCTGTCGCTTCCATGGAAACGTTACGCGATTTAGAAGCAGATGTCATAGAACACATAGTATTTCATAGCGCCGCAATTTCTGTGTTAATTCGTCAATGTGAGAGAGCGAGACATGCAGTAAAGAAGGAATAATGCATCGGAAGGGAGATAGTCGTACCCCAAATGAAAATCCTGTAGTTTCCATAGAAACGTTACTCGATTTAGAAGGAGAAGTCATAAACCTGTGGAATTTCATAGCGACGCAACTTCTGTGTTAATTCGACAATGTGACGGAGCGAGAGATGCAGTAATGACGGAATAGTGCATCGGAAAGGAGATAGGCGTATCCCAAAAGAAAAATCATGTCCTTTCCATAGACACGTTACTCGATTTAGAAGGAGCAGGCAAAGAACCCATAGTATTACATAGCGACGCAATATCTGTGTTAAAACGTCAATAAGAGGGAGCGAGGGATGCAGTAAAGAGGGAATTGTGCATCGGGAAACGTGGTACTCGTAGCCCAAAAGATAATACAGTCGTTTACATAGAAACGTTACTCGATTTAGAAGTAGATGTCATAGATCCCATAGTATTTCGTAGGGACGCAATTTATGTGTTAATACGTCAACGTTAGGTAGCGAGAGATGCAGTAAAGAAGGAATAGTGCATCGGATAGGAGATATTCGTATCCCAAAAGAAAATCCTGTCGTTTACATAGAAACGTTACTCGATTAAGAAGGAGATGTCATAGAACTGGTAGTACTCCATAGCGACTTAATTTCTGTGTTAATTCGACAATGTGAGGGAGCGAGGGATGCAGTAAAGAAGGAAACGTGCATCGGAAAGGAGATACTCGTATCCCAAAAGAAAATCCTGTAGTTTCTATAGAAACGTTACTCGATTTAGAAGGAGAATTCATAGAACCCGTGGAATTTCATAGCGCCGCAACGTCTGTGTTAATTCGTCAATGTGAGGGGGCGAGGGATGCAGTAAAGTGGGAATAATACATCGGAAGGGAGATAGTCGTATCCCAAAAGAAAATCCTATAGTTTCCATAGAAACGTTACTCAATTTAGAAGGAGAAGTCATATAACCCGTGGAATTTCATAGCGCCGCAACTTCTGTGTTAATTTGTCAATGTGAGGGAGCGAGTGATGCAGAAAAAAAGGAATGGTGCATCGGAAAGGAGATACTCGTATTCCAAAAGAAAATCCTGTCGTTTCCACAGAAACGTTACTCGATTTAGAAGGAGATGTCATAGAACCCATAGTATTTCATAGGGACGTAATTTCTTTGTTAATACGTCAATGTTAGGTAGCGAGGGACGCAGTAAAGAAGGTATAGTGCATCGGATAGGAGATATTCGTATCCCAAAAGAAAATCCTGTCGTTTACATAGAAACGTTACTCGATTAAGAAGGAGATGTCATAGAACTGGTAGTACTCCATAGCGACTTAATTTCTGTGTTAATTCGACAATGTGAGGGAGCGAGGGATGCAGTAAAGACGGAATAGTGCTTCGGAAAGGAGATAGGCGTATCCCAAAATAAAAATCCTGTCCTTTCCATAGACACGTTACTCGATTTCGAAGCAGAAGTCATAACACACATAGTATTTCATAGCGACGCAATATCTGTGTTAAATCATCTATAAGAGGGAGCGAGGGATGCAGTAAAGAGGGAATAGTGCATCGGGAAACGAAATTCTCGTAGCCCAAATGAAAATCCTGTAGTTTCCATAGAAACGTTACTACAAATGGAAGGAGAAGTCACAGACCCCATAGTATTACATAGCGACGCTAGTACTGTGTTAATTTCTCAATGTGAGGGAGTGAGGGATGCAGTAAAGAAGGAATAGTGCGACGGTAAGGAGATACTCGTATCCCATAAGAAAATCCTGTCGATTCCATATAAACGTTTCCGGATTTAGAAGGAGATGTCATAGAGCCCATTGTATTTCATAGCAACGCAATTTCTGTGTTAATTAATCAATGTGAGGGAGGGAAGGATGTAAAAGAGAAGGAATAGTGCATCGGAAAGGACATACTCGTATCCCAAAAGAAAATCCTGTCCTTTCCATAGCAACGTTACTCAATTTAGTAGGAGAAGTCATAGAACCCATAGTATTTCATAGCGACGCAATTTGTGTGTTAATTCGTCAATGTTAGCTAGCGAGGGATGCAGTAAGGAAGGAATCGTGCATCGGAAAGGAGAAACTTCTATCCCAAAAGAAAATCCTGTCGTTTCCATAGAAACGTAACTCGATTTAGAAGGAGATGCCATTGAACCCATAGTATTTCAAAGGGACGCAATTTCTTTGTTAAGACGTCAATGTTAGGTAGCAATGGATGCAGTAAAGAAGGTATAGTGCATCGGAATGGAGGTATTCGTACCCCATAAGAAAATCATGTCGTTTCCATAGAAACGTTACTCGATTAAGTATGAGAGAACATAGAACTGATAGTACACCATAGCGACTTAATTTCTGTGTTAATTCCACAATGTGAGGACGCGAGGGATGCAGTAAAGACGGAATAGTGCATCGGAAAGGGGATAGGCGTATCCCAAAAGAAAAATCATGTCCTTTCCATAGACACGTTACTCGAATTAGAAGGAGAAGACATGGAACCCATAGTATTACATAGGGACGCAATATCTGTGTTAAAACGTCAATAAGAGGGAGCGAGGGATGCAGTAAAGAGGGAATTGTGCATCGGGAAACGAGGTACTCGTAGCCCAAAAGAAAATACAGTCGTTTCCATAGAAACGTTACTCGATTTAGAAGTAGATGTAACAGATCCCATAGTATTTCATAGCGACTCAATTTCTGTGTTAATTCGTCTATGTTAGGTAGCGAGGGATGCAGTGAAGAAGGAATCGTGCATCGGAAAGGAGATACTCGTATCCCATAAGAAAGTCCTGTCGTTTCCATAGAAACGTTACTCGTTTTAGAAGGAGATGTCATAGAACCCATAGTATTTCATAGGGACGCAATTTCTTTGTTAATACGTCAATGTTAGGTAGCGAGGGATGCAGTAAAGAAGGTATAGTGCATCGGAAAGGAGATATTCGTATCCCAAAAGAAAATCCTGTCGTTTCCATAGAAACGTTACACGATTAAGAAGGAGATGTCATAGAACTGGTAGTACTCCATAGCGACTTAATTTCTGTGTTAATTCGACAATGTGAGGGAGCGAGGGATGCAGTAAAGAAGGAATAGTGCAACGGTAAGGAGATAGTCGTATCCGAAAAGAAAATAATGTCGCTCCCATGGAAACGTTACGCGATTTAGAAGCAGATGTCATAGAACACATAGTATTTCATAGCGCCGCAATTTGTGTGTTAATTCGTCAGTGTGAGGGAGCCAGGGATGCAGTAAAGAAGAGATAGTGCATCGGTAAGGAGATATTCGTATCCCAAAAGAAAATCCTGTCGTTTCCAAAGAAACGTTACTCGATTAAGAAGGAGAAGTCAGAGAACCGATAGTATTCCATAGCGACGCAATTTCTGTGTTAATTCGACAATGTGAGGCAGCTAGGGATGCAGTACTGAAGGAATAGTGCATCGGAAAGGAGATACTCGTATCCCAAAAGAAAATCTTTCCTTTCCATAGAAACGTTACTCGGTTTAGAAGGAGAAGGCATAGAACCCTTAGTATTTCATAGCGATCGATATCTGTGTTAATTCATCAATGTGAGAGAGCGAGGGATGCAGTAAAGAAGGAATAATGCATCGGAAGATAGATATTCGTACCCCAAAAGAAAATCCTGTAGTTTCCGTAGAAACGTTACTCGATTTAGAAGGAGAAGTCATAAACCTGTGGAATTTCATAGCGACGCAACTTCTGTGTTAATTCGACAATGTGAGGGAGCGAGTGATGCAGAAAAAAAGGAACAGTGCATCGGAAAGGAGATACTCGTATTGCAAAAGAAAATCCAGTCGTTTCCATAGAAACGTTACTAAAAATAGAAGGAGAAGTCACAGACCACATAGTATTACATAGCGACGCTATTACTGTGTTAATTTCTCAATGTGAGGGAGTGAGGGATGCAGTAAAGAAGGAATAGTGCGACGGTAAGGAGATAGTCGTATCCCAATAGAAATCCTGTCGCTTCCATAGAAACGTATCTCGATTTAGAAGGAAATGTCATAGAACACATAGTATTTCATAGCGCCGCAATTTCTGTGTTAATTCGTCAGTGTGAGGGAGCCAGGGATGCAGTAAGGAAGGAATGGTGCATCGGAAAGGAGGTACTCGTATCCCAAAAGAAAATCCTGTCGATTCCATATAAACGTTACTGGATTTAGAAGGAGATGTCATAGAACCCATTGTATTTCATAGCAACGCAATTACTGTGTTAATTAATCAATGTGAGGGAGGGAAGGATGCAGTAGAGAAGGAATAGTGCATCGGAAAGGACATACTCGTATCCCAAAAGAAAATCCTGTCCTTTCCATAGCAACGTTACTCAATTTATGAGGAGAAGTCATAGAACCCATAGTATTTCATAGCGACGCAATTTCTGTGTTAATTCGTCAATGTTAGGTAGCGAGGGATGCAGTAAGGAAGGAATCGTGCATCGGAAAGGAGAAACTTGTATCCCAAAAGAAAATCCGGTCGTTTCCATAGAAACGTTACTCGATTTAGAAGGAGATGCCACTGAACCCATAGTGTTTCAAAGGGACGCGATTTCTTTGTTAATACGTCAATGTTAGGTAGCGAGGGATGCAGTAAAGAAGGTATAGTGCATCGGAATGGAGGTATTCGTATCCCAAAAGAAAATCCTGTCGTTTCCATAGAAACGTTACTCGATTAAGAAGGAGAGATCATAGAACTGATAGTACACCATAGCGACTTAATTTCTGTGTTAATTCCACAATGTGAGGGCGCGAGGAATGCAGTAAAGACGGAATAGTGCATCGGAAAGGAGATAGGCGTATCCCAAAAGAAAAATCATATCCTTTCCATAGACACGTTACTCGAATTAGAAGGAGAAGTCATAGAACCCATATTATTACATAGCGACGCAATATCTGTGTTAAATCGTCAATAAGAGGGAGCGAGGGATGCAGTAAAGAGGGAATTGTGCATCGGGAAACGAGGTACTCGTAGCCCAAAAGAAAATACAGTCGTTTCCATAGAAACGTTACTCGATTTAGAAGTAGATGTCACAGATCCCATAGTATTTCATAGGGTCGGAATTCATGTGTTAATACGTCAACGTTAGGTAGCGAGGGATGCAGTAAAGAAGGAATAGTGCATCGGAAAGGAGATATTTGTATCCCAAAAGAAAATCCTGTAGTTTCCATTGAAACGTTACTCGATTTAGAAGGAGAAGTCATACAACCCATAGTATTCCATATCGATGCACTTTCTGTGATAATTCGTGAACCTGAGGGAGCGAGGGATGCAGTAAAGAAGGAATAATGCATCGTAAGGGAGATAGTCGTATCCCAAAAGAAAATCCTGTTGTTTCATAGAAACGTTACTCGATTTAGAAGGGGATGTCATAGAACCCATAGAATTCCATAGCGACGCAATTTCTGTGTTAATTCGTCTATGTTAGGTAGCGAGGGATGCAGTAAAGAAGGAATCGTGCATTGGAAAGGAGATACTCGTATCCCAAAAGAAAATCTTTCCTTTCCATTGAAACGTTACTCGATTTAGAAGGAGAAGTCATAGAACCCTATGTATTTCATAGCGATCGATTTCTGTGTTAATTCATCAATGTGAGAGAGCGAGGGATGCAGTAAGGAAGGAATCGTGCATCGGAAAGGAGAAACTTGTATCCCAAAAGAAAATCCGGTCGTTTCCATAGAAACGTTACTCGATTTAGAAGGAGATGCCACTGAACCCATAGTGTTTCAAAGGGACGCGATTTCTTTGTTAATACGTCAATGTTAGGTAGCGAGGGATGCAGTAAAGAAGGTATAGTGCATCGGAATGGAGGTATTCGTATCCCAAAAGAAAATCCTGTCGTTTCCATAGAAACGTTACTCGATTAAGAAGGAGAGATAATAGAACTGATAGTACACCATAGCGACTTAATTTCTGTGTTAATTCCACAATGTGAGGGCGCGAGGAATGCAGTAAAGACGGAATAGTGCATCGGAAAGGAGATAGGCGTATCCCAAAAGAAAAATCATATCCTTTCCATAGACACGTTACTCGAATTAGAAGGAGAAGTCATAGAACCCATATTATTACATAGCGACGCAATATCTGTGTTAAATCGTCAATAAGAGGGAGCGAGGGATGCAGTAAAGAGGGAATTGTGCATCGGGAAACGAGGTACTCGTAGCCCAAAAGAAAATACAGTCGTTTCCATAGAAACGTTACTCGATTTAGAAGTAGATGTCACAGATCCCATAGTATTTCATAGGGTCGGAATTCATGTGTTAATACGTCAACGTTAGGTAGCGAGGGATGCAGTAAAGAAGGTATAGTACATCGGATAGGAGATATTCGTATCCCAAAAGAAAATCCTGTAGTTTCCATAGAAACGTTACTCGATTTAGAAGGAGAAATCATAGAACCCGTGGAATTTCATAGCGCCGCAACGTTTGTGTTAATTCGTCAATGTGAGGGAGCGAGGGATGCAGTAAAGATGGAATAATGCATCGGAAGGGAGATAGTCGTATCCCAAAAGAAAATCCTGTAGTTTCCATAGAAACGTAACTCGATTTAGAAGGAGAAGTCATAGAGCCTATAGTACCTCATAGCGACGCAATTTCTGTGTTAATTCGTCAATGTTAGGTAGCGAGGGATGCAGTAAAGAAGGAATCGCGCATCGGAAAGGAGATACTCGTATTCCAAAAGAAAATCCTGTCGTTTCCATAGAAACGTAACTCGATTTAGAAGGAGAAGTCATAGAACCCATAGTATTTCATAGCGACGCAATCTCTGTGTTAAATCGTCAATAAGAGGGAGCGAGGGATGCAGTAAAGAGGGAATAGTGCATCGGGAAACGAAATACTCGTAGCCCAAAAGAAAATCCAGTCGTTTCCATAGAAACGTTACTCGATTGAGAAGGAGAAGTCATAGAACCCATGGAATTTCATAGCGACGCAACTTCAGTGTTAATTCGTCAATATGAGGGAGCGAGTGGTGCAGTAAAAAAGGAATAGTGCATCGGAAAATAGATACGCGTATCCCAAAAGAGGATCATGTCCTTTCCATAGACACGTTACTCGATTTCGAAGCAGAAGTCATAGAACCCATAGCATTTCATAGCGACGCTATTTCTGTAATAATTCGTCAATGTGTGGAAGCGACGGATGCAGTAAAGAAGGAATAGTGCATCGGAAAGAAGATACTCGTATCCCAAAAGAAAATCCTGTCGATTCCATATAAACGTTACCCGATGTAAAAGGAGATCTGATGGAACCCATTGTATTTCATAGCAACGCAATTTATTTGTAAATTCGTCAATGTGACGGAGCGAGGGATGCAGTAAAGAAGGAATAGTGCATCGGGAAAGGAGATACTCGTATCCCAAAAGAAAATCCTGGCGGTTCCATACATACGTTACTCGATTAGGAAGGAGAAGTCATAGAACTGATAGTACTCCATAGCGACGCAATTTCTGTTTTAATTCGACAATGTGAGGGAGCGAGGGATGTAGTAAAGACGGAATAGTGCATCGGAAAGGAGATAAGCGTATCCCAAAAGAAAAATCCTGTCCTTTCCATAGACACGTTACTCGATTTAGAATGAAAAGTCACAGATCCCATAGTATTTCATAGCGACGCAATTTCTGTGTTAATTCGTCAATGTGAGGGAGCGAGGGATGCAGTAAAGAAGGAATTGTGCAACGGTAAGGAGATAGTCATATCCCAAAAGAAAATCCGATCGCTTCCATAGAAACGTTACTCGATTTAGGCGGAAATGTCTTAGAACACGTAGTATTCCATAGCGCTGCAATTTCTGTGTTAATTCGTCAGTGTGAGGGAGCCAGGGATGCAGTAAAGAAGGAACTGTGCATCGGAAAGAAGATACTAGTATCCCAAAAGAAAATCCTGTCGATTCCATATAAATGTTACCCGATTTAGAAGGAGATGTCATAGAACCCATTGTATTTCATAGCAACGCAATTTCTGTGTAAATTTGTCAATGTGACGGAGCGAGGGATGCAGTAAACAAGGAATAGTGCATCGGCAAGGAGATACTCGTATCCCATACGAAAATCCTGTCGTTTACATAGAAATGTTACTCGATTTAGAAGGAGATGTCATAGAACAAATGGCATTTCACAGGGACGCAATTTCTGTGATAATACGTCAATGTTAGGTTGCGAGGGATGCAGTAAAGAAGGTATAGTGCATCGGAAAGGAGATATTCGTATCCCAAAAGAAAATCCTGTCGTTTCCATAGAAACGTTTCTCGATTAAAAAGGATTAGTCATAGAACTGATAGTACTCCATAGCAACGCAATTTCTGTGTTAATTCGGCAATGTGAGGGTGCGAGGGATGCAGTATAGACGGAATACTGCATCGGAAAGGAAATAAACGTATCCCAAAAGAAAAATCCTGTCCTTTCCATAGACACGTTACTCGATTTAGAATGAAAAGTCATAGAACCCATAGTATTTCATAGCGACACAATTTCTGTGTTAATTCGTCAATAAGAGGGAGCCAGGGATGCAGTAAAGTTGGAATAGTGCTTCGGGAAAGGAGATAATCGTATCCCAAAAGAAAAACCAGTCATTTCCATAGAAACGTTACTCGATTTAGACGTAGAAGTCATAGAACCCATAGTATTTCATAGCGACGCAATTCCTGTTTTAATTCGACAATGTTAGGTAGCGAGGGATGCAGTAAAGAAGAAATAGTGCATCGGAAAGGTGATATTCGTATCCAAAAGAAAATCCTTTCGTTTCCATAGAGACGTTACTCGACTTAGAAGGAAAAGTCATACAACACATAGTACTCCATAGCGACGAATTTTCTGTGTTAATTCGTCAATTTGAGGGAGCGAGGAATGCAGTAAAGAAGGAATAATGCATCAGAAGGGAGATAGTCGTATCCCAAAAGAAAATCCTGTAGTTTCCATAGAAACGTTTCCCGATTTAGAAGGAGGAGTCATAGAACCCATGGAACTTCATAGCGACGCAACTTCTGTGTGAATTCGTCAATGTGAGTAACGAGTGATGCAGTAAAGAAGGAATAGTGCATCGGAAAAGAGATAGGCGTATCCCAAAAGTAAAATCCTGTCCTTTAAATAGACACGTTACACGGTTTAGAATGAAGAGTCACAGATCCCATAGTATTTCATAACGGCGGAATTTCTGTGTTAATTTGTCAATGTGAGGGAGCTAATGATGCAGTAAAGAAGGAGTAGAGCATCGGTAAGGAGATAGTCGTATCCCAAATGAAAATACTGTGGCTTCCATAGAAACGTTTCTCGATTTAGACGGAAATGTCTTAGAACACATAATATTCCATAGCGCTGCAATTTCTGTGTTAATTCGTCAGTGTGCGGGAGCCAGGGATGCAGTAAAGAAGGAGTAGTGCATAGGAAAGGAGATACTCGTATCCCAAAAGAAAATCCTGTCAGTTACATAGAAACGTTACTCGATTTAGAAGGAGAAGTCACAGAACCCATGGTATTTCATACCGACGCAATTTCTGTGTTAATTCGTCAATGTTAGGTAGCAAGGGATGCAGTAAAGAAGGAAACGTGCATCGGAAAATAGATACTCGTATCCCAAAAGAAAGTCCTGTCGTTTACATAGAAATGTTACTCGATTTAGAAGAAGATGTCATAGAACCCATAGTATTTCACAGGGACGCAATTTCTGTGATAATACGTCAATGTTAGGTTGCGAGGGATGCAGTAAAGAAGGTATAGTGCATCGGAAAGGAGATAGGCGTATCCCAAAGGAAAAATCCTGTCCTTTCCATAGACACGTTACTCGATTTAGAATGAAAAGTCATAGAACCCATAGTATTTCATAGCGACACAATTTCTGTGTTAATTCGTCAATAAGAGGGAGCCAGGGATGCAGTAAAGAGGGAATAGTGCATCGGGAAAGGAGATACTCGTATCCCAAAAGAAAATCCAGTCATTTCCATAGAAAAGTTACTCGATTTAGAAGTTGAAGTCATAGAACCCATAGTATTTCATAGCGACGCAATTTCTGTGTTAATTCTTCAATGTGAGGTAGCGAGGGATGCAGTAGAGAAGGAATAGTGCATCCGAAAGGAGATACTCCTATCCCAAAAGAAAATCCTGTCCGTTCCATAGAAACGTTACTCGATTTAGAAGGAAATGTCATAGAAGCCCTAGTATTTCATAGCGACGCAATTTCTGTGTTAATTCGTCAATGTTAGGTAGCGAGGGATGCAGAAGAGAAGGAATCGTGCATCGAAAAGAAGATACTCGTATCCCAAAAGAAAATCCTGTCGTTTACACAGAAACGTTACTTGATTTAGAAGGTGATGTCATAGAACCCATAGTGTTTCACAGGGACGCAATTTCTGTGATAATACGTCAATGTTAGGTTGCGAGGGATGCAGTAAAGAATGTATAGTGCATCGGAAAGGAGATAATCGTATCCCAAAAAAAAAATCCTGTCGTTTCCATAGAAACGTCACTCAATTTAGAAGGAGAAGCCATAGAACCCATAGTTTTTCATAGCGACGCAATTTCTGTGTTAATTCGTCAATGTGAGGAAGCGAGGGATCCAGTAAAGATGGAATAGTGCATCGGAAAGGAGATACTCCTATCCCAAAAGAATATCCAGTCGTTTCCATAGAAACGTTAATCGATTTAGAAAGAGAAGTCATAGAACCTATAGTATAACATAGCGACGGAAAATCTGTGTTAATTCATCAATGTGAGGGAGCGAGGGATGCAGTAAAGGGGAATGGTGCATCGGAAAGCAGATAGTCGCTACCCAAACGAAAATCCTGCCGTTTCCCTAGAAACGTTACTCGAGATGGAAAGAAATGTCATAGAACCCATAGTGTTTCATAGCAACGCAACGTCTGTGTTAATTCGTCAATGTGAGGGAACGAGGGATGCAGTAAAAAAGGAATAATGCATCGGAAAGGAGATAGTCGTATCCCAAAAGAAAATCCAGTCGTTACAATAGAAACGTTATTCGAGTAGGAAGGAGATAGCATAGAACCCATACTATTACATAGCCACTCAATTTCTGTGTTAAATCGACAATGTGAGGGAGCGAGGGATGCAGTTAAGAACGAAAAGTGTATCGGAAAAGAAATACTAGTATCCCAGAAGAAAATCCTCTCGTTTCCATAGAAACGGTGCTCGATTTAGAATGAGAAGTCATAGAACCCATAGTATTGCATAGCGATCATTTTCTGTGTTAATTCGTCAATGTAAGGGAGCGAGCGATGCAGTAAAGATTGAATAATGCATCGGGAAAGGAGATACTGGTATCCCAAAAGAAAATCCAGTCGTGTCCATAGACACGTTACTCGATTTAGAAGGAGGAGTCATACAACCCATAGTATTCCATAACGACGCAATTTCTGTGTTAATTCGTCAATGTGAGGGAGCGAGGGATGCAGTAAAGAAGGAATAATGCATCGGAAGGGAGATGGTCATAACCCAAAAGGAAATCCCGTACTATCCTTAGAAACGTTACTCGATTTAGAATGAGAAGTCATAGAAGCCATAGTTTTTCGTAGCGACACAATTTCTGTGTTAAATCGATAATGTGAGGTAGCGAGGGATGCAGTAAAGAACGAATAGTGTATCGGAAAGGAAATACTCGTATCCCAAAAGGAAATCCTCTCGTTTCCATAGATACGGTACTCGATTTAGAAGGAGAAGTCATAGTACTCATAGAACTGCATAGCAATCAATATGTGAGTTAATTCGTCAATGTGATGTAGCGAGGATGCAGCAAAGGCGGAATAGTGCATCGGAAAGGAGATAGTCGAATCCCAATAGAAAATCCTGTCGTTTCCATAGAAGCGTTACTCGATTTAGAAGAAGTCATAGAACCCATAGTATTTCATACCGATGCAAATTTCCGTGGTAATTCGTCAATGTGAAGGAGCGAGGGATGCAGTAAAGAGGGAAAAATGCATAGGAAAGAAGTTTGTCGTATCCCAAAAAAAATGCTGAATGTTCCATAGAAAAACTAATCGATTTAGAAGGAGGAGTCATAGAAATCATAGTATTTCATAACGACGCATTTTATGTGTTAATTCGTTATTGTGAGTGAGCGGAGGATGCAGTAGGGAAGGAATAGTGCATCGGAAAGGAGACACTCGTATCCCAAAAGAAAATCCTGTCCTTACCATAGAAACGTTACTCGTTTTATAAGGAGTAGTCATAGAACCCATAGTATTTCATAGCGACGCAATTTCTGTGTTAATTCGTCAATGTGAGGTAGCGAGGGATGCAGTAGAGAAGGAATAGTGCATCGGAAAGGAGATAGGCGTATCCGAAAAGAAAAATCCTGTCCTTTCCATAGACACGTTACTCGATTTGGAATGAAAAGTCATAGAACCCATAGTATTTCTTAGCGACACAATTTTTGTGTTAATTCGTCAATAAAAGGAGCCAGGGATGCAGTATAGAGGGAATAGTGCATCGGGAAAGGAGATACTCGTATCCCAAAGGAAAATCCTGTCGTTTCCATATAAACGTTACTCGATTTAGAAGTAGAAGTCATAGAACCCATAGTATTTCATAGCGACGCAATTTCTGTGTTAATTCGACAATGTTAGGTAGCGAGGGATGCAGTAAAGAAGAAATAGTGCATCGGAAAGGCGATATTCGTATCCAAAAGAAAATCCTTTCGTTTCCATAGAAACATTACTCGATTTAAAAGGGGAAGTCATAGAACACATAGTATTTCATATCGACGCAATTTCTGTGTTAATTCGTCAACGTGAGGGAGCGAGGGATGCAGTAAAGAGGGAATCGTGCATCGGAAAGGAGGTACTCGTATCCCAAAAGAAAATCCTGTCGTTTCTATAGAAACGTTACTCGATTTAGAAGGAGATGTCACAGAACACATAGGATTTCATAGGGACGCAATTTCTGTGTTAATACGTCAATGTTAGGTAGCGAGGGATCCAGTAAAGAAGGAATAGTGCATTGGAAAGGAGATATTCGTATCCCCTAATGAAAATCCTGTCGTTTCCATAGAAACGTTACTTGATTTAGAAGGAGAAGTCATAGAACCCATAGTACTTCATAGCGACGCAATTTCTGTGTTAATTCGTCAATGTGAGAGAGCGAGGGATGCAGTAGAGAGGGAATAGTGCATCGGAAAGGAAATACTCGAATCCCAAAAGAAAATCCTGTCCTTTCCATAGAGCCGTTACTCGATTTAGAAGGAGAAGTCATAGAACCCATGGTATTTCATAGCGACGCAATTTCTGTGTTATTACGTTAATGTGAGGGAGCGAGGGATGCAGTAAAGAGGGAATCGTGCATCGGAAAGGAGGTACTCGTATCCCAAAAGAAAATCCTGTCGTTTCTATAGAAACGTTAGTCGATTTAGAAGGCGATGTCATAGAACCGATAGTATTTCATAGCGACGCTATTTCTGTGTTAATACGTCGATGTTAGGTAGCGAAGTACGCAGTAAAGAAGGAATAGTGCTTCGGAAAGGAGATATTCGTATCCCAAAAGCAAATCCTGTCGTTTTTTCACGTACAACTCTCTCGCGGATTGTAAAATTGTTGCTCTTTGGTTTATTTATTCTCTTTGTAACAACACATTTACGAAAAGAGTTACGTGAAATACTTTTAGCAATGCTGTGCTTTGCTTTTCTTTATCATCATTACCTTTTAGCGGAATAAAATGTATATATGGAAGTCTTATTGTTCTGTATCTGGCCTACAATTTAAGGAACGATTTTTCGTAACTGCAACTCATGCTAAGAATCAATATATCTTCCCTACTTCATAGTGATTAAAAGTTGAAATTACTTTGTTATTAACACTGATGTTACAGTTCGTGTGATCGTTCAAAAACACAAGTTCGCAGTGGATTTTATTTCTCGTTAAAATGCTATTTCATACCACGACTAGCCCAAGAACATGAGACTCTCATTAAAAAATACGTTGTCACTATAAAGTTTGCCAGATCAGAACGGAGCACAGCAAGATTCCTATCAGATTCTGAAGGTACATTAAATTATTTGCACTGCAAATTATATCCTATCAGCAGCCCGCGTCAATCTGCAACACATCATAAAATCTGCTGATCTTCACTGCCAGTCTGGGAGCTAAAAGAAATAATATTAATTTACTATTATTTTACCGCTTCCTTGCGGTATGCTCGACTATATTGTAAGTCGTTTAAATACGCCGCGGCAGCGGCTCTTCGTTCTCCACGCAGCTCAGCACCACAGATAATATTTATATAACTGAAAAATGCCTCAACAGGATGGGATAATATGCAAGCAAGCTTAACAATAAATAATACAAGTTTTCATTTAAACAACTGTATTTAAAACCTTTAAATATCTCAATGATTACAGACCTTTGTGAATTCACACGTAATGGCGTACATTGCTTAGTCTCGACAAAAGAATGCTACATTGGCGTTCTCTACGACAACAACAGGAGATCTTACTCGCACAACTTCCAAATTAAGACGACAAAGACATTCATATTCAACACGTATTATATACTAGTTCCTTTTTTAATCTCTGTTTAACATTTATCTTCTGTGTTGGTTTTATTACTCGCCGACGCAGGAGTTTTCAGAAATAAATAATAAAAAAAATACATAATTGTATGCAATGCCACAATATGATACATCTAATTCTCTAATTACTACATAATATATTGTTTTTGTTTCTCTAGACGTTACAGTTTCCATAGAAACGTTACCCGATTAAGAGGTAGATGTCATAGAACAGATAGTATTACATAGCGACGCAATTTAAGTGTTAATTCGACAATGTGAGGGAGCGAGGGATGCAGCAAAGAAGGAATAGTGAATCGGAAACTAGATACTCGTACACCGAAAGAAAATCCTGTCGTTTCCATAGAAACGTTACTCGATTTAGAAGGAGAATTCACAGATCCCATAGTATTTCATAGCGACGCAATTTCTGTGTTAATTTGGCAATGTGAGGAAGCGAGGGATGCAGTAAAGAAGGAATAGTGCATTGGAAAGGAGATACTCGTATCCCAAAAGAAAATCCTGTCGCTTCCATAGAAACGTTCCTCGACTTAGAAGAAGAAGCCTTGATACCAATAGTATTTCCATAGCGACGCAATTTCTGTGTTAATTCGTCAATGTGAGGGAGAGATGGATGCTGTAAAGAAGGAATAGTCCATCCGAAAGGAGAGAGTCGTATCCCAAAAGAAAATACTGTCCTTTCCATAGACACGTTACTCGATTTAGAAGGAGAAGTCATAGAACCCATAGTATTTCATAGGGACGCTATTTCTGTGTTAATACGTCTATGTTAGGTAGCGAGGGATGCAGTAAAGAAGGAATAGTGCATCGGAAAGGAGGTGTTCGTATCCCAAAATAAATCCTGTCATTTCCATAGAAACGTTACTCGATTTAGAACGATATGTCATAGAACAAATGATATTTCGTAGGGACGCTCTTTCTGTGTTAATTCGTCAATGTGAGGGAGCGAGGGATGCAGTAAAGAAGGAATCGTGCATCGGAAAGGAGATACTCGTATCCCAAAAGAAAATCATGTCGTTTCCATAGAAATGTTACTCTATTTAGAAGGAGATGTCATAGAACCCATAGTATTTCATAGGGACGCTATTTCTGCGTTAATACGTCAATGTTAGGTAGCAAGCGATGCAGTAAAGAAGGAATAGTGCATCGGAAAGGAGATATTCGTATCCCAAAAGAAAATCCTGTCGTTTCCAAAGAAACGTACCTCGATTAAGATGGAGAAGTCATAGAACCCATAGAATTTCATAGCGACGGAATTTCTGTGTTAATTCGTCAATATGAGGGAGCGAGGGATGCAGTAAAGAAGGAATAGTGCATCGGAAAGGAGATGGTCGTATCCCAAAAGAAAATCCAGTCATTTCCATAGAAACGTTACTCGATTTAGAAGGAGAAGTCATAGAACCCTTAGTATTTCATGGCGAAGCAAATTCTGTGTTAACTCGTCAATGTGAGCGACCGAGGGATGCAGAAAAGAAGGAATAGCGCATCGGAAAGAAGATTGTCGTATCCCTAAAGAAAATCCTCTCGTTTCCATAGAAATCGTACTCGATTTAGAAGGAGAAGTCATAGAACCCATAGTATATCATAGCGGTCAATTTCTGAGTTAATTCGTCAATGTGAGAGAGCGAGGGATGCAGTAAAGACGGAGTAGTGCATCGGAAAGGAGTTAGTCGTATCCCGAAAGAAAGTCCTGTCGTTTCCATAGAAACTTTACTCGATTTAGAAGGAGAAGTCATAGTAATCATAGTATATCATAACGACGCAATTTCTGTATTAATTCGTCAAAGTGAGGGAGCGTGGGTTGCAGTAAAGAAGGAATAGTGCATCGGAAAGGAGATACTCGTGTCCCAAAAGAAAATCCTGTCGTTTCCATAGAAACTTTACTCGATTTAGAAGGAGATGTCATTGAACACATAGTATTTCATAGCGCCGCAATTTCTGTGTTAATTCGTCAGTGTGAGGGAGCCAGGGATGCAGTAAAGAAGGAATAGTTCATCGGAGAGGAGATACTCGTACCCCAAGTGGAAATCCTGTCGATTCCATATAAACGTTACTCGATTTAGAAGGAGCAGTCATAGAACCCATAGTATTTCATTGCGACGCAATTTCTGTGTTAATTCGTCAATGTGATTGAGCAAGGGATGCAATAAAGAAGGAATGGTGCATCGGAAAGGAGTAAGTCGTATACCAAAAGAAAATATTGTCGCTTCCATAGAATCGTTACTCGATGTAGATGGAGAGGTCATAGAACCCATAGTATTTCATAGCGACGCAATTTCTGTGTTAATCCGTCAGTGTGAGGGAGCGAGGGATGCAGTAAAGAAGGAATAGTGCATCGGAAAGGAGATACTCGTATCCCAAAAGAAAATCCTGTCGTTTCCACAGAAACGTTCCTCGATTTAGAAGGAGATGTCGTAGAACACATAGTATTTCATAGCGACGGAATTTCTGTGTTAATTCGTCAATGTGTGGGACCGAGGGTTGCAGTAAAGAAGGAATGATGTATCGGAAAGGAAATAGACGTTTCCCAAAAGAAATTCCTGTCGTTTACATATAAACGTTACTCGAGTTGGAAAGAAATGTCATTGAACCCATAGTATTTCATAGCGACGCAATTTCTGTGTTAATACGTCGATATTATGTAGCGAAGTACGCAGTAAAGAAGGAATAGTGCTTCGGAAAGGAGATATTCGTATCCCAAAAGAAAATCCTGTCGTTTCCATAGAAACGTTACCCGATTAAGAGGTGGAAGACATAGAATAGATAGTATTACATAGCGACGCAATTTCTGTGTTAATTCGACAATGTGAGGGAGCGAGGGATGCAGCAAAGAAGGAATAGTGCATCGGAAACTAGATACTCGTATACCAAAAGAAAATCCTGTCGTTTCCATAGAAACGTTACTCGATTTAAAAGGAGAATTCACGGATCCCATAGTATTTCATAGCGGCGCAATTTCTGTGGTTATTTGGCAATGTGAGGAAGCGAGGGATGCAGTAAAGAAGGAATAGTGCATTGGAAAGGAGAACACGTATCCAAAAAGAGAATCCTGTCGCTTCCATAGAAACGTTCCTCGACTTAGAAGAAGAAGCCTTGGTACCCATAGTATTTCATAGCGACGCAATTTCTGTGTTAATTCGTCAATGTGAGGGAGAGAAGGATGCAGTAAAGAAGGAATAGTGCATCCGAAAGGAGAGAGTAGTATCCCAAAAGAAAATACTGTCCTTTCCATAGACACGTTACTCGATTTAGAAGGAGAAGTCATAGAACACATAGTATTTCATAGCGACGCAATTTCTGTATTGATTTGTCAATGTGAGAGAGCGTGGGACGCATTAAAGAAGGAATAGTGCATCGGGAAAGGAGATACTCGTATCCCAAAAGTAAATCCTGTCGTTTCCATTCAAACGTTACTGTATTTAGAAGGAGTAGTCATAGAACCCATAGTATATCATGGCGACGCAATTTCTGTATTAATTCGTCAATGTGAGGGAGCGAGGGTTGCAGTAAAGACGGATTAGTGCATCGGAAAGGAGATAGGCGTATCCAAAAGAAAATCCTGTGGTTTCCATAGCAACGTTACTCGATTTAGAAGGAGAAGTCATACAACCCATAGTATTCTATAGCGACGCAATTTCTGTGTTAATGCTTCAATGTGTGGGAGCTAGGAATGCAGTAAATAAGGAATAATGCATCGGAAGGGAGATAGTCGTATCCCAAAAGGAATACCTGTAGTTTCCTTAGAAATGTTACTCGAGATGGAAAGAAATGTCATAGAACCCATAGTGTTTCATAGCAACGCAACGTCTGTGTTAATTCGTCAATGTGAGGAAGCGAGGGATGCAGTAAAAACGGAATAATGCATCGGAAAGGAGATAGTCGTATCCCAAAAGAAAATCCAGTCGTTCCCATAGAAGCGTTATTCGAGTTGGAAGGAGATAGCGTAGAACACATACTATTTCATAGCAACGCAATTTCTGTGTTAAATCGACAATGTGAGGGAGCGAGGGATGCAGTTAAGAACGAAAAGTGTATCAGAAAGGAAATACTAGTATCCCAAAAGAAAATCCTCTCGTTTCCATAGAAACGGTGCTCGATTTTAGGAGAAGTCATAGAACCCATAGTATTGCATAGCGACGCAATTGCTGTGTAAAATCGACAATGTGAGGTAGCGAGGGATGCAGTAAAGAACGAATAGTGTATCGGAAAGGAAATACTCGTATCCCAAAAGGAAATCCTCTCGTTTCCATAGATACGTTACTCGATTTAGAAGGAGAAGTCCATAGAACCCATAGAATTTCATAGCGATCTATATCTGAGTTAATTCGTCAATGTGAGGTTAGCGAGGGATGCAGCAAAGACGGAATAGTGCATCAGATAGGAGATAGTCGTATCCCAATAGAAAATCCTGTCGTTTCCATAGAAGAGTTACTCGATTTAGAGGAAGTCATAGAATCCATAGTATTTCATAGCGATGCATTTTCCGTGGTAATTCGTCAATGTGAAGGAGCGAGGGATTGCGGTAAAGAGGGAATATGCATAGGAAAGGAGTTTGTCGCATCCCAAAAAAAATGCTGAATGTTCCATAGAAAAACTAATCGATTTAGAAGGAGGAGTCATAGAATCTCATAGTATTTCATAACGACGCATTTTATGTGTTAATTCGTCAATGTGAGGGAGCGAGGGATGCGGCAAAGAAGGAATAGTGCACCGGAAAGAGATTGTCGTATCCCAAAAGAGAATTCTGTCGTTTCCATAGGAACGTTACTCGATTTAGAAGGAGATGTCATAGAACCCATAGTATTTCATAGGGACGCTATTTCTGCTGTTAATACGTCTATGTTAGGTAGCGAGGGATGCAGTAAAGACAGGAATAGTGCATCGTAAAGGAGGTATTCGTACTCCAAAAGAAAATCCTAGTCATTTCCATAGAAACCTTACTCGATTTAGAACGATATGTCATAGAACAAATGATATTTCATAGGGACGCTCCTTTCTGTGTTAATTTGTCAATGTGAGGGAGCGAGGAATGCAGTAAAGAAGGAATCGTGCCATCGGAAAGGAGATACTCGTATCCCAAAAGAAAAATTCTGTCGTTTCCATAGAAATGTTACTCTATTAGAAGAAGATGTCATAGAACCCATAGTATTTCCTAGGGACGCTATTTCTGTGTTAATACGTCAATGTTAGGTAGCGAGGGATGCAGTAAAGAAGGAATAGTGCATCGGAAAAGGAGATATTCGTATGAAAAAGAAAATCCTGTCGTTTCAATAAGAAACTTTACCTCGACTTAGAAGGAGAAGTCATAAAACCCATAGTATTCCATAGCGAAGCAATGTCTGTGTTAATTCGTCAAAGTGAGGAGCGAGGGATGCAGGTAAAGACAGAATAGGTGCATCGGAAAGGAGATAGGCGCATCCCAAAAGAAAATCCTGTCGTTCCCATTGAAACATTACTCGATTAAGAAGGAGAAGTCATAGAACCAATAGTATTCCATGGCGACGCAATGTCTGTGTTAATTCGTCAATGTAAGGGAGCGAGGGATGCAGTAAAGAAGGAATAGTGCATCGGAAAGGAGATACTCGTATCCCAAAAGAAAATCCTGTCGTTTCCATAGAAACGTTCCTCGATTTAGATGGAGATGTCATAGAACCCATAGTATTTCAAAGCGACACAATTTCTGTGTAATTCGTCAGTGTGAGGGAGCGAGGGATGCAGTAAAGAAGAATAGTGCATCGGAAAAGGAGTTAGTCGTATCCCAAAAGAATATCCTGTCGCTTCCATAGAAACGCTACTCGATTTAGTAGGAGAGGTCATAGAACCCATAGTATTTCATCGCGACGCTCATTTCTGTGTTAATTCGTGAATGTGAGGGGAGCGAGGGATGTAGTAAAGAAGGTAGTAAAGAAGGGATAATGCGTCGGGAAGGGAGATAATCGTATCGCAAAAGAAAATCCTGTCGTTTCCATAGAAACTTTACTCGGTTTAGAAGGAGAAGTCATAGTAATCATAGTATATCATAACGACGCAATTTCTGTATTAATTCGTCAATGTGAGGGAGCGAGGGTTGCAGTAAAGAAGGAATAGTGCATCGGAAAGGAGATACTCGTGTCCCAAAAGAAAATCCTGTCGTTTCCATAGAAACATTCCTCGATTTAGAAGGAGATGTCATAGAACCCATAGTATTTCATAGCGACGCAATATCTGTGTTAATTCGTCAATGTGAGGGAGCGAGGGTTGCAGTAAAGAAGGAATAGTGCATGGGAAAGGAGATACTCGTGTCCCAAAAGGAAGTCCTGTCGTTTCCACAGAAACATTTCTCGATTTAGAAGGAGATGTCATAGAACCCATAGTATTTCATTGCGACGCAAATTCTGTGTTAATTCGTCAATGTAAGGGAGCGAAGGGATGCAGTAAAGAAGGAATAGTGCATCGGAAAGGAGATACTCGTATCCCAAAAGAAAATCCTGTCGTTTCCATAGAGACGTTCCTCGATTTAGAAGGAGATGTCATAGGACCCATGGTATTTCATAGCGACGCAATTTCTTTGTTAATTCGTCAGTGTGAGGGAGCGAGGGATGCAGTAAAGAAGGAATAGTGCATCGGAAAGGAGATACTCGTATCCCAAAAGAAATCCTGTCTTTTTCATAGAAACGTTACTCGATTTAGAAGGCGAAGTCATAGAGTCCATAGTATTTCATAGCGACGGAATTTCTATGTTAATTCGTCAATGTGTGGGGGCGAGGGTTGCAGTAAAGAAGGAATGATGTATCGGAAAGGAGACAGACGTTTCCCAAAAGAAATTCCTGTCGTTTACATATAAACGTTATTCGAGTTGGAAAGAAATGTCATAGAACCCATAGTATTTCATAGCAACGCAATTTCTGTGTTAATTCGTCATTGTGAGGGAGCGAGGGATGCAGTAAAAAAGGAACAATGCATCGGAAAGGAGATGGTCGTATCCCAAAAGAAAATCCTGTCGTTTCCTTAGAAACGTTACTCGAGATGGAAATAAATGTCATAGATCCCATTATGTTTCATAGCAACAGAATTTCAGTGTTAATTCGTCAATGTGACGGAGCGAGGGATGCAGATAAGAAGGAATAGTGCATCGGATAGGAGATACTCGTATCCCAAAAGAAAATCCCTTCGTTCCCATAGAAACATTACTCGATTTAAAAAGAGAAGTCATAGAACCCATAGTAACTCATAGCGACGGAATTTCTGTGTTAATTCGTCAATGTGAGGGAGCGAAGGATGCAGTAAAGAAGGAATAGTGCATCGGAAAGGAGATAGTCGTTACCCAAAAGAAAATCCTGTCGTTTCCTTAGAAACGTTACTCGAGATGGAAATAAATGTCATAGATCCCATTATGTTTCATAGCAACAGAATTTCAGTGTTAATTCGTCAATGTGACGGAGCGAGGGATGCAGATAAGAAGGAATAGTGCATCGGAAAGGAGATACTCGTATCCCAAAAGAAAATCCTGTCATTTCCATAGAAACGTTACTCGATTTAGAAGGAGAAGTCATAGAACCCTTAGCTTTTCATAGCGAAGCAAATTCTGTGTTAACTCGTCAATGTGAGGGACCGAGGGATGGAGAAAAGAAGGAATAATGCATCGGAAAGAAGATTCTCGTATCCCTAAAGAAAATCCCTCTCGTTTCCATAGAAACCGTACTCGATTTAGAAGAAGTCATAGAATCCATAGTATTTCATATCGATCAATTTCTGAAGTAATTCGTCAATGTGAGTGAGCGAGGGATGCAGTAAAGACGGAGTAGTGCATCGGAAAGGAGTTAGTCGTATCCCGAAAGAAAACCCTGTCGTTTCCATAGAAACTTTACACGATGTAGAAGGATAAGTCATAGTAATCATAGTATATCATAACGACGCAATTTCTGTATTAATTCGTCAATGTGAGGGAGCGAGGGTTGCAGTAAAGAAGGAATAGTGCATCGGAGAGGGGATACTCGTGTCCCAAAAGAAAATCCTGTCGTTTCCATAGAAACGTTACTCGATTTAGATGGAGAAGTCATTGAACACATTGTATTTCATAGCGCCGCGATTTCTGTGTTAATTCGTCAGTGTGAGGAGCCAGGAATGCAGTAAAGAAGGAATAGTTCATCGGAGAGGAGATACTCGTACCCCAAGAGGAAATCCTGTCGGTTCCATATAAACGTTACTCGATTTAGAAGGAGAAGTCATAGATCCCATAGTATTTCATTGCGACGCAATATCTGTGTTAATTCGTCAATGTGACGGAGCGAGGGATGCAATAAAGAAGGAATAGTGCATCGGAAAGGAGTTAGTCGTATCCCAAAAGAAAATCCTGTCGCTTCCATAGAAACGTTACTCGATTTAGAAGGAGAGGTCATAGAACCCATAGTATTTCATCGCGACGCAATTTCTGAGTTAATTCGACAGTGTGAGGGAGCGAGGGATGCAGTTAATATGGAATAGTGCATCGGAAAGGAGTTAGTTGTATTCCAAAAGAAAATCCTGTCGTTTCCATAGAAACATTACTCGATTTAGAAGGAGATGTCATAGAACCCATAGTATTTCATAGCGACGCAATATCTGTGTTAATTCGTCAATGTGAGGGAGCGAGGGTTGCAGTAAAGAAGGAATAGTGCATGGGATTGGAGATACTCGTGTCCCAAAAGGAAATCCTGTCGTTTCTATAGAAACATTCCTCGATTTAGAAGGAGATGTCATAGAACCCATAGTATTTCATTGCGACGCAAATTCTGTGTTAATTCGTCAATGTAAGGGAGCGAGGGATGCAGTAAAGAAGGAATAGTGCAGCGGAAAGGAGATACTCGTATCCCAAAAGAAAATCCTGTCGTTTCCATAGAGACGTTCCTCGATTTAGAAGGAGATGTCATAGGACCCATAGTATTTCATAGCGACGCAATTTCTGTGTTAATTCGTCAGTGTGAGGGAGCGAGGGATGCAGTAAAGAAGGAATAGTGCATCAGAAAGGAGATACTCGTATCCCAAAAGAAAATCCTGTCTTTTTCATAGAAACGTTACTCGATTTAGAAGGCGAAGTCATAGATACCATAGTATTTCATAGCGACGGAATTTCTATGTTAATTCGTCAATGTGTGGGGGCGAGGGTTGCAGTAAAGAAGGAAAGATGTATCGGAAAGGAGACAGACGTTTCCCAAAAGAAATTCCAGTCGTTTACATATAAACGTTATTCGAGTTGGAAAGAAATGTCATAGAACCCATAGTATTTCTTAGCAACGCAATTTCTGTGTTAATTCGTCATTGTGAGGGAGCGAGGGATGCAGTAAAAAAGGAACAATGCATCGGAAAGGAGATGGTCGTATCCCAAAAGAAAATCCTTTCGATTCCATAGAAACGTTACTCAATTTAAAAATGGGGAGTCATAGATCTGACAGTATTTCATAGCGACGCACTTTCTGTGTTAATTCGTCAACGTGAGGGAGCCAGGGATGCAGTAAAGAAGGAATAGTGCAGCGGAAAGAAGATACTCGTTTGTCAAAAGAAATTCATATCGTTTCCATAGAAACGTAACACGATTTAGAAGGAGAAGCCATAGAAACAATAGTATTTTATAGCGACGCAATTTCTGTGTTAATTCGTCAATGTGAAGTAGCGGGGGATGCAATAAAGAAGGAATAGTGCATCAGAAAAAATATACTCGTATCCCGAAAGGAACTCCTGTCGTCTCCATAGAAACATTACTGGATTTAGAAGGAGAAGGCGTGGATCCCATAGTATTTCATAGCGACGCAATTTCTGTGTTAATTCGTCAATGTGAGGGTGCGAGGGAAGCAGTAAAGAAGAAAATACTGCATCGGAAAGGGGATACTCGTATCCCAAAAGACAAGCCTGTGTTTCCATAGAAACGTTACTCGATTTTAAAAGGGGAAGTCATAGAACCGATAGTATTTCATAGCGACGCACTTTCTGTACTATTTCGTCAAAGTGATGGAGCGAGGGAAGCAGTAAAGAAGGAATAGTGCATCGGAAAGGAGATACTCGTATCCCAAAAGAAAATCCTCTCGTTTCCATAGAAACGTTACTCGATTTAGAAGGAGAGGTCATAGAAACCATACTATATCATAGCGACGCAATTTCTGTGTTAATTCGACAATATGAGGGAGCGAGGGATGCAGTAAAGAAGGAATAGTGCATCGGAAAGGAGATAGTCGATTCCCAAAGGAAAATCCTGTCGTTTCCATTGTAACGTTACTCGATTTAGAAGGAGATGTCATAGATCCCATAGCATTTCATAGCGACGCAATTTCTGTGCTAATTCGTCAGTGTGAGGTAGCGAGGGATGCAGTAAAGAAGGAATAGTGCATCGGAAAGGAGATACTCGTAAACCAAATGAAAATCCTGTCGTTTCCTTTGAAACATTACTCGATTTAGAATGAGATGTCGCAGACCCCATAGTATTTCTTAGCGACGCTATTTCTGTGTTAATTCGTCAGTATGGGGGAGCGAGTGATGGAGTAAAGAAGGATAAGTGCATCGGAAAGGACATAGTCGTATCTCAAAAGTAAATCCTGTCGTCTCCATAGAAACGTTACTCGATTTAGAAGGAGATCTCATTGAACCCACAGTATTTCATAGCGACGCTATTTCTGTGTTAATTTGTCAATGTGATGGGAGCGAGGGATGCAGTAAAGAAGGAATAGAGCATCGGAAAGGAGATACTCGTATCCCAAAAGAAAATCCCTTCGTTCCCATAGAAAAATTACTCGATTTAAAAAGAGAAGTCATAGAACCCATAGTAACTCATAGCGACGGAATTTCTGTGTTAATTCGTCAATGTGAGGGAGCGAAGGATGCAGTAAAGAAGGAATAGTGCATCGGAAAGGAGATAGTCGTTACCCAAAAGAAAATCCTGTCGTTTCCTTAGAAACGTTACTCGAGATGGAAATAAATGTCATAGATCCCATTATTCTTCATAGCAACAGAATTTCAGGGTTAATTCGTCAATGTGACGGAGCGAGGGATGCAGTTAAGAAGGAATAGTGCATCGGAAAGGAGATACTCGTATCCGAAAAGTAAATCCTGTCGTTTCTATAGAAACGTTACTCGATTTAGATGGAGCAGTCATTGAACCCATAGTATTCCATAGGGACGCAATTTCAGTGTTAATTCGTCAACGTGACTGAGCCAGGGATACAGTACAGAAGGAATGGTGCATCGGAATTGAGATACTCGTATACCAAAAGAAAATCCTGTCGGTTTGATAGAAACGTTACTCGATTTAGAAAGAGATGTCATAGAACGCATAGTATTTCTAGGCGCCGCAATTTCTGTGTTATTTCGTCAATGTGAGAGAGCAAGGGATGCAGTGCAGAAGGAATACCGCATCGGAAAGGAGATAATCGTATCCCAAAAGAAAATACTTTCGTTTCCATAGAAACGTTACTCGATTTAGAATTAGAAGTCATAGAACGCATAGTATTTCATAGCGACGCAATTTCTGTGTTAATTTGTCAATGTGAGAGATCGAGGGATGCAATAAAGAAGGAATAGTGCATCGGAAAGGAGATACTCACATCCCAAAAGAAAATCCTGACGTTTGAATAGGAACGTTACTCGATGGGGAAGGAGTTGTCATAGAACACACAGGATTTCATTGCGACGCCATTTTTGTGTTAATTTGTCAATGTGAAAGTCGAGGGATGCAGTACAGAAGGAATAGTGCATCGGAAAGGAGATACCCGTATCCCAAAGGAAAATCCTGTCGTTTCAATAGAAACGTTGCTCTATTTAGAAGGAGAAGGCATAGAACCCATAGTATTTCATAGCGACGCAATTTCTGTGTTAATTCGCCAATGTGAGGGATCGAGGGATGCAGTAAAGAAGGAATAGTGCATCGGAAAGGAGATAATCGTATCCCAAAAGAAAATCCTGTCGTTTCAATAGAAACGTTACTCGATTTAGATGGAGATGTCATAGAACCCATAGCATTTCATAGCAACGCAATTTCTGTGTTAATTCGTCAATGTGAGGGAGCGAGGGATGCAGTAAAGCAGGAATACTGCATCGGAAAGGAGATACACGTATCCCAAAAGAACATCCTGTCGTTTCCATTGACAAGTTACTCGATTTAGAAGGAGAAGTCATGGAACACACAGTATTCCATAGCGACGCAAATTCTGTGTTAATTCGTCAATGTGAGGTAGCCAGGGATGCATTAAAGAAGGAATAGTGCATCGGAAAAGAGATACTCGTATCCCAAAAGAAATCCCTGTCGTTTCTATAGAAACGTTTCCCGATTTAGAAGGAGAGGTCATAGAACCCATAGCATTTCATAGCGATGCAATTTCAGTGTCAATTCGTCAATGTGAGGGAGCTAGGGATGCAGTAAAGAGGGAATACTGTATCGGAAAGGAGATAGTGAGTCGTATCTCAAAAGAAAACCCCTTCGTATCCATAGAAACGTTATTCTATTCAGAAGGAGAAGTTATAGAACCCATAGTATTTCATAGCGAAGCAATTTCTGTGAATATTCGTCAATGTGAGGGAGCTAGGGATGCATTAAAGAAGTAATAGAGCATCGGAAAGGAGATACTCTTATCCCAAAAGAAAATACTGTCGTTTCCATAGAAACGTTACTCGATTGAAAAGGAGAGGTCATGGAACCCATAGGTTTTAATAGCGACATAATTTCAGTGTTAATTCGTCAATGTGAGGGAACTAGGGATGCAGTAAAGAAGGAATAGTGCAGCGGAATGGAGATACTCGTGTCCTAGAAGAAAATCCTTTCGTTTCAATAGAAAGGTTACTCGATTTAGAAGGAGAATTCATAGAACACATAGTATTCCATAGCGACGCAATTTCAGTGTCAATTCGTCAATGTGACTGAGCCAGGGATGCAGTAAAGAAGGAATAGTGCATCGGTAATGAGATACTCGTATCCCAAATGAAAATCTTGTCGTTTCAATAGAATCGTTACTCGATTTAGAAAGAGATGCCATAGAACGCATAGTATTTCAAGGCAACTCAATTTCTCTGTTAATTCGTCAATGTGAGGGAGCGAGGGATGCAGTACAGAAGGAATAGTGCATCGGAAAGGAGATTCTCGTATCCCAAAAGAAAATCCTCTCGTTTCTGTAGAAACGTTACTCGATTTAGAAGGAGCAGTCATAGAACCCATAGTATTTCATAGCGACGCAAGTTCTGAGGAAATTCGTCAATGTAAGGGAGCGAGGGATGCAGTAAAGAAGGAATAGTGCATCGGAAAGTAGATACTCTTACACCAAAAGAAAATCCTGTCGATTCCATTGAAACGTTACTCAATTTAGAAGGAGAAGTCATAGAACCCATAGTATTCCGAAGCGACGCAATTTCTGTGTTAATTCGTCAATGTGAGGGAGCGAGGGATGCAGTAAAGAAGGAATAGTGCATCGGAAAGTAGATACTCGTACACCAAAGTATAATCCTGTCGATTCCATTGAAACGTAACTCGATTTAGAAGGAGAAGTAATAGAACCCATAGTATTTCATAGCGACGCAATTTAGGTGTTAATACGTCAATGTGAAGGAGCGAGAGATGAAGTAAAGAAGGCATAGTGCATTGGAAAGGAGATACTCGTATACCAAAAGAATATCCTCTCGATTCCATAGAGACGTTATCCGATTTAGAAGGAGAAGTCATAGAACCCATAGTATTTCATAGCGACGCAGTTTCTGTGTTAGTTCGTCAATGTGAGGGAGCAAGGGATGCAGTAAAGAAGGAGTAGTGCATCGGAAAGGAGATACTCGTATCCCAAAAGAAAATCCTGTCGTTTCTATTGAAACGTTACTCGATTTCCAAGGGGAGGTCGTAGAACACATAGTATTTCATAACGACGAAATTTCTGCGATAATTCGTCAATGTGATGGAGTGAGGGGTGCAGTAAAGAAGGAATAGTGCATCGGAAAGGAGATACTCGTATTCCAAAAGAAAATCCAGTCGCTTCCATAGAAACGTTACTCGATTTAGAAGGAGAGGTTATAGAACCCTTAGTATTTCATAACGACGCAATTTCTGTGTTAACTCGTCAATGTGAGAGAGCGAGGGATGCAGTAGAGAAGGAATAGTGCATCGGAAAGGAGATACTCGTATCCGAAAAGATAATCCTGTCGTTTCCATGGAAACGTTACTCCACTTAGAAGGAGAAGTCATTGAACCCATAGTGTTCCATAGGGACGCAATTTCAGTGTTCATTTGTCAATCTGACTGAGCGAGGGATATAGTAAAGAGGGAATAGTGCATCGGAAATGAGATACTCGTATCCCAAAAGAAAATCCTGTCGTTTCAATAGAAACGTTACTGGATTTAGAAAGAGATGTCATAAAACGCATAGTATTTCAAGGCGACGCAATTTCTGTGTTAACTCGTCAATGTGAGAGAGCGAGGGATGCAGTAGAGAAGGAATAGTGCATCGGAAATGAGATACTCGTATCCGAAAAGAAAATCCTGTCGTTTCCATGGAAACGTTACTCCACTTAGAAGGAGAAGTCATTGAACCCATAGTGTTCCATAGGGACGCAATTTCAGTGTTCATTCGTCAATGTGACTGAGCCAGGGATATAGTAAAGAGGGAATAGTGCATCGGAAATGAGATACTCGTATCCCAAAAGAAAATCCTGTCGTTTCAATAGAAACGTTACTCGATTTAGAAGGAGAAGTTATAGAACTCTTAGTATTTCATAGCGACGCAATTTCTGTGTTAATTCGTCAATGTGAGGGAGCGAGGGATGCAGTACAGAAGGAATTGTGCATCGGAAAGGAGATAGTCGTATTCCGAAAGAAAATCCTGTCGTTTCCGTGGAAATGTTACTCGATATAGAAGGAGAAATCATAGAACACATAGTATTTCATAGTGACGCAAGTTCTGTGGTAATTCGTCAATCTAAGGGAGCGAGGGATGCAGTAAAGAACGAATAGTGCATAGGAAAGGAGATACTCGAATCCCAAAAGAAAATCCTCTAGTTTCTATAGAAACGTTTCTCGATTTAGTAGGAGGTCATAGAAGACATAGTATTTCATAGCGACGCAAGTTCTGTGGAAATTCGTCAATGTAAGGGAGCTAGGGATGCAGTAATGAAGGAATAGTGCATCGGAAAGTAGATACTCTTACACCAAAAGAAAATTCTGTCGATTCCTATGAAACGTTACTCGATTTGGAAGGAGAACTCATTTAACCCATAGTAATCCATAGCGACGCAATTTCTGTGTCAATTCGTCAATGTGAGGGAGCCAGGGATGCAGTAAAGAAGGAATAGTGCATCGGAAAGTAGATACTCGTACACCAAAAGTAAATTCTGTCGATTCCATTGAAACGTTACTCGATTTAGAAGGAGAAGTCATAGTACCCATAGTTTTTCATAGCGACGCAATTTAGGTGTTAATACGTCAATGTGAAGGACCAAGAGATGAAGTAAAGAAGGCATAGTGCATTGGAAAGGAGATACTCGTATACCAAAAGAAATTCCCTCGATTCCATAGAGACGTTACCCGATTTAGAAGGAGAAGTCATAGAACCCACAGTATTTCATAGCGACGCAATTTCTGTGTTAATTCGTCAAGGCGAGGGAGCGAGGAATGCATTAAAGAAGGAATAGCGCATCGGAAAGGAGATACTCGCATCCCAAATTAAAATCCTGTTGTCTCCATAGAAACGTTACTCGATTTAGCAGGAGAAGTCATGGAACCCATATTATTTCATAGCGACGCAATTTCAGTGTTAATTCGTCAATGTGAGGGAGCTAGGGATGCAGGAATGAGGGAATAGTGTATCGGAAAGGAGATACTCGTATCCCAAAAGGAAATACTGTCGTTTCAATAGAAATGTTACTCGATTTAGAAGGAGAAGCTATAGAACACATAGTATTTCATAGCGACGCAATTTCTGTGTTAATTCGTCAATGTGAGAGAGCGAGGGATGCAGTAGAGAAGGAATAGTGCATCGGAAAAGAGATACTCGTATCTGAAAAGAAATTCCTGTCGTATCCATGGAAACGTTACTCGATTTAGAAGGAGAAGTCATTGAAAACATAGTATTCCGTAGGGACGCAATTTCAGTGTTCAATCGTCAATGTGACTGAGCCAGGGATATAGTAAAGAAAGAATAGTGCATCGGAAATGAGATACCCGTATCCCAAAAGAAAATCCTGTCGTTTCCATGGAAATGTTACTCGATTTAGAAGGAGAGGTCATAGAAACCAGAGTAGTTCATAGTGACGGAAGTTCTGTGGTAATTCGTCAACGTAAGGGAGCGTGGGATGCAGTAAAGAAGGAATAGTGCATCGGGAATTAGGTACTCTTATACCAAAAGAAAATCCTGTCGTTTCCATTGAAACGTTACCTGATTTAGAAGTAGAAGTCATAGAACCCATACTATTCCATAGCGACGCAATTTCTGTGTTAATTCGTCAATGTGTGGGAGCCAGGAATGCAGTAAAGAAGGAATAGTGCATCGGAAAAGAGATATTCGTATACCAAAAGAAAATCCTGTCGTTTCTATAGTAACGTTATTCGATTTAGAAGGAGAAGTCATAGAACCCATAGTGTTTCATAGCGACGAAATTTCTGCGTTAATTCGTCAATGTGAGGGAGCGAGGGATGCACTAAAGAAGGAATAGTGGTTCTGAAAGAAGATAGTCGTATCCCAAAAGAAAATCCAGTCGTTTCCAAAGAAACGTTACTCGATTTAGAACCCATAGTATTCCATATCGACGCAACTGCTGTGACTATTCGTCCATGTGAGAGAGCCAAGGATGCAGTAAAGAAGGAATAGTGCATCGGAAAGGAGATACTCGTATCCCAAAGGAAAATCCTGTCGTTTTAAGAGAAACGTTACTCGATTTAGAAAGAGATGTCATTGAACCCATAGTATTTCATAGCGAAGCAATTTCTGTGAATATTCGTCAATGTGAGAGAGCTAGGGATGCATTAAAGAAGTAATAGAGCATCGGAAAGGAGATACTCTTATCCCAAAAGAAAATCCTGTCGTTTCCATAGAAACGTTACTCGATTGAAAAGGAGAGGTCATGGAACCCATAGGATTTAATACCGACATAATTTCAGTGTTAATTCGTCAATGTGAGGGAGCTAGGGATGCAGTAAAGAGGGAATAGTGCATCGGAATGGAGATACTCGTGTCCTAGAAGAAAATTCTTTTGTTTCAATAGAAACGCTACTCGATTTAGAAGGAGAATTCATAGAACACATAGTATTCCATAGGGGCGCAATTTCAGTGTTAATTCGTCAATGTGAGGGAGCTAGGGATGAATTAAAGAAAGACTAGTGCATCGGTAAGGAGACACTCGTATCCCAAAAGAAATTCTGTCGTTTTAAGAGAAACGTTACTCGATTTAGAAAGAGATGCCATAGAACGCATAGTATTTCAAGGCGACGCAATTTCTGTGTTAATTCGTCAATGTGAGGGAGCCAGGGATGCAGTACAGAAGGAATAGTGCATCGGAAAGGAGATACTCGTATCCCAAAAGAAAATCCTCTCGTTTATATAGAAACGTTTCTCGATTTAGAAGGAGAAGTCATAGAACCCATAGTATTTCATGGCGACGCAAGTTCTGTGGAAATTCGTCAATGTGAGGGAGCCAGGGATGCAGTAAAGAAGGAATAGTGCATCGGAAAGTAGATACTCTTACACCAAAATAAAATCCTGTCGTTTCCATTGAAACGTTACTCGATTTAGAAGGAGAAGTCATAGAACCCATAGTATTTCATAGCGACGCAATTTAGGTGTTAATACGTCAATGTGAAGGAGCGAGAAATGAAGTAAAGAAGGCATAGTGCATTGGAAAGGAGATACTCGTATACCAAAAGAATATCCTCTCGATTCCATAGGGACGTTACCCGATTTAGAAGGAGAAGTCATAGATCCCATAGTATTTCATAGCGACGCAATTTCTGTGTTAATTCGTCAATGTGAGAGAGCGAGGGATGCAGTAGAGAAGGAATAGTGCATCGGAAAGGAGATGCTCGTATCCGAAAGGAAAATCCTGACGTATCCATGGAAACGTTACTCGATTTAGAAGGAGAAGTCATTGAACCCATAGTATTCCATAGCGACGCAAATTCTGTGTTAATTCGTCAATGTGAGGTAGCCAGGGATGAATTAAAGAAGGACTAGTGCATCGGAAAGGAGACACTCGTATCCCAAAAGAAATTCTGTCGTTTTAAGAGAAACGTTACTAGATTTAGAAAGAGATGTCATAGAACGCGTAGTATTTCAAGGCGACGCAATTTCTGTGTTATTTCGTCAATGTGAGGGAGCGAGGGATGCAGTACAGAAGGAATACCGCATCGGAAAGGAGATGGTCGTATCCCAAAGGAAAATCCTGTCGTTTCCATGGAAATGTTACTCGAATTAGAAGGAGAGGTCATAGAACCCATACTATTTCATAGCGACGGAAGTTCTGTGGTAATTCGTCAACGTAAGGGAGCGTGGGATGCAGTAAAGAAGGAATAGTGCATCGGGATGGAGTTACTCCTATACCAAAAGAAAATCCAGTCGTTTCCAAAGAAACGTTACTCGATTTAGAATCTATAGTATTCCATACCGACGCAATTGCTGTGACTATTCGTCCATGTGAGAGAGCCAGGGATGCAGTAAAGAAGGAATAGTGCATCGGAAAGGAGATAATCGTATCCCAAAAGAAAATCCTGTCGTTTCAATAGAAACGTTACTCGATTTAGAATGAGATGTCATAGAACCCATAGTATTTCATAGCAACGCAATTTCTGTGTTAATTCGTCAATGTGAGGGAGCGAGGGATGCAGTAAAGAAGGAGTAGTGCATCGGAAAGGAGATACTCGTATCCCAAAAGAAAATCCTGTCGTTTCTATAGAAACGTTACTCGATTTACAAGGAGAGGTCGTAGAACACATAGTATTTCATAGCGACGAAATTTCTGCGATAATTCGTCAATGTGAGGGAGCGAGGGATTGCAGTAAAGAGGAAATAGTGCATCGAAAAGGAGTTACTCGCATACCAAAAGAAAATCCTGTCGCTTTAATACAAACGTTACTCGATTTAGAAAGAGATGTCATAGAACGCATAGTATTTCGAGGCGCCTTAATTTCTGTGTCAATTCGTCAATGTGATAGAGCGAGGGATGCAGTAAAGAAGGAATAGTGCATTGGAAAGGATATACTCGTATTCCAAAAGAAAATCCTGTCGTTTCCATAGAAACGATACTCGTTTTAGAAGGAAATGTCATAGAACACATAGTATTCCATAGGGACGCAATTTCATTGTTAATTCGTCAATGTGACTGAGCCAGGGATGCAGTAAAGAAGGAATAGTGCATCGGAAAGGAGATACTCGTATCCCAAAAGAAAATCCTGTCGCTTCCATAGAAACGTTACTCGATTTAGAAGGAGAAGTCATAGAACCCATAGTATTTCATAGCGACGCAAATTAGGTGTTTATACGTCAATGTGAAGGAGCGAGAGATGAAGTAAAGAAGGCATAGTGCATCGGAAAGGAGATACCCCTATACCAAAAGGAAATCCTCTGGATTCCATAGAGACGTTACGCGAATTAGAAGGAGAAGTCATAGAACCCATAGTATTTCATAGCGACGCAATTTCTGTGTTATTTCGACAATGTGAGGGAGCCAGGGATGCAGTAAAGAGGCAATAGTGCATCGTAAAGGAGATACTCGTATCCCAAAAGATAATCCTGTCGTTTCTATAGAAACGTTTCTCGATTTAGAAGGAGAAGTCATAGAACCCATAGTATTTCATAGCGACGCTATTTAGGTGTTTATACGTCAATGTGAAAAAGCGAGAGATGAAGTAAAGTAGGCATAGTGCATCGAAAAGCAGATACTCGTATCCCAAAAGAAAATCCTGTCGTTTCCATTGACAAGTTACTCGATTTAGAAGGAGAAGTCAAGGAACACATAGTATTCAATAGCGTCGCAATTTCAGTGTTAATTCATCAATGTGAGGGAGCCAGGGATGCAGCAAGAAGGAATAGTGCATCGGAAAGGAGATAGTCGTATCCCAAAAGAATATCCTGTCGTTTCCATAGAAACGTTACTCGATTTAGAAGGAGAAGTCGTAGAACCCATAGTATTTCATAGCGGCGCAATTTCTGTGTCAATTCGTCAATGTGAGGGAGCGAGGGATGCAGTAAAGTATTAATAGTGCATCGGAAAGTAGGAACTCGTATCCCAAAAGAAAATCGTGTCGTTTGCATTGAAACGTTACTCGATTTAGAAGGAGAAGTCATTGAACCCATAGTATTCCATAGGGACGCAATTTCAGTGTTAATTCGTCAATGTGACTGAGCCAGGGATACAGTAAAGAAGGAATAGTTCATCGGAAATGAGATACTCGTATCCCAAAAGAATATCCTGTCGTTTTAAGAGAGACGTTTCTCGTTTTAGAAAGGCATGTCATAGAACGCATAATATTTCAAGGCGACGCATTTTCTGTGTTAATTCGTCAATGCGAGGGAGCGAGGGATGCAGTAAAGAAGGAATAGTGCATCGGATAGGAGATACTCGTACACCAAATGTAAATCCTGTCGATTCCATTGAAACGTTACTCTATTTAGAAGGAGAAGTCGTAGAACCCATAGTATTTCATAGTGACGCAATTTGGTTGTTAATACGTCAATGTGAAGTAGCGAGAGATGAAGTAAAGAAGGCATAGTGCATCGGAAAGGAGATACTCGTATGCCAAAAGAAAATCCTCTCGATTCCATTGAGACGTTACCCGATTTAGAAGGAGAAGTCATAGTACCCATAGCATTTCATTGCGACGCAATTTCTGTGTTAATTTGTCAATGCGAGGGAGCGAGGAATATATTATAGAAGGAATAGTGCATCGGAAAGGGGATAGTCGTATCCCAAAAGAAAATCCTGTTGTCTCCATAGAAACGTTACTCGATTTAGCAGGAGATGTCATAGAAGCAATAGTATTTCATAGCGACGCAATTTCTGTGTTAATTTGTCAATGTGAGAGATCGAGGGATGCAGTAAAGAAGGAATACTGCATCGGAAAGGAGATAATCGTATCCCAAAAGAAAATCCTTTCGTTTCAATAGAATCGTTACTCGATTCAGAAGGAAAGGTCATAGAACCCATAGTATTTCATACCGACGCCATTTCTGTGTTAATTCGCCAACGGGAGGGAGCGAGGGATGCTGTACAGAAGGAATACCGC
Source organism: Schistocerca piceifrons (assembly GCF_021461385.2). NCBI lineage: Eukaryota > Metazoa > Arthropoda > Insecta > Orthoptera > Acrididae > Schistocerca > Schistocerca piceifrons. Next base: position 42,844,919 of record NC_060140.1, on the reverse strand, counting down.
ATCGGATAGGAGATAGTCGTATCCCAAAAGAAAATACTTTCGTTTCCATAGAAACGTTACTCGATTTAGAATTTGAAGTCATAGAACGCATAGTATTTCATAGCGACGCAATTTCTGTGTTAATTTGTCAATGTGAGAGATCGAGGGATGCAGTAAAGAAGGAATAGTGCATCGGAAAGGAGATACTCACATCCCAAAAGAAAATCCTGACGTTTGAATAGGAACGTTACTCGATTTGGAAGGAGTTGTCATAGAACACACAGGATTTCATTGCGACGCCATTTTTGTGTTAATTTGTCAATGTGAAAGTCGAGGGATGCAGTAAAGAGGGAATAGTGCATCGGAAAGGAGATAGTCGTATCCCAAACGAAAATACTTACGTTTCCATAGAAACGATACTCGATTTAGAAGGAGAAATCATACAACGCAAAGTATTTCATAGCGACGCAATTTCTGTGTTAATTCGTCTATCTGAGGGAGCGAGAGATGCAGTAATGAAGGAATAGTGCATCGGAAAGGAGATACTCGTATACCAAAAGAAGATCCTCTCGTTTCCATAGAAACGTTACTCGATTTAGTAGGAGAAGTTATTGAACCCGTAGTATCTCATGGCGATGCAATTTCTGTGTTAATTCGTCAATGCGAGGGAGCGAGGAATGCATTAAAGAAGGAATAGTGCATCGGAAAGGAGATACTCACATCCCAAATGAAAATCCTGACGTTTGAATAGGAAAGTTACTCGATTTAGAAGGAGATGTCATAGAACACACAGGATTTCATTGCGACGCCATTTTTGTGTTAGTTTGTCAATGTGAGGGATCGAGGGATGCAGTAAAGAAGGAATAGTGCATCGGAAAGGAGATAATCGAATCCCAAAAGAAAATCCTGTCGTTTCCATAGAAACGATACTCGATTTAGCAGGAGAAGTCATGGAACGCATAGTATTTCATAGCGACGCAATTTCAGTGTTAATTCGTCAATGTGAGGGAGCTAGGGATGCAGTAAAGAGGGAATAGTGTATCGGAAAGGAGATAGTCAGGCGTATCCCAAAAGAAAACCCCTTCGTATCCATAGAAACGTTACTCGATTCAGATGGAGAAGTTTTAGAACCCATAGTATTTCATAGCGAAGCAATTTCTGTGAATATTCGTCAATGTGAGGGAGCGAGGGATGCAGTACAGAAGGAATTGTGCATCGGAAAGGAGATAGTTGTATTCCGAAAGAAAATCCTGTCGTTTCCGTGGAAATGTTACTCGATATAGAAGGAGAAATCATAGAACCCATAGTATTTCATATTGACGCAAGTTCTGTGGTAATTCGTCAATGAAAGGGAGCGATGGATGCAGTAAAGAAGGAATAGTGCATCGGAAAGGAGATACTCGTATCCCAAAAGAAAATCCTCTCGTTTCTATAGAAACGTTTCTCGATTTAGAAGGAGAAGTCATAGAACCCATAGTATTTCATAGCGACACAAGTTCTGTGGAAATTCGTCAATGTTACGGAGCGAGGGATACAGTAATGAAGGAATAGTGCATCGGAAACTAGATACTCTTACACCAAAAGAAAATCCTGTCGATTCCATTGAAACGTTACTCGATTTAGAAGGAGAAGTCATTGAACCCATAGTATTCCATAGCGACGCAATTTCTGTGTTAATTCGTCAGTGTGATATAGCGAGGTATGCAGTAAAGAAGGAAAAGTGCATCGGAAAGGAGATACTCGTATCCCAAAAGAAAATCCAGTCGATTACATTGTAACGTTACTTGATTTAAAAGAAGAAGTCATTGAACCCACAGAAGTTCGTAGCGACGCAATTTCTGTGTTAATTCGTCAATGTGATGGAACGAAGGATGCAGTAAAGGAGGAATAGTGCATCGGCAAGGTGATACTCGTATCCCAAAAGAAGATCCTGTCGTTTCCATAGAAACGTTACTTGATTTAGACGGAAAAGTCATAGAACCCATAGTATTTCATAGCGACGCAATTTCTGTGTTAATTCGTCAATGTGAGGGAGCAAGGGATGTAGTAAAGATGGAATTTGTTGTGGCGTAGCAAGACAGCCTCGCCACGGAATTAGCCGAAAGGCACGCGTTTAGCAGGCCAGTTATAGGTCTGTAACAGGATACGTAATGAATGTTATAAAGAAAAGTACGTAGCTTCTGTAATACTTAACTTTATTACATCCTTGGTACATCGCTATTGACGATATAAGTGAGACTCCATAGATACATGCAATTTTACTAATGTCGCCTTGCCAGGTCGTAGCCATGGACTTAGCTGAAGGCTATTCTAACTATCTGTTTGGCAAATGAGCAATGCTTAGTCCGTGTAGTCGCTAGCAAAGTCGTCCGTACAACTGGGGCGAGGGCTTGTCCGTATCTCGAGACCTGCCTTGTGTTGGCGCTCGGTTTGCGATCACACAGTGGCGACAAGCGAGTCCGACATGTACTAATGGACCGCGGCCGATTTAAAGCTACCACCTAGCAAGTGTGGTGTCTGGCGGTGACACTACATTCCTCCCCCACAAATCTGTGAACGGTCGTGTTATAAGGCTTCCGCCCGCCGTGGGGAGGACCCCATGTTGACGTATGCGATGAGGTGGGGAGCCTAACAACAGGCGAGGCTGTGCCACCCGCACCCGGCCATTCGGTCCGAGGGGAGCTAGGAAACGCCTGAAAACCTAGTCGAGGGTGCACGTCAACATGCGGTGTATGCGCCCGTAGAGAGACAGGAGGGGCCGAAGGGTCGACCTCCATCGCGTCGGGGTACCCGATGCGCGAAGACGCCGTGAGGTCCGGAGCGGGCAAGAGTTCCATGGCGGAGGACAGCTGGTCACGGGAAGCGATCTGCGGCGCGTGACCCATGGAGCCGCCCGGCGGCAGCAGCGAAGCGTCCACTGCGGGCGGCGCCGGCGGGAGAACAGGTGGCGGCGGCGGCGTCGGCTGCGGCGGCGCGTCGCCATGGGTCAAAATGGAAGGCATCGTCGGTAACACCTGGGGATGAGGCGAGCCAGTAGATGGGTCCCCAGGGCGCTGACCGGACGGCACCGTCGCTGAAAGACGGGGAGCGGCAGAACCCGTGCGACGACAAGAGGCGCAGCTGATTGAGAGGCCGACGCACCTCACCAGAGTCCCCCAAAACCCAATACATCGCGCGGCCGATGCAGCGAAGAATGCACCCCGTGAGCCAACGCCGTGAACCTCGATAGTTGCGATAGAATACAACGTCGCCTGGAGCAAAAGCAGGTGTATGCCGCTGCACAGGAACCTGATGCGGCGGATGCAGCAAAGACATCAAGGCTCGATGAGGACGACCGTGGAGCAACTCAGCCGGCGAGCGACCATCTCGGGGCTGAGAGCGATACGATGACAAAAAGAGCAACAACGCGTCCTCCCTAGAATGCGACTCTTTCAACTTCAACATCTGTGACTTCAAAGTCCGGACCAATCGTTCAGCGGCACCGTTTGACTGAGGCGAAAACGGCGCGGATGTCAGATGTTGAATACCATTAGCCAGGCAGAATGACTGAAATTCTGCGGACATGATCTGTGGGCCATTGTCGGAAACAATAGTCTGCGGAAGACCTTCAATGCAAAAGATAGCAGACAACGCTTGGATGGTGGCAGATGACGTCGTGGAAGACATCCGAACAACAAAAGGAAATTTATAGAAGGCATTTACCAGAACCAACCATCGAGCATTCCAGAATGGACCAGCAAAATCGATGTGCAAGCGTTGCCAAGGGGAAGTGGCTTTTGGCCATGCAAAGACTTTCCGCGGCGGTGCGGATTATTGTTCGGCACACGCCATGCAAGAAAAACACATATTCGTAATCGCAGCATCGATTCCGAACCAAGTACAGTGCTGATGAGCAAGTTGTTTCGTTCGCACGATACCCCAATGTCCTTGGTGAAGAAGCCGTAAAATAGAGGACTGTAACGAACGTGGGACCACGACTCTGGACTGATCATTATCAGAACGCAACAACAAAACACCACGTCGAACAAAAAGTCTCTCCTTGTGAGCAAAAAATCGGCGAACAAACGGATCCTCGATCCGAGACTTTGACAAAGGCCATTGCGTAGCAACAAAACGCAAAACGGCAGCAAGGACCGGGTCAGCAGCTGTGGCTGTAGCTACACGACGAAAATCAATCGGAAACGATTCGACCACTTCATCGGTTTCCGAATCAATGATCATGCAAGCAAGTTCGGAAGAATCGAATGATCTATCCTCAGCAACAGGCAAAAGGGACAACGCATCGGCGTTTCCGTGCTTAGCAGTGGACCGATACAAGATATCGTAGCGGTACTGTGAGAGGAAAATAGACCAGCGAATGAATTTCTGCGCTGTACGTGGAGGTACAGGCTTGTTCGGATGGAAAAGCGACGTCAAAGGTTTGTGGTCTGGGATGATGGTAAAGTGACGACCATACAAGAAATCATGAAACTTTGTAACACCAAAGACGAGAGCCAAAGCTTCTTTCTCTATCTGCGAGTAATTTCTTTGCGCAGACGAGAGCAATTTGGACGCAAAGGCAATAGGGCGATCATGCGACCCATCTCAGTGCGCAAGCACAGCACCGATCACGAAATCCGATGCATCTACCATCAACAAAAGGGGTTTCTGGGGATCGAATGGCGTAAGGCAAGTATTTGAAAGCAACGCCGATTTCAACTGGCGAAAGGCGCGTTCGCAGTCCGTCGTCCAGACGAACGGAACACCTTTACGGCGTAAGCGATGAAGCGGAGCTGAAATGGAAGAGGCATTGCGCAGAAAGCGATGATAATAGTTAATTTTACCCAACACACTCTGTAGCTGCTGCAAAGTCTGCGGCGAAGGCAAGTCGTGTATGGCACGGAGGTGTTCTGGACTGGGATGGATGCCTTGGGCATAGATTACATGTCCCAGATATGGCAAGTCACGAGCAAAAAACACACATTTGTCCTTCCGCAAGCGAAGACCATTTTGTCGCAATACCTGAAATAATGTTCTTAGATTTGCTAAATGTTCGTCTGCTGTCCTTCCGGAGATCACAATATCGTCCAGATAGTTCGCAGCAGTAGGGACCGATGCACAAACAGTTTGCAGATATTGCTGAAACAATGCAGGGGCGGAGGCACACCCGAATGGCAGTCTTTTGAATCGGTACAAACCAAGATGCGTGTTAACCACCAAGACGCGCTGGGAATCCTCGTCCACTGGTATTTGCAAGTACGCATCTGCTAGGTCCAACTTCGAAAAATACACTCCTGGAAATGGAAAAAAGAACACATTGACACCGGTGTGTCAGACCCGCCATACTTGCTCCGGACACTGCGAGAGGGCTGTACATGCAATGATCACACGCACGGCACAGCGGACACACCAGGAACCGCGGTGTTGGCCGTCGAATGGCGCTAGCTGCGCAGCATTTGTGCACCGCCGCCGTCAGTGTCAGCCAGTTTGCCGTGGCATACGGAGCTCCATCGCAGTCTTTAACACTGGTAGCATGCCGCGACAGCGTGGACGTGAACCGTATGTGCAGTTGACGGACTCTGAGCGAGGGCGTATAGTGGGCATGCGGGAAGCCGGGTGGACGTACCGCCGAATTGCTCAACACGTGGGGCGTGAGGTCTCCACAGTACATCGATGTTGTCGCCAGTGGTCGGCGGAAGGTGCACGTGCCCGTCGACCTGGGACCGGACCGCAGCGACGCACGGATGCACGCCAAGACCGTAGAATCCTACGCAGTGCCGTAGGGGACCGCACCGCCACTTCCCAGCAAATTAGGGACACAGTTGCTCCTGGGGTATCGGCGAGGACCATTCGCAACCGTCTCCATGAAGCTGGGCTACGGTCTCGCACACCGTTAGGCCGTCTTCCGCTCACGCCCCAACATCGTGCAGCCCGCCTCCAGTGGTGTCGCGACAGGCGTGAATGGAGGGACGAATGGAGACGTGTCGTCTTCAGCGATGAGAGTCGCTTCTGCCTTGGTGCCAATGATGGTCGTATGCGTGTTTGGCGCCGTGCAGGTGAGCGCCACAATCAGGACTGCATACGACCGAGGCACACAGGGCCAACACCCGGCATCATGGTGTGGGGAGCGATCTCCTACACTGGCCGTACACCACTGGTGATCGTCGAGGGGACACTGAATAGTGCACGGTATATCCAAACCGTCATCGAACCCATCGTTCTACCATTTCTAGACCGGCAAGTAACTTGCTGTTCCAACAGGACAATGCACGTCCGCATGTATCCCGTGCCACCCAACGTGCTCTAGAAGGTGTAAGTCAACTATCCTGGCCAGCAAGATCTCCGGATCTGTCCCCCATTGAGCATGTCTGGGACTGGATGAAGTGTCGTCTCACGCGGTCTGCACGTCCAGCACGAACGCTGGTCCAACTGAGGCGCCAGGTGGAAATGGCATGGCAAGCCGTTCCACAGGACTACATCCAGCATCTCTACGATCGTCTCCATGGGAGAATAGCAGCCTGCATTGCTGCGAAAGGTGGATATACACTGTACTAGTGCCGACATTGTGCATGCTCTGTTGCCTGTGTCTATGTGCCTGTGGTTCTGTCAGTGTGATCATGTGATGTATCTGACCCCAGGAATGTGTCAATAAAGTTTCCCCTTCCTGGGACAATGAATTGACGGTGTTCTTATTTCTATTTCCAGCAGTGTATTTACCCGGGCACAGTTTATCAAAAAGATCTTCCGGGCGGGGTAAAGTATAGGTTGCAATCACTAATTGTGGATTCACTGTTGCCTTGAAGTCCACACAAAGTCTCAATTTTCCGAAAGTTTTCGGCAAAATTACTAAGGGTGAGGTCCAGAGAGAAGCTTGCACACGTTCAATGACAACTTGTGATTCTAAATCGTATAATGTTCTTGCGACGTCATCACGCAATGCGTGAGGAACATTGCGCGCTCTGAAAAATTTCGGTTGCACGTTGACTTTCAGTTCCTAATGTGCTTCATAGTTCTTAGCGCAACCAAGGCCCGGTGCAAAAATGTCTGCAAATTCTTCACACAGACGAGACACACTGTCTGAAGGCACAGTCTGATTCACTGATAGGACCTGAATTACAATAGACAAGTTAAACAATTGAAATTAATCGAAACCAAATAAGTTCACTGCAGAAGAAGAACGAAGAACGTAAAATGACACAAGTTTTGTTTGTCCCTTGTATGTGGCAAGAAGGCTGCACTGTCCTAACACAGGGATATTCTGACCTGAATAACTATGTAACTTAACATTTGCGGCACGCAACGGAGGTTTGTCCAGTTGATTGTACGTGTCGTGATTGATCAATGAAACAGCAGCTCCGGTATCGAGCTGGAATGGTATGACCTTGCTATTAAAGTCCAAATCTACAAAAAGATAATTGTCCTGCTGACGACAAGAGTGACTGTCTCGTGCAATTTGAACTGATACAGGTACAGCATCACTTGCTAATTGACGTGATTTCCGGCGACGTCGACGCACACGTTTTGTGGGACGAACACAGTCACTGTTAGAGATAGTGACACTGGACGAAGCAGAATTAACTACATGAATGTCCATGGGCGAAGGTCCACGAGCCTGAGTGTCCTTGGTTCGATTCCGCCGCGAAGCAAAGGGCCGGGAATGCTGTGATTGTCTGATCTGAGCTTTTTCTGGCAAGCACTTTGAACATGTCATTTTTTATTACAGTAAAAACAAATAGCTTGGCGTGACAGGCAAGTGTCACGCGAATGTGTAGTTGCACACCGTGGGCATGATTTCACTGCATTTGTATGCTTGCGCGGCACACCTGATTTAGAGCGTGGCGGCAGCTGCGTGGACGTGCGCGAGGGCAGTTTATCGGTCCGCGCAGCGCGCCCGGCGGGCCGGTTAACTTGACACACGGCTGACGAAGTTGCAAATGATTCCTGAGCAAAGTCAAGCATGTCTTGTCTATCCAATATGTCTATCACTTGTTGAAGGGAGGGATTAACTAGTTTCAAAATCTGCTCCCGTATACGAACATCAGAAACGTTCTGTGCTATTGCATCACGTACCATAGTATCTGAATAAGGGAGTCCACATTCACACTCAAAAGCACAATCCCTTGTAAGGCATTGCAATGTTGCAACCCACTCCCTATTAGTTTGACCGGCCGTACGTTTTGTACGAAAGAAAGTATACCTTTTTGCAACGACATTGACTGTTTCCTTGAAATAGGCATCCAATGCAGACAAAATTTATTCGTAGGACAGAGTCGCTACGTCGCGTCGGGGAAACAATTTCACTATCACACGGTAGGTGGACACACCGACACACGAAAGCAAAAACGGCTGCCGCCCATTATCTTGAATTCTGTAGGCGGCGAGATGGAATCCAAATTGGCGTGACCACTCCATCCATGATTCCTGGGCTGAATCAAAAGGCCGAAACTGGGGTGCAACTGCGTGTTGTGGCTGCGGTAGCGGTGAAGCGGCGGCGGCCGCAACGTTTTGCTGTGCACGATGACCCTGGACGAGCTGTCCAAGGGCATCCAATAAGGCCTGCGTCTGCTGATTCTGCAAGCGATAAAATTCGGACAGTACATCTGGCGAAGCCATGACATGTAAATGTAAGCAATTAGAAAGAACAAGACCCATTTCCGTTGACTCGTCGCCAACTGTTGTGGCGTAGCACGACAGCCACGCCATGGAAGTAGCCGAAAGGCACGCGTTTAGCAGGCCAGTTATAGGTCTGTAACTGGATACGTAATGAATATTATAAAGAAAAGTACGTAGCTACTGTAATACTTAACTTTATTGCATTCTTGGTTTTGTGGCGGTGTTCGTAGCGACAAACAATTTGCTGTAGAAACGGCTTACGAAGTCACCGCCACACTTTTAACAGCGGGCCGACCGGTCCGCTGGAACAGTGAACAGAAAGATGAAAACCCAAACACTCTGATTAAATAAAAGTCGGTACTTATCTTTATTGACGAAGATACAGAAACACAATAGTGAACTCCGTGTCTACAGAAATCTGTCTAGTTCTAGTCGGAGCGGCTAGGACAGTGTCGGCTGACGACAAACAACAACTCTGCTGCGATGAACACACAACTGACTAGCAAATACACAATTCGGTGGCGAGTATACAACTGAGCGGCGAATACAGAAATGTCCTAGCGCTCGCGACTCCAGCGCTTAAGAAGCCAGAAGCCAGTGGTGGCGCGCGCTGACTTGCGGCGATTTGCTGTCTCGCTGGCGCTGCTTATGCAGACAGCGTCCGGACTTTGATGCTGCCAATCTTTTGGCAGCGGGCTCGGGTGGCATTACTGGCTAGGATATAACAAATATTATCGGAATTGAATACTAATTGCACAATGCCGACAAATGTTCGAAAAGACTGGGTCTTCTTACCGTCTACGTTTTGAGCCTTTCCTGTGAAACCAGTTTTAGATTCCGATGCTTTTCTTCAGGTTTACTGTATCTCTTGGACCTTCACTTTGACGATGAAACACAAATATTGCCACGGAATTGAAAATAAAAGGCTCAATGCCGACTTCAGTACAAGAAGACTGACTTTTCTTAGTGTCTATGTTTTGAGCCTTTCCTGTGTCACCAGTTTTAGATTCTGATGCACAACTGCAGGTTTACCGTATCTCTTCGACCTTCACATTGAAGATGAAACACAGTAATTGCAACTAAATTAAATACAAAAGCCACAATGCGGTCTTAAGTAGAAGAAGACTGACTTTTCTTAGTATCTAGGTTCTGAGCCTTTCTCTGAGACCAGCTTTAGATTCCGATGCTTCACTTCAGGTTTACTGTATCCCTTGGACCTTCACTTTGACGATGGAACACAGATATTGCATCGGAACTAAATACAAAAGGCATAATGCCGACTTAAGTACAAGAAGACTGAAGCTTCTTACTATCTATGATTTGAGCCTTTCCTGTGAAACCAGTTTTAGATTCCGATGCTTCACTTCGAGTTTACCGTATACCTTGGACCTTCACATCGACGATGAAACACAGAAATTGCATCGGGATTAATTACAATATGCACAATGCCGACTTAAGAACGAGAGGACTGACTTTCTTAGTGATTATGTTTCAAGCCTTTCCTGAGTCACCAGTTTTAGATTCCGATGCACAACTGCTTGTTTACTGTATCCCTTGGAACTTCACATTCACGATTTAACACAGAAATTGCATCGGAATTAAATACATACGGCACAGTGCCGACTTAAGTACATTAAGACTGAGTCCTCTCACCGTCTATGATTTGAGCTTTTCCTGTGAGACCAGTTTTAGTTTCCGTTCCTTCCCTTCAGGTTTACTGTATCACTTGGAGCTTCACATTGACGATGAAACACAGAGATTGCATCGGAATTAATTACAAAAGGCACAATGCCAACTTAAGTACAAGAAGACAGACCTTTTTAGTGTCTATATTTCTAGCCTTACCTGTGTCACCAGTTTTAGATTCCGATGCACAACTGCAGGTTTACAGTACCTCTTGGACGTTCACATTGACGATGAATTGCAGAAATTGCATCGTAACTAAATACAAAAGGCACAATGCCGACTTAAGTTCTAGAAGACTGACTTCTCTTAGTGTCTATGTTCTGAGCCTTCTCTATGACACCAGTTTTAGATTCCGATGCGCAACTGCTGGTTTACTGTATTCCTGGGACCTTCACATTGACGATGAAACACAGTAATTGCATCGGAATTAAATACAAAAGGCTCAATGCCCACTTAAGTACAAGACGACTGACTTTTCTCAGTGTCTATGTTTTGCGCCTCTCCTGTGAGACTAGTTTTAGATTCCTATGTTTCACGTCCAATTTACCGTATCACTTGGACCTTCACTTTGCCGATGAAACACAGAAATAGCATCGGAAATAAATACAAAAGGCGCAATGCAAACTTAAGTACAAGAAGACTGAGTCTTCCTACTGTCTATGTTTTGAGCCTTTCCTGTGAAACCAGTTTTAGATTCCGATGCTTCACTTCAGGTTTACTGTATCCCTTGGACCCTCATATTGACGATGAAGCACAGTAACTCCATCGGAATTAAGTATAAAAGGCACAATGCCCACTTAAGTACAAGACGACAGACTTTTCTTAGTGTCTATGTTTTAAGCCTTTCCTGTGAATCCCGTTTTAGAGTCCGATGCTTCACTTCAGGTTTACAGTATCCCTTGGCCCCACACTTTGACGATGAAACACAAACATTGCATCGGAATTAAATACAAAGTGCACAATGTCGTCTTAAGTAAAAGGAGACTGACTTTTCTTAGTGTCTATGTTATGAGCCTTTCCTGTGAGACCAGTTTTAGATTCCGATGCTTCACTTCAGGTTTACTGTATCCCTTGGCCCTTCATTTTGACGATGAAGCACTGTAATTGCATCGGAATTAAATACAAAAGGCATAATGCCGACTTAAGTACAAGAAGACTGAAGCTTCTTACTATCTATGATTTGAGCCTTTCCTGTGAAACCAGTTTTATATTTCGATGCTTCACTTCGAGTTTACCGTATACCTTGGACCTTCACATCGACGATGAAACACAGAAATTGCATCGGGATTAATTACAATATGCACAATGCCGACTTAAGTACGAGAGGACTGACTTTCTTAGTGTTTATGATTCAAGCCTTTCCTGAGTCACCAGTTTTAGATTACGATGCACAACTGCTAGTTTACTGCATCCCTTGGAACTTCACATTCACGATTTAACACAGAAATTGCATCGGAATTAAATACATACGGCACAGTGCCGACTTAAGTACATTAAGACTGAGTCCTCTTACCGTCTATGATTTGAGCTTTTCCTGTGAGACCAGTTTTAGTTTCCGTTGCTTCACTTCAGGTTTACTGTATCACTTGGACCTTCACATTGACAATGAAACACAGAGATTGCATCGGAATTAATTACAAAAGGCACAATGCCGACTTAAGTACAAGAAGATTGACTTTTTTAGTGTCTATATTTCTAGCCTTACCTGTGTCACCAGTTTTAGATTCCGATGCACAACTGCAGGTTTACAGTACCTCTTGGACCTTCACATTGACGATGAATTGCAGAAATTGCATCGTAACTAAATACAAAAGGCACAATGCCGACTTAAGTTCAAGAAGACTGACTTTTCTTAGTGTCTATGTTTTGAGCCTTTTCTAAGACACCAGTTTTAGATTCCGAAGCGCAACTGCTGGTTTACTGTATCCCTTGGACCTTCATATTGACGATGAAGCACAGTAACTCCATCGGAATTAAGTGTAAAATGCACAATGCCCACTTAAGTACAAGACGACAGACTTTTCTTAGTGTCTATGTTGTAAGCCTTTCCTGTGAATCCAGTTTTAGAGTCCGATGCTTCACTTCAGGTTTACAGTTTCCCTTGGCCCTACACTTTGACGATGAAACACAAAAATTGCATCGGAATTAAATACAAAGTGCACAATGTCGTCTTAAGTAAAAGGAGACTGACTTTTCTTAGTGTCTATGTTATGAGCCTTTCCTGTGAGACCAGTTTTAGATTCCGATGCTTCACTTCAGGTTTACTGTATCCCTTGGCCCTTCATTTTGACGATGAAGCACTGTAATTGCATCGGAATTAAATACAAAAGGCACAATGCCGACTTAAGTTCAAGAAGACTGACTTTTCTTAGTGTCGATGTTTTGAGCCTTTTCTATGGCACCAGTTTTAGATTCCGATGCGCAACTGCTGGTTTACTGTATCCCTGGGACCTTCACATTGACGATGAAACACAGTAATTGCATCGGAATTAAATACAAATGGCACAATGCCCACTTACGTACAAGACGACTGACTTTTCTCAGTGTCTATGCTTTGCGCCTCTCCTGTGAGACTAGTTTTAGATTCCTATGCTTCACGTCCAATTTACCGTATCACTTGGACCTTCACTTTGCCGATGAAACACAGAAATAGCATCGGAAATAAATACAAAAGGCGCAATGCCAACTTAAGTACAAGAACACTGAGTCTTCTTACTGTCTGTGATTCGAGCCTTATCTGTCACCAGTTTTAGATTCTGATGCTTCACTTCCGATTTACTGTATCCCTTGGACCCTCACTTTGACGATGAAACACAAATATTGCATCGGAATTAAATACAAAAGGCACTATGTCGTCTTAAGTAAAAGGAGACTGACTTTTCTTAGTGTCTATGTTATGAGCCTTTCCTGTGAGACCAGTTATAGATTCCGATGCTTCACTTCATGTTTACTGTATCCCTTGGCCCTTCATTTTGACGATGAAGCACTGTAATTGCATCGGAATTAAATACAAAAAGCACAATGCCGACTAAAGTACAAGTAGACTGACTTTTCATAATGTCTATGTTTTCAATCTTTTGTGTGAGACCAGTTTTAGATTCTGATGCTTCACTTCAGGTTTACTGTATCCCTTGGACCGCCACTTTGACGATGAAACACAAAATTTGCATCGGAATTAAATACAAATTGCACAATGTCGCCTTTAGTACAAGAAGACTGACTTTTCCTAATGTCTATGTTTAAGCCTTTCCTGTGTCAACAGATTCAGTTTGCAATGCCCGACTGCAGGTTTACTGTATCCCTAGGACCTTCACTTTGACGATGAAACACAGTAATTGCACCGGAATTGAATACAAATTGCACAATGCCGACAAATGTAGAAGAAGACTGAGTCTTCTTACTGCCTATGTTTTAACCCTTTCCTGTGAAACCAGTTTTAGATTCCGATGCTTTTCTTCAGGTTTACTGTATCTCTTGGACCTTCACTTTCACGATGAAACACAAATATTGACACAGAATTAAAAATAAAAAGGTCAATGCCGACTTAAGGACAAGAAGACTGACTTTTCTTAGTGTCTATGTTTTGAGCCTTTCCTGTGTCACCAGTTATAGATTCCGATGCACAACTGCTTGTTTACTGTATACCTGGGACCTTCACTTTGCCGATGAAACACAGAAATAGCATCGGAAATAAATACAAAAGGCGCAATGCCAACTTAAGTACGAGAAGACTGAGTCCTCCTACTGTCTATGTTTTGAGCCTTTCCTGTGAAACCAGTTTTAGATTCCGATGCTTCACTTCAGGTTTACTGTATCCCTTGGACCTTCAAATTGACGATGAAGCACAGTAACTCCATCGGAATTAAGTGTAAAAGGCACAATGCCCACTTAAGTACAAGACGACAGACTTTTCTTAGTGACTATGTTTTAAGCCTTTCCTGTGAATCCAGTTTTAGAGTCCGATGCTTCACTTCAGATTTACAGTATCTCTTGGCCCTACACTTTGACAATGAAACACAAACATTGCATCGGAATTAAATACAAATGGCACAATGCCGACTTAAGTACAAGAACACTGAGTCTTCTTACTGTCTATGATTCGAGCCTTATCTGTGTCACCAGTTTTAGATTCCGATGCTTCACTTCCAATTTACTGTATCCCTTGGACTCTCACTTTGACGATGAAACACAAAAATTGCATCGGAATTAAATACAAAAGGCACAATGTCGTCTTAAGTAAAAGGAGACTGACTTTTCTTAGTGTCTATGTTATGAGCCTTTCCTGTGAGACCAGTTTTAGATTCCGATGCTTCACTTCAGGTTTACTGTATCCCTTGGCCCTTCATTTTGACGATGAAGCACTGTAATTGCATCGGAATGAAATACAAAAGGCACAATGCCGACTGCAGGGGAAGAAAACTGACTTTTCTTAGTGTCTATGTTTTGAGCTTTTACTGTGTCACCAGTTTTAGATTCCGATGCACAACTGCAGAATTACTGTATCCCTTCGACCTTCACATTGACGATGAAACACAGAAATTGCATCGGAATTACATACAAAGGGCACAATGCCGAGTTAATTACAAGAGGACTAAGTCTTCTTACCGTCAATGATTTGAGCCTTTCCTGTGAGACCTGTTTTGGATTCCGATTCTTCATTTCAGCTATACTGTCTCCCTTTGACCTTCCCTTTGCCTATGAGACACAAAAATTACATCGGAATGAAATACAAAAGTCACAATGCCGACTTAAGTTCAAGTAGACTAAGTATTCTTACTGACAATTTTTTGAGGCTTCCTTGTGAGACCGGTTTTAGATTCTGATGCTTCACTTCAGGTTTGCTGTATGATTTCGACATTCACATTGACAATGAAACACAGTAAATGCTTTGGAATTAAATACAAAAGGCACAATGCAGACTTAAGTACAAGAAGACCGACTTTTCTTAGTGTCTATGTTTTCAACCTTACCTGTGAGGCCAGTTTTAGATTCCGATGCTCCACGTCAGGTTTACTGTATCCCTTGGACCTTCACTTTGAATATGAAACACAAAAATTGCATCGGAATTAAATGCAAAAGGCACAATGCCGACTTAAGTACAAGAAGACTGAGTCTTCTAACTGTCTATGCTTTGAGCCTTTCCTGTGTCACCAGTTTTAGATTCCGATGCTTCACTTTAAGTTTTCTGTATCCCTTGGACCTTCACATTGACGATGAAAGACAGAAATAACATCGGAATTAAATACAAAAGGCACAATGCCGACTTAAGTACAAGAAGACTGACATTTCTTAGTGTCTATGATTCGAGCCTTCCCTGTGTCACTAGTTTTAGATTCCGATGCACAACTTCTGGTTTACTGTATCCCTTGGACCTTCACTTTGATGATGAAGCACAGAAATTCATCGGTATTAATAACAAAAGGCACAATACCGACCTAAGTACACGAAGACTGACTTTGCTTAGTGTGTATGCTTGAGCCTTTCCTGTGAGACGAGTATTAGATTTTGATGCTTCACTTCAGGTTTATTGTGTTCGTTGGACTTTCATTTTGACGATGAAGCACATTAATTGCATCGTAATTAAATTCAAAACGCACAATGCCGTCTTAAGTACAAGAAGACTGACTTTTCATAGTGCCTATGCTTTGGGCCTTTCCTGTGAGACCAGTTTTAGATTCAGACGCTTCATTTCAGGTTTACTGAATCCCTTGGACCTTCACTTTGACGATGATGCACAAAATATTGCATTGGAATTAAATACAAAAGGCAAAAGGCCGACTTAAGCACCAGAACACTTTGTCATCATACTGTCTATGATTTGAGCCTTTCCTGTGAGACCAGTGTTAGTTTCCGATGCTTCACTTCAGGTTTACTGTGTTCCTTGGACCTTCATTTTGACGATGAAGCACATTAATTGCATCGTAATTAAATTAAAAAGGCACAATGCCGTCTTAAGTACAAGAAGGCTGACTTTTCATAGTGCCTATGCTTTGAGCCTTTCATGTGAGACCAGTAATAGATTCCGATGCCCACTTCAGGTTTATTGAATCCCTTGGACCTTAACAGTGACGATGTGACTTAGAAACTGCATCAGAATTAAATACAAAAAGCACAATGCTGACTAAAGTACAAGAAGACTGAGTTTTCTTACTGTCTATGCTTTGAACCTTTCCTGTGTCACCAGTTTTAGGTTCCAATGCTTCACGTCCAATTTACAGTATACCTTGGACCTTCACTTTGACGATGAAACACAGGAAGTGCATCGGAATTAAATACTAAAGGCACAATGCCGACTTAAGTTCAAGACGACTGTCTTTTCTTAGTGTCTATGCTTTGAGCCTTTTCTATGTCACCAGTTCTACATTCCGATGCACAACTGCTGGTTTACTGTATCCCTTGGACCTTCACATTGACGGTGAAACACAGTAATTGCTTCGGAATTAAATACAATAGGCACAATGAAGACTCAGGTATAAGAAGACTGGCTTTTCCTTGTGTCTATGTTTTACGCCTCACCTGTGAGACTAAGTTTTAGATTCAGATGCTTCACGTCCAATTAACTGCATCCCTTGGATGTTCACTTTGACGATGAAACACAGAAATTGCATCGGAATTAAATACAAAACGTAAAATGCTGACTTAAGTACAAGAAGACTGAGACATCTTACTCTCCATGTTTTGAGCCTTTCCTGTGAGACCAGTTTTACATTCCGATGCCCCACCTCAGGTTTACTGTATCCCTTGGACCTTCACTTGGACACTGAAACACAGAAATTGCATCGGAAATCAATACAAAAATCACAATGACGACTTAAGTACAAGAAGACTGAGTCTTCTTTCCGTCCATGTGTTGAGCCTTCACTGTGAGACCAGTTTTGGATTCCGATGCTTCACGTCAGGTTAACTGTATCCCTTGGTCCTTCACAGTGACGATCGGAATTAAATATAAAAGTCACAATGCCGACGTAAGTACAAGATGACTGAGTCTTCTAACTGTCTATGCTTTAAGCCTTTCCCGTGTCACCAGTTTTTTATTCCGATGCTTCACCTCAGGTTTACTGTATCCCTTAAACCTTCACTTTGACGATGAAACACAGAAATTGCATCGGGATTCAATACGAAAGGGACAATGCCGACTTAAGTACAAGTGGACTGAGTCTTCTTACTGTCTATTTTCTGAACATCCCCTGTGAGACCCGTTTTAGATACCGATGCTTCACGTCAGGTTTACTGTATCCCTTAGATCTTCACATTGACGATGAAACACAGAAATTGCAACGGAATTAATTACAAAATTCACAATGCCGACTTAAGTACAAGATGATTGACTTTTCTTAGAATCTATGAATCGAGCCAATACTGTGTCACCAGTTTTAGATTCCGATGTACAACTGCAGGTTTCCAGTACCACTTCGACCTTCACATTTACGATAAAACACAGAAAATGCATCGGAATTAAGTACAAATGGCACAATGCCGACTTAAGTTCAGGAAGACTGACTTTTCTTAGTGTCTATGGTTTGAGCATTCTTTATGTCACGAGTTTTAGATTCCGATGCACAACTGCTGGTGTTCTGTATCCCTTGGACCTTCATATTGACGATGAAACGCAGAAATTGCATCGGAATTAAATACAAATGGCACAATGAAGACTTAAGTTCAAGTAGACTAAGTATTCTTACTGACAATTTTTTGAGGCTTCCTTGTGAGACCGGTTTTAGATTCTGATGCTTCACTTCAGGTTTGCTGTATGATTTCGACATTCACATTGACAATGAAACACAGTAAATGCTTTGGAATTAAATACAAAAGGCACAATGCAGACTTAAGTACAAGAAGACCGACTTTTCTTAGTGTCTATGTTTTCAACCTTACCTGTGAGGCCAGTTTTAGATTCCGATGCTCCACGTCAGGTTTACTGTATCCCTTGGACCTTCACTTTGAATATGAAACACAAAAATTGCATCGGAATTAAATGCAAAAGGCACAATGCCGACTTAAGTACAAGAAGACTGAGTCTTCTAACTGTCTATGCTTTGAGCCTTTCCTGTGTCACCAGTTTTAGATTCCGATGCTTCACTTTAAGTTTTCTGTATCCCTTGGACCTTCACATTGACGATGAAAGACAGAAATAACATCGGAATTAAATACAAAAGGCACAATGCCGACTTAAGTACAAGAAGACTGACATTTCTTAGTGTCTATGATTCGAGCCTTCCCTGTGTCACTAGTTTTAGATTCCGATGCACAACTTCTGGTTTACTGTATCCCTTGGACCTTCACTTTGATGATGAAGCACAGAAATTCATCGGTATTAATAACAAAAGGCACAATACCGACCTAAGTACACGAAGACTGACTTTGCTTAGTGTGTATGCTTGAGCCTTTCCTGTGAGACGAGTATTAGATTTTGATGCTTCACTTCAGGTTTATTGTGTTCGTTGGACTTTCATTTTGACGATGAAGCACATTAATTGCATCGTAATTAAATTCAAAACGCACAATGCCGTCTTAAGTACAAGAAGACTGACTTTTCATAGTGCCTATGCTTTGGGCCTTTTCTGTGAGACCAGTTTTAGATTCAGACGCTTCATTTCAGGTTTA
The DNA here is from genome assembly GCF_021461385.2 of Schistocerca piceifrons. Lineage (NCBI taxonomy): Eukaryota > Metazoa > Arthropoda > Insecta > Orthoptera > Acrididae > Schistocerca > Schistocerca piceifrons. The sequence goes on along the minus strand of NC_060140.1, from coordinate 42,826,058 downwards.
CTGAATCCCTTGGACCTTCACTTTGACGATGATGCACAAAATATTGCATTGGAATTAAATACAAAAGGCAAAAGGCCGACTTAAGCACCAGAACACTTTGTCATCATACTGTCTATGATTTGAGCCTTTCCTGTGAGACCAGTGTTAGTTTCCGATGCTTCACTTCAGGTTTACTGTGTTCCTTGGACCTTCATTTTGACGATGAAGCACATTAATTGCATCGTAATTAAATTAAAAAGGCACAATGCCGTCTTAAGTACAAGAAGGCTGACTTTTCATAGTGCCTATGCTTTGAGCCTTTCATGTGAGACCAGTAATAGATTCCGATGCCCACTTCAGGTTTATTGAATCCCTTGGACCTTAACAGTGACGATGTGACTTAGAAACTGCATCAGAATTAAATACAAAAAGCACAATGCTGACTAAAGTACAAGAAGACTGAGTTTTCTTACTGTCTATGCTTTGAACCTTTCCTGTGTCACCAGTTTTAGGTTCCAATGCTTCACGTCCAATTTACAGTATACCTTGGACCTTCACTTTGATGATGAAACACAGGAAGTGCATCGGAATTAAATACTAAAGGCACAATGCCGACTTAAGTTCAAGACGACTGTCTTTTCTTAGTGTCTATGCTTTGAGCCTTTTCTATGTCACCAGTTCTACATTCCGATGCACAACTGCTGGTTTACTGTATCCCTTGGACCTTCACATTGACGGTGAAACACAGTAATTGCTTCGGAATTAAATACAATAGGCACAATGAAGACTCAGGTATAAGAAGACTGGCTTTTCCTTGTGTCTATGTTTTACGCCTCACCTGTGAGACTAAGTTTTAGATTCAGATGCTTCACGTCCAATTAACTGCATCCCTTGGATGTTCACTTTGACGATGAAACACAGAAATTGCATCGGAATTAAATACAAAACGTAAAATGCTGACTTAAGTACAAGAAGACTGAGACATCTTACTCTCCATGTTTTGAGCCTTTCCTGTGAGACCAGTTTTACATTCCGATGCCCCACCTCAGGTTTACTGTATCCCTTGGACCTTCACTTGGACACTGAAACACAGAAATTGCATCGGAAATCAATACAAAAATCACAATGACGACTTAAGTACAAGAAGACTGAGTCTTCTTTCCGTCCATGTGTTGAGCCTTCACTGTGAGACCAGTTTTGGATTCTGATGCTTCACGTCAGGTTAACTGTATCCCTTGGTCCTTCACAGTGACGATCGGAATTAAATATAAAAGTCACAATGCCGACGTAAGTACAAGATGACTGAGTCTTCTAACTGTCTATGCTTTAAGCCTTTCCCGTGTCACCAGTTTTTTATTCCGATGCTTCACCTCAGGTTTACTGTATCCCTTAAACCTTCACTTTGACGATGAAACACAGAAATTGCATCGGGATTCAATACGAAAGGGACAATGCCGACTTAAGTACAAGTGGACTGAGTCTTCTTACTGTCTATTTTCTGAACATCCCCTGTGAGACCCGTTTTAGATACCGATGCTTCACGTCAGGTTTACTGTATCCCTTAGATCTTCACATTGACGATGAAACACAGAAATTGCAACGGAATTAATTACAAAATTCACAATGCCGACTTAAGTACAAGATGATTGACTTTTCTTAGAATCTATGAATCGAGCCAATACTGTGTCACCAGTTTTAGATTCCGATGTACAACTGCAGGTTTCCAGTACCACTTCGACCTTCACATTTACGATAAAACACAGAAAATGCATCGGAATTAAGTACAAATGGCACAATGCCGACTTAAGTTCAGGAAGACTGACTTTTCTTAGTGTCTATGGTTTGAGCATTCTTTATGTCACGAGTTTTAGATTCCGATGCACAACTGCTGGTGTTCTGTATCCCTTGGACCTTCATATTGACGATGAAACGCAGAAATTGCATCGGAATTAAATACAAATGGCACAATGAAGACTTAAGTACAAGTCGACTGAATCTTCTCACCGTCTATTTCTTTAACCTTCCCAGTGAGACCAGTTTTAGAGTCCGATGCTTCACGTCAGGTTTACTGTATCCCTTGGACCTTCACATTGACGATGACACACAGAAATTGCTTCGGAATCAAATATAAAAGGCACAATGCCCACTTAAGTGCAAGAAGACTGAGTCTTCTTACTGTCTATGCTTTGAGCCTTTCCTGTCTCACTAGTTTTTGATTCCGATGCTTCATTTCAGTTTTAGTGTCCCCCTTGGACCTTTACCTTGACTATGAAACACAAATATTGCATCGGAATTAAATACAAATGGCACAATGCCGACTTAAATACAAGTAGACTGAGTCTTCTTACTGTCTCTTTTTTGAGCATTCCCTGTGAGACCAGTTTTAGATTTCGATGCTTGACGTCAGGTTTACTGTATCCCTTGGAACTTCACATTGACGATGAAACACAGAAATTGCATCGGAATTAATTACAAAATGCACAATGCCTTTTTATGTACAAGAGGATAGACTGTTCTTAGTGTCTATGGTTCGAGCCTCTACTGTGTCACCAGTTTTAGATTCCGATGCACAACAGCAAGTTTACTGAACCCCTTCGACCTTCACATTTACGATGAAACACAGAAAATGCATCGGAATTAAATACAAATGGCACAATGCCGACTTAAGTACAAGGAAGCTATCTTTTCTTAGTGACTATGTTTGAACCGTCTCTGTGAGACCAGTTTTTGATTCCGATGCTTCACTTCAGGTTTACTGTATCCCTTGTACCTTCACTTTGACGATGATAGACAGAAATTGCATCGGAATTAAATGCAAAAGGCACAATGCCGACTTAACTACAAGAGCACTGAGTCTTCTTACTGTTTATGCTTTGAGCCTCTCCTGTGTCACAAGTTTTAAGTTCCGATGCTTCAAGTCCAGTTTGCTGGATCCCTTGGACCTTCACTTTGGCGATGAAACACGAAAATTGCATTGGAATTAAATGCAAAAGGCACAATGCCAACTTAAGTAGGAGAAGTCTAAGTCTTCTTACCATCAATGCTTTGAGCCTTTCGTGTGAGACCAGTTTTAGATTCCGATGCCCAACTTCAAGTTTACTGCATCCCTTGGACCTTCACATTGACGATGAATTAAATAAATTGCATCAAAAATAGGTACAAAAGGCACAATGCCGACTTAAGTACAAGAAGACTGACTTTTCTAAGTGTCTATGCCTCGACCCTTTCCTGTGTCACCAGTTTTAGATTCCGATGCACAACTGCACGTTTACTGTATCCCTTGGATTTTCACATTCACGATGAAACACAGAAATTGCATTGGAGTTTAATACATTAGGCACAATGCCGATTTAGGTACAAGAAGACTGACTTTTCTTGGTGTCTATATTTCGAGCCTTTTCTATGTCACCAGTTTTAGATTCCGATTCACAACTGCTTGATTTACTGCATCCATTGGATCTTCACATTGACGATGAAACACAGAAATTGCATCAGAATTAATTACAAAATGCACAATGCCGACTTAAGTACAAGAAGACTGACTTTTCATAGTGTCTATGTTTGGAGCCTTTCCTGTGTCTCCAGTTTTAGAATCTGTGGCTTCACGTCAGGTTTACTGTATCCCTTGGACTTTCACATTGACGATGCAGCACAGAAATTGCTTCGGAATAAAATACAAAAGGCAAAATGACGACTTAAGTACATGAAGACTAACTGCTCTTAGTGTCTATGTTTTGGGCCTTTCATGTGTCACCAGTTTTAGATTGAGATGCACAACTGAAGGTTTACTGTATCTCTTGGAAATTCACATTCACGATTAAACACAGAAATTGCATCTGAATTAAATACAAATGGCACAATGCCGACTTAAGTACAAGAAGACTGAGTCCTCTTACCGTCTATGATTTGAGCCTTTCCTCTGAGACCAGTTTTATTTTTCGATGCTGGGATGCAGGTTTACTGTATCACTTGGATATTCACATTGACGATGAAACACAGAAATTGCATCTGATTTAATTACAAAGTGCACAAAGTCGTTTCAAGTACAAGACGACTGACTTTTCTTAGTGAGTGTGTTTCGAGCCTTTACTGTGTCACCAGTTGTAGATTCCGATGCACAACGGCTGGGTTACTGTACCCCTTCGACCTACACATAGACGATGAAACACAGAAAATGCATCGGAATTAAATACAAAAGGCCCAATGCCGACTTATGAACAAGAAGACTGACTTTTCTTAATGTCTATGTTTTGAACCTTCCCTGTGAGACCCGTTTTAGATTCCGATGCTTCACGTCAGGTTTACTGTATCCATTCGGACCGTCACATTGACGATGAAGCACAGAAATGGCAACGGAATTAAATACTAAAGGCACAATGCCGATTTAAGTACAAGAAGACTGACTTTTCATAGTGTCTATGCTTTGAGCCATTCCTGTGTCACCAGTTTTAGATTCCGATGCTTCACTTCAGTTTTACTGTATCCCTTGGACCTTCATATTGACGATGAAACACAGAATTCGCATCAGAATTAAATACAAAAGGCACAATGCAGACTTAAGTACAAGAAGACTGAGTTTTCTCAGTGTCTACGTTTGTCCCTTTCCTGTGTGACCAGTTTTAGATTCTGATGCTTCACTTCAGATTTACTGTATCCCTTGGACAATCATTTTGACGATGAAACACAGTAACTGCATCGGAATTAAATACAAAAGTCACAATAGCGACTTAAGTACAAAAAGACTGACTTTTCACAGTGTCTATGCTTTAAACCTTGTCTGTGACATTAGTTTTAGATTCCGATGCTTCACTTCAGGTTTACTGTATCCCTTGGACCTTCACATTGACGATGACACACAGAAATTGCATCGGAATCAAATATGAAAGGCACAATGCCCACTTAAGTGCAAGAAGACTGAGTCTTCTTACTGTCTATGCTTTGAGCCTTTCCTGTCTCACTAGTTTTTGATTCCGATGCTTCATTTCAGGTTTAGTGTCCCCCTTGGACCTTTACCTTGACTATGAAACACAAATATTGCATCGGAATTAAATACAATTGGCACAATGCCGACTTAAATACAAGTAGACTGAGTCTTCTTACTGTCTCTTCTTGGAGCATTCCCTGTGAGACCAGTTTTAGATTCCGATGCTTGATGTCAGGTTTACTGTATCCCTTGGAACTTCACATTGACGATGAAACACAGAAATTGCATCGGAATTATTTACAAAATGCACAATGCCGATTTATGTACAAGAGGATAAACTGTTCTTAGTGTCTATGGTTCGAGCCTCTACTGTGTCACCAGTTTTAGATTCCGATGCACAACAGCAAGTTTACTGTACCCCTTCGACCTTCACATTTACGATGAAACACAGAAAATGCATCGGAATTAAATAAAAATGGCACAATGCCGACTTAAGTACAAGTAAGCTATCTCTTCTTAGTGACTATGTTTGAACCGTCACTGTGAGACCAGATTTAGATTCCGATGCTTCACTTCAGGTTTACTGTATCCCTTGGACCTTCACTTTGACGATGAAACACAGAAATTGCATCGGAATTAAATACGAAAAGCACAATACCGACTTAAGTACAAGAAGACTGAGTTTAATTAACGTTTATGTTTTGTGCCTTTCCCTTAAGACCAGTTTTGGATTCCGATGCTTCATTTCAGGTTTTCTGTCTCCCTGGGACCTTCACTTTGAGTATGAAACACAAATATTGCATCGGAATTGAATACAAATGGCACAATGCCGACTTTAGTACAAGTAGACTGAGTCTTCTTACTGTCTATGCATTGAGCCTTCCCTGTGTCAGCAGTTTTAGATTCCGATGCTTCACTTCGGGTTTACTGTATCCCTTTGGCCCTTCACTTTGACGATGAAACACAGAAATTGGATCGGAATTAAATACAAATGGCACAATGCTGACTTAAGTACATGAAGACTGACTTCTCTTGGTGGCTATGTTATGAGCCTTTTCTGTGTCACCAGTTTTAGATTCCGATTCACAACTGCTTGTTTTACTGCATCCATTGGATCTTCACATTGACGATGAAACACAGAAATTGCATCAGAATTAATTACAAAATGCACAATGCCGACTTAATTACAAGAAGACTGACTTTTCATAGGGTCTATGATTGGAACCTACCCTGTGAGACCAGTTTTAGATTCTGACGCTTCACGTCAGGTTTACTGTATCCCTTGGACCTTCACTTTCACGATGAAACACAGATATTTCATTTGAATTTAATATAAAGGCACAATGCCGACTTATGTACGAGAAGTCAAGTATTCTTACCGTCTATGTTTTGAGCCTTTCCTGTGAGACCAGTTTTAGATTCTGATGCTTCACTTCAAGTTTACTGTATCCCTTGGACCTTCACATTCACGATTAAACACAGACATTGCATCGGAATTATATACATAAGGCACAATGCCGACTTAAGTACAAGAAGACTGACTTTTCTTAGTGTCTTTGTTTTGAGCCTCTCCTGTGAGGCTAGTTTAAGATTCCGATTCTTCACGTTCTAATTACTGTATCCCTTAGACCTTCACTTTGACGATGAATCACAGAAATTGCATCGGAATTAAATGCAAAAGGCACAATGCCGACTTAACTACAAGAGCACTGAGTCTTCTTACTGTTTATGCTTTGAGCCTCTCCTGTGTCACAAGTTTTAAGTTCCGATGCTTCAAGTCCAGTTTGCTGGATCCCTTGGACCTTCACTTTGGCGATGAAACACAAAAATTGCATCGGAATTAAATGCAAAAGGCACAATGCCAACTTAAGTACGAGAAGTCTAAGTCTTCTTACCATCGATGCTTTGAGCCTTTCGTGTGAGACCAGTTTTAGATTCCGATGCCCAACCTCAAGTTTACTGCATCCCTTGGACCTTCACATTGACGATGAATTAAAGAAATTGCATCGGAATTAAGTACAAAAGCACAATGCCGACTTAAGTACAAGAAGACTGAGTCTTCTTACCGTCTATGATTTGAGCCTTTCCTCTGAGACCAGTTTTATTTTCCGATGCTGGGCTGTAGGTTTACTGTATCACTTGGACATTCACATTTACGATGAAACACAGAAATTGCATCTGATTTAATTACAAAGTGCACAATGTCGTTTCAAGTACAAGACGACTGACTTTTCTTAGTGAGTATGTTTCGAGCCTTTACTGTGTCACCAGTTATAGATTCCGATGCACAACTGCTGGGTTACTGTACCCCTTCGACCTACACATAGACGATGAAACACAGAAAATGCATCGAAATTAAATACAAAAGGCCCAATGCCGACTTATGAACAAGAAGACTGACTTTTCTTAATGTCTATGTTTTGAACCTTCCCTGTGAGACCCGTTTTAGATTCCGATGCTCCACGTCAGGTTTACTGTATCCATTCGGACCGTCACATTGACGATGAAGCACAGAAATGGCAACGGAATTAAATACTAAAGGCACAATGCCGACTTAAGTACAAGAAGACTGACTTTTCATAGTGTCTATGCTTTGAGCCATTCCTGTGTCACCAGTTTTAGATTCCGATGCTTCACTTCCGGTTTACTGTATCCCTTGGACCTTCATATTGACGATGAAACACAGAATTCGCATCAGAATTAAATACAAAAGGCACAATGCAGACTTAAGTACAAGAAGACTGAGTTTTCTCAGTGTCTACGTTTGTCCCTTTCCTGTGTGACCAGTTTTAGATTCTGATGCTTCACTTCAGATTTACTGTATCCCTTGGACAATCATTTTGACGATGAAACACAAATATTGCATCGGAATTAAATACAAAAGTCCCAATGCCGACTTAAGAACAAGAAGACTGACTTTTCTTAATGTCTATGTTTTAAGCCTTTCCAGTGAGACCAGTTTTAGAATCCGATGCTTCACTTCAGCATTACTGTAACCCTTGGAACTTCACATTGCCAATGAAATACAGATATCGCATCATAATTATATTCAAAAGGCACAATGCCGACTTAAGGACAAGAAGACTGACTTTTCTTAGTGTCTATGTTTCGAGCCTTTCCTGTGCTCCAGTTTTACATTACGATGCTCAACAGCAGGTTTACTGTATGCCTTGGAACTTCACATTCACGATTAAACACAGAAATTGCATCGGAATTAATTACAAAATGCACAATGCCGACTTAAGTACAAGTAGACTGTCTTTTCTTAGTGTCAATGTTTCGAGCCTTTTCTATGTCACCAGTTTTAGATTCTGATGCTCAACTGTTGGTTTACTGTAACCCTTGGACCTTCTCATTGCTGGTGAGACACAGATATCGCATCAGAATTAAATACAAAAGGCACAAAGCCGTCTTAAGTACAAGAAAACTGACTTTTCTTAGTGTCTAATTTTCGAGCCTTTTCTATGTCACCAGTTTTAGATTCCTATGCACAACTGCTGGTTTACTGTATCCCTTGGAACTTCACATTCACGATTAATCACAGAAATTGCATCGGAATTAAATACATAACGCACATTACCGACTTAAGTACTGGAAGACTGAGTCCTCTTACCGTCAATTATTTGAGCCTTTCCTGTGAGACAAGTTATAGATTCCATGCTTCACTTTAGGTTTACCGCATCACTTGGACCTTCACATTGACGATGAACACAGAAAGTGCATCGGAATTAATTACAAAAGGCACAATGCCGACTTAAGTAGGAGTAGACTTACTTTTCTTAGTGTCTATATTACGAGCCATTCCTGTGTCTCCAGTTCTAGATTCCGATGCCTCACTTCACGTTTGCTGTATCTTTTGGACCTTCACATTCACGATGAAACACAGAAATTGCATCGGAATTAATAACAAAAGGCACAATGCCGACTTAAGTGCAAGAAGACTGAGTCCTCTTACCGTCTATTTTTGAGCCTTTCCCGTGTCACCACTTTTAGATTCCGTTGCACTACTGCAGGTTTACTGTATCCCTTGGAACAACACATTCACGATTAAACACAGAAATTGCATCGGAATTAAATACATAATGCACAATACCGACTTTAGTACAGGTAGGCTTAGTCATCTACTGTCTATGTTTTGAGCCTTCCCTGTGAGACCAGTTTTAGATTCCGTGGCTTCACGTCTGGTTTACTGTATCCCTTGGACCTTCACTTTGTCGATGAAACTCAGATATCACATCAGATATAAATACAAAAGGCACAATGCCGACTTAAGTACAAGAAGACTGACTTTTCTTAGTGGCTATGTTTCGAGCGTTTCCTGTGTCCCCAGTTTTAGATTACGACGCACAACAGCAGGTTTACTGTATACCTTGGAACTTCACATTCACGATTAAACACAGGAATTGCATCGGAACTAAATACATAAGGCACAATTCCGACAAGTACAAGAAGAGTGAGTCCTCTTACCACGTATGATTTGAGCCTATGCTGTGAGAGCAGTTTTTGATTCCGATGCTTCACTTCAGATTTATTGTAGCACTTTGACCTTCACGTTGACGACGAAACACAGAAATTGCATCGGAATTAAATACAAAAGGTACAATGCCGACTTAGGTACAAGAAGACTGACTTTTCTTAGTGTCTATGATTTGAGCCTTTCCAGTGAGACCAGTTTTAGATTCTGATGCTTCACTTCAGGTTTTGTGTACCCCTTGGACCTTCATTTCGACAATGAAACACAGTAATTGCATCGGAATTAAGTACAAAGGCACAATGCCGACTTAAGTACAAGAAGACTGACTTTTCATAGTGTCTATGCTTTGAGCCTTTCCCGTGAGACCAGTTTTAGATTCCGATGCTTAGCTTCAGGTTTACTGAATCCCTTGGGATATCACTTTGACGATGAAACACAAATATTGCATCGGAATTAAATACAAAAGGCACAAGGCCGACTTAAGTACCAGATGACTTTGTCATCTTACTGTCTATGTTTGAGCCTTTCCTGTGAGACCAGCTTTTGGATTCCGATGCTTCACTTCAGTATTACTGTATCCCTTGGACCTTCACATTGACGATGAAACACAGATATCGCATCAGAATTAAATACAAAAAGCACAATGCCGCTTAAGTACAAGAAGACTGACTCTTCTTAGTGACTATGTTTCGAGCCTTTCCTGTGTCCCCAGTTTTAGATTACGATGCACAACAGCAGGCTTACTGTATCCCTTGGAACTTCACACTCACGATTAAACACAGAAATTTCATCGGAATTAAATACATAAGGCACAATACCGACTTAAGTACAAGAAGACTGAGTCCTCTTACTGTCTATGATTTCAGCTTTTCTTGTGAGACCAGTTTTAGATTCCGATGCTTCACTTCAGGCGTACTGTATCCCTTGGACCTTCACATTGACGATGAAACATAGAAATTGCCTCGGAATTAATTACCCAAGGCACAATGCCGACTTAAGTACAGGGAGACTGACATTTCTTAGTGTCTATGTTTCGGGCCTTACCTGTGTCTCCAGTTTTAGATTCTGATGCATAACTACAGGTCTACTGTATCACTTGGACGTTCGTTGACGATGAAACACAGTAATTGCATCAGACTGAAATAGAAAAAGCACAATGCCGACTTAAGTACAAGAAGTCTGATTTTTCTTAGTGTCTATGATTTGAGCCTTCCCTGTGAGACCAGTTTAACATTCCGACGCGTCACGTCGGGTTTACTGTATCTCTTGGACCTTCACATTGACGATGAAACACAGAGATTGCATCGGAATTAAATACAAAATTCACAATGCCAACTTAGGTACAAAAAGACTGAGTCTTCTTACCGTCTGTTTTTTGAGCCTTTTCTCTGAGACCAGTTTTAAATTCCGATGCTTCACTTCAGGTTTACTGTATCCGTTGGACCTTCTCATTGACGATAAAGCACAGAAATTGCATCGGAATTAAATAGAATAGGCACAATGCCGTCTTAAGTACAAGAAGACTGACTTTTCTTAGTGTCTAGGTTTCGAGCCTTTCCTGTGTCACCAGTTTTAGATTCCGATGCACAACTGCAGGTTTACTGTATCTTTTGGAACTTCATATTTACGATTAAACATAGAAATTGCATCGGAATTAAATTCGAAAGGCACAATGCCGACTTAAGTACAAGAAGACTGACATTTCATAGTGTCTATGCTTTGATAATTACAAAAGGGACAATGCCGACTTAAGTACAAGAAGACTAACTTTTCTTTGTGTCTATGTTTCGAACCTTACCTGTGAGACCAGTTTTAGATTACGATGCTTCACTTCATGTTTACTGTATCCCTTGGACCTTCACATTGGCGATGAAACACAGCAATTGCATCGGAATCAAAAACAAAAGCCACAACGCCGACTTAAGTACAAGAACACTGAGTTGTCTTACCATCTATGATTTGAGCCTTCGCTGTGAGACCAATTTTAGATTCCGATGCTTCACTTCAGGTATACTGTATCCCTTGGAATTCACTTTGATGATGAAACACAAAAATTGCATCGAAATTAAATACAAAAGGCACCATGCCGACTTAAGTACAAGAAGACTGACTTTTCTTAGTGTCTATGTATTGAGCCTTACCTGTGTCACCACTTTGAGATTCCGTTGCAGAACTGCTGGTTTTCTGTATCCCTTAGACCCTCACATTGAGGATGAAAGATAGTAATTGCATCGGAATTAAATACAAAAGGCACAATGCCGACTTAAGCACAAGAAGTCTGACTATTTTTAGTGTCTATGTTTCGAGCCTTTCCTGTGTCCCAATTTTTAGATTCCGATGCACAACTGCAGGTTTACTGTATGCCTTTGACCTTCACATTGACGATGAAACATAGAAATTAAATCGGAATCAAATACAAAGGGCACAATGCCGACTTAAGTACAAGAAGACTGACTTTTCTTAGTGTCTATGTTTTGAGCCTTTCCAGTGAGACCAGTTTTAGATTCTGAAGCTTCTCTTCAGGTTTTGTGTACGCCTTAGACCTTCATTTTGACGATGAAACACAGAAATCGCATCAGAATTAAATACAAAAGGCACAATGCCGACTTAAGTACAAGATGACTGACTTTTCTTTGTGTCTATGTTTCTGGCCTTTCCTGTGTCTGCAGTTTTAGTTTCCGATGCACAACTGCAGGTTTACTGTATCCCTTGGACCTTCACATTAACGATGAAACACAGTAATTGCATCGGAATAAAATACAAAAGGCACAATGCCGACTTAAGTACAAGAAGACTGACTTCTCTTCGTGTCTATGTTTTGAGCCTCTCCTGTGAGACTAGTTTTAGATTCCGATGCTTCACCACCAATTTACTGTATCCCTAGGAATTTCACTTTGACGATGAAACACAGAAATTGCATCGGAAATAAATACAAAAGGCACAAAGACGACATAAGTACAAGAAGACTGAGTCTTCTTACTGTCTATGATTTGAGCCCTTCTTGTGTCACCAGTTTTGGGTTCCGATGCTCCACGTCCAATTTACTGTATCCCTTGGACCCTCACTTAGACGAAGAAACACAAAAATTGCTTCGGAATTCAATACAAAAGGAACAATGCCGTCTTAAGTACAAGAAGACTAAGTCTTCTGACCGTCTATGTTTTGAGGCTTTCCAGTGAGACCATATTTAGATTCCGATGCTTCACTTCCGGTTTACTGAATCCCTTGGACCTACACGTTGGCGATGAAACACAAAAATTGCATCGCAATTAGATACCAAAGGCACAATGCCGACGTAAGTACAAGAAGACTGACTTCTCTTAGTGTCTATGTTTCGGGTCTTTCCTGTGGCACCAGTTTTAAATTCCGATGCACAACTGCAGGTTTACTGTATCCCTTGGAACTTAATATTTACGATTAAACATAGAAATTGCATCGGAATTAAATACAAAAGGCACAATGCCGACATAAGTACAAGAACACAGAGTCCTCTTACAATCTATGATTTGAGCCTTTCCTGTGAGACCAGTTTTAGATTCCGATGCTTGACTGCAGGTTTACTGTATCATTTGGACCTTCACATTGACAATGAAGCACATAAATTGCATCGGAATTAATTAAAAAAGGCACAATGCCGACGCAAGTACAGAAAGCTTGACTTTTCTTTGTGTCTATGATTTGAGCCTCTCCTGTGAGATCAGTTTTAGATTCCGAAGCTTCACTTCAGGTTTACTGTATCCCTTGGACTTTCACGTTGACGATGAAACACCAAAATAGCATCGGAGTTAATTCCAAAAGGCACAATGCCGACTTAAGTACAAGAAGACCGACTTTTTTTAGTGTCTATGTTCTGAGCCTTTCCTGTGTCACCACTTTCAGATTCCGTTCCACAACTGCAGGTTTTCTACATCCCTTAGACCTTCACATTGACGATGAAAGCCAGTAATTGCATCGGAATTAAATCCAAAAGCCACAATGCCGACTTAAGCACAAGAAGACTGACTGTTCTTAGTGTCTATGTTTTGAGCCTTTCCTGTGAGACCAGTTTTAGACTCCGAAGCACTACTGCAGGTATACTGTATCCCTTGGACCTTCACATTGAAAACGAAACACAGTAATTGCATCGGAATTCAATACAAAAGGCACAGTGCCGACTTAAGAACAAGAAGACTGACTTTTCTTAGTGTCTATGATATGAGCCTTTGCTGTGAGACCAGTTTTAAATTCCGATGCTTCACTTCAGGTGTACTGTATCCCTTGGACCTTCACATTGACGATGAAACACAGTAATTGCATCAGACTTAAATACAAAATGCACAATGCCGACTTAAGTACAAGAAGACTGATTTTTCTTAGTGTCTATGATTTGAGCCTTCCCTGTGAGACCAGTTTTAGATTCCGACGCGTCACGTCGGGATTACTGTATCTCTTGGACCTTCACATTTACGATGAAACACAGAAATTGCATCGGAATTAAATACAAAAGGCACAATGCCGACTTAAGTATAAGAAGACTAAGTCTTCTTACGTCAATGCTTTGAACCATACTTCTGAGACCAGTGTTAGATTCTGATGCTTCACTTCAGGTTAACTGTATCCCTTGGACGTTCACTTTGATGATGAAACGCCGCAATTGCATCGCAATTACATACAAAAGGCACAACGCTAACTTAAGTACAAGAAGACTGAATCTTCTGACTGTCTATGATTTGAGCCTTTGCTGTGAGACCAGTTTTAGATTCCTATGCTTCTCTTCAGGTTTACTGTATCCCTTGGACCTTCACTTCGACGATGAAACACAGAAATTGCACCTGAATTAAATACAAAAGGCGAAATGGCGAATTAAATAGAAGAAGACTTACACTTCTTACCATCTAAATTTTGAGCCTTTCCTGCGAGACCAGTTTTAGATTCCGATGTTTAACTTCAGGTTTACTGTATCCCTTGGATCTTCGCATTGGCGTCGAAACACAAGAATTGCATCAGAATTAAATACAAATGGCACAATGCCAATTTAAGAACGAGAAGACTGACCTTCCTTAGTGTCTATGCTTTGATCCTTTCCTGTGTCACCAGCTTTGGATTCCGATGCACAACTGCAGGTTTACTGTATCCCTTGGATCTTCACATTGGCGATGAAACACAAAAATTGCATCGGAATTAAATACAAAAGGCACAATGCCGACATAAGTACAAGACGACTGACTTTTCTTAGTGTCTATGTTTTGAGCCTTCCCTGTGAAACCAGTTTTAGATTCCGGTGCTTCACTTCAGGTTTACTGTATACCTTGGACCTTCACATTGACGTTGAAACACAGAAATAGCATCGGAATTAAATACAAAATGCACAATGCCAACTTAAGTACGTGAAGACTGACTTTTCTTAGTGTCTATGTTTCGAGCCTGTCCTGTGTCACCAGCTTTAGATTCCGTTGCACAACTGTAGGTTTACTATATCCCTTCGACCCTCTAATTGACGATGAATCACAGAAATTGCGTCGGAATAAAATAAAAAAGGTTTTTTTCCGACTTAAGTACAAGAAGACTAAGTCATCTTACTGTCTATGATTTGAGCCTTCCCTTTGAGACCAATTTTAGATTCCCCATGCTTCACTTCGTGTTTATTGTATCCCTTGGACCTTCGCTTGGACGATGAAACGCCGCAATTGCATCGCAATTAAATACAAAAGGCACAATGCTGACTTAAGTACAAGGAGACTAACTTTTCTTAGAACCTATGTTTTGAGCCTTTCCTGTGTCACCAGATTTAGATTCCGTTGCACAGCTGCAGGTTTACTGTCTCCCTTGGACCTTCACATTGACGATGAAACACAGTAATTGCATCGAAATTACATACAAAAGGCCCATTGCCGACTTAAGTACAAGAAGACTGACTTTTCTCAGTGTCTATGTTTGAGCATTTCCTGTGAGACTGGTTTTATATTCCGATGCTTCACCTGGTGTTTCCTGTATCCCTTGGTCCTGCACATTGACGATGAAGCACACAAGTTGGATCGGAATTAAAAATACAAAATGCACAAGCCGACTTAAGTACAAGAAGACTGAGTCCTCTTACTGTCTATGTTTGTGCCCTTCCTGTGTCAATAGTTTTAGATTCCGATGCTTCACTTCCGGTTTACTGTATGCCTTGGACATTCACTTTGACGACGAAACACAAAAATAGCATAGCAATGAAATACAAAATGCACAATGTCGACTTAGGTACAAGAAGACTGACATTTCTTAGTGTCTATGTTTTGAGCCATTCCTGTGCCACCAGTTTAAGATCCTGTTACACAACTGCTGGTTTACTGTACCCCTTGGACCAACTCATTGACGATGAAATACCGTAATTGCATTGGAATTAAATACAAATGGCAGAATGCCGACTTAAGTACAAGAAGACTGACATTTGTTAGTGTCTAAGCTTTGAGCATTTACTGTGAAACCAGTTTCAGGTTCTGATGCTTCCCTTCAGGTTTACTGTATCCCTTGGACCTTCACTTCGACGATGAAACACAGAAATTGCATCGGAATTAAATACCAAAGGCACAGTGCCGACTTAACTCCAAGGAGACTGCCTCTTCTTACAGTCTAAATTTTGAGCCTTTCCTGTAAGACCAGTTTTAGATTCCGATGCTTAACTTCAGGTTTACAGTATCCCTTGGATCTTCACATTGGCGATGAAACACAAAAATTGCATCGGAATTAAATGCAAAATGCAAAATGCCGACTTAAGTACAAGAAGACTGTCTTTTCTTAGTGTCAATGATTTGAGCTTTTCCTGTGAGACCAGTTTTAGTTTCCGATGCTTCACTTCTGGTTAACTGTTTAGCTTGGACCTTCACTTAGACGATGAAATACAGAAATTGCATCTGAATAAAACACAAAAGGCACAATGCCGACTTAGGTACAAAAATATTGAGTCTTCTTACTGTCTATGTTTGAGCCGTTCCTGTGTGACCAGTTTTAGATTCCGATGCTTCACTTCAGGTTTACTGTATCCCTTGGATCTTCACTTTGACGCTGAAACACAACAATTGCATCGGAATTAAATACAAAAGGTACAATGCCGACTTATGTACAAGAAGTCTGACTTTTCTTAGTGTATATGTTTTGAGCCTATCCTGTGTCACCAGTTTTAGATTCTGATGCACAACTGCCGATTCACGGTATCCCTGGGACCTTCACATTGACGATGAAACACGGAAATTGCATCGGAATTAAATACAAAATGCACAATGCCAACTTAAGTACGAGAAGACTGAGTTTACATAGTGCCTATGTTTTGAGCTTTTCCTGTGTCCCCAGTTTTAGATTACGATGCACGACTGGAGAATTACTGTATCCCTTCGACCATCACATTGACGATGAAACATAGATATTGCATCGGAATTTAATACAAAATGCACACTGCAGACTTAAGTACAAGAAGACTGAGTCTTCTTACTGTCTATGATTTGAGCGTTCCCTGCGAGAAAAGTTTTAGATTCCGATGCTTCGCTTCACGTTAACTGTCTCCCTTGGACCTTCACATCGACGTTGAAACACAGAAATTGCTTCGGAATTAAATACAAAAGCCACAATGCCGATTTAAGTACAAGTAGATTGAGTCTTCTTACTGTCTATGATTTGAGCCGTTCCTGTGAGACCAGTTATAGATTCCGATGCTTCACTTCAGGTTTACAGTATCCCTTGGACCTTCACATTGACGATGTAACACAGAAATTGGATCGGAATTAAATACAAAAGGCACAAGCCGACGTAAGTACAAGAACTCTGAGTCTTCTTACTGTCTATGTTTGAGCCTTTCCTGTGTCACCTGTTTTAGATACCGATGCTTCACTTCCGGTTTACTGTATCCCTTGGACCTTCACATTGACGAAAAAACACTGAAATTGGATTAGAATTAAATACAAGAGGCACAGTGCCGACTTAAGTACAACAACACTGAGTCTTCTTACTGTCTATGTTTAGAGCCATACATCTGAGACCAGTTTCAGATTCCGATGCATCACGTCAGGTTAACTGTATACCTTGGACTTTCACTTTGACGATGAAACATTAAAATTGCAGTTGAATTAAGTACAAAAGTGACAATGCCGACTTAATTACAAGAAGACTGAGTCCTCTTACTGTCTATGCTTTGAGCCTTTCCTTTGAGACAAGTTTTTGATTCCGATGCGCAACTGCACGTATACTGTATCCCTTTTACCTTCACATTGAAAGTGAACCACAGGAATTGCATCGGAATTTAATAGAAAAGGCACAATGTCGACCTAAGTAAAAAAAGGCTGACTTTCCTTCGTGTCTATGTTTCGAACCTGTCCTGTGTCACCAATTTTAGATTCCGATGCACAACTGCAGGATAACTGTATCCCTTGGACCTTCACATTGCCGATGAAACACAGACACTGCATCGGAATTAAATACAAAAGGCACAATGCCGACTTGTATACAAGAAGACTGAGTCTTCTTACTGTCTATGTTTTGAGACTTTCCTGTGAGACCAGTTTTAGATTCCGATGCTTCACTTCAGGTTTACTGTATCCCTAGGTCCTTCAGATTGACAATGAAACACAGAAATTGGACCGGAATTAAATACAAAAGGCACAAAGCCGATTTACGTACAAGAGGACTGATTCGTCTACCGTCTATGTTTTGAGCCGTACTTCTGAGTCCAGTTTTTGATTCCGATTCCACACTTCAGGTTTACTGTATCCCTTGGACCTTCACATTGACGATGAAACACAGAAATTGCATCGGAATGAAGTACAAAAGGCCCGATGCCGACTTAGGTACAAGAGGACTGAGTCTTCTTACTATCTATGTTTTAAGCCTTTCTGGTGAAACCAGTTTTAGATTCGGCTGCTTCACTTCAGGTCAACTGTATCCCTTGGACCTTCACATTGACGATGATACACTGAAATTGCATCAGAATTAAATACAAAAGTCACAAAGCCGACTTAAGTTCAAGAAGACTGACATTTCTTAGTGACCATGTTTTAAGCCTTTCCTGTGAAACCTGTTTGAGATTCTGATGCTTCACTTCAGGTTTACTGTATCCCTAGGTCCTTCACATTGACGATGAAACACAGAATCTGCATCCGAATGAAGTACAAAAGGCACGATGCCGACTTAGGTACAAGTGGACTGAGTCCTCTTACTGTCTACGTTTTGAGCCTTTCTGGTGAGACCAGTTTTAGTTTCCGATGCTTCACTTCGCGTTTACTGAATCCCTTGGACCTTCACATTGACGATGATACTCCGAAATTGCATGAGAAATAAATGCAAAAGGCACAATGCCGACTTAAATTCAAGAAGACAGACATTTTTAGTGACCCTGTTTTGAGCATTTCCTGTGAAACCTGTTTCAGATTCTGATGCTTCACTTCAGGTATACTGTATCCCTTGGATCGTCTCATTGGCGATGAAACACAAAAATGGCATCGGAATTAAATACAAAATGCCTTATGCCGACTTAAGTACAAGAAGACTGCCTTTTCGTACCGTCTATGCTTTCAGCCTTTCCTGTGAGACCAAATTTACATTGTGATGCTTCACTTAAGGTTTACTCTATACCTTCGACCTTCACTTTGCCGATGGTACACAGATATTGCATCGGAATTAAATACAAAAGGCACCAAGCCAAATTAAGTACAAGAAGATTGAGTCGTCTTACTGTCTATGTTTTCAGCCTTTCCTGTGAGACCTGTTTTAGATACCGATGTTTCACTTCAGGTTTACTGAATCCCTAGCACCTTCGCTTTGACGATGAAACACAGAAATTGCATCGTAATTAAATACAAAGGGTACAATGCCGACTTAAGTACTAGTAGACTGCCTTTTCTTAGTATCTATGTTTGAGCCTTTCCTGTGAGACCAGTTTTAGATTCCGATGCACGACTGCAGGTATACTGTATCCCTTGGACCTTCACGTTGAAAATGAAACACAGGTATTGCATCGGAATCAAATACATAAGGCACAATGCTAACTTAAGTACAAGATGACTGACTTTTCTTAGTGTCTAAGTTTGGAGCATTTCCTGAGAGGCCAGTTCTACATTCCGATGCTTCACTTCAGGTTTACTGTATCCCTCGGACCTTCACATTGACGATGAAACACAGAAATAGCATCGGTATTAAATACAAAAGGCACAATGCCGACTTAAATACAAGAAGACTGAATCTTCTTTGTGTCTATGTTTTGAGCCTTTCCTGTGAGACCAGTTGTAGATTCCGATTCTTCACTTGAGGTTTGCTGTATAACTTGGGCATTCACTTTGACGATGAAATACAAAAATTGCATCGGAATTAAATACAAAAGGCACAATGTCGACTTAAGTACAAGAAGACTGAGTCTTCTTACTGTCTACGCTTTGAGTCTTTCCTGTGAGACCCGTTTTAGATTCCGATGTTTCAATTCAGGTTAACAGTATCCCTTGGACGTTCACTTTGACGATGAAACACAAAATTTGCATCGGAATTAAACACAAAAGTCACAATGCCGACTTAAGTGCAAGAACACTTCGACTTCTTACTGTCTATAATTTGAACTTTTCCTGTGTGACCAGTTTTAGATTCCGATGCACTACTGCAGGTATACTGTATCCCTTGGACCTTCGCATTGAAAATGAAACCCAGTAATTGCATCGGATTTTAATGCAAATGAGTTAATGCCGACTTAAGTACGAGAGGACTGAATTTTCTTAGTGCCTACTTTTTGAGCCTATGCTGTGAGACCAGTTTTAGATTCCGATGCTTCACTTCAGGTTTACTGTATCCCTTGAACCATCACTTCGACGATGAAACACAGAAATTGCACCGGAACTAAATACAAAAGGCGAAATGGCGAATTAAATACAAGAAGACTTACACTTCTTACCGTCTAAATTTTGAGCCTTTCCTGTGGGACCAGTTTTAGATTCCGATGCTTAACTTCTGGTTTACAGTGAGCCTTGGATCTTCACATTGGCGATGAATCACAAAAATTGCATCAGAATTAAATACAAAAGGCACAATGCCGACTCAGGTACAAGTGGATTGAGTCTTCTTACCGTCTATGATTTGAGCCTTTCCTGTGAGACCAGTTTTAGATCCCGATGCTTCACTTCTGGTTTACTGAATCCCTACGACTTTCACTTTGCCGATGAAACACAGAAATTGCATCGGAATTAAATACAAAATGCACAATGCCGACTTAAGTGCAAGAAGACAGAGTCTTCTTACTGTCTATGCTTTGAGCCTCTCCTGTGAGACCAGTTTTAGAGTCCGATAGACAACTGCAGATGTATTGTATCGATTGGACCTTTAGATTGACGATGAAACACAGGATTTGCATCGGAATTAAATACAAAAGGCACAATCACGACATAAGTACAAGACGACTGACTTTTCTTAGTATCTATGTTTTGAGGCTTTCCTGTGTCACCAGTTTTAGATTCCGTTACACAACTGCTGGGTTACTGGGTTTGGACCAACACATTGACGATGAAACACTGTAATTGCATCGGAATAAAATACAAAAGGCAGAATGCCGACTTAAGTACAAGAAGACTGACTTTTCTTAGTGTCCATGTTTTGAGCCTTTCCTGTGAGACCAGTTTTAAATTCCGATGCTTCACTACAGCTTTACTGTATCCCTTGGACCCTCACATTGACGATGAATCACAGAAATTGGATTGGAATTAAATACAACAGGCACAATGCCGACTTAAGTAGGAGTAGACTTACTTTTCTTAGTGTCTATATTACGAGCCATTCCTGTGTCTCCTGTTCTAGATTCCGATACCTCACTTCAGGTTTGCTGTATCTTTTGGACCTTCACATTCACGATGAAACACAGAAATTGCATCGGAATTAATAACAAAAGGCACAATGCCGACTTAAGTACAAGAAGACTGAGTCCTCTTACCGTCTATTTTTGAGCCTTTCCCGTGTCACCACTTTTAGATTCCGTTGCACTACTTCAGGATTACTGTATCCCTTGGAACAACACATTCACGATTAAACACAGAAATTGCATCGGAATTAAGTACATAATGCACAATACCGACTTTAGTAGAGGTAGACTTAGTCATCTACTGTCTATGTTTTGAGCCTTCCATGTGAGACCAGTTTTAGATTCCGTGGCTTCACGTCTGGTTAACTGTATCCCTTGGACCTTCACTTTGTCGATGAAACTCAGATATCACATCAGATATAAATACAAAAGCCACAATGCCGACTTAAGTACAAGAAGACTGACTCTTCTTAGTGTCTATGTTTCGAACCTTTCCTGTGTCCCCAGTTTTAGATTACGATGCACAACAGCAGGCTTACTGTATCCCTTGGAACTTCACACTCACGATTAAACACAGAAATTTCATCGGAATTAAATACATAAGGCACAATACCGACTTAAGTACAAGAAGACTGAGTCCTCTTACTGTCTATGATTTCAGCTTTTCCTGTGAGACCAGTTTTAGATTCCGATGCTTCACTTCAGGTGTACTGTATCCCTTGGACCTTCACATTGACGATGGAACATAGAAATTGCCTCGGAATTAATTACCCAAGGCACAATGCCGACTTAAGTACAGGGAGACTGACATTTCTTAGTGTCTATGTTTCGGGCCTTTCCTGTGTCTCCAGTTTTAGATTCAGATGCATAACTGCAGGTCTACTGTATCACTTGGACCTTCACACTGACGATGAAACACAGTAATTGCATCAGAATGAAATACAAAAGGCACTATGCCGACATAAGTTCAAGATGACTGAGTCTTCTTACTGTTTATGCTTTGAGCTATTTTTGTGTCACCAGTTTTAGGTTCCGATGCTTCACGTCCAAATTTACTGTATTTCTTGAACCCTCACTTTGACGATGAAACACAGTAATTGCATCGGAATTAAATACAAAAGGAACAATGCCGACTTAAATACTAGAAGACTTACTTTCCTTAAGTCTATGATTTGAGCCTTTTCTATGTAACCAGCTTTATTCCTATGCACAACTGTTGGTTTACTGTCTACCTTGGACCTTCACTTTGACGATGAAACACAAACATTGCAACTGAATTGAATACCAAAGGCACAATGCTGACTTAAGTACATAGAGACTGTGTTTTCTTAGTGTCTATGCTTTGAGATTTTCCTGTGTAACCAGTTTCAGATTTCATTCCACAACTGCTGGTTTTCTGTGTCCCTTAGACCTTCACAATGACGATGAAACACAGTAATTGCATCGGAATTAAATACAAAATTCACAATGCCAACTTTGGTACAAGAAGACTCAGTCTTCTTACCGTCTGTTTTTTGAGCCTTTTCTCTGAGACCAGTTTTAAATTCCAATGCTTCACTTCAGGTTTACTGTATCCGTTGGACCTTCTCATTGACGATAAAGCACAGAAATTGCATCTGAATTAAATACAATAGGCACAATGCCGTCTTAAGTACAAGAAGACTGACTTTTCTTAGTGTCTATGCTTTGACAATTGCAAACGGGACAATGCCGACTGAAGTACAAGAAGACTAACTTTTCTTTGTGTCTATGTTTCGAACCTTACCTGTGAGACCAGTTTTAGATTACGATGCTTCACTTCATGTTTACTGTATCCCCTGGACCTTCACATTGGCGATGAAACACAGCAATTGCATCGGAATCAAAAACAAAAGCCACAACGCCGACTTAAGTACAAGAATACTGAGTTGTCTTACCGTCTATGATATGAGCCTTCCCTGTGAGACCAATTTTAGATTCCGATGCTTGACTTCAGGTATACTGCATCCCTTGGAATTCACTTTGATGATGAAACACAAAAATTGCATCGGAATTAAATACAAAAGGCACCATGCCGACTTAAGTACAAGAAGACTGACTTTTCTTAGTGTCTATGTATTGAGCCTTTCCTGTGTCACCACTTTGAGATTCCGTTGCAGAACTGCTGGTTTTCTGTATCCCTTAGACCCTCACATTGAGGATGAAAGATAGTAATTGCATCGGAATTAAATACAAAACGCACAATGCCGACTTAAGTACAAGAAGACTGATTTTTCTTAGTGTCTATGTTTTGAGCCTTTCCAGTGAGACCAGTTTTAGATTCTGATGCTTCACTTCAGGTTTTGTGTACCCCTTAGACCTTCATTTTGACGATGAAACACAGTGATTGCATCGGAATTAATTACAATAAGGACAATGCCCACTTAAGTACAAGAAGACTGACTTTTCATAGTGTCTATGCTTTGAGCCTTTCCCGTGAGACCAGTTTTAGATTCCGATGCTTCACTTGAGGTTTACTGAATCAATTGGGCCTTCGCTTTGACGATGAAACACAAAAATTGCATCGGAATTAAATACAAAAGGCACAAGACCGACTTAAGTACCAGAAGACTTTGTCATCTTACTGTCTATGTTTGAGCCTTTCCTGTGAGACCAGATTTTGAATTCCGATGCTTCACTTCAGGTTTACTGTATCCATTGGACCTTCACATTGACGATGAAACACAGAAATCGCATCAGAATTAAATGCAAAAGGCACAATGCCGACTTAAGTACAAGATGACTGACTTTTCTTTGTGTCTATGTTTCTGGCCTTTCCCGTGTCTGCAGTGTTAGTTTCCGATGCACAACTGCAGGTTTACTGTATCCCTTGGACCATCACATTAACGATGAAACACAGTAATTGCATCGGAATGAATTACAAAAGGCACAATGCCGACTTAAGTACAAGAAGACTGACTTCTCTTCGTGTCTATGTTTTGAGCCTCTCCTGTGAGACTAGTTTTAGATTCCGATGCTTCACCACCAATTTACTGTATCCCTAGGAATTTCACTTTGACGATGAAACACAGAAATCGCATCGGAATTAAATGCAAAAGGCACAAAGACGACTTAAGTACAAGTGGATTGAGTCTTCTTACCGTCTATGATTTGAGCCTTTCCTGTGAGCCTAGTTTTAGATTCCGGTGCTTCGCTTGAGGTTTACTGTATCCCTTGAACCTTCACATTGACGATTAAACACTGAAATTGAATCGGAATTATATACAGAAGGCACAATGCCGACTTAAGTACAAGAAGACTGATTTTTCTTAGTGTCCACGTTTTGAGGCTTTCCTATGTCACCAGTTTTAGATTCCGATGCTTCACATCAGGTTTACTGTATCCCTTGAGCCATCACTTCGACGATGAAACACAGAAATTGCACCGGAATTAAATACAAAAGGCGAAATGGCGAATTAAATACAAGAAGACTTACACTTCTTACCGTCTAAATTTTGAGCCTTTCCTGTGGGACCAGTTTTAGATTCCGATGCTTAACTTCTGGTTTACAGTGAGCCTTGGATCTTCACATTGGCGATGAATCACAAAAATTGCATCAGAATTAAATACAAAAGGCACAATGCCGACTTAAGTACAAGTGGATTGAGTCTTCTTACCGTCTATGATTTGAGCCTTTCCTGTGAGACCAGTTTTAGATCCTGATGCTTCACTTCTGGTTTACTGAATCCCTACGACTTTCACTTTGCCGATGAAACACAGAAATTGCATCGGAATTAAATACAAAATGCACAATGCCGACTTAAGTGCAAGAAGACAGAGTCTTCTTAGTGTCTATGTTTTGAGCCTCTCTTGTGAGACCAGTTTTAAAGTCCGATAGACAACTGCAGATGTACTGTATCCCTTGGACCTTTAGATTGACGATGAAACACAGGATTTGCATCGGAATTAAATACAAAAGGCACAATCCCGACATAAGTACAAGACGACTGACTTTTCTTAGTGTCTATGTTTTGAGCCTTTCCTGTGTCACCAGCTTTAGATTCCGTTACACAACTGCTGGGTTACTGGATTTGGACCTACACATTGACGATGAAAGACTGTAATTGCATCGGAATAAAATACAAAAGGCAGAAAGCCGACTTAAGTACAAGAAGACTGACTTTTCTTAGTGTCCATGTTTTGAGCCTTTCATGTGAGACCAGTTTTAGATTCCGATGCTTCACTACAGATTTACTGTATCCCTTGGACCCTCACATTGACGATGAATCACAGAAATTGGATCGGAATTAAATACAACAGGCACAATGCCGACTTAAGTACAAAAAGACTGGGTCTTCTCATAGTCTATGTTTTGGAGCCATACTTCTGAGACCAGTTTCGGAATCCGATGCTTCACTTCAGGTTAACTGTATCCCTTGGACTTTCACTTTGATGAAGAGACGCAAAAATTGCAGTTGATTTAAATACAAAAGTCACAATGCCGACCTAAGAACACGAAGACTGAATCTTCTTACTGTCTATGATTTGAGCCTTTGCTGTGAGACCAGTTGTAGATTCCGATGCCTCACTTCAGGATTACTGTATCCCTTGAACCGTCACATTGACGATGAAACACAGTAATTGCACCGGAATTAAATACAAATGGCACATTGCCGACATAAGTACAAGAAGACTGACTTCTCTTAGTGTCTATGTTTGTAGTATTTCCTGTGGCACCAGTTCTAGATTCCGATGCACAACTGCAGGTTTACTGTATCCTTTGGAACTTCATATTTACGATTAAACATAGAAATTGCATCGGAATTAAATACAAAAGGCACAATGCCGACTTAAGTAGAAGAAGACTGTGTCCTCTTACCGTCTATGATTTGAGCCTTTCCTGTGAGCCTAGTTTTAGATTCCGATGCTTGACTGCAGGTTTACTGTATGACTTGCACCTTCACATTGACGATGAAACACATAAATTGCATCGGAATTAATTAAAAAAGGCACAATGCCGACTCAAGTTCAAGTAGATTGACCTTTCTTTGTGTCTACGATGTGAGCCTCTCCAGTGAGACCATTTTTAGATTCCGAAGCTTCAATTCAGGTTTACTGTATCCCTTGGACCTTCACATTGACGATGAAACACCAAAATAGCATCGAATTAATTCCAAATGGCACAATGCCGACTTAAGTACAAGAAGACCGACTTTTTTTAGTGTCTATGATCTGAGCCTTTCCTGTGTCACCACTTTGAGATTCCGTTGCACAACTGCAGGTTTTCTGTATCCCTTAGACATTCACATTGACGATGAAAGACAGTAACTGCATCGGAATTAAATCCAAAATGCATAATGCAGACTTAAGCACAAGAAGACTGACTTTTCTTAGTGTCTATGTTTTGAGCATTTCCTGTAAGACCAGTTTTAAATTACGATGCTTCACTTCGGGTTTACTGTATCCTTTGGACGTTCACTTTGATGATGAAACGCCGAAATTGCATCGCAGAAAAATAGAAAGGGCACAATGCCGACTTATGTACAAGTTGTCTGACTGTTCCTGGTGTCTAAGTTGCGAGCCGTTCCTGTAACACCAGTTTTAGATTACGATGGACAACTGCAGGTTTACTGTGTCCCATTGGCCTTCACAATGACGATTAAACACAGAAATTGCATCAGAATTGAATATAAAAGCCACAATGCCGACTTAGGTTCAAGAAAACTGACTTTTCTTAGTGTCTATGATTTGAGCTTTTCCTGTGTCACCAGTTTTAGATTCCGATGAACAACTGCTGTTTTGCTGTATCCCTTAGACCTTCACATTGACGATGAAACAAAGTTATTGCATCGGAATTAAATACAAAAGTCACAATGCCGACTTAGGTACAAGAAGACTGAGTCCTCTTATGGTCTATGATTTGAGCCTTTGCTTTGAGACCAGCCTTAGATTCCGATGCCTCACTTCAGAATTACTGTATCACTTGGACGTTCACATTGACGATGAAACACAGAAATGGCATCGGAATTAATTACAAAAGGCACAGTGCCGACTTATGTACAAGAAGACTGACTTTTCCTAGTGTCTATGTTTCGAGCCTTTCCTGAGTCACCAGCTTTAGAATCCGATGCACAACTGCAGGTTTACTGTATCCCTTGCACCTTCACATTGACGATGAAACACAGTAATTTATTCGGAATTAAATACAAAAGGGTCAATGCCGACTTAAGTACAAGAAGGCTGAGTCTTCTTACCGTCTATGTTTTGAGCTTTTCATGTGACACCAGTTTTAGATTCCGGTGCTTCGCTTCAGGTTTACTGTATCCCTTGGACTTTCACTTTCACGATGAAACACAAAAATTGCATCGGAATTAAATACAAAAGGCACAATGCCGACTTAAATGCAAAAAGGCTGGCTTATCTTAGTGCCTATGTTTCGAGCCTGTCCTGTGTAATCAGTTTTAGATTCCGTTGCACAACTGTAGGTTTACTGTATACCTTGGACCCACACATTAACGATGAAACACAGAAATTGCATCGGAATTAATACAAAAGGTACAATGCCGACTTAAGTACAAGAAGACTACGTCTTCTTACTGTCTATGAATTGAGCCTTCCCTTGGAGACCAATTTTAGATTCCGATCCTTCACTTCGGGTTTACTGTATCCCTTGGACCTTCGCTTTGATGATGAAACGCCGCAATTGCATCGCAATTACATACAAAAGGCACAACGCTGACTTAAGTACAAGAAGACTGAATCTTCTTACTGTCTATGACTTGAGCCTTTGCTGTGAGACCAGTTTTAGATTCCTATGCTTCTCTTCAGGTTTACTGTATCCCTTGGACCTTCACTTCGACGATGAAACACAGAAATTGCACCTGAATTAAATACAAAAGGCGAAATGGCGAATTAAATAGAAGAAGACTTACACTTCTTACCGTCTAAATTTTGAGCCTTTCCTGCGAGACCAGTTTTAGATTCCGATGTTTAACTTCAGGTTTACTGTATGCCTTGGATCTTCACATTGGCGATGAAACGCAAAAATTGCAACAGAATTAAATACAAATTGTACAATGCCAATTTAAGTACGAGAAGACTGACTTTCCTTAGTGTCTATGCTTTGATCCTTTCCTGTGTCACCAGCTTTGGATTCCGATGCACAACTGTAGGTTTACTGTATCCCTTCGACCCTCTAATTGACGATGAATCACAGAAATTGCATCGGAATTAAATAAAAAAGGTTCTTTTCCGACTTAAGTACAAGAAGACTAAGTCATCTTACAGTCTATGATTTGAGCCTTCCCTTTGAGACCAATTTTAGATTCCCCATGCTTCACTTCGTGTTTAGTGTATCCCTTGGACCTTTCGCTTAGACGATGAAACGCCGCAATGGCATCGCAATTAAATACAAAAGGCACAATGCTGACTTAAGTACAAGGAGACTAACTTTTCTTAGAACCTATGTTTTGAGCCTTTCCTGTGTCACCAGTTTTAGATTCCGTTGCACAGCTGCAGGTTTACTGTCTCCCTTGGACCTTCACATTGACGATGAAACACAGTAATTGCATCGAAATAACATGCAAAATGCACAATGCCGACTTGTATACAAGAAGACTGAGTCTTCTTTCTGTCTATGTTTTGAGCCTTTCCTGTGAGACCAGTTTTAGATTCCGATGCTTCACTTCAGGTTTACTGTATCCCTTGGACCTTCACATTGACGATGAAACACAGAAATTGCATCGGAATGAAGTACAAAAGGCCCGATGCCGACTTAGGTACAAGAGGACTGAGTCTTCTTACTATCTATGTTTTAAGCCTTTCCGGTGAAACCAGTTTTAGATTCGGCTGCTTCACTTCAGGTTAACTGAATCCCTTGGACCTTCACATTGACGATGATACACTGAAATTGCATCAGAATTAAATACAAAAGTCACAAAGCCGACTTAAGTTCAAGAAGACTACAGTTCTTAGTGACCATGTTTTAAGCCTTTCCTGTGAAACCTGTTTCAGATTCTGATGCTTCACTTCAGGTTTACTGTATGCCTAGGTCCTTCACATTGACGATGAAACACAGAATCTGCATCCGAATGAAGTACAAAAGGCACGATGCCGACTTAGGTACAAGAGGACTGAGTCCTCTTACTGTCTATGTTTTGAGCCTTTCTGGTGAGACCAGTTTTAGTTTCCGATGCTTCACTTCGGGTTTACTGAATCCCTTGGACCTTCACATTGACGATGATACACCGAAATTGCATGAGAAATAAATGCAAAAGGCACAATGCCGACTTAAATTCAAGAAGACAGACATTTTTAGTGACCCTGTTTTGAGCCTTTCCTGTGAAAACTGTTTCAGATTCTGATGCTTCACTTCAGGTTACTGTATCCCTTGGATCGTCTCATTGGCGATGAAACACAAAAACTGCATCGGAATTATATACAAAATGCCTTATGCCGACTTAAGTACAAGAAGACTGCCTTTTCGTACCGTCTATGCTTTCAGCCTTTCCTGTGAGACCAATTTTAGATTGTGATGCTTCACTTAAGGTTTACTCTATACCTTCGACCTTCACTTTGCCGATGAAACACAGATATTGCATCGGAATTAAATACAAAAGGCACCAAGCCAAATTAAGTACAAGAAGATTGAGTAGTCTTACCGTCTATGTTTTCAGCCTTTCCTGTGAGACCTGTTTTAGATACCGATGTTTCACTTCAGGTTTACTGAATCCCTAGCAACTTCGCTTTGACGATGAAACACAGAAATTGCATCGTAATTAAATACAAAGGGCACAATGCCGACTTAAGTACTAGTAGACTGCCTTTTCTTAGTATCTATGTTTGAGCCTTTCCTGTGAGACCAGTTTTAGATTCCGATGCACGACTGCAGGTATACTGTATCCCTTGGACCTTCACGTTGAAAATGAAACACAGGTATTGCATCGGAATCAAATACATAAGGCACAATGCTAACTTAAGTACAAGATGACTGACTTTTCTTAGTGTCTACGTTTGGAGCATTTCCTGAGAGGCCAGTTCTACATTCCGATGCTTCACTTCAGGTTTACTGTATCCCTCGGACCTTCACATTGACGATGAAACACAGAATTAGCATCGGAATTAAATACAAAAGGCACAATCCGACTTAAATACAAGAAGACTGAATCTTCTTTGTGTCTATGTTTTGAGCCTTTCCTGTGAGACCAGTTGTAGATTCCGAATCTTCACTTGAGGTTTGCTGTATAACTTGGGCCTTCACTTTGACGATGAAATACAAAAATTGCATCGGAATTAAATACAAAAGGCACAATGTCGACTTAAGTACAAGAAGACTGAGTCCTCTTACTGTCTATGTTTTGAGTCTTTCCTGTGAGACCCGTTTTAGATTCCGATGTTTCACTTCAGGTTAACAGTATCCCTTGGACGTTCACTTTGACGATGAAACACAAAATTTGCATCGTAATTAAACACAAAAGTCACAATGCCGACTTAAGTGCAAGAAGACTTCGACTTCTTACTGTCTATAATTTGAACTTTTCCTGTGTGACCAGTTTTAGATTCCCATGCACTACTGCAGGTATACTGTATCCCTTGGACCTTGGCATTGAAAATGAAACCCAGTAAATGCATCGGATTTTAATACAAATGAGTCAATGCCGACTTAAGTACGAGAGGACTGAATTTTCTTAGTGCCTACGTTTTGAGCCTATGCTGTGAGACCAGTTTTAGATTCCGATGCTTCACTTCAGGTTTACTGTATCCCTTGAACCATCACTTCGACGATGAAACACAGAAATTGCACCGGAATAAAATACAAAAGGCGAAATGGCGAATTAAATACATGAAGACATACACTTCTTACCGTCTAAATTTTGAGCCTTTCCTGTGGGACCAGTTTTAGATTCCGATGCTTAACTTCTGGTTTACAGTGAGCCTTGGATCTTCACATTGGCGATGAATCACAAAAATAGCATCAGAATTAAACACAAAAGGCACATTGCAGACTTAAGTACAAGTGGATTGAGTCTTCTTACCGTCTATGATTTGAGCCTTTCCTGTGAGACCAGTTTTAGATCCCGATGCTTCACTTCTGGCTTACTGAATCCCTACGACTTTCACTTTGCCGATGAAACACAGAAATTGCATCGGAATTAAATACAAAATCCACAATGCCGACTTAAGTGCAAGAAGACAGAGTCTTCTTACTGTCTATGTTTTGAGCCTATCCTGTGAGACCAGTTTTAGAGTCCGATAGACAACTGCAGATGTACTGTATCCCTTGGACCTTTAGATTGACGATGAAACACAGGATTTGCATCGGAATTAAATACAAAAGGCACAATCCCGACATAAGTACAAAACGACTGACTTTTCTTAGTGTCTATGTTTTGAGCCTTTCCTCTGTCACCAGTTTTAGATACCGTTACACAACTGCTGGGTTACTGGGTTTGGACCAACACATTGACGATGAAAGACTGTAATTGCATCGGAATAAAATACAAAAGGCAGAATGCCGACTTAAGTACAAGAAGGCTGACTTTTCTTAGTGTCCATGTTTTGAGCCTTTCCTGTGAGACCAGTTTTAGATTCCGATGCTTCACTACAGATTTACTGTATCCCTTGGACCCTCACATTGACGATGAATCACAGAAATTGGATCGGAATTAAATACAACAGGCACAATGCCGACTTAAGTACAAAATGACTGGGTCTTCTCATAGTCTATGTTTTGAGCCATACTTCTGAGACCAGTTTCGGATTCCGATGCTTCACTTCAGGTTAACTGTATCCCTTGGACGTTCACTTTGATGAAGAGACACAAAAATTGCAGTTGATTTAAATACAAAAGTCACAATGCCGACTTAAGTACACGAAGACTGAATCTTCTTACTGCTTATGATTTG
Source organism: Schistocerca piceifrons (assembly GCF_021461385.2). Taxonomy (NCBI): domain Eukaryota; kingdom Metazoa; phylum Arthropoda; class Insecta; order Orthoptera; family Acrididae; genus Schistocerca; species Schistocerca piceifrons. The sequence continues at coordinate 42,794,037 of NC_060140.1, read as the reverse complement.
AGCCTTTGCTGTGAGACCAGTTGTAGATTCCGATGCCTCACTTCAGGATTACTTTATCCCTTGAACCGTCACATTGACGATGAAACACAGTAATTGCACCGGAATTAAATGCAAATGGCACATTGCCGACATAAGTACAAGAAGACTGACTTCTCTTAGTGTCTATGTTTGTAGTATTTCCTGCGGCACCAGTTCTAGATTCCGATGCACAACTGCAGGTTTACTGTATCCTTTGGAACTTCGTATTTACGATTAAACATAGAAATTGCATCGGAATTAAATACAAAAGGCACAATGCCGAGTTAAGTACAAGAAGACTGTGTCCTCTCACCGTCTATGATTTGAGCCTTTCCTGTGTGACTAGTTTTAGATTCCGATGCTTGACTGCAGGTTTACTGTATCACTTGGACCTTCACATTGACGATGAAACACATAAATTGCATCGGAATTAATTGAAAAAGGCACAATGCCGACTCAAGTACAAGTAGATTGACCTTTCTTTGTGTCTATGATGTGAGCCTCTCCTGTGAGGCCAGTTTTAGATTCCGAAGCTTCAATTCAGGTTTACTGTATCCCTTGGACCTTCATATTGACGATGAAACACCAAAATAACATCGGAATTAATTCCAAATGGCACAATGTCGACTTAAGTACAAGAAGACCGACTTTTTTTAGTGTCTATGTTCTGAGCCTTTCCTGTGACACCACTTTGAGATTCCGTTGCACAACTGCCGGTTTTCTGTATCCCTAATACCTTCACATTGACGATGAAAGACAGTAACTGCATCGGAATTAAATCCAAAATGCATAATGCAGACTTAAGCACAAGAAGACTGACTTTCCTTAGTGTCCATGTTTTGAGCCTTTCTTATGTCACCAGTTTTAGATTCCTATGCTTCTCTTCAGGTTTACTGTATCCCTTGGACCTTCACTTCGACGATGAAACACAGAAATTGCACCTGAATTAAATACAAAAGGCGAAATGGCAAATTAAATACATGAAGACTTACACTTCTTACCGTCTAAATTATGAGCCTTTCCTGTGAGACCAGTTTTAGATTGCGATGTTTAACTTCAGGTTTACTGTATGCCTTGGATCTTCACATTGGCGATGAAACACAAAAATTGCATCAGAATTAAATACAAATTGCACAATGCCTATTTAAGTACGAGAAGACTGACTTTTCTTAGTGTCTATGCTTTGAGCTTTTCCCGTGTCTCCAGTTTTAGATTCCGATGCACAACTGGAGATTTACTTTATCCCTTCTACCTTCACATTGACGATGAAACACAGATATTGCATCGGAATTAAATACAAAAGGCACAATGCCGACTTAAATGCAAAAAGGCTGGCTTATCTTAGTGCCTATGTTTCGAGCCTGTCCTGTGTAATCAGTTTTAGATTCCGTTGCACAACTGTAGGTTTACTGTATACCTTGGACCCACACATTAACGATGAAACACAGAAATTGCATCGGAATTAATACAAAAGGTACAATGCCGACTTAAGTACAAGAAGACTACGTCTTCTTACTGTCTATGAATTGAGCCTTCCCTTGGAGACCAATTTTAGATTCCGATCCTTCACTTCGGGTTTACTGTATCCCTTGGACCTTCGCTTTGATGATGAAACGCCGCAATTGCATCGCAATTACATACAAAAGGCACAACGCTGACTTAAGTACAAGAAGACTGAATCTTCTTACTGTCTATGACTTGAGCCTTTGCTGTGAGACCAGTTTTAGATTCCTATGCTTCTCTTTAGGTTTACTGTATCCCTTGGACCTTCACTTCGACGATGAAACACAGAAATTGCACCTGAATTAAATACAAAAGGCACATTGCCGACATAATTACAAGAAGACTGATTTTTGTTAGTGTCTAAGTTTTGAGCCTTTCCTATGTCACCAGTTTTAGATTCCTATGCTTCTCTTCAGGTTTACTGTATCCCTTGGACCTTCACTTCGACGATGAAACACAGAAATTGCACCTGAATTAAATACAAAAGGCGAAATGGCGAATTAAATACAAGAAGACTTACACTTCTTACCGTCTAAATTTTGAGCCTTTCCTGTGAGACCAGTTTTAGATTCCGATGTTTAACTTCAGGTTTACTGTATCCCTTGGATCTTTGCATTGGTGATGAAACACAAAAATTGCATCAGAATTAAATACAAATTGCACAATGCCAATTTAAGTACGAGAAGACTGACTTTTCTTAGTGTCTATGCTTTGAGCCTTTCCTGTGTCACCAGCTTTGGATTCCGATGCACAACTGCAGGTTTACTGTATCCCTTGGATCTTCACATTGGCGATGAAACACAAAAATTGCATCGGAATTAAATACAAAAGGCACAATGCCGACATAAGTACAAGACGACTGACTTTTCTTAGTGTCCATGTTTTGAGCCTTCCCTGTGAAACCAGTTTTAGATTCCGGTGCTTCACTTCAGGTTTACTGTATACCTTGGACCTTCACATTGACGTTGAAACATAGAAATAGCATCGGAATTAAATACAAAATGCACAATGCCAACTTAAGTACGTGAAGACTGACTTTTCTTAGTGTCTATGTTTCGAGCCTGTCCTGTGTCACCAGCTTTAGATTCCGTTGCACAACTGTAGGTTTACTGTATCCCTTCGGCCCTCTAATTGACGATGATTCACAGAAATTGCATCGGAATTAAATAAAAAAGGTAGTTTTCCCACTTCAGTACAAGAAGACTAAGTCATCTTACTGTCTATGATTTGAGCCTTCACTTTGAGACCAATTCTAGATTCCCCATGCTTCACTTCGTGTTTACTGTATCCCTTGGACCTTCGCTTTGATGATGAAACGCCGCAATTGCATCGCAATGAAATACAAAAGGCACAATGCTGACTTAAGTACAAGGAGACAAACTTTTCTTAGAACCTATGTTTTGAGCCTTTCCTGTGACACCAGTTTTAGATTCCGTTGCATAGCTGCAGGTTTACTGTCTCCCTTGGACCTTCACATTGACGATGAAACACAGTAATTGCATCGAAATTACATACAAAAGGCACATTGCCGAGTTAAGTACAAGAAGACTGACTTTTGTCAGGGTCTATGTTGGAGCATTTCCTGTGAGACCGGTTTTATATTCCGATGCTTCACCTCGTGTTTCATGTATCCCTTGGTCCTGCACATTGACGATGAAGCACACAAATTGGATCGGAATTAAAAATACAAAAGGCACAAGCCGACTTAAGTACAAGAACACTGAGTCCTCTTAATGTCTATGTTTGGGCCCTTCCTGTGTCAATAGTTTTAGATTCCGATGCTTCACTTCCGGTTTAATGTATCCCTCGGACATTGACTTTGACGACGAAACACAAAAATAGCATAGCAATTAAATACAAAATGCACAATATCGACTTAGGTACAAGAAGACTGACTTTTTTAGTGTCTATGTTTTGAGCCTTTCCTGTGTCACCAGTTTTAGATCCCGTTACACAACTGCTGGTTTACTGTACCCCTTGGACCAACTCATTGACGATGAAATACCGTAATTGCATTGGAACTAAATACAAATGGCAGAATGCCGACTTAAGTACAAGAAGACTGACATTTGTTAGTGTCTAAGATTTGAGCCTTTCCTGTGAAACCAGTTTCAGGTTCTGATGCTTCACTTCAGGTTTACTGTATCCCTTGGACCTTCACTTCGACGGTGAAACACAGAAATTGCATCGGAATTAAATACCAAAGGCACAGTGCCGACTTCACTCCAAGGAGACTGCCTCTTCTTACAGTCTAAATTTTGAGCCTTTCCTGTAAGACCAGTTTTAGATTCCGATGCTTCACTTCAGATTTACTGTATCCCTTCGACCCTCACTTTGCCGATGAAACACAGAAATTGCATCGGAATTAAATGAAAAAGGCACAATGCCGACATAAGTACAAGAAGACTAAGTCTTCTTACTGTCTATGCTTTGGGCCTTCCCTGTGAGACCAGTTTTAGATTCCAATTCATCACGTCAGGTTTACTGTATCCCTTAGACATTCACTTTCACGATGAAACACAAAAATAGCATCCGAATTAATACAAAAGGCACAAGGCCGCCTTAAGTAAAAGAATACTGACTTTTCTTAGAATCTATGTTTTGAGCCTTTCCTGTGTCACCAGTTTAATAATCCGATTCACAATGGATTGTTTACTGTATCCCTTGGACCTTCACATTGCCGATGAAACACAAAAATAGCATCAGAATTAAATACAAAAGACACAAGGACGCCTTATGTACAAGAAGACTGACTTGTCTTAGTGTCTTTGTTTTGGGCTTTTCCTGTGTCTCCAGTTTTATTTTCCGATGCTTTACCTCAGGTTTACTATATCCCTTGGCCCTTCACACTGACGATGAAACGCAACAATTGCTTCGGAATTAACATATTAGGCACAATGCCGCCTTACGTACAAGAAGACTGACTTTTGTTGGTGTCTATGATTTGAGCCTATCCTGTGTCACCAGTTTTGGATTCCGATGCACAACTGCAGTTTTACTGTATCCCTTGGACCTTCACATTAACGATCAGACACAGAAATTGGATCGGAATTAATCACAAAAACCGCAAATCCGACTTAAGTAGAAGAAGATGTGAGATTTCTTGCTGTCTATGTTTTGAGCCTTGCCTTTGAGACCAGTTTTAGATTCCATTGCTTCACTTCAGGTTTTCTGTATCCCTTGGACGATCACATTAACGATGAAACACAGTGATTGCATCAGAATTAAATACAAATGACACAATGCCGACTTAAGTACAAGAAGACTGAGTAATCTTACTGTCTATGGTTTGAGACATTCCTGTGTCACCAGTTTTTGATTCCGATGCACAACTGCAGGTTTACTGTATCCCTTGGACCTACACTTTCGCGATGAAACACAGTAATTGCATCGGAATTAAATACAACAGGCACAATTCCGACTTAAGTACAAGAAGACTGACTTTTCTTAGTGTCTAAGTTTCGAGCCTGTCCTGTGTCACCAGTTATGGATTCCGATGCACAACTGCTGGTTTATTGTATCCTTTGGGCCTTCACATTGACGATGAAACACAGAAATTGCATCGGAATAAAATACATAAGGCACAATGCCGACATTAGTACAAGAAGACTGAGTCTTCTTTCTGTCTATGTTTTGAGATTTTTCGGTGTCACCAGTTTTTGATTCCGATGCACAACTGCGGATTTACTGTATCCCTTGGACCTTCACCTTGAGGTTGAAACGCAGAAATTGCAACCAAATTAAATACAAATGGCTCAATGCCGACTTGAGTACAAGAAGACTGATTTTTCTTAGTATCTATGTTTTGAGCCTTTCCTGTGTCACCAGTTTAATAATCCGATTCACAACTGATGGTTTACTGTATCCCTTGGATCTTCACATCGACGTTGAAACACAGTAATAGCATCGGAATTAAATGCAAAAGGCAAAAAAGCCGAATCTATACAAGAAGACTGACTTTTCATTGTGACAATGCTGTGAGCCTTTCCTGTGAGAGCATATTTAGATTTTGATGCTTCACGTCAGATCTACTGTATCCCTTGGACCTTCACATTGACGATGAGACACCGAAATTGCATCGGAATTAATTACAAAAGCCACAATGCCGACATAAGTAGAAGAGGATGTGAGTTTTCTTGCTGTCTATGCTTTGAGCCTTCCCTTTAAGACCAGTTTTAGATTCCAATGCTTCACGTCAGGTTTAGTGTATCCCTTGGACCTTCACATTGACGATGAAACACTGAAATAGCATCGGAATTAAATACAAAAGGCAGAATGCCGACTTTAGTACTAGAGGACTGAGTCTTCTTACTGTCTATGCTTTGGGCCTTCCCTGTAAGACCAGTTTTAGATTCCGATTCTACACTTCAGGTTTACTGTATCCCTTGGACCTTCACGTTGACGATGAAACACAGAAAATGCATCGAAATTAAATACAAAATGCACAAAGCCGACTTGAGTGCAAGAAGACTGACTTTTCATAATGACTATGTTTCCAGCCATTCCTGTGTCACCAGTTTTAGATTCCGATGCACAACTGCGGATTTACTGTATCCCTTGGACCTTCTCCGTGAGGATGAAACGCAGAAATTGCAACGAAATTAAATACAAATGGCACAATGACGACTTGTGTACAAGAAGACTGATTTTTCTTAGTGTCTATGGTTTGTGCATTTACTGTGGGACCAGTTTTAGATTCCGAAGCTTCACTTGAGGTTTACTGTTAACCTTTGACCTTCACTTTGACGATGAAACACAGAAATTGCAATGAAATTAAATACAAAGGGCACAATGCGGACTTAAGTAGAGGAAGACTGAGTCCTCTTACCGTCTATGTTTTGAGCCATTCCTGTGAGACCAGTTTTAGATTCCGATGCTTAACTTCAGGTTTACTGTATCCCTAGGACCTTCACGTTGACTATGAAACACAACAATAGCTTCAGAATTAAACGCATTAAGCACAATGCCGACTTAAGAACAAGAACACTGACTTTTGTTAGTGTATATGTTTTGGGCCTATCCTGTGTCACCAGTTTTAGATTCCGAAGCACAACTGCAGTTTAACTGTATTCTTTGTACGTTCACACTGACGATGAAACACAGAAATTGCATCGGAATTGAATACAAAAGGCACAATGATGACTTAAATACAAGAAGATTGTGTCTTCTTACCGTCAATGTTTTGAGCCATTCCTGTGAGACAAGTTTTAGATTCCAATGCTTCACTTCATTTTTACTGTATCCCTAGGACATTCACATTAACGATGAAACACAGAAAATGCATCGGAATTAAATACCAAAAGCACAATGCCGACTTAAGTACAAGACGACTGACATTTCTTAGCGTCTATGTTCCGAGCTTTTCCAATGTCCCCATTTTTAGTTTCCGATGCACAACTGGAGTTTTACTGTATCCCTTCGACCTTCACATTGACGATGAAACACAGAAATTACTTCGGATTTAAATACAAAAGGCACAATGCCGACTTAAGTACAAGAGGACAGCCTTTTCTTAGTGTCTATGATTTGAGCCTTTCCTGTGTCACCAGTTTAATAATCCGATGCACAACTGCTGGTTTACTGTATCCCTTGGACCTTCACATTGACGATGAGACGCAACAATTGCTTCGGAATTAGACACATTAGGCACAATGAAGACTTAAGTACAAGAAGACTGACTTTTGTCAGTGTCTATGTATTGAGCCTATCCTGTGTCACCAGTTTAGGATTCCGATGCACAACTGCAGTTTTACTGTATCTGTTGTACCTTCACATTGACGATGAAACACAGAAATTGCATAGGATTTAAATACAAAAGGCACAAAGCCGACTTAAGTACAAGAAAACTGTGTCTTCTTACCGTCAATGTTTTTAGCTTTTCCTGTGAGACCAGTTTTAGATTCCTATGCTTCACTTCATGTTTACTGAATCCCTTGGACATTAACTTTGACATTAAACACAGAAATAGCATTTGAATTAAATACAAAATGCACAATGCCGACTTAAGTACAAGAAACTGAGTCTTCTTACCGTTTATGTTTTGACCCTTTCCTGAGAGACCAGTTTTAGATTACGATGCTTCACTTCATGTTTACTGTATCCCTTGGACCTCGCAATGACGATGAAACACAGAAATTGCATCGGAATTAAATTCAATTGGCACAATGCCAACTTAAGTACAAGACGAGTGACTCTTCTTAGTGTCTATGTTTGAGCCGTTCCTGTGAGACCAGTTTGAGATTCCAATGCTTCACTTGAGGTTGACAGTATCCTTTGGACCTTCACTTTGACTACGAAACACAGAAATTGCATCGGAATTAAATACAAAAGTCACAATGCCGAATTAAGTACAAGAAGACTGAGTCTTCTAACCGTCTATGTTTTGAGCCTTTCCTGTGTGACCAGTTTCAGATTCCGATGCATCACTTCAGGTTTACAGTATCCCTTGGTCCTTCACTTTGACGATGATACACAAATATTGCATCGGAATTAGAAGCAAAAGGCAGAAGGGCGCCTTAAGTACAAGATCACTGACTTTCCTTTGTGTCTGTGATTGAGCCTTTCCTGAGTCACTAGTTTTAGAATCCGATGCACGACTGTGGGTTTACTGTATACCTTGGACCTTCACTCTGACAATAAAACACAGAAATTGCATCGAAATTAAATGCAAAAGGCACAATGCCGACATAAGCACAAGAGGACTGAGTCCTTCTACCTTCTATGTTTTGAGCCTTTCCAGTGAGACCAGTTTTAGATTCCGATGCTTCACTTCAGGCCTACTGTATCCCTTGGACCTTCACATTGACGATGAAACACAACAATTGCTTCGGAATTAAACACATTAGGCACAATGCCGAATTCAGTACAAGAAGGCTGACTTTTGTTAGTGTCTATGTTTTGGCATATCCAGTGTCACCAGTATTAGATCCCAATGCACAACTGCAGTTTAACTGTGTCCCTTGTACCATAACATTGACGATGAAACACAGAAACTGCATCGGAATTAAATACAACAGGGACATTGCCGCCTGAAGTACTAGAAGACTGACTTTCCTTTGTGTCTGTATTTGAGCCTTTACTGTGTCCCCAGTTTTAGATTCCGATGCACGACTGCAGGTTTACTGTATCCCTTGGACCCTCACGTTGACGATGAAACACAGTAATTGCATCGGAAAGATATACAAAAGGCACAATGCCGACTTAGGTACAAGAAGAATGAGTCTTATCTGCATCTATGTTTTGAGCCTTTCCTGTGAGACCAGTTTTAGATTCCGATGTTTGACTTGACGTTTACTGTATCCCCTGGACCTTAACATTGACCATGAAACGCTGAAATTGCATCGGAATTAATTACAAAAGGTACAATGCCGACTTAAGTACAAGAAGACTGCCTTTTCTTAGTGTCTATATTTCGAGGCTGTCCTGTGTCACTAGTTTTAGATTCCGATGCTCAACTGCAGATTTACTGCATCACTTGGACCTTCACTTTGACGATGAAACAGAGTAATTGCATCGGAATTAAATACAAAATGCCGGATGCCGACTTAAGTACAAAAAGACTGACGTTTCTTAGTGCCTATGTTTTGAGTCTTTCATGTGTCACCAGTTTTAGATTCCGATGCTTCACTTCTGGTTTACTGTATCCCTTGGAGCTTCACACTGACGATGAAACGCAACAATAGCATCGGAATAAACACTAAAGGCACAATGACGACTTAAGTACAGGAAGACTGACTTTTGTTAGTGTCTATGATTTAGCCTGTCCTGTGTCACCAGTTTACGATTCCGATGCGCAACAGAAGTATTACTGTATCCCTTGTACCTTCACATTGACGATGAAACACAGAAATTGCATCGGAATGAAATACAAAAGGCACAATGCCGACATCATTACAAGAAGACTGTGGCTTCTTACCGTCTATGATTTGAGGCTTTCCTGTGAGACCAGCTCTAGACCACAATGCTTCACTTCATGTTTACTGTATACCTTGGACCTTCACTCTGACGGTGAAATACGGAAATTGCATCGGAATTAAGTACAAAATGCACTATTCCGACTTAAGTACAAGAAGACTGACTTTTCTTAGTGTCGATATTTCCAGCCTTTCCTGTGTCACCAGTTTTAGATTCCGATGCACAAATGCAGGTTTACTGTATCCCTTGGACCTTCACATTGACGATGAAACACAGAAATTGCTTCGGAACTAAATACAACAGGCACAATGCCGACATAAGTGCAAGAAGACTGAGTATTCTTTCTGGCTATGTTTTGAGCCTTTTCTGTGTCACCAGCTTTAGATTCCAATGCTTCACTTGAGGTTGACTGCATCCCTTGGACCTTCACTTTGACTAGGAAACACAGAAATTGCATCGCAATTAAATACAAAAGGAACAATGCCGACATAAGTACAAGAAGACTGAGTCTTCCTACTGTCTATGCTTTGAGCCTTTCCTGTGAGGCCAGTTTTAAATTCCGATGTTCAACTTCAGATCTCCTGCATCACTTTGACCTTCACATTGACGATGAAACACAAAAATTGCTTCGGAATTAAATACAAAAGGCACAATGCCGACGTAAGTACAAGTCGACTGCCTTTTCCTAGTGTCTATACTTCGAGCCTGTCCTGCGTCACTAGTTTTGGATTCCGATGCTTTACTTCAGGTTCACTGTATCCCTTGGACATTGACATTGAACATGAAACGCAACAATTGCTTCGGAATTGAACACATTAGTCACAATGCCGACTTAAATACAAGAAGATTGACTTTTGTTTGTGTCTATGTTTTGAGCTTATTCTGTGTCACCAGTATTAGATTCCGATGCACAACTGCAGCTCTTTTGTATCTGTTGGGCCTTCGCATTGGCGATGAAACACAGAAATTGCATCGGAATTAAATACAAGAGGCACAATGCCAACTTTAGTACATGAAGACTAAGTCTTCTTACTGTCTATGATTTGGGACTTCCCTGTAAGACCAGTTCAGAATCCGATTCTTCACTTCAGGTTTACTGTATATCTTTGACCGTCACTAAGACGATGAAACACAGAAATTGCAATGGTATTCAGTACAAAAGGCACAATGCGGACTTAAGTAGTGGAAGACTGAGTCTTCCTACGATCTATGTATTCAGCCTTTCCTGTGAGACCTGCTTTAGATTCCGATGTTTCACTTCAGGTTTACTGTATCCCTTTGACCATCACACTGACGATGAAACACCAAAATTGCATCCGAATAAATACAAATGGCACAATGCCGACTTAAGTACTGGAAGACTGACTTTTCATAGTGTCTATGTTTTGAGCCAGTTTGAGATTCCGATGCACAACTGCAGGTTTACTGTATTCCTTGTACCTTCACATTGACGATGAACGCCAGATTTTGGCATGGGAATTAAATACAAAAGGCACAATGCCGACTTAAGTTCAAGAAGACTGTGTCTTTTTACCGTCTATGTTTGAGACTTTCCTGTGAGACCACTCTTAGATTCCGATGAACAACTGCAGGTTTACTGTATCCCTTGGACCTTCATATTGACGAAGAAACACAGAAATTACATCGGAATTAAATACATAAGGCACAATGCCGGCTTAAGTACAGGAAGACTGAGTCTTCTTACTGTCTAAGCTTTGAACCTTCCTTGTGAGGCCAGTTTCAGATTCCGATTCTTCACTTCCGGTTCACTGTATCCCTTCGACATTCACTTTGACGATGAAACACAAAAAGAGCATCTGAATTAAATACAAAAGGCACAAGGCCGCCTTAAGTACAAGAAGACTGACTTTTCTTAGTGTCTATGTTTTGAGCCTGTCCTGTGCCACCAGTTTTAGATTCCAATGAACAGCTGTAGGTTTACTGTATCCCGCGAACCTTCACATTGACGATGAAGCAAAGAAAACGCATCGGAATTAAATACAAAAGGCACAATGCCGACCTAAGTACTAGAAGACTGAGTCTTCTTACCGTCTATGTTTGAGCCTTTCCTGTGAGACCAGTTTCAGATTCCGATGCTTCACTTGAGGTTTACTGTATCCCTTATACCTTCACATTGGCGATGAAAAACTGAAATTGCATCGGAAGTAATACATAAATCACAATGCCGACTTCAGTTCTAGAAGACTGAGTCTTCTTACTGTCTATGTTTTGAGCCATACGTGTGAGACATGTTCTAGATTCCGATGCTTCACTTCAGGTTTACTGTATCCCTTGGATTTTCACTTAGACGATGAAACACAGAAATTGCATCGGAATTGAATGCAAAAGGCACAATGCCGACTTAAGTACAAGAAGACTGAGTCTTCTTACCGACTATGTGTTAGGCCTTTCCTGTGAGACCAGTTTTAGATTCCGATTCTTCACGTCAGGTTTACTGTATACCTTTGACCTTCACACTGACGATGAAACACAACAATTGCATCCGAATTAAATACAAAAGGCACATTGCCGACTTAATTACAGTAAGACTGAGTTATCATGGTGTCTATGGTTTGAGCCTCCCCTGTGAGACCAGTTTTAGATTCCGATTCTTCACGTCAGGTTAACTGTATACCTTTGACCTTCACACTGAAGATGAAACCCAAAAATTTCATCCGAATTAATTACAAAAGGCACAATGCTGACGTAAGTATAGGAAGACAGACTTTTCATAGTGTCTATGTTTTGAGCCTTTCCTCCGTCGCCGGTTTCAGATTCCGATACACAACTGCAGGTTAACTGTATCCCTTGTACCTTCACATTGACTATGAAACACAGATATTTGCATGGGAATTAAATACAAAGGGCACAGTGCCGACTTTAGTACAAGAAGACTAAGCCTTCTTACTGTCTATGCTTTGGGCCTTCCATGTGAGACCCGTTTTAGATTCCAATGTTTTATTTCAGGTTTACTGTATCCCATACACACTTACCTTGACGATGAAACACAATAACTGCAACCGAATTAAATACAAAAGGCACAATTACGACCTAAGTACGAGAAGACTGAGTCTTCTTAGTGTCTATGTTTTGAGCGATTCTTGTGTCACCTGTCTTAGATTCCGAAGCTTTACTTCAGGTTTACTGTTTCCCTTGGACCTTCACGTTGACGATGAAACACAAAAACTGCATCGGAATTAAATACAAAAGGCACAATGCCGACTTAAGTACAGGAAGACTGGGTTTTCTTGCTGTCTATGTTTTGAGCCCTCCCTCTGAGACCAGTTTTAGATTCCGATGCTTCACTTCAGGTTTACTGTATCCCATGGACATTCACCTTGACGATGAAACTCAATAACTGCAAAAGAATTAAATACAAAAGGCACACTACCGATCTAAGTACAAGAAGACTGAGTCTCCGTAGCGTCTATGTTTTGAGCGTTTCTTGTGTCACCAGTTTTACAATCCGATGCTTTACTTCAGGTTTACTGTTTCCCTTCGACCTTCACTTTGACGATGAAACACAAAAACTGCATCAGAATTAAATACAAAAGGCACAATGCCGACATAAGCACAAGAAGGCATATTCTTCTTAGTGGCTATGTTTTGAGCGTTTCCTGAGTCACCAGTTTTAGATTACGAAGCTTCACTTCATGTTTACTGTATCCCTTGGACCTTCACTTTGACGATGATTCACAAAATTGCATCGGAATTAAAAACAATAGGAATTAAGTACAAGAAGACTGAGACTTCTTACTGTCTATGTTTTGAGCCATACCTGTGAGACATGTTCTAGATTCCGATGCTTCACCTCAGGTTTACTGTATCCCTTGGATTTTCACTTTGTCGATGGAACACAGAAATTGCATCGGAATTAAATGCAAAAGGCACAATGCCGACTTAAGTACAAGAAGACTGAGTCTTCTTTCAGTCTATGGTTTGAGCCTTTCCTGTGTCACCAGCTTTGGATTCCGATGCACAACTGCAGGTTTACTGTATCCCTTGGACCTTCACTTTGACGATGAAACAGAAAAATTGCACCGTAATTAAATTCAAAATACACAATGCCGTCTTATGTAGAAGAAAACTGACTTTCCTTGGTGTCTATGTTTTGAGCCTTCCCTAAGTCACCAGTTTTCGATTCCGATGCTCAACTGCAGATTTACTGCATCACGTGGACCTTCACATTGACGATGAAACACATAAATTGCATTGGAATTAAATACAAAGGGTCCAATGCCGACTTATGTAGAAGAAGACTGAGTTTTCTTGCTGTCTATGTTTTGAGACTTCCCTGTGAGACAAGTTTTAGTTTCCGATGCTTCACGTGAGGTTTAACGTAACCGTTGATCCTTCACATTGACGATGAAAGACAGTAATTGCATCGGAATGAAATACAAAAGGCAAAATGCCGACTTAAGTACTAGTAGACTGAGTCTTCTACCCGTCTATGTTTGAGCATTTCCTGTGAGACCAGTTTTCGATTCCGATGCTTCACTTTAGGTTTACTGCATACCATGGACCTTCACATTGACGATGAAACACAAAAATAGCATTCGAATTAAATACAAAAGGCACAATACCGATATAAGTACAAGAAGACAGTGTCTTCTAACCGTCTATGTATGAGCCTTTCCAGTGAGACCAGTTTTCGATTCCGATGCTTCACATGAGGTTTACTGTATACCTTTGACCTTCACTTTGACGATGAACATTGAAATTGCGTCGGAATTAAAAGCAAAATGCACAATTCCGACTTAAATTCAAGAAGTCTTTGTCTTCTTACCGACTATGATTTGAACCTTTCCTGAGAGACCAGTTTTAGATTCCGATGCTTCCCTTCAGGTTTATTGTATCCCTTGGACCTTCACTTTGACGATGAAACACAGAAATTGCATCGGAATTAAAAACGAAAGGCACAATGCAGACTTAAGTACGAGAAGACTGAGTCTTCTTACTGTCTAAGTAAGACCAGTTTTAGATTCCGATGCTTCACTTCAGGTTTACCGTATCCCTTGGACCTTCACTTTGACGAGCAAACACAGAAATTGCAGCGGAATTAAATACAAAAGGCACAATGCCGACTTAAGTACAAGAAGACTGAGTCTTCTCACCGTCTATGATTTGAGCCTTTCCTGTGAGACCAGATTTAGATTCCGATGCTTCACTTGAAGTTTACTGTATAACTTGGACCTTCACATTGACGATGAAACACAGAAATTGCATCGGAAATAATTACAAAATTCACGATGCCGACTTAAGTACAAGAAGACTGACTTTTCATAGTGTCTATGTTTTGAGCCTTTCCTGTTTCACCAGTTTTAGATTCCAATGCACAACTGCTGGTTTACTGAATCCCTTGGACATTCACATTGACGATGAAGCAACGAAATCGCATGGGAATTAAATACAAAAGGCACAATGCCGAATTAAGTACAAGAAGACTGAGTCTTCTTACGGTCTATGTAAGAACAGTTTTAGTTTCCGATGCTTACCTTCAGGTTCACTGTATCCCTTAGACCTTCACTTTAACGAAGAAAGATATAAATTGCATCGGAATTAAATACAAAAGGCACAAAGCCAACTTAAGTACAAGAAGCCTGACTTTTCTTAGTGTCTATGCTTTGAGCCTTTTCTGTGTCACCAGCTTTAAATTTCGATGTTCAATTGCAGATTTACTGCATCCCTTGGACCATCACATTGACGATGAATCACAGAAATCGCATCGAAATTAAATACAAACAGCACAATGCCGACTTAAGTAGAAGAACATGTGAGTTTTCTTGCTGTCTATGTTTTGAGCCTTCCCTGTGAGACCAGTTTTAGATTCCGATGCTTCACTTCAGGTTTACTGTATCCTTGGACCTTCACATTAACGATGAAACGCTACAATTGCATCGGAATTACAAACAAAAGACACAATGCCGACTTAGGTACAAGAAGACTGACTTTTCCTAGTGTCTACGTTTAGAGCCTATCCTGTTTCACCAGTTTTAGATTCCGATGCACAACTGCAGTTTTACTGTATTCCTTGGACTTTCACATTAACGATGCAACACAGAAACTGCATCGGAATTAAATACGAATGGCACAATGCCGACTCAAGTACTAGAAGACCGAGACTTCTACCGTCTATGTTTTGAGCCTTTCCTGTGAGACCAGTTTTAGATCTCGATGCTTCACTTCAGGTTTACTGTATCCATTGGACCTTCACATTGACGATGAAGCAAAGAAATTGCATCGGAAATAAATACAAAATTTCGCGATGCTGACTTAAGTACAAGAAGACTGACTTTTCATAGTGTCTATGTTTTGAGCCTTTCCTGTTTCACCAGTTTTAGATTCCGATGCACAAGTGCGGGTTTACTATATCCTTTGGACTTTCACATTGACGATGAAACACAGTAATTGCATCGGAATGAAATTCAAAACCCACAATGCCGACTTAAGCACAAGAAGACTGATTTTTCATAGTGTCTATGTTTCGAGCCTGTCCTGTGCCACCAGTTTTAGATTCCGATGAACAGCTGTAGGTTTACTGTATCCCGTGAACCTTCACATTGACGATGAAGCAAAGAAAACGCATCGGAATTAAATACAAAAGGCACAATGCCGAATTAAGTACAAGAAGACTGAGTCTTGGTTTCCGATGCTCACTTCAGGTTTACTGTATCCCTTATACCTTCACTTTGGCAATGAAACACATAAAATGCATTGGGATTAAATACAAAAGGCACAATGCGAACTTAAGTACAAGAAGAATGACATTTCTTAGTGTCTATGCTTTGATCTTTTCCTGTGTTACCAGATTTAGATTCCGATGTTCAACTGCAGATTTTCTGCATCCCATGGACCATCACATACTCGATGAGACACAGAAATTGCATCGGAATTAAATTCAAACGGCACAATGACGACTTAAGTAGAAGAAGATGTGAGTTTTCTTGCTGTCTATGTTTTGAGCCTTCCCTGTGAGACCAGCTTTAGATTGCGATGCTTCACTTCAGGTTTACTGTATCCTTGGATATTCACATTAACGATGAAACGCTACAATTACATCGGAATTACCAACAAAAGGCACAATGCCGACTTAAGTACAAGAAGACTGAGTCTTCTCTCCGTCTATGATTTGAGCCTTTCCTGTGTCACCAGGTTTAGACTCCGATGCTCAACTGCAGGTTTACTGTATCCCTTGTACATTCACATGGATGATGAATCACATAAATTGCATCAGAATTAAATACAAAAGGCACAATGCCGACTTAAGTACAAGAAGACTGTATCGTCTTACGGTCTATGTTTGAGATTTCCTGTAAGACCAGTTTTAAATTCCGATGCTTCATTTCAGGTTTACCGTATCACTTGGACCTTCACATTGACGAGAAAACACAGATATTGCATCGGAATTAAATACAAAAGGCACAATGCCGACTTAAGTACAAGTAGACTGAGTCTTCTCACCGTCTATCCTTTGAGTCTTTCCTGTGAGACCAGCTTTAGATTCTGATGAACAACTGCATGTTTACTGTATCCCTTGGACCTTCACATTGACGATAAAACACAGAAATTGCATCGGAATTAAATACAAAAGGCACAATAACGAATTAAGTACAAGACGATTGAGTCTTCTCACCGTCAATGATATGAGCCTCACGTGTGAGACCAGTTTTGGATTCCGATGCTTCACTTGAAGTTTAGTGTATACCTTGGACCTTCATTTTGACGATAAAACACAGAAATTGCATCGGAATTAAATGCAAAAGGCACATTGCCGACTTAAGTACAAGCAGACTGAGTCTTCTTACTGCCTATGGTTTGCGCCTTTCCAGTGAGACCAGTTTCAGATTCCAATGCTTTCCTTCAGGTTTACTGTATCCCTTGCACCTTCACTTTGTCGATGAAACACAGTAATTGCATCGCAATAAAATACAAAAAGCACAATGCCGACTTAAGTGCAAGATGACTGACTTTTCATAGTGACATAGCTTTGAGCCTTTCCTGTGAGACCAGTTTTAGATTCCGAAGCTTCACTTCAGGTTTACGTTATCCCTTGGACCTTCACATTGACGATGCAACACAGAAACTGCATAGGAATTAAATACAAATGGCACAATGCCGGCTTATGTACATGAAGACTGACACTTCTTATCGTCTATGTTTTGAGCCGTTCCTGTGAGACGAGTTTTAGAATTCGATGCTTCATTTCAGGTTTACTGTATCCCTTGGACCTTCACATTGACGATGAAACAGAGAAATTGCATCGAAAATAAATACAAAATTCACGATGCCGACTTAAGTACAAGAAGTCTGTGTCTTCTTACCGTCTATGTATGAGCCTTTCCTGTGAGACAGTCTTAGATTCCGATGCTTCAATTGAGGATTACTGTATACCTAGGAGCTTCACTTTGACGTTGAAACACAGAAATTTCGTCGGAATTAAAAGCAAAAGGCACAATGCCGACTTAAGTTCAAGAAGACTGATTCTTCTAACCATCTATGTTTTCAGCCTTTCCTGTGAGACCAGGTTTAGATTCCGATGCTTCATTTCAGGTTTACTGTATCCCTTGGACCTTCACATTGACGATGCAACACAGAAACTGCATAGGAATTAAATACAAATGGCACAATGCCGACTTAAGTACAAGAAGACTGAGTCTACTTACTGTCTGTGTTTTGAGCCTTTACTGTGAGACCAGTTTTAGATTCCGATGTTTCACTTCAGGGTTATTGTTTCCTTGCACCTTCCCTTTTGACAATGAAACACATAAATTGCATCAAAATTAAATACAAAATGCACAATGCCGACTTAAGTACAGAAGACTGACTATTCTTAGTCCCTAAAGTTTGAGCCCTTCCTGTGTCACCAGTTTTAGATTCCGATGCTCAACTGCAGATTTACTGCAGCCCTTGGACCATCAAATTGACGATGAAACACAGAAATTGCATCGGAATTAAACACAAAGGGCACAATGCCGACTTACGTAGAAGAAGACTAAGTTTTCGTATTGTCTATGTTTAGAGCCTTTCCTGTGAGACCAGTTTTAGATTCCGGTGCTTCACTTGAAGTTTACTGTATACCTTGGACCTTCATTTTGACGATAAAACACAGTAATTGCATCAGAATTAAATAAAAAGTGCACAATGCCGGCTTCCTAGTGTCTATGATTTGAGCCCATCCTGTGTCACCAGTTTTAGATTCCGATGCACAACTGCAGTTTTACTGTACCCCTTGGACTTTCACATTGACGATGAAACACAGAAATTGCATCGGAATTAAATACAAAAGGCCCAATGCCGTCTTAAGTACAAGATGACTGAGTGTTCTCACCGTCTATGGGTTGAGCGTTTCCTGTGAGACCAGTTTTAGAATCCGATGCACAACGGCAGGTTTTCTGTATCCCTTGGACCATCACATTGACGATGAAACACAGAAATTGCATCGGAATTAAATACAAAGGGCACAATGCCGAACTAAGTAGAAGAAGACTGAGTTTTCTTGCTGTCTATGTTTTGAGCCTTCCCTGTGAGACCAGTTTTAGACTCCGATGCGTCACGTCAGCTTTTCTGTATCCTTTGGACCTGCACACTGACGATGAAACACGGAAATTGCATCGGAATTAAATGCAAAAGGCTCAGTGCCGACTTAAGTACTAGAAGACCGAGTCTTCTTACTGTCTGTGCTCTGGGCCTTCCCTGTGATACCCGTTTTAGATTTCGATTCTTCACTTCAGGTTTACTGTATCCCTTGGACATTCTGTTTATCGATGAAACACAAAGATAGCATCGGAATTAAATACAAAAGGCACAAGGTCTCCTTAAGGACTAGAAGATTGGCTAATCTTAGTGCCTATGTTTGAGCCTCTCCTCTGTCACCAGTTTTAGATTCCGATGAACGCCTGCAGGTTTACTGCATCCCTTGGGCCTGCACTTTGACGATTAATCACAGTTTTTACATCGGAATTAAATACAAACGGCACAATGCCCGCATGTGTTCAAGAAGACTGACATTTACTAGTGTCTATGATTTCAGCGATTCCTGTGAGTCCTGTTTTAGATTACAATGCTTCACATTAAGTTTACTGTATCCTTTGGACCTTCTCATTGACGATGAAACACAGATATTGCATCGGAATTAAATACAAAAGGCACAATGCCGACTTAAGTTCAAGAAGATTGAATTTTCGTTGCATCTATGTTTCCAGCATTCCCTGTGTCACCAGTTGTAGATTCCGATGCACAACTGCAGGTTTACTGTATCCCGTGAACCTTCACATTGACGATGAAGCAAAGAAAACGCATCGGAATTAAATACAAAAGGCAAAATACCGAATTAAGTACAAGAAGACTGAGTTTTCTTTCGATGTATGTTTTGAGCTTTCCCCGTGAGACCAGTCTTAGATTCCGATGCTTCACTTCAGGGTTACTTTATCATTGGACCTTCACATTAACGATGAAACGCTACAATTGCATCGGAATTACAAACAAAAGGCACAATGCCGACTTAAGTACAAGAAGACTGACTTTTCTTAGTGTCTACGTTTTGAGCATATCCTATTTCACCAGTTTTAGATTCCGATGCACAACTGCAGTTTTACTGTATCCCTTGAACTTTCACATTGACGATGAAACACAGAAATTGCATCGGAATTAAATACAAAAGGCACAATGCCGACTTAAGTATAAGAAGACTGAGACTTTTTACCGTCTATGTATGAGTTTTTCCTGTGAGACCAGTTTTAGATTCCGATGCTTCACTTGAGGTTTACCGTATCCCTTGGACCTTCACATTGACGAGAAAACACAGAAATTGCATCGGAATTAAATACAAAATTCACGATGCCGACTTAAGTACAAGTACGCTGACTTTTCATAGTGTCAATGTTTTGAGCCTTTCCTGTGTCACCAGTTTTAGATTCCGATGCACAAGTGCAGGTTTACTGTATCGTTTGGACCTTCACTTTGACGATGAAATACAGTAATTCCATCTGAATGAAACACAAAAGGCACATTGCAGACTTAAGTACAAGATGACTGACTTTTCTTAGTGTCAATGCTTTGAGCCTTACCTGTGAGACCAGTTTTAGATTCCGATGCTACACTTTCGGTTTACTGTATTCCTTGGACCTTCACATTGACGTTGCAACACAGAAATTGCATCGAAATTAAATACAAAAGGGACAATGCCGACTTAAGTACAAGTAGACAGCGTCTACTTACTGTCTATGTTTTGAGCATTTGCTGTGAGACCAGTTTTAGATTCCGATGTTTTACTTAAATGTTACTGTTTCCTTGCACCTTCCCTTTGACGATGAAACACATAAATTGCATCGGAATTAAATACAAAATGCACAATGCCGACTTAAGTACACATGACTGACCATTCTTAGTCCCTGTGGTTTGAGCCTTTCCTGTGTCACCAGTTTTAGATTCCGATGCTCAACTGCAGATTTACTGCATACCTTGGACCATCACATTGACGATGAAACACAGAAATTGCATCGGAATTATATACAAAGGGCACAATCCCGACTTAAGTAGAAGAAGACTGAGTCTTCTTACTGTCTATGCTCTGGGCCTTCCCTGTGAGGGGAATTTTAGATTCCGATTCTTCACTTCAGGTTTACTGTATCCCGTGAATATTCACTTTAACGATGAAACACAATGATAGCATCGGAATTAAATCCAAAAGGCACAAGGTCGCCTTAAGGACTAGAAGACTAACATTTCTTAGTGCCTATGTTTGAGCCTGTCCTGTGTCACCAGTTTTAGATTACGATGCACAACTGCAGGTTTACTGTATACCTTGGACCTTCACATTGACGATGAAACACAGATATTGCATCGGAATTAAATACAAAATTCACAATGCCGCCTTAAGTGCAAGATGACTGACTTTTCTTAGTGTCTATGATTTGATCGTTTCCTGTGTGACCAGTTATAGATTCCAATGCTTCATTTCAGGTTTACGGTATCCCTTGGACCTTCACGTTGACGGCGAAACACAGAAATTGCATCGGAATTATATACTAAAAGCACAATGCCGACTTAAGTGGAAGGAGACTGAGTTTTCTTGCTGTTTAAGTTTTGAGCCTTCCCTGTGAGACCAGTTTTAGATTCCGATGCTTCACGTCAGGTTTACTGTATCTCATGGACCTTCACATTGACGAAGAAACACAGAAATAGCATCGAAATTAAATACAAAAAGCACAATGCCGTCTTAAGTACTAGAAGACTGAGTCTTCTTACCATATATGTTTAGAGCCTTTCCTGTGAGACCAGTTTTAGATTCCGATGCTTCACTTCGTGTTTACTGTATCCCTTGGACTTTCACTTTGACGATGAAACACAGAATATGAATCCGAATTACATTGAAATGGCACAATGCCGAATTAGTACAAGATGACAGACATTTCTTAGTGTCTATGTTTGAGCCTTTTCTGTGTCGCCAGTTTTAGTTTCCGATGCATAACTGCAGACTTACTGTATCCCTTGGACATTCACATTGACGATGAACACAGAAATTGCATCGGAATTAAATACAAAAGGCACAATGCCGACTTAAGTACAAGAGGACTGTGTCCTCTTACTGTCTATGTTATGAGCGTTTCCTGTGAGACCAGTTTTAAATTCCGATGACTTACATCAGGTTTACTGTATACCTTGGACCTTCACATTGACGTTGAAACACAGATATTGCATCGGAATTAAATACAAAAGGCACAATGCCGCCTTAAGTACAAGAAGGCTGACCTTTCTTAGTGTCTATGTTTTGAGCCTTACCTCTGAGACCAGTTTTAGATTCCAATGATTGACTTCATGTTTACTTTATCCCTAGGACCTTCACTTTGACGATGAAACACAGAAATTGCATCGGAATTAAATACAAAAGGCACAATGCCGACTTAAGTACAAGAAGACTGAGTCTTCTTACCGTCTATGTTTTGAGCCTCTCCTGTGATACCAGTTTTAGATTCCGATGCACTACTGCTGATTTTCTGTATCCATCGGACCTTCACACTGACGATGAAACACAGAAATTGCTTCGGAATTAAAAACAAGAGGCACAATGCCGACATAAGGACAAGAAGGCTGACTTTTCTTAGGGTCTATGTTTTGAGCCTTTACTGTGAGACCAGTGTTAGATTCCGATGCTTCACTTCAGGTTTACGGTATCCCATGGCCCTTCACATTGACGATGAAACACAGAAATAGCATCGGAATAAAATACAAAATGCACAATGCCGAATTAAGTGCAATAAGACTGAGTCTTCTTACCGTCAATGTCTTGAGCATTTCCTGTTATAGATTCCAATGCTTCATTTCAGGTTTACTGTATCCCTTGCACCTTCACTTTGACGATGAAACACAGAAATTGCGTCGGCACAATGCCGACTTAAGTTCATGAAGACTGACTTTTCTTACTGTCTATGTTTCCAGTCTTTCCTGTGTCACCAGTTTTAGATTCCGATGCACAACTGCAGGTTTACTGTATCTCTTGGAACTTCACATTGACGATAAAACACAGAAATTGCATCGGAATTAAGTGCAAATGGCACAATGCCGACTTAAGTACAACAAGACTGAGTCTTCTTACAGTCTATGTTTTGAGCGTTTCCTGTGTCACCGGTTTTAGATTCCGATGCTCAACTGCAGATTGACTGCATCCCTTTGAGCATCACATTGACGATGAAACAAGGAAATTGCATCGGAATTCAATACAAAAGGCACAATGCCTACATAAGTACGTGAAGACTGATTCTTCTTACTGTCTATGATTTGTGTCTTTCCTGTGTCACCAGCTTTAGTCTACGATGCTTCACTTCAGGCTTACTGTATCCCTTGGATCTTCACACTGACGATGAAACACAGAAATTGCAGCGGAATTAAATACAAAAAGCACAATGCCGTTTTAAGTACAAGAAGTCTGAGTCTTCTTACCGTCTATGGTTTGAGCCTTTCCTGAGAGAACAGTTTTATTTTGCAATGCTTCATTTCTGGTTCTTTGTATCCCTTGGACCATCGCATTGACGATGAAACACAGAAATTGCATCGAAATTAATTACAAATTGCACAATTCCGATTTGAGTACAAGAAGACTGAATTTTCTTAGTGACTATGCTTCTAGCCTGTGTCACCAGCTTAAAATTCCATTGCACAACTGCACGTTTACTGTATCCCTTGGACATTCATTTTGACGATGGAACACAAAGTTTGCATCGGAATTAAATACAAAAGTCACAATGCCGACCTAAGTACAAGAAGACTGAATTTTCTTAGTGTCTATGATTTGAGCCTACCCTGTAAGACCGCTTTAATTACCAGAAGATTGACTTTTTTTAGAGTCTACGTTAGAGACTCTCCTGTGTCACCAGTTTAGATTTCGATGCACGACTGCAGGTTTACTGTATCCTTTGGTCCTTCACTTTGACGATAAAACACAAAATTCGCATCGGAATGAAATACATAAGGCACAATGCCGACTTAAGTACAAGAAGACTGTGGCCTCTTACCTTCTATGTTATGAGCCTTTCCAGTGAGACCAGTTTTAGTTTCCGATGCTTCACTTCAGGTTTACTGTATCCCTTGGACCTTCACTTTGACGATGAATCACAATAATATAATCGGAATTAAAAAGAAAAGGCACAATGCCGAGACAAGTACAATAAGACCGAATTTTCTTAGTGTCTATGTTAAGAGCCTATCCTGTATCCCCAGTTTTACATTCCGATGCACAACTGCAGTTTTACTGTATCCCTTGGCCCTTCACATTGGCGATGAAACACAGATATTGCATCGGAATTAAATACAAAAGGCGTAATTCTGATTTAAGTACAAGAAAACTGAGTCTTCTTACTGTCAATGTTATGAGCCTTTCCTGTGAGACCACTTTTAGATTGCGATACTTCACTTCAGGTTTACTGTATACCTTGGACCTTTACATTGACGATGAAACGCAACAATTGCATCGGAATTAAAAAAAAAAATGCACAATGCCGACATAAGTACACGAAGACTGACTTTTCTTAGTGTCTATGATTTGGGCCTTTCCGGTGTGACCAGTTATAGATTCCAATGCTGCACTTCAGGTTTACTGTATCCCTTGGACTTTTACTTTAACGATGATACACAGAAATTGCATCGGAATTAAATACAAAAGGCACAATGCCGACTTAAGTACTAGAAGACTGAGTCTTCTTACCGACTATGTTTTGAGCCTTTCCTGTGACACCAGTTTTAGAATCCAATGCTTCACTTCAGGTATACTGTATCCCTTCGACCTTCACATTGGCGATGAAACATAGAAATTGCATCGGAATTAAATACAAAAGCCGTAATTCTGATTTAAGTAGAAGAAAACTGAGACTTCTTACTGTCTATGATATGAGCCTTTCCTGTGAGAGCAGATTTAGATTCCGATGCTTCACTTCAGGATTACTGTATCCCTTGGACCTTCACAATGACGACGAATCGCTACCATTGCATCTGAATTAAAAACAAGAGGCACAATGCCGACTTAAATGCAAGAAGACTGACTTTTCTTAGTGTCTATGTTATGAGCCTTTCCTGTGTGACCAGTTATGGATTCCAATGCTTCTTTTCAGGTTTACTGTATCCCTTGGACCTTCACTTTGACGATGAAACACAGAAATTGCATCGGGATAAAATACAAAAGCACATTGTCGGCTTAAGTGCAAGAAGACTCAGTCTTGTTAATGTCTAAGTTTGAGTATTCTCTGTGAGACCAGTTTTAGATTCCGATGCCTCACTTCAGGTTTACTGTTTCCCTTTGACCTCCACTTTGACCATGAACACAGATATTGCATCGGAAATAAATACAAAAATCACAATGCCGAATTAAGTACAAGAAGACTGAATCTTCTTACCGTCTATGCTTTGAGCCTTACCTGTGAGACCAGTTTTTGATTCCGATGCTTCACTTCAGGTTTACTGTATCCCTTGGACCTTCGCTTTGACGATGAAACACAATATTGGCATTCGCGTACAACACAAAAGGCGCAATACCGACTTAA
Source organism: Schistocerca piceifrons (assembly GCF_021461385.2). Taxonomy (NCBI): domain Eukaryota; kingdom Metazoa; phylum Arthropoda; class Insecta; order Orthoptera; family Acrididae; genus Schistocerca; species Schistocerca piceifrons. The sequence goes on along the minus strand of NC_060140.1, from coordinate 42,768,571 downwards.
GTACAAGAAGACTGAGTCTTCTTAGTTTCTATGTTTGAGCGTTTCCTGTGTCACCAGTTTTAGATTCTGATGCTTCTCTTCAGGTTTACTGTGTCCCTTGGACCTTCACTTTGGCGATGAAACACAAAAATTACATCGGAATTAAATACAAAATTCATAATGCCAACTTAAGTACAAGATGACTGACTCTCCTTAGTGACTATGTTTTGTGCCCTTCCTGTGTCACCAGTTTTAGTTACGATGCACAATTGCAGATTTACTGTATCCCACGGAACATCACATTGACGATGAAACACAGAAATGGCATCGGAATTAAATACAAAAGGCACAATGCCGACTAAAGTAGTAGAAGACCGAGTCTTATTACTGTCTATGTTTTGTGCCTTTCCTGTGAGGCCAGTTTTAGATTCCGATGCTTCACTTCAGGTTTATGTATACCTTGGACCTTCACTTTGACGCTGAAACACAGAAATTCCATCGGAATTAAATACAAAAGGCACAATGCCGACTTAAGTACAAGATGACTGAGTTTTCTTAGTGTCTACATTTTGAGCCTATCCTGTGTCACCAGTTTGAGATTCCGATGCACAACTGCATTTTCACTGTATTCCTACGACCTTCACATTGACGATGAAACACAGAAATTGCATCGGAATTAAATACGAAATGCACAATGGTGCCTTAAGTACAAGAAGACTGACTTTTCTTAGTGTCTATGTTTTGAGCCTTTCTTGCGTGACCTGTGTTATATTCCAATGCTTCACTTCAGGTTTACTGTACCCCTTGGACCTTCACTTTGACGATGAAACACAGAAATTGCATCGAAATTAAATACAAAAGGCAAAATGCCGACTTAAGTACATGAAGCCTGGGTTATCTTACCGTCTATATTTTGAGCCCTACCTGAGAGACCAGTTTTAGATTCCGATGCTTCACTTCGGGTTTACTATATCCCTTGGAGCGTCACATTGACGATGAAACACAGAAATTGCATCGGAATTAAATACAAAATCCACAAGCCGACTTAAGTACAAGGAGACTGACTTTTCTTAGTGACTATGTTTTCAGCTCTTGCAGTGTCCCCAGTTTTACATTCCGATGCCCAACTGGAGATTTACTGTATCAGTTCGGCCTTCACATTGACGATAAAACACAGAAATTGCATCGGAATTAAATACAAATGGCACAATGCCGACTTAAGTACAAGAAGAACGACTTTTCCTTGTGTCTGTGTTTGAGCCTTTCCTGTGTCACCAGTTTTCGATGCCGATGCACCACTGCAGGTTTACTGTATCCCTATTACCTTCACATTGACGATGAAACACAGAATTTTCATCGGAATTAAATACCTAAGGCACAGTGCCGAATTAAGTACTAGAAGACTGAATCTTATTACCGTTGATGTTTTGCACCTTTCCAGTGAGTCCAGTTTTAGATTCCTACGCTTTATTTCAGGTTTACTGTATCCCTTGGACATTCACGTTGACGATGAAACACAGAAATTGCATCGGAATTAATTACAAAATTCACAATGCCGACTTAAGTACAAGAAGACTGTCTTTTCTTAGTGGCTATTTTTCGAGCCTGTCCTGTGTCACTAGTTTTAGATTCCGATGCCCAACTACAGATTTACTGCATCACTTGGACCTTCACATTGACGATGAAACATAGAAATTGAATTGGAATTAAATACAAACGGCACAATGCCGACTTACGTAGAAGAAGACTGAGTTTTCTTGCTGTCTATGTTTTGAGCCATCCCTGTGAGACCAGTTTTAGAATCCGATGTTTCACGTCAGGTTTAATGTATCCATCGGACCTTCACATTTACTATGAAACACAGAAATAGCATCGGAATTATATACAAAAGGCACATTCCCCACTTAAGTACTAGAAGACAGGGTCTTCTTACCGTATATGTTTTGAGCCTTTCCTGTGAGATTAGTTTTACATTCCGATGCTTCACTTCAGGTTTAATGTATCCCTCGGACCTTCACTTTGACGATGAAACACAGTAATTGCATCGGAATTAAATACGAAATGCACAATGCCGCCTTAAGTACAAGATGACTGACTTTTCTTAGAGTCTATGATTATAGGATTTCTTGTGTGACCAGTTTTAGACTCCAATGCTTCACTTCAGGTTTACTGTATCCCTTGGACCTTCACTTTGACGCTGAAGCACAGAAATACCTTCGGAATTAAATACAAAAAGCACAATGCCGAATTAAGTACAAGAAGACTGAGTCCTCTTACCGTCTATGTTTTGAGCCTTTCCTGTGAGACGAGTTTTACATCCCAATGCTTCTCTCCAGGTTTACTGTATTCCTTGGACCTCCACTTTGACGATGAAACTCAGAAATTGCATCGGAATTAAATACAAAAGGCACAATGCCGAATTAAGTACAAGAAGACTGAGTCTTCTTACTGTCTATGCATCGAGCCTTTCCTGTGTCACCAGTTTTAGATTCCGATGCACAACTGCAGGTTTACTGTATCCCTTGGAACTTCACATTGACGATGAAACACAGTAATTGCATCGTAATTAAATACAAAAGGCACAATGAAGACTTGAGTACAGGACGACTGTCGTTTCTTTGTGTCTATGATTTGAGCCTTTCCCGTGAGACCAGTTTTAGATTCCGATGCTTCACTTCAGGTTTACTGTATCCCTTGTACCTTCACTTTGACGATGAAACACAAAAATTGCAGCAAAATTAAATAAAAAAGGCACAATGCCGAATTAAGTACAAGACGACTGAGTCTTTTTACCGTCGATCTCTTGAGCCTTTCCTGTGAGACCAGTTTTAGATTCCGATGCTTCACGTCAGGTTTAATGTATCCCTTGGACCTTCACTTTTACGATGAAACCCATAAATTGCATCGTAATTATATAGAAAGGTCACTATGCTGCTTATGTAAACGAAGACTGACTTTTCTTAGTGTCTATGCTTTGAGCTTTTCCTGTGAGACAAGTTTTAGATATCAATGCTTCACTTGAGGTTTCCTTTTTCATTTAAACCTTCACTTTGACGATGAAATACAGAAATTACATAGGAATGAAATGCAACAGGCGCAATGCCCAATTAAGTACAAGAAGACTGCGGCAACTTACCGTCTATGCTTTGAGCCTTTCCTATGAGACCAGTTTTAGATTCCGATGCTTCACTTCAGGTTTACTGCATCCCTTGGACCTTCACTTTGTCGATGTAACACAGAAATCGCATCGGAATTAAATACAAAAAGCACAATGCCGGCTTAAGTACTAGAAGACTGAGTCTTCTTACCATATATGTTTTGAGCCTTTCCTGTGAGACCAGTTTTAGATTCCGATGCTTCACCTCGTGTTTACTGTATCCCTTGGACTTTCACTTTGACGATGAAACACAGAATATGAATCCGAATTAAATACAAATGGCACAATGCCGAATTAGTACAAGATGACAGACATTTCTTAGTGTCTATATTTGAGCCTTTTCTGTGTCGCCAGTTTTAGTTTCCGATGCATAACTGCAGACTTACTGTATCCCTTGGACATTCACATTGACGATGAACACAGAAATTGCATCGGAATTATATACAAAAGGCACAATGCCGACTTAAGTACAAGTGGACTGTGTCCTCTTACTGTCTATGTTATGAGCGTTTCCTGTGAGACCAGTTTTAAATTCCGATGACTTACATCAGGTTTACTGTATACCTTGGACCTTCACATTGACGTTGAAACACAGATATTGCATCGGAATTAAATACAAAAGGCACAATGCCGCCTTAAGTACAAGAAGACTGACCATTCTTAGTGTCTATGTTTTGAGCCTTACCTCTGAGACCAGTTTTAGATTCCCATGATTGACTTCAGGTTTACTTTATCCCTTGGACCTTCACTTTGACGATGAAACACAGAAATTGCATCGGAATTAAATACAAAAGGCACAATGCCGACTTAAGTACAAGAAGACTGAGTCTTCTTACCGTCTATGTTTTGAGCCTCTCCTGTGATACCAGTTTTAGATTCCGATGCACTACTGCTGATTTTCTGTATCCATCGGACCTTCACACTGACGATGAAACACAGAAATTGCTTCGGAATTAAAAACAAGAGGCACAATGCCGACATAAGGACAAGAAGGCTGACTTTTCTTAGGGTCTATGTTTTGAGCCTTTCCTGTGAGACCAGTGTTAGATTCCGATGCTTCACTTCAGGTTTACGGTATCCCATGGCCCTTCACATTGACGATGAAACACAGAAATAGCATCGGAATAAAATACAAAATGCACAATGCCGAATTAAGTGCAATAAGACTGAGTCTTCTTACCGTCAATGTCTTGAGCATTTCCTGTTATAGATTCCAATGCTTCATTTCAGGTTTACTGTATCCCTTGCACCTTCACTTTGACGATGAAACACAGAAATTGCGTCGGCACAATGCCGACTTAAGTTCATGAAGACTGACTTTTCTTACTGTCTATGTTTCCAGTCTTTCCTGTGTCACCAGTTTTAGATTCCGATGCACAACTGCAGGTTTACTGTATCTCTTGGAACTTCACATTGACGATAAAACACAGAAATTGCATCGGAATTAAGTGCAAATGGCACAATGCCGACTTAAGTACAACAAGACTGAGTCTTCTTACAGTCTATGTTTTGAGCGTTTCCTGTGTCACCGGTTTTAGATTCCGATGCTCAACTGCAGATTGACTGCATCCCTTTGAGCATCACATTGACGATGAAACAAAGAAATTGCATCGGGATTCAATACAAAAGGCACAATGCCTACATAAGTACGTGAAGACTGATTCTTCTTACTGTCTATGATTTGTGTCTTTCCTGTGTCACCAGCGTTAGTCTACGATGCTTCACTTCAGGCTTACTGTATCCCTTGGATCTTCACACTGACGATGAAACACAGAAATTGCAGCGGAATTAAATACAAAAAGCACAATGCCGTTTTAAGTACAAGAAGTCTGAGTCTTCTTACCGTCTATGGTTTGAGCCTTTCCTGAGAGAACAGTTTTATTTTGCAATGCTTCATTTCTGGTTCTTTGTATCCCTTGGACCATCGCATTGACGATGAAACACAGAAATTGCATCGGAATTAAATACGAAATGCACAATGCCGCCTTAAGTACAAGATGACTGACTTTTCTTAGAGTCTATGATTATAGGATTTCTTGTGTGACCAGTTTTAGACTCCAATGCTTCACTTCAGGTTTACTGTATCCCTTGGACCTTCACTTTGACGCTGAAGCACAGAAATACTTTCGGAATTAAATACAAAAAGCACAATGCCGAATTAAGTACAAGAAGACTGAGTCCTCTTACCGTCTATGTTTTGAGCCTTTCCTGTGAGACGAGTTTTACATCCCAATGCTTCTCTCCAGGTTTACTGTATTCCTTGGACCTCCACTTTGACGATGAAACTCAGAAATTGCATCGGAATTAAATACAAAAGGCACAATGCCGAATTAAGTACAAGAAGACTGAGTCTTCTTACTGTCTATGCATCGAGCCTTTCCTGTGTCACCAGTTTTAGATTCCGATGCACAACTGCAGGTTTACTGTATCCCTTGGAACTTCACATTGACGATGAAACACAGTAATTGCATCGTAATTAAATACAAAAGGCACAATGAAGACTTGAGTACAGGACGACTGTCGTTTATTTGTGTCTATGATTTGAGCCTTTCCCGTGAGACCAGTTTTAGATTCCGATGCTTCACTTCAGGTTTACTGTATCCCTTGTACCTTCACTTTGACGATGAAACACAAAAATTGCAGCAAAATTAAATAAAAAAGGCACAATGCCGAATTAAGTACAAGAAGACTGAGTCTTATTACCGTCGATCTTTTGAGCCTTTCCTGTGAGACCAGTTTTAGATTCCGATGCTTCACGTCAGGTTTAATGTATCCCTTGGACCTTCACTTTTACGATGAAACCCATAAATTGCATCGTAATTATATAGAAAGGTCACTATGCTGCTTATGTAAACGAAGACTGACTTTTCTTAGTGTCTATGCTTTGAGCTTTTCCTGTGAGACAAGTTTTAGATATCAATGCTTCACTTGAGGTTTCCTTTTTCATTTAAACCTTCACTTTGACGATGAAATACAGAAATTGCATAGGAATGAAATGCAACAGGCGCAATGCCCAATTAAGTACAAGAAGACTGCGGCAACTTACCGTCTATGCTTTGAGCCTTTCCTATGAGACCAGTTTTAGATTCCGATGCTTCACTTCAGGTTTACTGCATCCCTTGGACCTTCACTTTGTCGATGTAACACAGAAATCGCATCGGAATTAAATACAAAAAGCACAATGCCGGCTTAAGTACTAGAAGACTGAGTCTTCTTACCATATATGTTTTGAGCCTTTCCTGTGAGACCAGTTTTAGATTCCGATGCTTCACCTCGTGTTTACTGTATCCCTTGGACTTTCACTTTGACGATGAAACACAGAATATGAATCCGAATTAAATACAAATGGCACAATGCCGAATTAGTACAAGATGACAGACATTTCTTAGTGTCTATATTTGAGCCTTTTCTGTGTCGCCAGTTTTAGTTTCCGATGCATAACTGCAGACTTACTGTATCCCTTGGACATTCACATTGACGATGAACACAGAAATTGCATCGGAATTATATACAAAAGGCACAATGCCGACTTAAGTACAACTGGACTGTGTCCTCTTACTGTCTATGTTATGAGCGTTTCCTGTGAGACCAGTTTTAAATTCCGATGACTTACATCAGGTTTACTGTATACCTTGGACCTTCACATTGACGTTGAAACACAGATATTGCATCGGAATTAAATACAAAAGGCACAATGCCGCCTTAAGTACAAGAAGACTGACCTTTCTTAGTGTCTATGTTTTGAGCCTTACCTCTGAGACCAGTTTTAGATTCCAATGATTGACTTCAGGTTTACTTTATCCCTTGGACCTTCACTTTGACGTTGAAACACAGATATTGCATCGGAATTAAATACAAAAGGCACAATGCCGACTTAAGTACAAGAAGACTGAGTCTTCTTACCGTCTATGTTTTGAGCCTCTCCTGTGATACCAGTTTTAGATTCCGATGCACCACTGCTGATTTTCTGTATCCATCGGACCTTCACACTGACGATGAAACACAGAAATTGCTTCGTAATTAAAAACAAGAGGCACAATGCCGACATAAGGACAAGAAGGCTGACTTTTCTTAGGGTCTATGTTTTGAGCCTTTCCTGTGAGACCAGTGTTAGATTCCGATGCTTCACTTCAGGTTTACGGTATCCCATGGCCCTTCACATTGACGATGAAACACAGAAATAGCATCGGAATAAAATACAAAATGCACAATGCCGAATTAAGTGCAATAAGACTGAGTCTTCTTACCGTCAATGTCTTGAGCATTTCCTGTTATAGATTCCAATGCTTCATTTCAGGTTTACTGTATCCCTTGCACCTTCACTTTGACGATGAAACACAGAAATTGCGTCGGCACAATGCCGACTTAAGTTCATGAAGACTGACTTTTCTTACTGTCTATGTTTCCAGTCTTTCCTGTGTCACCAGTTTTAGATTCCGATGCACAACTGCAGGTTTACTGTATCTCTTGGAACTTCACATTGACGATAAAACACAGAAATTGCATCGGAATTAAGTGCAAATGGCACAATGCCGACTTAAGTACAACAAGACTGAGTCTTCTTACAGTCTATGTTTTGAGCGTTTCCTGTGTCACCGGTTTTAGATTCCGATGCTCAACTGCAGATTGACTGCATCCCTTTGAGCATCACATTGACGATGAAACAAAGAAATTGCATCGGGATTCAATACAAAAGGCACAATGCCTACATAAGTACGTGAAGACTGATTCTTCTTACTGTCTATGATTTGTGTCTTTCCTGTGTCACCAGCGTTAGTCTACGATGCTTCACTTCAGGCTTACTGTATCCCTTGGATCTTCACACTGACGATGAAACACAGAAATTGCAGCGGAATTAAATACAAAAAGCACAATGCCGTTTTAAGTACAAGAAGTCTGAGTCTTCTTACCGTCTATGGTTTGAGCCTTTCCTGAGAGAACAGTTTTATTTTGCAATGCTTCATTTCTGGTTCTTTGTATCCCTTGGACCATCGCATTGACGATGAAACACAGAAATTGCATCGGAATTAAATACGAAATGCACAATGCCGCCTTAAGTACAAGATGACTGACTTTTCTTAGAGTCTATGATTATAGGATTTCTTGTGTGACCAGTTTTAGACTCCAATGCTTCACTTCAGGTTTACTGTATCCCTTGGACCTTCACTTTGACGCTGAAGCACAGAAATACCTTCGGAATTAAATACAAAAAGCACAATGCCGAATTAAGTACAAGAAGACTGAGTCCTCTTACCGTCTATGTTTTGAGCCTTTCCTGTGAGACGAGTTTTACATCCCAATGCTTCTCTCCAGGTTTACTGTATTCCTTGGACCTCCACTTTGACGATGAAACTCAGAAATTGCATCGGAATTAAATACAAAAGGCACAATGCCGAATTAAGTACAAGAAGACTGAGTCTTCTTACTGTCTATGCATCGAGCCTTTCCTGTGTCACCAGTTTTAGATTCCGATGCACAACTGCAGGTTTACTGTATCCCTTGGAACTTCACATTGACGATGAAACACAGTAATTGCATCGTAATTAAATACAAAAGGCACAATGAAGACTTGAGTACAGGACGACTGTCGTTTATTTGTGTCTATGATTTGAGCCTTTCCCGTGAGACCAGTTTTAGATTCCGATGCTTCACTTCAGGTTTACTGTATCCCTTGTACCTTCACTTTGACGATGAAACACAAAAATTGCAGCAAAATTAAATAAAAAAGGCACAATGCCGAATTAAGTACAAGAAGACTGAGTCTTATTACCGTCGATCTTTTGAGCCTTTCCTGTGAGACCAGTTTTAGATTCCGATGCTTCACGTCAGGTTTAATGTATCCCTTGGACCTTCACTTTTACGATGAAACCCATAAATTGCATCGTAATTATATAGAAAGGTCACTATGCTGCTTATGTAAACGAAGACTGACTTTTCTTAGTGTCTATGCTTTGAGCTTTTCCTGTGAGACAAGTTTTAGATATCAATGCTTCACTTGAGGTTTCCTTTTTCATTTAAACCTTCACTTTGACGATGAAATACAGAAATTGCATAGGAATGAAATGCAACAGGCGCAATGCCCAATTAAGTACAAGAAGACTGCGGCAACTTACCGTCTATGCTTTGAGCCTTTCCTATGAGACTAGTTTTAGATTCCGATGCTTCACTTCAGGTTTACTGCATCCCTTTGACCTTCACTTTGTCGATGTAACACAGAAATCGCATCGGAATTAAATACAAAAAGCACAATGCCGGCTTAAGTACTAGAAGACTGAGTCTTCTTACCATATATGTTTTGAGCCTTTCCTGTGAGACCAGTTTTAGATTCCGATGCTTCACCTCGTGTTTACTGTATCCCTTGGACTTTCACTTTGACGATGAAACACAGAATATGAATCCGAATTAAATACAAATGGCACAATGCCGAATTAGTACAAGATGACAGACATTTCTTAGTGTCTATATTTGAGCCTTTTCTGTGTCGCCAGTTTTAGTTTCCGATGCATAACTGCAGACTTACTGTATCCCTTGGACATTCACATTGACGATGAACACAGAAATTGCATCGGAATTATATACAAAAGGCACAATGCCGACTTAAGTACAACTGGACTGTGTCCTCTTACTGTCTATGTTATGAGCGTTTCCTGTGAGACCAGTTTTAAATTCCGATGACTTACATCAGGTTTACTGTATACCTTGGACCTTCACATTGACGTTGAAACACAGATATTGCATCGGAATTAAATACAAAAGGCACAATGCCGCCTTAAGTACAAGAAGACTGACCTTTCTTAGTGTCTATGTTTTGAGCCTTACCTCTGAGACCAGTTTTAGATTCCAATGATTGACTTCAGGTTTACTTTATCCCTTGGACCTTCACTTTGACGATGAAACACAGAAATTGCATCGGAATTAAATACAAAAGGCACAATGCCGACTTAAGTACAAGAAGACTGAGTCTTCTTACCGTCTATGTTTTGAGCCTCTCCTGTGATACCAGTTTTAGATTCCGATGCACTACTGCTGATTTTCTGTATCCATCGGACCTTCACACTGACGATGAAACACAGAAATTGCTTCGGAATTAAAAACAAGAGGCACAATGCCGACATAAGGACAAGAAGGCTGACTTTTCTTAGGGTCTATGTTTTGAGCCTTTCCTGTGAGACCAGTGTTAGATTCCGATGCTTCACTTCAGGTTTACGGTATCCCATGGCCCTTCACATTGACGATGAAACACAGAAATAGCATCGGAATAAAATACAAAATGCACAATGCCGAATTAAGTGCAATAAGACTGAGTCTTCTTACCGTCAATGTCTTGAGCATTTCCTGTTATAGATTCCAATGCTTCATTTCAGGTTTACTGTATCCCTTGCACCTTCACTTTGACGATGAAACACAGAAATTGCGTCGGCACAATGCCGACTTAAGTTCATGAAGACTGACTTTTCTTACTGTCTATGTTTCCAGTCTTTCTTGTGTCACCAGTTTTAGATTCCGATCCACAACTGCAGGTTTACTGTATCTCTTGGAACTTCACATTGACGATAAAACACAGAAATTGCATCGGAATTAAGTGCAAATGGCACAATGCCGACTTAAGTACAACAAGACTGAGTCTTCTTACAGTCTATGTTTTGAGCGTTTCCTGTGTCACCGGTTTTAGATTCCGATGCTCAACTGCAGATTGACTGCATCCCTTTGAGCATCACATTGACGATGAAACAAAGAAATTGCATCGGGATTCAATACAAAAGGCACAATGCCTACATAAGTACGTGAAGACTGATTCTTCTTACTGTCTATGATTTGTGTCTTTCCTGTGTCACCAGCTTTAGTCTACGATGCTTCACTTCAGGCTTACTGTATCCCTTGGATCTTCACACTGACGATGAAACACAGAAATTGCAGCGGAATTAAATACAAAAAGCACAATGCCGTTTTAAGTACAAGAAGTCTGAGTCTTCTTACCGTCTATGGTTTGAGCCTTTCCTGAGAGAACAGTTTTATTTTGCAATGCTTCATTTCTGGTTCTTTGTATCCCTTGGACCATCGCATTGACGATGAAACACAGAAATTGCATCGAAATTAATTACAAATTGCACAATTCCGATTTGAGTACAAGAAGACTGAATTTTCTTAGTGACTATGCTTCTAGCCTGTGTCACCAGTTTAAAATTCCATTGCACAACTGCACGTTTACTGTATCCCTTGGACATTCATTTTGACGATGGAACACAAAGTTTGCATCGGAATTAAATACAAAAGTCACAATGCCGACCTAAGTACAAGAAGACTGAATTTTCTTAGTGTCTATGATTTGAGCCTACCCTGTAAGACCGCCTTAATTACCAGAAGATTGACTTTTTTTAGAGTCTACGTTAGAGACTCTCCTGTGTCACCAGTTTAGATTCCGATGCACGACTGCAGGTTTACTGTATCCTTTGGTCCTTCACTTTGACGATAAAACACAAAATTCGCATCGGAATGAAATACATAAGGCACAATGCCGACTTAAGTACAAGAAGACTGTGGCCTCTTACCTTCTATGTTATGAGCCTTTCCAGTGAGACCAGTTTTAGTTTCCGATGCTTCACTTCAGGTTTACTGTATCCCTTGGACCTTCACTTTGACGATGAATCACAATAATATAATCGGAATTAAAAAGAAAAGGCACAATGCCGAGACAAGTACAATAAGACTGAATTTTCTTAGTGTCTATGTTAAGAGCCTATCCTGTATCCCCAGTTTTACATTCCGATGCACAACTGCAGTTTTACTGTATCCCTTGGCCCTTCACATTGGCGATGAAACACAGATATTGCATCGGAATTAAATACAAAAGGCGTAATTCTGATTTAAGTACAAGAAAACTGAGACTTCTTACTGTCAATGTTATGAGCCTTTCCTGTGAGACCACTTTTAGATTGCGATACTTCACTTCAGGTTTACTGTATACCTTGGACCTTTACATTGACGATGAAACGCAACAATTGCATCGGAATTAAAAAAAAATGCACAATGCCGACATAAGTACACGAAGACTGACTTTTCTTAGTGTCTATGATTTGGGCCTTTCCGGTGTGACCAGTTATAGATTCCAATGCTGCACTTCAGGTTTACTGTATCCCTTGGACTTTTACTTTAACGATGATACACAGAAATTGCATCGGAATTAAATACAAAAGGCACAATGCCGACTTAAGTACTAGAAGACTGAGTCTTCTTACCGACTATGTTTTGAGCCTTTCCTGTGACACCAGTTTTAGAATCCAATGCTTCACTTCAGGTATACTGTATCCCTTCGACCTTCACATTGGCGATGAAACATAGAAATTGCATCGGAATTAAATACAAAAGCCGTAATTCTGATTTAAGTAGAAGAAAACTGAGACTTCTTACTGTCTATGTTATGAGCCTTTCCTGTGAGAGCAGATTTAGATTCCGATGCTTCACTTCAGGATTACTGTATCCCTTGGACCTTCACAATGATGACGAATCGCTACCATTGCATCTGAATTAAAAACAAGAGGCACAATGCCGACTTAAATGCAAGAAGACTGACTTTTCTTAGTGTCTATGTTTTGAGCGTTTCCTGTGTGACCAGTTATAGATTCCAATGCTTCTTTTCAGGTTTACTTTATCCCTTGGACCTTCACTTTGACGATGAAACACAGAAATTGCATCGGGATAAAATACAAAAGCACATTGTCGGCTTAAGTGCAAGAAGACTCAGTCTTGTTAATGTCTAAGTTTGAGTATTCTCTGTGAGACCAGTTTTAGATTCCAATGGCTCACTTCAGGTTTACTGTTTCCCTTTGACCTCCACTTTGACCATGAACACAGATATTGCATGGGAAATAAATACAAAAATCACAATGCCGAATTAAGTACAAGAAGACTGAATCTTCTTACCGTCTATGCTTTGAGCCTTACCTGTGAGACCAGTTTTTGATTCCGATGCTTCACTTCAGGGTTACTGTATCCCTTGGACCTTCGCTTTGACGATGAAACACAATATTGGCATTCGCGTTCAACACAAAAGGCGCAATACCGACTTAAGTACAAGAAGACTGAGTCTTCTTAGTTTCTATGTTTGAGCGTTTCCTGTGTCACCAGTTTTAGATTCTGATGCTTCTCTTCAGGTTTACTGTGTCCCTTGGACCTTCACTTTGGCGATGAAACACAAAAATTACATCGGAATTAAATACAAAATTCATAATGCCAACTTAAGTACAAGATGACTGACTCTCCTTAGTGACTATGTTTTGCGCCCTTCCTGTGTCACCAGTTTTAGTTACGATGCACAATTGCAGATTTACTGAATCCCACGGAACATCACATTGACGATGAAACACAGAAATGGCATCGGAATTAAATACAAAAGGCACAATGCCGACTAAAGTAGTAGAAGACCGAGTCTTATTACTGTCAATGTTTTGTGCCTTTCCTGTGAGGCCAGTTTTAGATTCCGATGCTTCACTTCAGGTTTATGTATACCTTGGACCTTCACTTTGACGCTGAAACACAGAAATTCCATCGGAATTAAATACAAAAGGCACAATGCCGACTTAAGTACAAGATGACTGAGTTTTCTTAGTGTCTACATTTTGAGCCTATCCTGTGTCACCAGTTTGAGATTCCGATGCACAACTGCATTTTCACTGTATTCCTACGACCTTCACATTGACGATGAAACACAGAAATTGCATCGGAATTAAATACGAAATGCACAATGGTGCCTTAAGTACAAGAAGACTGACTTTTCTTAGTGTCTATGTTTTGAGCCTTTCTTGCGTGACCTGTGTTATATTCCAATGCTTCACTTCAGGTTTACTGTACCCCTTGGACCTTCACTTTGACGATGAAACACAGAAATTGCATCGAAATTAAATACAAAAGGCAAAATGCCGACTTAAGTACATGAAGCCTGGGTTATCTTACCGTCTATATTTTGAGCCCTACCTGAGAGACCAGTTTTAGATTCCGATGCTTCACTTCGGGTTTACTATATCCCTTGGAGCGTCACAATGACGATGAAACACAGAAATTGCATCGGAATTAAATACAAAATCCACAAGCCGACTTAAGTACAAGGAGACTGACTTTTCTTAGTGACTATGTTTTCAGCTCTTGCAGTGTCCCCAGTTTTACATTCCGATGCCCAACTGGAGATTTACTGTATCAGTTCGGCCTTCACATTGACGATGAAACACAGAAATTGCATCGGAATTAAATACAAATGGCACAATGCCGACTTAAGTACAAGAAGAACGACTTTTCCTTGTGTCTGTGTTTGAGCCTTTCCTGTGTCACCAGTTTTCGATGCCGATGCACCACTGCAGGTTTACTGTATCCCTATTACCTTCACATTGACGATGAAACACAGAATTTTCATCGGAATTAAATACATAAGGCACAGTGCCGAATTAAGTACTAGAAGACTGAATCTTATTACCGTTGATGTTTTGCACCTTTCCAGTGAGTCCAGTTTTAGATTCCTACGCTTTATTTCAGGTTTACTGTATCCCTTGGACATTCACGTTGACGATGAAACACAGAAATGGCATCGGAATTAATTACAAAATTCACAATGCCGACTTAAGTACAAGAAGACTGAGTCTTCTTACTTTCTATTTTTCGAGCCTGTCCTGTGTCACTAGTTTTAGATTCCGATGCCCAACTACAGATTTACTGCATCACTTGGACCTTCACATTGACGATGAAACATAGAAATTGAATTGGAATTAAATACAAACGGCACAATGCCGACTTACGTAGAAGAAGACTGAGTTTTCTTGCTGTCTATGTTTTGAGCCATCCCTGTGAGACCAGTTTTAGAATCCGATGTTTCACGTCAGGTTTAATGTATCCATCGGACCTTCACATTTACTATGAAACACAGAAATAGCATCGGAATTATATACAAAAGGCACATTCCCCACTTAAGTACTAGAAGACAGGGTCTTCTTACCGTATATGTTTTGAGCCTTTCCTGTGAGATTAGTTTTACATTCCGATGCTTCACTTCAGGTTTAATGTATCCCTTGGACCTTCACTTTGACGATGAAACACAGTAATTGCATCGGAATTAAATACGAAATGCACAATGCCGCCTTAAGTACAAGATGACTGACTTTTCTTAGAGTCTATGATTATAGGATTTCTTGTGTGACCAGTTTTAGACTCCAATGCTTCACTTCAGGTTTACTGTATCCCTTGGACCTTCACTTTGACGATGTAACACAGAAATTGCATCGGAATTAAATACAAAAGGCACAAAGCCGACTTAAGTACAAGAAGACTGAGTCTTCTTACTTTCTATGTTTTGAGCCTTTCCTGTGTCACCAGTTTTAGATTCCGATGCACAACAGCAGTTTTATTGTATCCATTGGACTTTCACATTAACGATGAAACATAGAAATTGCATCAGAATGAAATACAAAAGGCACAATGCCGACTAAAGTACAAGACGACTGAGTTTTCTTAGTGTCTATGTTTTGAATCTTTCCAGTGTGACCAGTTTTCGATTCCAATGCTTCATCTCAGGTTTACTGTATCCCTTGGACCTTCACTTTGACGCTGAAGCACAGAAATACCTTCGGAATTAAATACAAAAAGCACAATGCCGAATTAAGTACAAGAAGACTGAGTCCTCTTACCGTCTATGTTTTGAGCCTTTCCTGTGAGACGAGTTTTACATCCCAATGCTTCTCTCCAGGTTTACTGTATTCCTTGGACCTCCACGTTCACGATGAAACTCAGAAATTGCATCGGAATTAAATACAAAAGGCACAATGCCGAATTAAGTACAAGAAGACTGAGTCTTCTTACTGTCTATGCATCGAGCCTTTCCTGTGTCAGCAGTTTTAGATTCCGATGCACAACTGCAGGTTTACTGTATCCCTTGGAACTTCACATTGACGATGAAACACAGTAATTGCATCGTAATTAAATACAAAAGGCACAATGAAGACTTGAGTACAGGACGACTGTCGTTTCTTTGTGTCTATGATTTGAGCCTTTCCCGTGAGACCAGTTTTAGATTCCGATGCTTCACTTCAGGTTTACTGTATCCCTTGTACCTTCACTTTGACGATGAAACACAAAAATTGCAGCAAAATTAAATAAAAAAGGCACAATGCCGAATTAAGTACAAGAAGACTAAGTCTTATTACCGTCGATCTTTTGAGCCTTTCCTGTGAGACCAGTTTTAGATTCCGATGCTTCACGTCAGGTTTAATGTATCCCCTGGACCTTCACTTTTACGATGAAACCCATAAATTGCATCGTAATTATATAGAAAGGTCACTATGCCGGCTTATGTAAACGAAGACTGACTTTTCTTAGTGTCTATGCTTTGAGCTTTTCCTGTGAGACAAGTTTTAGATATCAATGTTTCACTTGAGGTTTCCTTTTTCATTTAAACCTTCACTTTGACGATGAAATACAGAAATTGCATAGGAATGAAATGCAACAGGCGCAATGCCCAATTAAGTACAAGAAGACTGCGGCAACTTACCGTCTATGCTTTGAGCCTTTCCTATGAGACCAGTTTTAGATTCCGATGCTTCACTTCAGGTTTACTGCATCCCTTGGACCTTCACTTTGTCGATGTAACACAGATATTGCATCGGAATTAAATACAAAGGGCAGAAAGACGACTTAACTACAAGAAGACTGAGTCTTCTTACTGTCTATGATTTGAGCCTTTCCTGAGTCACCAGTTTTAGATTCCGATGCACAATAGCAGTTTTACTGTATTCATTGGACTTTCAAATTAACAATGAAACACAGAAATTGCATCAGAATGAAATACAAAAGGCACAATGCCGACTAAAGTACAAGACGACTGACTTTTCTTAGTGTCTATGTTTTGAGCTTTTCCTGTGTGAAAAGTTTTCGATTCCAATGCTTCATCTCAGGTTTACTGTATCCCTTGGACCTTCACTTTGACGCTGAAACACAGAAATTCCATCGGAATTAAGTGCAAGAGGCACAATGCCGAATAAGTAAAAGAAGACTGACTCCTCTTACCGTCTACGTTTTGAGCCTTTCCTGTGAGACCAGTTTTAGATTCCGATGCTTCACTTCAGGTTTAATGTATCCCTTGGACCTTCACATTGACGATAATACAGAGAAATTGCAACGGAATTAATTACAAAAGGCACCATGCCGACTTCAGTACAAGAAGACTGAGACTTCTTACTGTCTATGGTATGAACCTTGCCTGTGAGACCAATTTTGGATTCCGATGCTTCACTACATGTTTACTGTATCCCTTGGACCTTCACGTTGATGATGAAACACAAAAATTGTTTCGGAATTACGTACAAAAGGCACAATGCCGACTTACGTACAAGAAGACTGTCTTATCGTAGTGTCAATGTTTTGAGCCTTTCATGTCACACCAGTTTTAGATTCCGATGCACAACAGCTGGTTTACTGTATCCCTTGGACATTAACATTGTCGATGAAACACAGTAATTGCAACGGAATTAAATACAAACGCACAATGCCGACGTAAGTACAAGAAGACTGCCTTTTCTTAGTGTCAATGTTGTGAGCCTTACCTGTGAGACCAGTTTTACATTCCGATGCTTCACTTTAGGTTTACAGTATCCCTCGGACACCCACTTTGGTGACGAAACACAAAAATTGCGTCTGAATTAAATACAAAAGGCACAGTGCCGACTTAAGTGCAAGAAGACTGACTTTTATAGTGTGTATGTTTGAGCCTTTCCTGTGTCTCCAGTTTCAAAGGCCGATGCACAACTGCAGATTTACTGCATCACTTAGACCTTCACATTGACGATTAAACACTGATATTGCATCGGATTTAAATATAAAGGTCACAATGCCGACTTAAGTAGAAGAAGACTGAGTTTCCATCCTGCCTATGCTTTGAGCCTTCCCTGTGGGACCAGTTTTAGATTCCGATGCTTCACGTCAGGTTTATTGTATCCCTTGGACCTTCACATTGACGATGTAACACTGATATTGCATCGGATTTAAATACAAAAGGCACAATGCCGACTTATGTACAAGAAGACTTAGTCTTCTTACTGTCTAAGATTTGAGCCTTTCTTGTATCACCAGCTTTTGATTCCGATGACTCACTACAGGTTTATTGTACCCCTTTCACCTTCACATTAACGATGAAATACAGAAATTGCTTCGGAATGAAATACAAAAGGCACAATGCCGACTTAAGTATAAGAAGTCTGACTTTTCTTTGTGTCGGTGTTTGAGCCTTTCTTGTGTAACCAGTTTTAGATTCCGATGCACAACTGCATTGTTACTGTATCCCTTGGTCTTTCACATTATCGATGAAACACAGAAATTGCATCGGAATTAAATGCAAAAGGCACAATGCCGACTAAAGTACAAGACGACTGACATTTCTTGGTGTCTATGCTTTGAGCCTTTCCTATGTGACCAGTTTTCGATTCCAATGCTTCATCTCAGGTTTACTGTACCCCTTGGACCTTCACCTTGACGCTGAAACACAGAAATTCCATCGGAATTAAATACAAATGGTACAATGCCGAATTAAGTACAAGAAGACTGAGTCCTCTTACCGTCTATGCTTTGAGACCAGTTTCAGATTCCGATGCTTCACTTCAGGTTTACTGTATCCCTGTGACCTTCACATTGAGAATGAAACATAAGTTGCATCGTAATAAAATACAAAAGGCACAATGAAGACTTAAGTACAGGACGACTGTCGTATCTTTGTGTCTATGATTTGAGCCTTTCCTGTGAGACCAGTTTTAGATTCCGATGCTTCACTTCAGGTTTACTGTATCCCTTGGACTTTCACTTTGACGATGAAACACAAAAATTGCAGAAGAATTAAATACAAAAGGCACAATGCCGAATTAAGTACAAGAAGACTGAGTCTTATTACCGTCGATGTTTGAGCCTTTCCTGTGAGAGCAGTTTTAGATTCCGATGCTTCACGTCAGGTTTAATGTATCCCTTGGACCTTCACTTTTACGATGAAACACATAAATTGCATCGTAATTATATAGAAAGGTCACTATGCCGGCTTATGTAAACGAAGACTGACGTTTCTTAGTGTCTATGCTTTGAGCTTTTCCTGTGAGACTAGTTTTAGATTCCGTTGCTTCACTTCAGGTTTAATGTATCCCTTGGACCTACACATTGGCGATAAAACACAGAAATTGCATCGGAATTGGATACAAAAGGCAGAATGCCGTTTAAAGTACAAGAACACTGACTTTTATTTATGTCTATGTTTCGGGCCTGTCCTGTGTCACAGGTTTTAGATTACGATGCACAAATGAAGGTTTACGATGAAACACAGAAATTGCATCGGAATTAAATACAAAAGGCACCATGGCGACTTCGGTACAAGAAGACTGAGACTTCTTACTGTCTATGGTATGAGCCTTGCCTGTGAGACCAATTTTGGATTCTGATGCTTCACTACAGGTTTACTGAAACCCTTGGCCTTCACTTTGATGATGAAACACAAAAATTGTATCGGAATTAAATACAAAAGGCACAATGCCGACTTAAGTACAAGAAGACATAGTATTCTTACTGTCTATGATTTGAGCCTTTCCAGTGTCACCAGCTTTTACTTCCGATGACTCACTTCAGGTTTACTGTATACCTTTTACCTTAACACTGACGATGAAAAACATAAATTGCATTGGAATTTAATACAAAAGGCACAATAGCGACATAAGTACAAGAAGACTGAGTCATCTTACTGTCGATGTTTTGAGCCTTTCCTGTGTCACCAGTTTTAGACTCCGATGCGCCACATGGCGTCTTCAGTACAATAAGACTGAGACTTCTTACTGTCTATGGTATGAACCTGGCCTGTGAGACCAATTTTGGATTCCGATGCTTCACTACATGTTTACTGTATCCCTTGGACTTTCACATTAACGATGAAACACAGAAATTGCATCAGAATGAAATACAAAAGGCACAATGCCGACTAAAGTACAAGAAGACTGACTTTACTCAGTGTCTATATTTTGAGCTTTTCTGTGTCCCCAGTTTCAGATTCCGATTCACTACTGGAGATTTACTGTATTCCTTCGACCTTCACATTGACGATGAAAGAAAGAAATTGCATCGGAATTAAATACAAAAGGCACAATGCCGACTTAAGTACAAGAAGACTGACTATAATATGTGTCTATGTTTCGAGCCTGTCCTGTGTCACCAGTTTTAAATTGGGATGCTCAAATGCAGGATTACTGTATATTTTGGACGTTCACATTGACGATGAAACACAGAAATTGCATCGGAAATAAATACAAAAGGCACCATGCCAACATCAGTACAAGAATACTTAGTCTTCTTATAGTCTATGTTATTAGCCGTGCCTGTGAGACCAATTTTGGATTCCGATCCTTCACTTCAGGTTTACTGTATCCCTTGGTCCCTCACTTTGACGATGAAACACTAAAATTTTATCGGAATTAAATACAAAAGGTACAGTGCCGACTTAAGTACAAGGAGACTGACTTATCTTAGTGTCAATGTTTTGAGCCTTACCTGTGAGACCAGTTTTAGATTTTGATGCTTCACTTTAGGTTTACTGTAGCCTTTGGACCTCCACATTGACGATGAAACACAGAAATTGCATCGGAATTAAATACAATAGGCACAATGCCGACTTAAGTACTAGAAGACTGAGTCTTCTCACCGTCTATGTTTTGAACCTCTCCTGGGAGACCTGTTTCAGATAGCGATGCTTCACTTCATGTTTACTGTATCCCTTGGACCCCCACTTTGGCGCTGATACACAAGAATTGCATCGGAATTAAATACAAAGCCACAGTGCCGACTTAAGTACAAGAAGACTGACTTTTTTAGTGTCTATGTTTTGGGCCTTTCTTGTGTCACCAGTTTTAGTGTCCCATGGACAACTGCAGATTTACTGCATCAGACCTTCACATTGACGATAAAACACTGAAATTGCATCCGAATTAAATACAAAGGGCACAATGCCGACTTCAGCAGAAGAAGACTGAGTTTCCTTCCTGTCTATGTTTTGAGCCTTCCCTGTGGACCAGTTTTATATTCCGATGCTTCACGTCATGTTTACTGTATCCCTTGGACCTTCACATTGACGATGAAACACTGATATTGCATCGGAATTAAATACAAAAGTCACAATGCCGACTCAAGTGCAAGAAGACTGACTTTTCTTTGTGTCTAAGATTTGTGCTTTTCCTGTGTCCCCAGTTTTAGATTCCGATGCTCAACTGGAGATTTACTGTATCCATTCGGCGTTCACATTGACGATGAAAGACAGAAATTGCATCGGAATTTAATACTCAAGGCGCAATGCCGACTTAAGTACAAAAAGACTGTGTGTTCTTACTGTTTATGATCTGAGCTTTCCCTGTGAGACTACTTTTAGATAAAGATGCTTCACATCAGTTTTACTGTATCTCTTGGACCTTCACTATGACGATGAAACACAAAAATTGCATCGGAATTAAATACAAAAGGCACAATGCCGACTTAAGTACAAAAAGACTGACTTTTATTAGTGTCTATGTTTCGGGGTATCCCGTGTCACCAGTTTTAGATTCCGATGCACACATGCAGGTTTACTGTTTCCCTTTGAGCTTCACATTGATGATGAAACACAGAAATTGCTTCGGAATTAAATACAAAAGGCACAACTACGACCTAAGTATAAGAAGACTGAGTCTTCTTACTGTCTATGATTTGAGCCTTCACTGTGAGACCAGGTTTAGATTACGATGCTTGACTTCATATTCGCTGTATCCCTTGGACCTTCACTCCGACGATTAAACACAGAAATTGCATCGGAATTAAATACAAAAGGCACAAAGCCGACTTAAGTACGAGAAGACTGAGTCTTCTTTTTGTATATGCGTTGAGCCTTTCCTGTGTCACCAGTTTTAGATTCCGATGCACAACTGCATTGTTACTGTATCCCTTGGACTTTCACATTAACGATGAAACACAGAAGTTTCATCGGAATTAAATGCAAAATGCACAATGCCGACTAAAGTACAAGACGACTGATATTTCTTAGTGTCTATGTTTTGAGCCTTTAGTATGTGACCAGTTTTCGATTCCAATGCTTTATCTCAGGTTTACTGTATCCCTTGGACTTTCACTTTGACGATGAAACACTGAATTTCCATCGGATTTAATACAAAAGGCACAATGTCGAATTAAGTACAAGAAGACTGAGTCCTCTTACCGTCTATGCTTTGAGCCTTTCCTGTGAGACCAGTTTTAGATTCCTATGCTTCACTTCAGGTTTACTGTATCCCTTGGACCGTCACATTAACGATAAAACACAGAAATTGCATCGGAATTAATTACAAAAAGCACAATGCCGACTAAAGTACAAGAAGACTGACTTTACTCAGTGTCTATATTTTGAGCTTTTCTGTGTCCCCAGTTTCAGATTCCGATTCACTACTGGAGATTTACTGTATTCCTTCGACCTTCACATTGACGATGAAACAAAGAAATTGCATCGGAATTAAAAACAAAAGGCACAATGCCGTCTTAAGTACAAGAAGCCTGACTTTTATTTATGTCTATGTCTCGAGCCTGTCCTGTGTCACAGGTTTTCTATTACGATGTACAAATGCAGGTTTACTGTATCCTTTGAAACTTCACATTGACGCTGAAACACTGAAATTCCATCGGATTTAAATACAAAAGGCACAATGCCGAATTAAGTACAAGAAGACTGAGTCCTCTTACCGTTTATGCTTTGAGCCTTTCCTGTGAAACCAGTTTTAGATTCCTATGCTTCACTTCACGATTACTGCATCCCTTGGACCTTCACATTGACGATGAAACACTGATATTGCATCGGAATTACATACAAAAGTCACAATGCCGACTTAAGTGCATGAAGACTTAGTCTTCTTACTGTCTAAGATTTGAGCCTTTCCTGTGTCATCAGCTTTTGATTCCGATGACTCACTTCAGGTTTATTGTATCCCTTTCACCTTCACATCGACGATGAAACACAGAAATTGCATCGGAATTAAATACAAAAGGCACAATGCCGACTGAAGTGCAAGAAGACTGACTTTTCTTTGTGTCTAAGATTTGTGCTTTTCCTGTGTCCCCAGTTTTAGATTCCGATGCTCAACTGGAGATTTACTGTATCCATTCGGCGTTCACATTGACAATGAAAGACAGAAATTGCATCGGAATTTAATACACAAGGCGCAATGCTGACTTAAGTACAAAAAGACTGACTTTTCTTAGTGTCTATGTTCCGGGGTATCCTGTGTCACCAGTTTTAGATTCCGATGCACACCTGCCGGATTACTGTTTCCCTTGGACCTTCACATTGACGATGAAACATAGAAATTGCATCGGAATTAAATACAAAATGCACAATCCCGACTTAAGTACTATAAGACTGTGTGTTCTTACTGTCTATGATCTGAGCTTTCCCTGTGAGACTACTTTTAGATAAAGATGCTTCACATCAGTTTTACTGTATCTCTTGGACCTTCACTATGACGATGAAACACAAAAATTGCATCGGAATTAAATACAAAAGGCACAATGCCGACTTAAGTACAAAAAGACTGACTTTTATTAGTGTCTATGTTTCGGGGTATCCTGTGTCACCAGTTTTAGATTCCGATGCACACCTGCAGGTTTACTGTTTCCCTTTGAGCTTCACATTGATGATGAAACACAGAAATTGCTTCGGAATTAAATACAAAAGGCACAACTACGACCTAAGTATAAGAAGACTGAGTCTTCTTACTGTCTATGATTCGAGCCTTCACTGTGAGACCAGGTTTAGATTACGATGCTTGACTTCAGGTTTGCTGTATCCCTTGGACCTTCACTCTGACGATTAAACACAGAAATTGCATCGGAATTAAATACAAAAGGCACAATGGCGACTTAAGTACTAGAAGACTGAGTCTTCTTTTTGTATATGCGTTGAGCCTTTCCTGTGTCACCAGTTTTAGATTCCGATGCACAACTGCATTGTTACTGTATCCCTAGGACTTTCACATTAACGATGAAACACAGATGTTTCATCGGAATTAAATGCAAAATGCACAATGCCGACTAAAGTACAAGACGACTGACATTTCTTAGTGTCTATGTTTTGAGCCTTTAGTATGTGACCAGTTTTCGATTCCAATGCTTTATCTCAGGTTTACTGTATCCCTTGGACTTTCACTTTGACGATGAAACACTGAATTTCCATCGGATTTAAATACAAAAGGCACAATGCCGAATTAAGTACAAGAAGACTGAGTCCTCTTACCGGCTATGCTTTGAGCCTTTCCTGTGAGACCAGTTTTAGATTCCTATGCTTCACTTCAGGATTACTGTATCCCTTGGACCGTCACATTGACGATAAAACACAGAAATTGCATCGGAATTAATATCAAAAAGCACAATGCCGACAAAAGTACAAGAAGACTGACTTTACTCAGTGTCTATATTTTGAGCTTTTCTGTGTCCCCAGTTTCAGATTCCGATTAACTACTGGAGATTTACTGTATTCCTTCGACCTTCACATTGACGATGAAAGAAAGAAATTGCATCGGAATTAAGTACAAAAGGC
Organism: Schistocerca piceifrons; assembly: GCF_021461385.2. Lineage (NCBI taxonomy): Eukaryota > Metazoa > Arthropoda > Insecta > Orthoptera > Acrididae > Schistocerca > Schistocerca piceifrons. The sequence goes on along the minus strand of NC_060140.1, from coordinate 42,743,834 downwards.
ACAATGCCGTGTTAAGTACAAGAAGCCTGACTTTTATTTATGTCTATGTTTCGAGCCTGTCCTGTGTCACAGGTTTTCTAATACGATGTACAAATGCAGGTTTACTGTATCCTTTGGAACTTCACATTGACGCTGAACCACTGAAATTCCATCGGATTTAAATATAAAAGGCACAATGCGGAATTAAGTACAAGAAGACTGAGTCCTCTTACCTTTTGTGCTTTGAGCCTTTCCTGTGAGACCAGTTTTAGATTCCTATGCTTCACTTCACGATTACTGTATCCCTTGGACCGTCACATTGACGATAATACACAGAAATTGCATCGGAATTAATTACAAAAAGCACAATGCCGACTAAAGTACAAGAAGACTGACTTTACTCAGTGTCTATATTTTGAGCTGTTCTGTGTCCCCAGTTTCAGATTCCGATTCACTACTGGAGATTTACTGTATTCCTTCGACCTTCACATTGCCGATGAAAGAAAGAAATTGCATCGGAAATAAATACAAAAGGCACAATGCCGACTTAAGTACAAGAAGACTGACTATAATATGTGTCTATGTTTCGAGCCTGTCCTGTGTCACCAGTTTTAAATTCCGATACACAAATGCAGGATTACTGTATATTTTGGATGTTCACATTGACGATGAAACACAGAAATTGCATCGGAAATAATTACAAAAGGCACCATGCCAACTTCAGTACAAGAATACTTAGTCTTCTTACAGTCTATGTTATTAGCCTTGCTTGTGAGACCAATTTTGGATTCCGATCCATCACTTCAGGTTTACTGTATCCCTTGGTCCCTCACTTTGACGATGAAACACTAAAATTTTATCGGAATTAAATACAAAAGGCACAGTGCCGACTTAAGTACAAGAAGACTGACTTATCTTACTTAGTGTCTATGTTTTGAGCCTTTCCTGTGTCATCAGTTTTAGAGTCCGATGCACAACTGCAGATTTACTGCATCACTTAGACCTTCTCATTGACGATAAAACGCTGAAATTACATCGGAATTAGATGCCAAGGGCACAATGCCGAACTAAGTAGAAGAAGACTGAGTTTCCTTCCTGTCTATGTTTCGAGCCATCCCTGTGAGACCAGTTTTAGATTCCGATGCTTCACGTCAGGGTAATTGTATCCCCTGGACCTTCACATTGACGATGAAACACTGAAATTGCATCGGAATTAAATACAAAAGGTACAATGCCGACTTATGTACAAGAAGACTTAGTCCTCTTACTGTCTATGATTTGAGCCTTTCCAGTGTCACCAGCTTTTGATTCCGATGACTCACTTCAGGTTTACTGTATCCCTTTTACCTTCACAATGACGATGAAAAACAGAAACTGCATCGGAATTAAATACAAAAGGCACAATGGCGACTTAAGTACTAGAAGACTGAGTCTTCTTGACGTCTATGATTTGAGACTTTCCTGTGAGAGCGGTTTTAGATTCCGATGGTTCACTTCAGGTTGACTGTATCCCTTGGACCATCACTTTGACGATGAAACACAGAAATTGCATCGGAATTAAATACAAAAGGTACAATGCCGACATAAGTACAAGAAGACTGATGTTTCTTAGTGTCTATGTTCTGAGCTTCTCCTGTGTCCCCAGTTTTAGATCCGATGCACAACTGGAGATATACTATATCGCTTCGACCTTCACATTGACGAAGAAACACAGAAATTTCATCGGAATTAGATACAAAAATCACAATGCCGACTTAAGTACAAGAAGTCTGACTTTCTTAGTGTCTAGGTTTTGAGCTTTTCCTGTGTCCCCAGTTTTAGATTCCGATGCACAACTGGAGATTTACTGTATCCCTTCGACTTTCACATTAACGACGAAACACAGAAATTGCATCGGAATTAAATACAAAAGGCAAAATGCCGACCAAAGTACAAGACGACTGCTTTTTCTTAGTGTCTAAGTTTGAGCCTTTCCTGTGTGACCAGTTTTCGACTCCTATGCTTCATCTCAGGTTTACTGTTTTCCTTGTACCTTCACTTTGACGCTGAAACACAGAAATTACATCGGAATTAAATACAAAAGGCACGAGGCCACCTTAAGTACAAGAAGACTGACTTTTCTTTGTGTCTGTGTTTGAGCCTTTCTTGTGTCAGCAGTTTTAGATTCCGATGCACGTCTGCATGTTTACTGTATCGCTAGGAACTTCACTTTGACGATGAAACACAATAATTACATCGGAATTAACTACAAAAACACAATGCAGACTTAAGTACAAGACGACTGACTTTTCTTAGTGACATGTTTTGAGCCATTCCTCTGAGACCAGTGTTAGATTCCGATGTTTCACTTCTGGTTTACTGTATCCAATGGACCTTCACTTTGTCGATGAAACACAGAAATTGCATCTGAATTAAATACAAAAGTCACAAAACCGACATAAGTACAAGATGACTGAGTCCTCTTTTTTGTATATGTTTTGAGCGCTTCCTGTGTCACCAGTTTTAGATTCCGATGCACTACTGCAGTGTTACTGTATCCCTTGGACTTTCACATTAACGACGAAACACAGAAATTGCATCGGAATTAAAAACAAAATGCCCAATGCCGACTAAAGTACAAGACGTCTGACTTTTCTTAGAGTCTATGTTTTGAGCCTTTCCTGTGTGACCAGTTTTCGATTCCAATGCTTCTACTCAGGTTTACTGTATCTCTTGTACCTTCAATTTGACGTTGAAACACAAAAATTCCATCGGAATTAAATATAAAAGGCACAATGCTGAATGAAGTACAAGAAGACTAAGTCCTCTTACCATCTATGTTTTGAGCCATTCCTGTGAGACCAGTGCAGATTCCGATGCTTCACTTCAGGTTTACTGTGTCCCTTGGACCTTCACATTGACGATAAAAAACAGAAATTGCATCGGAATTAATTACAAAAGGCACGATGCCGACTTAAGTACAAGAAGACTGACTTTTATATGTGGCTATGTTTCGAACCCGTCCTGTGTCACCAGTTTTCGTTTGCGATCCACAAATGCAGGTTTTCTGTATCCTTTGGACCTTCACATTGGCGATGAAAGACAGATATGGCATCGGAATTAAATACAAAAGGCATAATAACGACTTAAGTACAAGAAGACTCACTTTTCTTTGTGTCTAAGGTTTGTGCTTTTTATGTGTCCACAGTTTTAGATTCCGATGCTCAACTGGAGATTTACTGTATCCCTTCGACCTTCACATTGACGATGAAACACAGAAATTGCATCTGAATTAAATACAAATGGCACAAGGAAGTCTTAAGTATAAGAAAATGACTTTTCTTTATGTCTGTGTTTGAGCGTTTCTTGTGTCACCAGTTTTAGATTCCGATGCACGACTGCATGTTTACTGTATCCCATGGACCTTCACTATGACGATGAAACACAAACATTGCATGGGAATTTAATACAAATGGCAAAATGCCGATTTCAATACAAGATGATTGACTTTACTTAGTGTCTATGTTTGAGCCTTTTATGTCACACCAGTTTTAGATTCCGATGCACAACTGCTGGTTTACTGTATCACTTGGACATTCACATTGTCGATGAAACACAGTAATTGCAATGGAATTAAATACAAAGGCACAATGCCGACTGAGGTACAAGGAGACTGACTTCTCTCAGTGTCTATGCTTTGAGCCTTTCCTGTGAGACCAGTTGTAGACTCCGATGCTTCACTTCAGGTTTATTGTATCCCATGGACCTTCACTTTGACGATGAAACACAAACATTGCATCGGAATTAAATACATAAGGCACAATGCCGACTTAAGTACAAGAAGACTGACTTTTCATAGTGTCTATGTTTGCGCCTATGCCGATTTCCATACAAGATGATTGACTTTACTTAGTGTCTATGTTTGAGCCTTTTATGTCACACCAGTTTTAGTTTCCAATGCTCAACTGCTGGTTTACTGTATCCCTTGGACATTCACATTGTCCATGAGACACAGTAATTGCAACGGAATTAAATACAAGGGCACAATGCCTACGTAAGTAGAATTGGACTGACTTTTCTTATTGTTTATTTTTTGAGCCTTTCCTCTGTCACCAGTTTTACATTCCGATGCACAACTGCAGATTTACTGCATCATTTGGACCATCACATTCACGATGAGCACAGAAATTGCATCGGAATTAAAAACAAGGGGCACAATGGCGACTTAAGTAGAAGGAGTATGAGTTTTCTTGCTGTCTATGTTTAGAGCCTTCCCTGTGAGTCCAGATATAGATTCCGATGATTTACGTCAGGTTTATTGTATCCCTTGGACTTTCACATTGACGATGAAACACTGAAATAGCATCGTAATTAATTACTAAAGGCACAATGCCAACTTAAGTACAAGAAGACTGAGTCTTCTTAGTGTCTATGCTTTGAGCCTTTCCTGTGTCACCAGCTTTAGTTTCCGATGCCTCACTTCAGGTTTACTGTATCCCTTGGACCTTCACATTGACGATGAAACACAGAAATTGCAAAGGACTTAAATACAAAAGGCACAATGCCGACTTAAGTACAAGAAGACTGAGTCTATTTACCGTATATACTTTGACCCTTTCCTGTTAGACGAGATTTAGATTCCGATGCTTCACTTCAGGTTTACGGTATCACTTGGACCTTCACTTTGACGATGAAACACAGAAATTGATATCGGAATTAAATACAAAAGGCACAATGCCGACTTAATTACAAAAAGACTGACTTATCTTAGTGGCTATGCATCGACCCTTCCCTCTGAGACCAGTTTTACATTCCGATGCTTCACTTCAGGTTTTCTGTGTGCCTTGGACCTTCACTTAGACGATGAAACACAAAGATTGCATCGGAATTAAATACAAGAGGCACAATGCCGACTTAGGTACAAGAAGACAGACTTTTCTTAGTGTCTATGTTTTGGGCCTCTCTGTCAGACCAGTTTTAGATTCCGATGCCACACTTCAGGTTTACTGTATCCATTGGACCTTCACTATGACAGTGAAACACAGAAATTGCATCAGAATTAAATACAAATGGCACAAGGCCGCCATAAGTAAATGAAGATTTTCCCTTCTTTGAGTCGGTGTTCGAGCCTATCCTGTGCCACCAGTTTCAGATTCCGATGCACGACTGCAGGTTTACAGTATCTCTTGGACATTTACACTGTCGATGAAACACAGTAATTGCAACGGAATTAAATACAAAGGCACAAAGCCGACTTAAGTACAAGAAGACTGACTTTTGTTAGTGTCAATGTTTTGAGACTTACCTGTGAGACTCGTTTTAAATTCCGATTCTTTACTTCACGTTTACTGTATCCCTTGGACCTCCCCTTTGACGATGAAACACAAAATTGCATCGGAATTAAATACAAAAGGCGCAATGCCGACTTAATTACAAGAAGACTGATTTTTCTTAGTGTCTATTATTTCGAGCCTGTCCTGAGTTAGCAGTTTTGGATTCCGATGCACAGCAGCAGCTTTTCTGTATCCCTTGGATCTTCACATTGACGATGAAACACAATGATTGCATCAGAATTAAATACAAAAAGCACAATGCAGACTTAAGTACTAGGAGACTGTGTCTTCTTACAGTCTACGAATTTTGCCTTCCCAGTGAGACCAGTTTTAGAATCCGATGCTTCACATCAGGTTTACGGTATCACTTGGACCTTCACATTGACGATGAAACGTAGAAATTGCATCGGAATTAAATACAAAAGGCACAATGCTGACTTAAGTACAAGACGACTGACTTTTCTTAGTGTCTATGTTTTGAACGTGTCCTGTGAGACCAGTTTTAGAATCCGATGCTTTACTTCAAGTTTACGGTATCCCTTGGACATTCACATTGACGATGAAACGAGAAAATTGCATCTGAATTAATTACAAAAGTCACAATGCCGACTTAAGTTCTACTGTCTATGATTTGAGCCCTCCCTGTGAAACCAGTTTTAGATTTCCATGCTTCACTTCTGGATTGCTGATCCCTTGGTCCTTCACATTGATGATGTTGTACAGTAATTGCATCGGAATTAAATACAAATACACAATGCCGACATAAGTACAAGAGGACTGACTTTCTTAGTGTCCATGTTTCGAACCTGTCCTGTGTCACCAGTTTAAGATTCCGATTCACAACTGCAGGTTTACTGTATCCCTTGGACCTTCACTTTGACTATGAAACACAAAGATTGCATCAGAATTAAATACAAAAGGCACAATGCCGACTTAAGTACTAGAAGACCGTGTTTTCTTACCGTCTATGATTAGAGCCTTCTCTGTGAGACCAGTTTTAGATTCCGATGCTTCACTTCTGGTTTACTGTATCCCTTAAACCTTCACATTGACGATGGAACACAGAAATTAGATCGGAATTAATAACAAAAGGCACAATGCCGACTTAAGTACAAGAAGGCTGACATTTCTTAGTGTCTATGTTTCGAGCCTCTCCAGTGTCACCAGTTTTAGGTTTCGATGCACAACTGCAGGTTTACTGTATCCCTTGGACATTCATATTCACGAAATGAAATACAAAAGGCACAATGCCGACTTAAGTTCAAGAAGACTGACCTTTCTTATTGTCTATGTTTTGGGCCATTGCTATGTCACCAGTTTTGGATTCCGATACACAACTGCTGGTTTACTGTATCGCTTGGACCTTCACATTGACGATGAAACACAATAATTGCACTGGAATTAAATACAAAAGCCACAATGCCGTCATAAGTACAAGAAGACTGACTTTCCCTAGTGTCTATGATTTGAACCTTCTCTGTGAGTCCAGTTTCAGATTCCAAGGCTTCTCGACAGGTTTACTGTATCCCTTGGACGTTCACATTGACGATGAAACACAGAAATTGGTCCGGAATTAAATACAAAAGGCACAATGCCGACTTACGTACAAGAGGACTGAGTCTTCTTACTGTCTATGCTTTGAGCTTATCCAGTGGAACCAGTTTTAGATACCGATGTTTCACTTCGGGTTTACTGTATCCCTTGAACCTTCACATTGACGAATAAACACAGTATTTGCGTCGGAATTAAATACAAAAGTCACAATGCCGACATAAGTACAAAGCACTTACTTTTCTTAGTGTCTATGTCTTGAATGAATCCTGTGAGACCAGTTTTAGATTCCGATGCATGACTGCTGGACTACTGTATCACTTATACCTTCACTTTGACGATGAAAGAGAGTAATTGCATCGGAATCGAATACAAAGGGCACAATGCCGACATATTCACAAGAAGACTAAGTCTTCTTACCGTCTATGTTTTGAAACTTTCCGGTGAGACCAGTTTTAGATTCCGATGCATCACTCAGGTTTACTGTATCCCTTGGACATCCACTTTACGATGAATCCCAAAAATTGCATCGGAATTTAATACAAAAGGCAGAATGCCGACTTAAGTACAAGATGACTGACTTTCCTTAGTGTCTATGATTTGAGCCTTTCCTGTGAGACCAGCTTTAGTTTCCGATGCTACGCTTCAGGTTTACTGTATCCCTTGGACCTGCACATGGATGACGAAACACAGTAATTGCATCGGAATTAAATACAAAAGACACAATGCCGACTTAAGTACAAGAAGACTGACTTTTCTTAGTGTCTATGTTTTGAGCCTTTCCTGTGAGACCAGTTTCATATTCCGATGCTTCACTTCAGGTTTATAGTATCCCTTGGCCCTTCACATTGACGATAAAACACAGAAAGTGCATCGTAAGTAATACAAAAGGCTTAATGCCGACATCAGTTCTAGAAGACTGTGTTTTCTTACTGTCTATGATTTGAGCCTTCCCTGTGAGACCAGTTTTAGATTCCGATGCTTCATTTCTGGTTTTGTATCCCTTGGAACTTCACATTGGCGATGAAACACAGTAATTGAATCGGAATTAAATACAAAAGTCACAATGCCGACTTAAGTACAAGACACTGACTTTTCTTAGTGTCTATGTTTTGAGCCTTTCTTGTGGTACCAGTTTCAGTTTCCGACGCTTCACTTCAAGTTTACTGTATCCCTTGGACCTTCACATTGACGATGAAACACAGAAAGTGTATCGTAATTAAATACAAAAGGCACAATGCCGACTTCAGTTATAGAAGACTGTGTCTTCTTACTGTCAATGATATGAGCATTCCCTGTGAGACCAGTTTTAGATTCCGATGCCTCACTTCAGGGTTACTGTATCCCTTGGACCTACTCTTTGACGATGAAACACAAAAATTGCATCGGTATTAAATACAAAATCACCAATGCCGACTTAAGTACAAGAAGACTGACTCCTCTTAGTGTCTATGTTTTGAGCCTTTTCTATTTCACCAGTTTGGATTCCGATACACAACTGCTGATTTCCTGTATCGCTTGGACCTTCACAATGACGATGAAACACAATGATTGCAGCGGAATTAAATACAAAAGGCACAATGCCCCCATAAGTACGAGAGAAGCGACATTTCTTAGTGTCTATGTTTTGAACCTCCTCTGTGGGACCAGTTTCAGATTCCGATGCTTCACGTGAGGTTTACTGTATCCCTTGGACGTTCACATTGACGTAGAAACACTTAAATTGCTTCGGAATTAAATACAAAAGGCACAATGCCGACTAACGTACAAGAGGACTCAGTCGTCTTATTGTCTATGCTTTGAGCCTTTCCAGTGGAACCAGTTTTAGATTCCGATGCTTCACTTCCGGTTCACTGTATCCCTTGGACCTTCACTTATACGATGAAACTCAACAATTGCATCGGAATTAAATACAAAAGGCACAATGCCGACTTAAGTACAAGAAGACTGACTTTTCTTAGCGTCTGTGTTTTGAGCGTATCCTGTGAGACCAGTTTTGGTTTCCGATGCTTCATTTCAGGTTTAGTGTATCCCTTGGACTTTCGCTTTAACGATGAACGCAGAGATTCCATCCGAATTACATACAAAATCCACAATGCCGACTTATGTACTAGAAGGCTGCGTCTTCTTACTGTCTGTGCGTTGAGCCTTTCCTGTGAAACTAGATATATATTCCGAAGCTTCACTTCAGGTTTACTGTATCCCTTGGAACTTCACATTGATGATGCAACTCAGTAATTGCATAGGAATTATATACAAAAGGCACAATGCCGACTTCAGTACAAGAACACTTACTTTTCTTAGTGTCTATGTTTAAGCCTTTCCTGTGTCACCAATTTTAAATTCCGATGCACAACTGTAGGTATACTGTATCAATTGGACCTTCACTTTGACGATGAAACACAGAAATTGCATCGGAATAAAATACAAAAGGCACAATGCCGACTTATGTACAAGAAGACTGAGTCTTCTTACTATCTATGCGTTGAGCCTTTACTGTGTCACCAGTTTTAGATACCGATGTTTCACTTCACGCTTACTGTATCACGTGGACCTTCACATTGACGATGAAACACAGAAATGGCATCGGAAATAATTACAAAAGTTACAATACCGACATAAGTAAAAGAAGACTGACTTTTCTTAGTGTCTATGTTTCGAGCTTCTCCTGTGTCACCAGTTTTAGATTCCGATGCAAAACTGTAGGTTTACTGTATCCCATGGACCTTTACATTGACGAAATTAAATACAAAAGGCACAATGCCCACTTCAGTTCAAGAAGACTGACGTTTCTTAGTGTCTATGTTTTGAGCCATTTCCATGTCGCCAGATTTGGATTAAGATACACAACTGCTGGTTTACTGTATCCCTTGGACATTCACATTGACGATGAAACACATTAATTGCATCGGAATTAAATACAAAAGGCACAAAGCCGCCATAAGTACAAGAAGTCTGACTTCTCTTAGTGTCTATGATTTGAACCCTCTCTGTCAAGCCAGTTTTAGATTCCGATGCTTCGTGTCAGGTTTACTGTATCCCTTGGACGTTCACATTGATGATGAAACACGGAAATTGCATCGGAATGAAGTACACAAGGCACAATGCCGACATAAGTACAAGAGACCTGAGTCTTCTTACTGGCTATGATTTGAGCCTTTCCTGTGAGACCAGTTTTAGTTTCCGTAGCTACACTTCAGGTTTACTGTATCCCTTGCACCTTCACATAGACGATGAAACACAGAAATTGCATCGGAATAAAATACAGAGGGCACAATGCCGACTTAAGTACAAGAAGACTGTCTTTTCTTAGTGTCTATGTTTCGTGCCTCTCCTGTGTCACCAGTAATAGATTCCGATACACAACTGCAGGTTTGCTGTATCCCTTGGACCTTCACTATGACGATGACACACAGAAATTTCATTGAAATTAAATACAAAAGGGGCAATGCCGTCTTAAGTACAAAAACACTGACTTTTCTTAGTGTCTATGTTTTGAGCCTTTCCTATGACACCAGATTTAGATTCCGATGCACAGCTGCAGGTCTACTGTAACCCTTGGACCTTCACATTGACGATGAAACACAGAAAGTGCATCGGAATCAAATACCAAACGCCCAATGCCGACTCAAGTACAAGAAGACTGAGTCTTCTTAGTGTCTATACTTTGAGCCTTTCGTGTGAGACCAGTTTTAGATTCCGATGCTTCACTTAAGGTTTACTGTATCACTTCGACCTTCACAATGACGATGAGAGACAGATATTGCTTCGGAATTAAACACAAATTCACAATGTCGTCTTAAGTGGAAGAAGACTGAGTCTTCTTACCGTTTATGCTTTGAGCCGTTCCACTGAGACCAGTTTTAGATTCCGATGCTACACTTTAGCTTTACTGTATCCTTTGGACCTTCACTTTGACGATGAAACACAGTTATTGCAACGGAATTAAATACAAAAGGCACAATGCCGACTAAAGTACTAGAAAACTGAGTCTTCTTACCGTCAATCTTTATAGCCTTTCCTGTGAGATTTGTTTTAGATTCCGAAGCATCACTTCAGGTTTCCTGTATCACTTGGACCTACATACTGACGATGAATCACAAAAAGTTCATCGGAATTCAATACAAAAGGCACAATGCCGACCTAAGTACAAGAGGACTGAGTCCTCTTACCTTCCATGTTTTCAGCCTTTAAGGTGAGACCAGTTTTAGGTTCCGATGCTTCACTGCAGGATTACTGTATCCCTTGGACCTTCACTCTGACGATGAAACACAAAAACTGCATCACAATTAAATACAAAAGGCACGATGCCGACATAAGTACTAGAAGACTGTGACTACATTCTGTCTATGATTTGAGCCTTCCCTGTGAGACCAGATTTAGATTCCGATGTTTCACTTCAGGTTTACTGTATCCCTTGGAATTTCACATTGATGATGCAACCCAGTAATTGCATAGGAATTATATACAAAAGGCACAATGCCGACTTCAGTACAAGAAGACTGACTTTTCTTAGTGTCTATGTTTAAGCTTTTCCTGTGTCACCAATTTTAAATTCCGATGCACGACTGTAGGTATACTGTATCAATTGGACCTTCACTTTGACGATGAAACACAGAAATTGCATCGGAATAGAATACAGAAGGCACAATGCCGACTTAAGTACAAGAAGACTGACTTTTCTTAGTGTCTATGTTTCGAGCCTGTCCTGTGTCACCAGTTTTGGATTCCGATGCAAAACTGCAGGTTTACTGTATCCCTTGGACCTATACATTGACGAAATTAAATACAAAAGGCACAATGCCAACTTCAGTTCAAGAAGACTGACGTTTCTTAGTGTCTATGATTTGAGCGATTTCAACGTCACCAGTTTTGGATACCGATACACAACTCCTGGTTTACTGTATCCCTTGGACCCTCACATTGACGATGAAACTCAATAAATGCATCGGAATTAAATACATAAGGTACAATGCCGCCATAAGTAGCAGAGGACTGACTTCTCTTTGTGTCTATGTCTCGAACCGTCCCTTTGAGACCAGTTTTAGATTCCGATGCTTCACTTCAGGTTTACTGTATCACTTGGACGTTCACATAGACGATGAAACACAGTAATTGCATCGGAATTAATTACAAACTGCACAATGCCGACTTAAGTAAAAGAAGACTGACTGTCCTTGGTGTCTATTTTTGAGCCTTTCCTGTGAGACCAAATTTAGTTTCCGATGCTTCACGTAGGGTTTACTGTTTCCCGTGGGCCTTCACCTTGACGATGAAACACAAATATTGCATCGGAATTAAATACAAAATTCACAATGCCGACTTAAGTACAACAAGATTGACTTTTCTTAGTGTCCATTTTTTGAGCCGTTCCTGTGAGACCAGTTTTAGATTCCGCTGCTTCACTTCAGGTTAACTGTATCACTAGGACCGTCACATTGACGATGAAACACAGAAAGTGCATCGGAATAAAATACAAAAGGCACCATGCCGACATACGTACAAGACGACTGAGTCTTTTTACTGTCTATACTTTGAGCCTTTCCTGTGAAACCAATTTTAGATTCCGATGCTACACTTCAGGTTTACTGTATCCCTTGGACCTTCACTTACACGATGAAACAGAACAATAGTATCGGAGTTAAATACAAAAGGCACAATGCCGACTTAAGTACAAGAAGACTGGCTTTTCTTAGTGTCTATATTTTGAGCCGTTCCTGTGAGACCAGTTTTAGATTCCGATGCTTCATTTCAGGTTTACTGTATCCCTTGGACCTTCACTTTGATGATGAAACACAGTAATTACATAGGAATTAATTACAAAAGGCACAATGCCGACTTAAGTACAGACGACTGTCTTATCTTATTGACCTAGTTTTGAGCCTATCCTGTAAGACTAGTTTTAGATCCGATGCTTCACATCAGGTTTACTGTATCACGTGGACCTTCACATTGACGATGAAACACAGAAATTGCATCGGAATTAATTACAAAAGGCACAATGTCGACTTAAGTAGAAGAAGGCTGACTTCTCTTAGTGTCTATGTTTCGAGCCTCTCCTGTGTCACCAGTTATAGATTCCGATGCACAACTGCGGGTTTGCTGTATCCCTTGGACCTTCACAATTACGATGAAACACTGAAATTGCATCGAAATTATATACAAAAGGCACAATGCCGACTTACGTACAAGCGGACTGACTCTTCTTACTGTCTATGCTTTGAGCCTTGTTTGTTAAACCAGTTTTAGATTCCGATGCTTCACTTCAGGTTTACTGTATCCTTTGGACCTTCACTTAGACGATGAAGCACAGCAATTGCATCGGAGTTAAACACAAATTGTACAATGCCGACTTAAGTCCAAGAAGAATGCCTTTACTTAGTGTCTATGTTTAAGCCTTTTCTGTGTCACCAGTTTCAGATTCCGATGCACGACTGCAGGATTACTGTACCATTTGGAACTTCACCAGAGGCACAATGCCGACTAAAGTTCAAGAAGACTGACTTTTCTCAGTGTCTATGATTTGAGCCTTTCCTGTGAGTCCAGTATTAGTATCCGAAGCTTCACTTCAGGTTTACTGTATCCCTTCGACCTTCACAATGACGATGAGACACAGATATTGCTTCGGAATTAAATACAAAATGCACAATGCCGTACTAAGTGGAAGAAGACTGAGTCTTCTTACCATTTATGCTCTGAGCCTTGCCAGTGAGACCAGTTTTAGATTCCGGTGCTTCACTTTAGCTTTACTGTATCCTTTGGACCTTCACTTTGACGATGAAACACAGATATTGCAACGGATTTAAATACAAAAGGCACAATGCCGGCTAAAGTACAAGAAAACTGAGTATTCTTACCGTCAATCTTTAGAGCCTTCCCTGTGAGACCTGTTATAGATTCCGATGTTTCACTTCAGTCTTACAGTATCCCTTCGACCTCCTCGTTGATGATGAAACACAAAAATTACATCGTGATTAGAAATTACGACTTTAGTACAATTAGACTGACTTCTCTTGGTGTCTATGATTTGAACATTTCCTGTGAGACCAGTTTTAGATTCCGATGCACAACTGCAGGATGACTGTATCCCTTGGACCTTGACTATGACGATGAAACACAAAAATTACATCGGAATTAAATACAAAAGCCACAATGCCGACTTAAATACGAGATGACTGACTGTTCTTAGTGTCTATGCATTGAACCTTTCCTGTGAGATCAGTTTCAGATTCCAATGCATCACTTCAGGTTTACTGTATCCCTTGGACCTTTACTTTGACAAGGAAACACAAAAATTGCACCGGAATTAAATACTATAGGCACAATGACGAATTAAGTACAAGCAGACTGACTTTCCTTAGCGTCTATGTTTGAGCCTATCCTGTGTCACCAGTTTTAGAATCCGATGCTCAAATGCAGGATTTCTGTATCAATTGGACCTTCACATTGACGATGAGACACAGAAATTGCATATGAACTAAATACAAAAGGCACAATGCCGACTTAAGTAAAAGAAGACTGAGTCTTCTTACCGTCTATGATTTGAGACCTTCCTGTGAGAAGAGTTTTAGATTCCGATGCACAACTTCAGATTTACTGTATCACTTGGACCTTCACGTTGACGATGAAACACAGAAATTGCTTCGGAGTTAGATACAAAATTCACAATGCCGACTTAAGTGGTAGAAGACTGAGTCTTCATACCGTCTATGGTTAGAGCCTTTCCTGTGGGACCAGTTTAGGATTCCGATACCACACTACAGGTTTACTGTAACTCTTGGACCTTCCGTTTGACGATGAAACACAAAAATTGCATCGGAATTAATTACAAGAGGAACAATTCCGACTTAAGTACAAGAAGACTGACTTTTCTTAGAGTCTATGATTTGAGCCTCTATTGTGAGATCAGTTTAATATTCCGATGCTCCATATCAGGGTTACTGTATCCCTTGGACCTTCACATTGCCGATGATAGACAGAAATTGCATCGGAATTAAATACAAAAGGCACAATGCCGACTTAAGTACAAGAAGAATGACTTTTGTTTGAGTCTATGTTTTGAGCATTGCCTTTGCAACAGTTTTAGATTCCTATGCGCAACTGCAGCTCTTCTGTATCCCTTGGACCTTAACTTTTACGATGACACACTGAAATTACATCGGAATTAAATACAAATGGCACAATTCCGACTTAAGTACAAGATGACTGACATTCCCTAGTGTGTATAATTTGAGCATTTCCTGTGTCACCAGTTTTAGATTCCGATGCACAACTGAAGATTTACTGTATACCTTGGACCTTTTCATTGACGATGAAACAGAAATTGCATCGGAATTAAATACAAATAACACAATGCCGACTTAAGTACAGGAAGACTGACATTTCTTAGTGTCTATGTTTTGAGCCTTTCCTGTGTCACCAGTAGTAGATTCCGATGCAAAACTGCAGGTATACTGTAACCCATTGAGGATGAAACCCAAAAGTTGCACCGGAATTAAAGACAAATGCACCATGCCGACTTAAGTACAAGATGACTGATTCTTCTTACCGGCTATGATTTGAGCAATTCCTGTGACACCAGTTTTAGATTCCGACGCTTCACTTCAGGATTACTGTATCCCTAGGACCTTCACATTGACGATGAAAGACAGATAATACATCGGAATTAAATACAAAAGGGACAATGCTGTCTAAAGTACGAGAAGACTGACTTTTCTTAGTGTCTATGTTTTTAGCAATTCATGTGTCACCAGTTTTAGATTCCGATGCACAACTGCAGTTTATCTGTACCCCTTGGACCTTCACATTGACGATGAAACACAGAAATTGCTTCGGAATTAAATACAAAATGCACATTGCCGTCTTAAGTAGAAGAAGACTGTGTCTTCTTATAGTTTATGCAGTGAGCCTGTCCTGTGAGACCAGTTTTAGATTCCGATGTTTCACTTCAGGTTCACTGTATCCCTTGGACTTTCACATTGTCGATGAAACACAGAAATTGCTTCAGAATTAAACACTAAAGGCACAATGCCGACATAAGTGCAAGAAGACTGACTTTCCTTAGTGTCTATGTTTTGGGCCTTTCCTGTGTCACAAGTTTTAGATTTCGATGTACAACTGCGGATTTACTGTATCCCTTGGACCTTCACATTAAAGATGATTCACCAAAATGGCATCGGAATTAAACACAATAGGCACAATGCCGACTTAAGTACAAGAGGACTGAATTTTCTTAGTGTCTATGGTTTGTGCCTTTCCTGTGTCACCAGTTGTAGATTCGGATGCAAAACTGCAGGTTTACTGTATCCCATTGACGATGAAACACAGAAGTTGCATCGGAATTAAATACAAATGCACCATGCCGACTAAAGTACAAGAAGACTGACTCTTCTTAGGGTCTATGCTTTGGGCCTTTCCTGTGAGACCAGTTTCAGATTCCGATGTTTCACTTCAGGTTTACTGTATCCCTCGGACCTTCACTTTCACAATGAAACTCAAAAAAATCAATGCTGACTTAAGTAGAAGAAGATTGAGTCTGCTTAGTTTCAACCATTTGAGCTTTTCCTGTGAGACCATTTTTAGATTCAGACGCTTCACTTCAGGTTTTCTTTATTCCTTGGCCCTTCACTTTGACGATGAAACACAGAAATTGCATCGGATTTAAATACAAAAGGCACAATGCCGACTTAAGTATAAGAAGACTGTGTCTTCCTACCGTCTATGTTAGGAGCCTTTCCTGTGAGACAAGTTTTAGATTCCTACGCATCACTTCAAGTTTACCGTATCCCTTGGACTTTCACTTTGACGATGAAATACAATAATTGCATCGGAATTCAATACAAAACGCACAATTCCGACTTAAGTACAAGAAGACTGACTTTTCTTAGTGTCTATGCTTTGAGCCTTTCCTGTGTCACCTGTATTAGATTCCGATGCTTCACTTCAGGTTTACTGTATCCCTTGGACCTTCACATTGACGATGCAACACAGAAATTGCAAATGAATTAAATACAAACGTCACAATGCCGACTTAAGTACATGAAGACTGAGTCTTCTTACTGTCTATGTTATGTGCCTTTCCTGTGTCACCAGGATTAGTTTCCGATGCAGAACTGCAGGTTCACTGTATCACTTGGACTTTCACATTGACGGTGAAACACTGATATTGGTTCGGAATTAAATACAAAAGGCACAATGCCGACTTAAGTGCAAGAAGACTGAGTCGTCTTACCGTCTATGCTGTGAGCCTTCCCTGTGAGACCAGTTTTAGATTCCGATGCTTCACTTCAGGTTTACTGCATCCCTTGGACCTTAATTTTGACGATGAAACACAAAAATTGCATGGCAAGTAAATACAAAATGCACAATGCCGACTTAAGTACAAGAAGACTGACTTTTCTTAGTGTCTATGTTTTGAACCTTTCCAGTGAGACCAGATTTTGAATCCGATGCCTCAGTTCAGGTTTACTGTATCCCTTGGACCTTCCCTTTGACGCAGAAACACAGAAATTGCATCGGGATTAAATACAAAAGATACAATGCCGACTGAAGTTCATGAAAACTGGTCCTTCTTACCGTCTATGATTTGATCGTTTCCTGTGGGACCAGTATCAGATTCCGATGCTTCACTTCAGGTTTACTGTAGCCCTTGGACGTTCTGTTTGACGATGAATCACAATAATTGCATCGGAATTAAATACTAACGGCACAATGCCGCCTTTTGTACAAGAAGACTGAGTCTTCTTACTGTCTGTGTTTTGTGCCTTTCCTGTGTCACCAGGTTTAGTTTCCGATGCTCAACTGCAGGTTTACTGTATCACTTGGACCTTCACATTGACGATAAAACACAGAAGCTGCTTCGGATTAAGTTTCAAAATGCACAATGCCGTTTTAAGTAGAAGTAGACTGGGTCTTCTTACCGTCTATGCTTAGAGCCGCTCCTGTGGGACCAGTTTTAGTTTCGGATGATTCACTTGGACCTCCACACTGGACATCCACACTGACGATGAAACACAGAAATTGCATCGGAATTAAATACAAAATGCACAATGACGACTTAGGTACAAGAACACTGTGTCTTCATACTGTCTATGTTTTGAACCTTACCTGTGAGATCAGTTTTTGATTCCGTTGCTTCACTTCAGGATTATTGTATCCCTTGGACCTTCACTCTGACGATGAAACACAGAAATTGCATCAGAATGAAATACAAAACTCACAATGCCGACTTATTGACAAGAATACTGAGTCTTCATACCGTTTATGTTTTGAGCCTTCCTGTGAGTCCAGTTTTAGATTCTGATGCTTCACTTCAGGTTCACTGTATCCCTTGGACCTTCACATTGACGATGAAACACAGAAATTGCATCGGAATTCAATACTAAAGTCATAATGCCGACTTAAGTACAAGAAGACTGAGTCTTCTTACCGTTTATGTTTTGAGCCCTTCCTGTGAGGCCAGTTTTAGATTCGGATGCTTCACTTGAGGTCTACTGTATCCCTTGGACCTTCTCTTTGGCGATGAAACACAAAAATTGCATCGGAATTAAATAGAAAAGGCACAATGCGGACTTGAGTACAAGAACACTGACTCTTCGTAGTGTCTGTGTTTTGAGCCTTTGCTGTTTCACCAGGTTTGATTTCCGATGCACAACTGCAGGCTTACTGTTTCCCTTGGACCTTCACTTTGACGATGAAACACAAAAATTGAATCTAAAGTAAATACAAAATTCACAATGCCGACGTAAGTACAAGAAGACTGACTTTCCTTAGTTTCTATGTTTTGAACCATTCCTGTGAGACCAGATTTAGATTCCAATTCTTCCCTTCAGGTTTACTGTATGCCTTCGACCTTCACTTTGGCGATGAAACACGGAAATTGCATCGGAATTAAATACAAAAGGCTCAATGCCGACTTAAGTACAAGGAGACTGAGTCTTCATATCGTCAATGTTTGAGCCCCTTCCTGTGCGACCAGTTTTAGATTCCGATGCTTCACCTCAGGATTACTGTATCAATTGGACCTTCACTTTGACGACGAAACCCAAAAATTGCATCGGAATTAAATAAAAACGACACAATGCTAACTTAAGTACAAGAACACTGAGTCTTCATACTGTCTATGTTTTGAGCCTTCCCTGTGAGACAGTTCTAGATTCTGATGGTTCACTTCAGGTATACTGTATCCCTTGCACTTTCACTTTGACGTTGCAACGCAGAAATTGCATCGGAATTAAATTAAAAAGGCACAATGCCGACTTAAGTACAAGAGGACTGAGAATTCTTAGTGTCTATGTTTGAACCTTCCCTGTGAGTCCAGTTTAAGATACCGATGCTACACTTCAGGTGTTCTGTATTCCTTGGACGTTCACTTTGACGATAAAACACAAAAATTGCATCGGAATAAAATACAAAAGCCACAATGCCGACTTGAGTACAAGAACACTGACCCTTCGTAGTGTCTGTGTTTTGAGCCTTTGCTGTGAGACCAGTTTCAGATTCCGATGCTTCACTTCAGGTTTACTGTATCCCTTGGATCTTCACGTTGACGATGAAACACATAAATTGCTTTGGAATTAAAAACAAAAGGCACAATGCCGACTTAAGCACAAGAAGACTGAGTCTTCTTACCGTCTATGTTTTGAGCCTTTCTTGTGGTTCCAGTTTTAGATTCCGATGCTTCACTCCAGGTTTACTGTATCCCTTGGACATTCGCTTTGACGATGAAACACAAAAGTTGCATCGGAATTAAATTCAAAAGGACAATCAGACGGACTTATCATAGTGTCTATGTTTTGAGCCATTCCTATGTCCCAGTTTAAGATTACGATCCACAACTGCAGGTTAACTGTATCCCTTGGACCTTCACATTGACGAAGAAACACAGAAATTGCATATGAATTAAATACAAAAGGAACAATGCCGACTTAAGTACAAGAGGACTGAGTCTCCTTACTGTCTATGTTTTGAGCCTTCCCTGTGAGACAATTCTAGATTCTGATGGTTCACTTCAGGTAAACTGTATCCCTTGCACCTTCACTTTGACGTTGCAAGACAGATATTGCATCGGAATTATATACAAAAGGCACAATGCCGACTTAAGTACAAGATGACTGAGTCTTATTAGCGCCTATGTTTCGAGCATTTCCTGTGAGACAAGTTTTAGATTCCGATGCTTCTCATAAGGTATACTGTATCCATTGGACCTTCACTTTCACTGAGAAACACAAAAATTGCATCGGAATTAAATACAAAAGCCACAATGCAGACTAAAGTACAAGAAGACTGACCCTTGTTTGAGTCTATGTTTCCAGCCTTTCCTGTGAGACCAGTATCAGATTCCGATGCTACACTTTGGGTTTACTGTATGCCTTGGACTTTGACTTTGACGATGAAACAAAAAAATTGCATCGGAATTAAATACAAAAGGCACAATGCCGACTTAAGTACAAGAAGACTGAGTCTTCTTATCGTTAATGTTTTGAACCTATCCTGTGAGACCAGTTTTAGATTACAATGCTTCATTTCAGGTTTGCTGTATTCCTTTTACCTTCACTTTGACGATGAAACACAGAAATAGCATCGGAATTAAATACAAAAGGCACAATGCCAACATAAGCACAAGAAGACTGACTTTCCTTTGTGTCTATGTTTTGATCCTTTCCTGTGTCACCAGGTTTAGTTTCCGATGCACAACTGCAGGTTTACTGTATACCTTGGACTTTCACATTGACGATGAAACACAGAGATTGCATCGGAATTAAATACAAAATGCACAATGCCTTCTTAAGTAGAAGAAGACTGAGTCTTCTTACCGTCTATATTTTGTTCCAGTGAGATCAGTTTCAGATTCCGATGCCTCACTTGAGGTTTACTGTATTCCTTGGACCTTCACCTTGCCGATGAAACACAAAAATTGCATCGGAATTAATTACAAAATGCACAATGACGACTTAAGTACAAGGAGACTGACTTTTCTTAGTGTCTATGATTTGAGCCTTTCCTGTGTCACCAGGTTTAGATTCCGATGCTCAACTGCTAGTTTACTGTCACACTTGGACCGTCACAATGACGATGAAACACCGAAATTGTTTCGGAAGTAAATACAAAATGCTAAATGCAGTCTTAAGTAGAAGAAGACTGAGTCTTCTTACTGTCTATGCTTTGAACCTTTCCTGTGAGACCAGTTTTAGATTCCGATGCTTCACTTCATGTTTACTGTATAACTTGGTCCATCACTTTGTCGATGAGACACAGAAATTGCATCGGAAATAGATACAAAATGCACAATGCAGACTTAAGTACAAGAAGACTGAGTCTTCTTACCGTCTATGATTTGACTCATTCCTGTGAGGCAAGGGTTAGATTCCGATGCTTCACCTCAGGTTTACTGTACCACTTGGACCTACATACTGATGATGAAACACAAAAATTGCATCGGAATTCAATACAAAAGGCACAATGACGACTGAAGTACAAAAAGACTGACTTTCCTTAGTTCCTATGTTTAGAGCCTTTCCTCTGTCAGCTGTTTTAGAATCCGATGCACAACTGCAGGCTTACTGTATCCCTTGGTCCTGCACATTGACGATGAAACTCAGAAATTGCATCGGAATTAAATATAAAAGGCGTAATGCCGACTCAAGTACAAGAAGACTGAGACTTCTTAGTGTCTATGTTGTGAGCTATTCCTGTGAGACCAATTTTAGATTCCGATGCTTCACTTCCGGTTTACTGTTTCTCTTGGACTTTCACTTTGACGATGAAACACAAAAATACAAATGGCACAATGCCGACTTAAGTACAAGAAGACGTAGTTTTCTTAGTGTCTATGATTCGAGCCTTTCCTGTGTCCCAGTTTTAGATTACGATGCACAACTGAAGGTTGTGTCCCATTGACACAAAACTTGAATAGGAGGTAAATTCAAAATTCACAGTGAAGACCTCAGTACAAGAAGACTTACTTTTCTTAGTGTCTATGTTTTGAACCATTCCTGTGAGACCAGTTTTAGATTCCGATGCTTCACTTCAGGTATACTGTATGCCTTCGACCGTCACTTTGACGATGAAACACAGAAATTGCATCGGAATGAAATACAAAAGGCACAATGCCGACCTAAGTACAAGTCTTCTTAGCGTCAATGCTTTGAGCCTTTCCTGTGGGACCAGTTTTACGTTCTGGTGCTTCACGTCAGGTTTACAGTATCCCTTGTACCATCACGTTGACGATTAAACTCATGAAATTGCTTCGGAATTAAATAAGAAAGGCACAATGCCGTCTTAAGTACCAGAAAACTGAGTCTTCTTCCCGTCTAAGCTTTGAGCCTTTTCTGTGTCACCAGGTTTAGTTTCCGACGCACAACTGCCGGATTACTGTATCCCTTGGCCTTTCACTTTGACGATGAAACACAAAAATGAATGGGAAGTAAATACAAAATTCACAATGCCAACTCATATACAAGAAGACTGACTTTTCTTGGTGTCTATCATTTCAACCTTTGCTGTGAGACCAGTTTTAGATTCTGATGCTTCACTTCAGGTTTACTGTATCCCTTGGACCTTCACTTTGGCGATGAAACACAGAAATTGCAGGGGAATTAAATACAAAAGGCACAATGCCGACTTGAGCACAAGAAGACTGAGTCTTCTTACTGTCTATGGTTTGAGCCTTTCCTGTGAGACTTGTTTTAGATTCCAATGCTTCGCTTCAGGTTTACTGTATCCCTAGGACTTTCACTTTGAAGATGAAACTCAAAAATTGCATCGGAATAATATACAAATTTCACAATTCCGTCTTAAGTACAAGAAGACCGACTCTTCTTACTGTCTATGCTCTGAGCCTTTCCTCTGAGACTAGTTTCAGATTTCGGTGCTTCATTTCAGGTTTACTGTATCCCTTGGACCTTCACGTTGACGATGAGACACAGAAATTCCTGCGGAATTAAATACAAAGGGCACAATACCGACTTAAGTACAAGAAGACTGAGTCTTCTTACCGTCTATGTTTTGGGCCTTTCCTCTGAGTCCAATTTTAGATTCCGATGGTCCACTTCGGAGATTACTGTATCCCTTCGCCCTTCACTTTGACGATGAAACACAGAAATTGCATCGGAATTATATACAAAAGGCAGAATGCCGACATAACTTGAAGAGGACTGACTATTCTTAGTGTCTATGATTTGAGCCCCTCCTCTGTCACCAGTTTTAATTTCCGATGCAAAAGTGCAGGTTTACTGTATCCCATTGACGATGAAAAACAGAAGTTGCATCGGAATTAAATATAAATGCACCATGCCGACTTAAGTACAAGAAGACTGAGTCTTCTTACTGTCTATGGTTTGAGCCTTTCCTGTGAGACCAGTTTTTGGTTCTGATGCCGCATTTCAGGTTTACTGTATCCCTTGGACCTTCACATTGCCGATGAAAGACAGAAATTGCATCGGAATTAAATACAAAAGGCACAATGCCGACTTAAGTACAAGAAGAATGACTTTTGTTTGAGTCTATGTTTTGAGCATTGCCTTTGTCAACAGTTTTAGATTCCTATGCACAACTGCAGCTCTTCTGTATCCCTTGGACCTTCACTTTTACGATGACACACTGAAATTACATGGGAATTAAATACAAATGGCACAATTCCGACTTAAGTACAAGGTGACTGACATTCCCTAGTGTGTATAATTTGAGCATTTCCTGTGTCACCAGTTTTAGATTCCGATGCACAACTGAAGATTTACTGTATACCTTGGACCTTTTCATTGACGATGAAACAGAAATTGCATCGGAATTAAATACAAATAACACAATGCCGACTTAAGTACAGGAAGACTGACTTTTCTTAGTGTCTATGTTTTGAGCCATTCCTGTGTCACTAGTAGTAGATTCCGATGCAAAACTGAAGGTATACTGTAACCCATTGAGGATGAAACCCAAAAGTTGCACCGGAATTAAAGACAAATGCACCATGCCGACTTAAGTGCAAGATGACTGATTCTTCTTACCGGCTATGATTTGAGCAATTCCTGTGACACCAGTTTTAGATTCCGACGCTTCACTTCAGGATTACTGTATCCCTAGGACCTTCACATTGACGATGAAAGACAGATAATACATCGGAATTAAATACAAAAGGGACAATGCTGTCTAAAGTACGAGAAGACTGACTTTTCTTAGTGTCTATGTTTTTAGCAATTCATGTGTCACCAGTTTTAGATTCCGATGCACAACTGCAGTTTATCTGTACCCCTTGGACCTTCACATTGACGATGAAACACAGAAATTGCTTCGGAGTTAAATACAAAATGCACATTGCCGTCTTAAGTAGAAGAAGACTGTGTCTTCTTATAGTTTATGCAGTGAGCCTGTCCTGTGAGACCAGTTTTAGATTCCGATGTTTCACTTCAGGTTCACTGTATCCCTTGGACTTTCACATTGTCGATGAAACACAGAAATTGCTTCAGAATTAAACACTAAAGGCACAATGCCGACATAAGTGCAAGAAGACTGACTTTCCTTAGTGTCTATGTTTTGAGCCTTTCCTGTGTCACAAGTTTTAGATTTCGATGCACAACTGCGGATTTACTGTATCCCTTGGACCTTCACATTAAAGATGATTCACCAAAATGGCATCGGAATTAAACACAAAAGGCACAATGCCGACTTAAGTACAAGAGGACTGAATTTTCTTAGTGTCTATGGTTTGTGCCTTTCCTGTGTCACCAGTTGTAGATTCGGATGCAAAACTGCAAGTTTACTGATTCCCATTGACGATGAAACACAGAAGTTGCATCGGAATTAAATACAAATGCACCATGCCGACTAAAGTACAAGAAGACTGACTCTTCTTAGGGTCTATGCTTTGGGCCTTTCCTGTGAGACCAGTTTCAGATTCCGATGTTTCACTTCAGGTTTACTGTATCCCTCGGACCTTCACTTTCACAATGAAACTCAAAAAAATCAATGCTGACTTAAGTAGAAGAAGATTGAGTCTGCTTAGTTTCAACCATTTGAGCTTTTCCTGTGAGACCAGTTTTAGATTCAGACGCTTCACTTCAGGTTTTCTATATTCCTTGGCCCTTCACTTTCACGATGAAACACAGAAATTGCATCGGATTTAAATACAAAAGGCACAATGCCGACTTAAGTATAAGAAGACTGTGTCTTCCTACCGTCTATGTTTGGAGCCTTTCCTGTGAGACAAGTTTTAGATTCCTACGCATCACTTCAAGTTTACCGTATCCCTTGGACTTTCACTTTGACGATGAAATACAATAATTGCATCGGAATTCAATACAAAACGCACAATTCCGACTTAAGTACAAGAAGACTGACTTTTCTTAGTGTCTACGCTTTGAGCCTTTCCTGTGTCACCTGTATTAGATTCCGATGCTTCACTTCAGGTTTACTGTATCCCTTGGACCTTCACATTGACGATGCAACACAGAAATTGCAAATGAATTAAATACAAACGTCACAATGCCGACTTAAGTACATGAAGACTGAGTCTTCTTACTGTCTATGTTTTGAGCCTTTCTTGTGGTTCCAGTTTTAGATTCCGATGCTTCACTCCAGGTTTACTGTATCCCTTGGACATTCGCTTTGACGATGAAACACAAAAGTTGCATCGGAATTAAATTCAAAAGGACAAGCAGACGGACTTATCATAGTGTCTATGTTTTGAGCCATTCCTATGTCCCAGTTTAAGATTACGATCCACAACTGCAGGTTAACTGTATCCCTTGGACCTTCACATTGACGAAGAAACACAGAAATTGCATATGAATTAAATACAAAAGGAACAATGCCGACTTAAGTACAAGAGGACTGAGTATCCTTACTGTCTATGTTTTGAGCCTTCCCTGTGAGACAATTCTAGATTCTGATGGTTCACTTCAGGTAAACTGTATCCCTTGCAACTTCACTTTGACGTTGCAAGACAGATATTGCATCGGAATTATATACAAAAGGCACAATGCCGACTTAAGTACAAGATGACTGAGTCTTATTAGCGCCTATGTTTTGAGCATTTCCTGTGAGACAAGTTTTAGATTCCAATGCTTCTCATAAGGTATACTGTATCCATTGGACCTTCACTTTCACTGAGAAACACAAAAATTGCATCGGAATTAAATACAAAAGCCACAATGCAGACTAAAGTACAAGAAGACTGACCCTTGTTTGAGTCTATGTTTCCAGCCTTTCCTGTGAGACCAGTATCAGATTCCGATGCTACACTTTGGGTTTACTGTATGCCTTGGACTTTGACTTTGACGATGAAACAAAAAAATTGCATCGGAATTAAATACAAAAGGCACAATGCCGACTTAAGTACAAGAAGACTGAGTCTTCCTATCGTTAATGTTTTGAACCTATCCTGTGAGACCAGTTTTAGATTACAATGCTTCATTTCAGGTTTGCTGTATTCCTTTTACCTTCACTTTGACGATGAAACACAGAAATAGCATCGGAATTAAATACAAAAGGCGCAATGCCAACATAAGTACAAGAAGACTGACTTTCCCTTGTGTCTATGTTTTGATCCTTTCCTGTGTCACCAGGTTTAGTTTCCGATGCACAACTGCAGGTTTACTGTATACCTTGGACTTTCACATTGACGATGAAACACAGAGATTGCATCGGAATTAAATACAAAATGCACAATGCCTTCTTAAGTAGAAGAAGACTGAGTCTTCTTACCGTCTATATTTTGTTCCAGTGAGACCAGTTTCAGATTCCGATGCCTCACTTGAGGTTTACTGTATTCCTTGGACCTTCACCTTGCCGATGAAACACAAAAATTGCATGGGAATTAATTACAAAAGGCACAATGACGACTTAAGTACAAGGAGACTGACTTTTCTTAGTGTCTATGATTTGAGCCTTTCCTGTGTCACCAGGTTTAGATTCCGATGCTCAACTGATAGTTTACTGTCACACTTGGACCGTCACAATGACGATGAAACACCGAAATTGTTTCGGAATTAAATACAAAATGCTAAATGCAGTCTTAAGTAGAAGAAGACTGAGTCTTCTTACTGTCTATGCTTTGAACCTTTCCTGTGAGACCAGTTTTAGATTCCGATGCTTCACTCATGTTTACTGTATCCCTTGGTCCATCACTTTGTCGATGAGACACAGAAATTGCATCGGAAATAAATACAAAATGCACAATGCAGACTTAAGTACAAGAAGACTGAGTCTTCTTACCGTCTATGATTTCACTCATTCCTGTGAGACAAGGTTTAGATTCCGATGCTTCACCTCAGGTTTACTGTATCACTTGGACCTACATACTGATGATGAAACACAAAAATTGCATCGGAATTCAATACAAGAGGCACAATGACGACTGAAGTACAAAAAGACTGACTTTCCTTAGTTCCTATGTTTTGAGCCTTTCCTCTGTCAGCTGTTTTAGAATCCGATGCACAACTGCAGGCTTACTGTATCCCTTGGTCCTGCACATTGACGATGAAACTCAGAAATTGCATCGGAATTAAATATAAAAGGCGTAATGCCGACTCAAGTACAAGAAGACTGAGACTTCTTAGTGTCTATGTTGTGAGCTATTCCTGTGAGACCAATTTTAGATTCCGATGCTTCACTTCCGGTTTACTGTTTCTCTTGGACTTTCACTTTGACGATGAAACACAAAAATACAAATGGCACAATGCCGACTTAAGTACAAGAAGACGTAGTTTTCTTAGTGTCTATGATTCGAGCCTTTCCTGTGTCCCAGTTTTAGATTACGATGCACAACTGAAGGTTGTGTCCCATTGACACAAAACTTGAATAGGAGGTAAATTCAAAATTCACAGTGCCGACCTCAGTACAAGAAGACTTACTTTTCTTAGTGTCTATGTTTTGAACCATTCCTGTGAGACCAGTTTTAGATTCCGATGCTTCACTTCAGGTATACTGTATGCCTTCGACCGTCACTTTGACGATGAAACACAGAAATTGCATCGGAATGAAATACAAAAGGCACAATGCCGACCTAAGTACAAGTATTCTTAGCGTCAATGCTTTGAGCCTTTCCTGTTGGACCAGTTTTACATTCTGGTGCTTCACGTCAGGTTTACAGTATCTCTTGTACCATCACGTTGACGATTAAACTCATGAAATTGCTTCGGAATTAAATAAGAAAGGCACAATGCCGTCTTAAGTACCAGAAAACTGAGTCTTCTTCCCGTCTAAGCTTTGAGCCTTTTCTGTGTCACCAGGTTTAGTTTCCGATGCACAACTGCCGGATTACTGTATCCCTTGGCCTTTCACTTTGACGATGAAACACAAAAATGAATGGGAAGTAAATACAAAATTCACAATGCCAACTCATATACAAGAAGACTGACTTTTCTTGGTGTCTATCATTTCAACCTTTGCTGTGAGACCAGTTTTAGATTCTGATGCTTCACTTCAGGTTTACTGTATCCCTTGGACCTTCACTTTGGCGATGAAACACAGAAATTGCAGGGGAATTAAATACAAAAGGCACAATGCCGACTTGAGCACAAGAAGACTGAGTCTTCTTACCGTCTATGGTTTGAGCCTTTCCTGTGAGACTTGTTTTAGATTCCAATGCTTCGCTTCAGGTTTACTGTATCCCTAGGACTTTCACTTTGAAGATGAAACTCAAAAATTGCATCGGAATAATATACAAATTTCACAATGCCGTCTTAAGTACAAGAAGACCGACTCTTCTTACTGTCTATGCTCTGAGCCTTTCCTCTGAGACTAGTTTCAGATTTCGGTGCTTCATTTCAGGTTTACTGTATCCCTTGGACCTTCACGTTGACGATGAGCCACAGAAATTCCTTCGGAATTAAATACAAAGGGCACAATACCGACTTAAGTACAAGAAGACTGAGTCTTCTTACCGTCTATGTTTTGGGCCTTTCCTCTGAGTCCAATTTTAGATTCCGATGGTCCACTTCGGAGATTACTGTATCCCTTCGCCCTTCACTTTGACGATGAAACACAGAAATTGCATCGGAATTATATACAAAAGGCAGAATGCCGACATAACTTGAAGAGGACTGACTATTCTTAGTGTCTATGATTTGAGCCCTTCCTGTTTCACCAGTTTTAATTTCCGATGCAAAAGTGCAGGTTTACTGTATCCCATTGACGATGAAAAACAGAAGTTGCATCGGAATTAAATATAAATGCACCATGCCGACTTAAGTACAAGAAGACTGAGTCTTCTTACCGTCTATGGTTTGAGCCTTTCCTGTGAGACCAGTTTTTGATTCTGATGCCGCATTTCAGGTTTACTGTAGCCCTCGGAACTTCAATTTGACTATGAAACACAGAAATTGCATCGGAATTAAATACAAATGGCACAATGCCGACTAAAGCACAAGAAGACAGACTTTTCTTAGTGTCTATGTTTTGAGCCTTTTCAGTGTCACCAATTTCAGATTCCGATGCACAACTGCAGGGTTACTGTATCCCTTGTACCTTCACATTGACGATGAAACACTGAAATTGCTTCGGAATTAAATACATAAGGCACTATGACGACTTAAGTACAAGAAGACTGAGTCTTCTTACGGTCTATGATTTGTGCCTTTCCTGTGTCTCCTTGTTTAGTTTCTGATGCACAACTGCAGGTTTACTGTATCCCTTGTACCTTCACATTGACGATGAAAAACTGAAATTGGTTCGGAATGAAATACATAAGGCACAATGCCGACTTAAGTTCAAGAAGACCGTGTCTTCTTACCCTCTATGTTTTGAGCCTTTACTGTGAGACCAGTTTTATATTCCGATGCTGCACTTCGGGTTTACTGAATCCCTTGGACCTTCACGTTGACGATGAGACACAGAACTTCCTTCGGAATTGAATACAAAAGGAACAATGATGACTTAAGTACAAGATGATTGAGTCTTCTTACCATCTATGTATTGAGCCTTTCCTGAGAGTCCAATTTTAGATTCCGATGCTCCACTTAAGGTATACTGAATCACTTGGACCTTCACTTTGTCGATGAATGACAAAGATTGCATCGGAATTCAATACAAAAGGCACAATGCCGACCTAAGTACGAAAAGACTGAGTCTTCTTTCCGTCTATGGTTTGAGCCTTTCGAGTGAGATCAGTTTTAGATTCCGATGCTTCACTTCATGTTTACTGTATTCCTTGGACCTTTACTTTGATGATGAAACACAGAAATTGCATCAGAATTAAATACAAAATGCACAATGAAGACGTAAGTACAAGAAAACTGACTTTCCTTAGTGTCTATGTTATGAGCCTTTCCTGTTTTTCCAGTTTTAGATTCCGATGCACAACTGCAGATTTACTGTATCCCTTGGACCTTTACATTGACGATGAAACACAGAAATTACATATGAATTAAAAAAAAAGTCACAATGCCGACTTAAGTACAAGATGACTGAGTCTTCTTACCTTCAATGTTTTGGGCCCTTCCTGTGTCACCAGGTTTTGTTTCGGATGCACAACTGCAATTTTACTTTATCCCTTGGACCATCACATTGACGAAAAAACACAGAAATTGTATCGGATTTTAATACAAAATGAACAATGCCGACTTAAGTACAAGAAGACTGACTCTTCTTAGTGTCAATTATTTAGCCTGTCCTGTGAGACCAGTTTCAGATTCCGATGCTCCACTTCAGGTTTACTGTATTCCTTGGACCTTCACTTTGACGATGAAACACAGAAATTGCTTCGGAATTAAATACAAAAGGCACAATGCCGACTCAAGTACAAGTAGACTGAGTATTCTTACTATGTTTAGAGCCTTTCCTGTGTCACCAGGTTTAGATTCCGATGCTGTTCTGCAAAATTTCTGTATCCCTTGGCCTTCACTTAGACGATGAAACACCAAAATAGATTGGGAAGTGTTATATCCTAGCCAGTAATGCCACCTGAGCCCGCTGCTCATATTACGTTAAAAGATAATGCTCAGCCTCGATTTTGTCGTGCTCGTCCAGTACCTCACGCCCTCCGGGCACCTGTAGAAGATGAACTTCGTCGTTGGCAAAACAACGGTGTTATTCAACCCGTTTCAGCGAGCCAGTGGGCTTCTCCCTTAGTTATTATAAAGAAACCGTCTGGCAAGTTACGTTTGTGAGCCTATTTTAAGTCGACAGTTAATCCTCAGACTGTCACTGATTCTTTTCCTTTGCCTAGACCGGACGAGCTGATGGATAAGTTAGGGGAAGCTCGTTTCTTTTCGAAAATTGTTCTCCGTGAAGCATATTTGGAATTGCCCCTCGACGAGCAATCAAAACAATATTTTGTCATAAACACGTCGTTGGGGTTGTTCCGTTTTCTGCGTTTGCCTTTTGGTTGTGCGTCAGCTGCAGCTGTTTTTCAGCGTTTTTTGTCACAACTTCTGGCTAATGTGCCATTGTGTTGCAACTATTTAGACGATATTGTTGTGTCCGGTCGGACGCCTGCTGAACATTTCCGTAATTTGGAGTGTTTGTTTAAAGTGTTGTCTCAGGCAGGCCTACGTTGCAACATCGATAAATGTTCATTTTTCCTTACGGAGCTGGAGTATCTGGGACATGTTATTAATGCTCAAGGCATTCATCCCTCCCAGTCACCTTTAGCAGCTATTCGTGATTTGCCCGCCCCTCGCAATCTGCAGGAATTGCAAGCAGTTCTTGGCAAATTGACATATTATATTAGGTTTATACCTAATGCATCACAGATTGCTGCACCGTTGCATCGTCTCCGCCGTAAGAATGTCCCGTTTGTGTGGTCAGCTGATTGCCAATCAGCCTTTCAGCAGCTTAAAGACCCTAAAAAGCCTCTGGTGTTAGCTTGTGATGCCTCTTCTTTCGGCCTCGGTGCTGTGTTGTCTCACCGAGTCGGTAACACCGAACGTCCTATTGCGTTCGCATCTAAATTGCTAAACAAAGCTCAGTGTCATTATAGCCAATTGGACAAGGAAGCGTTGGCTATTGTGTTCGGTGTCACAAAATTCCATCACTACCTCTATGGTAAACCATTCTATTTAGTAACAGATCACAAGCCCCTGACGTCACTGTTTCATCCGTCTAAACCAGTTCCTCAGCGGACAGCTCAGAGACTACAACGTTGGGCTCTTTTGTTATCACAATACCAGTACGAGATACTGTATCGCCCTACAGCTCAGCATGCAAACGCTGACGCGCTTTCTAGATTGCCGATTGCTGCGGATGATGTCTTCGATTCCTCTGACGACTCTTGCCATCAGATTGACGCCGATGAGCATCAATCCCTCCGGGATTTTCCGATTGATTATCATCAGGTGGCACGTGAGACAGCTACGGATCCTCATCTGAGTTTACTATTACGTTTTGTTCAACGTGGTTGGCCGTCCAAGGCAAAGGACATATCGGATCCTGTGGTTCGTCGCTATTATCCGCAACGTCATCTGTTGTCTGTTTCGCACGGAGTTTTGCTGTTACGCACCGAGAATGACCAGTTTCGTGTAGTGGTTCCCCAAGTGCTCCCATCCAAGGTCCTCGACTTGTTGCATCAAGGTCATTGGGGAGTGGTCCGCACCAAGCAGCTTGCCCGCCGTCTTTGTACATGGATCGGCATTGATAAGCAGATTACACAGACGTCTACAGATTGTTCGACGTGTGCCGAACGCCAAGCTGCTCCGCCTCAACGCTATTTTGAGTGGGCACGCCCTGCCGGTCCCTGGCAGCGAGTACATATTGATTTCGCTGGTCCATATTGGAATTCTCGTTGGCTCATCGTGATAGATGCATTTAGTAATTTTCCGTTTGTTGTGCCCATGCAGTCTACAACGTCTGCACAAACTATACAGGCGTTGACTTCAATTTTTAGTATTGAGGGTCTTCCATAAGTTTTAGTGTCTGACAATGGTGCACAATTTACCTCTGCTGAATATGAAAGTTTTCGTTCTGCCAATGGCTTTCGCCATGTTCTTACTCCGCCGTTCCACCCTCAATCGAATCGTGCAGCGGAACGTTTTGTACACACATTCAAGGATCATATGGACCGCCTTCGTGCTACGCACTCTCGTCAGCAGGCCCTCATCACGTTCCTGTCGTCGTACCGGACCACGCCACGCGACGGCCCTTCGCCTGCGGAGCTTCTCCACGGCCGTCGTCATCGCAACCTACTGCGGTTGTTGCACCCCCCGGATCCACCCGCCGCTTCTGAGCATCGCACGCGTTTTCAGCGCAACGACGCCGTTTTTTTCAGAGTTTATCACGGTCGCCGTCGTTGGGAACGTGGTACCGTGATAAGTGTCCAGGGTCGCGGTTTTTATACTGTTCAAGGTGCTACTGGGGTGCACAGGAGGCATCAGAACCAGTTGCGCCGCGCTGGCCACCCGGATTCTGCCGCTCGTTCTTTGTCCACAGATTTGGTCCGCGGCGGGTTCCAGCCGCCCCTTCCGACTTCGCTGCCGCCCCCAGGGCAGCAGCAGCAGCCGTCGCCGCTACCACGCCGACAGCCCGTCCCGTTGATGCCTCCCGCGCAGCTTCATCCGGGAGCGCCCCAGGTGGTCGCTCCGGCGCCTGCGGTCCCTCTTCAGTCGCCACCGCCTTCGGAGCTGATGGACGTCGACCCCTCAGCCGGGCCGCCTTCCCAAGCGGTGGCTGTGCAGCCTGTCCTGCAGCCGCTTTCCTTGGGCACCCCCTAGGAGTCTGACACCGCAGCGCCTTGTCCGGCGCCCACTCAGCAGCCGTCGACGCAGCGTCAGGGGTCTTCGTGGGTCCCGACGTCCCGTCGCGTCCAGTACCAGAAGCTGCGCCCGTGGTCACAGGCGTGCACCCTGACCTCGGTTTTCAGTCGGTGTTTCCCGAGGCCCCGCGCAGCCAATGCTGGGGTGCGGACCAGGGACTGCCACCGACAACAGTCTCCGCCCCGGTCTCTTCTGCTACGCCTGCGGCCAGACCCCTCCCCCGCCGTCGACGATCGCCACGTCATTATTCAACAACGGTGCGGCGATTTGGGGGGGGGGGAGGAGTGTTATATCCTAGCCAGTAATGCCACCCGAGCCCGCTGCCAAAAGGTTGGCAGCATCAAAGTCCGGACGCCGTCCGCATAAGCAGCGCCAGCGAGACAGGAAATCGCCGCAAGTCTGCGCGCGCCACCGCTGGCTTCTGGGTTCTTAAGCGCTGGAGTCGCGAGCGCTAGGACAGTTCTGTATTCGCCGCTCAGTTGTATACTCGCCACCGAATTGTGTACTTGCTAGTCAGTTGTGTGTTCATCGCAGCAGAGTTGTTGTTTGTCGTCAGCCGACGCTGACCTAGCCGCTCCGACTCAAACTAGACAGATCTCTGTAGACACGGAGTTCACCACTGTGTTTCTGTATCTTCATTAATAAAGATAAGTACCGACTTTTATTTAATCAGAGTGTTTGGGTTTTCATCTTTCTGTTTACTGTTCCAGCGGACCGGTCGGCCCGCTATTAAAAGTGTGGCGGTGACTTCATAAGCCGTTTCTACAGCGAATTGTTTGTCGCTACGAACACCGCCACAAAAGGAAGTAATTAAAAATTCACAATGCCGTCTTAAGTACAAGAAGACTCACTTATCTTAGAGTCTATGTTTTAGAACCTTTCCTGTGAGACCAGTTTTAGATTCCGATGCTTCACTTCACGATTACTGTTTCCCTCGGACCTTCACTTTGACGATGAAATACAGAAATTGCATCGGAATTAAATACAAAAGGCACAATGCCGACTTAAGCACAAGAAGACTGTGTCTTCTTACCGTCTATGTTTTGAGCCTTTCCTCTGTGTCCAATTTTAGATTCCGATGCTCCACTTCGGGTTTACTGTATCCCTTGGCCCTTCACTTTGACGATGAAACACAAAAACTGCATCGGAATTAAATACAAAATGCACAATGCAGACTTAAGTACAAGAAGACTGACTTTCCTCAGTGTCTACGCTTTCAGCCTTTCCTGTGTTTCCAGTTTTAGATTCCGATGCACAACTGCAGATTTTCTGTATCCCCTGGACCTTTACATTGACGATGAAACACAGAAGTTGCATCGGAATTAAATACAAATGCACCATGCCGACTTAAGTACAAGAAGACTGAGTCTTCTTACCGTCTATGGTTTGAGCCTTTCCTGTGAGACCAGTTTTAGATTCCGATGCTGCATTTCAGGTTTACTGTATCCCTTGGACCTTCACTTTGACGATGAAACACAAAAATTGCATCGGAATTAAATACAAAAGGCACAATGCCGACTTAGGTACAAGAAGACTGACTTTTCTTAGAAGAACCATGGACCTTGCCGTTGGTGGGGAGGCTTGCGTGCCTCAGCGATACAGATAGCCGCACCGTAGGTGCAACCACAACGGAGGGGTATCTGTTGAGAGGCCAGGCAAACGTGTGGTTCCTGAAGAGGGGCAGCAGCCTTTTCAGTATTTGCAAGGGCAGCAGTCTGGATGATTGACTGATCTGGCCTTGTAACAATAACCAAAACGGCTTTGCTGTGCTGGTGCTGCGAACGGCTGAAAGCAAGGGGAAACTACGGCCGTAATTTCTCCCGAGGGCATGCAGTTTTACTGTATGATTAAATGATGATGGCGTCCTCTTGGGTAAAATATTCCGGAGATAAAATAGTCCCCCATTCGGATCTCCGGGCGGGGACTACTCAAGAGGATGTCGTTATCAGGAGAAAGAAAACTGGCGTTCTACGGATCGGAGCGTGGAATGTCAGATCCCTTAATCGGGCAGGTAGGTTAGAAAATTTAAAAAGGGAAATGGATAGGTTAAAGTTAGATATAGTGGGAATTAGTGAAGTTCGGTGGCAGTAGGAACAAGACTTCTGGTCAGGTGACTACAGGGTTATAAACACAAAGTCCAGTAGGGGTAATGCAGGAGTAGGTTTAATAATGAATAGGAAAATAGGAATTCGGGTAAGCTACTAAATACAGCATAGTGAACGCATTATTGTGGCCAAGATAGATACGAAGCCCACACCTACTACAGTAGTACAAGTTTATATGCCAACTAGCTCTGCAGATGACGAAGAAATCGAAGAAATGTATGATGAAATAAAAGAAATTATTCAGATAGTGAAGGGAGACGAAAATTTAATAGTCATGGGTGACTGGAATTCGAGTGTAGGAAAAGGGAGAGAGGGAAACGTAGTAGGTGAATATGGATTGGGGCTAAGAAAAATGGTTTAAGAATCATGATAGAAGGTTGTATACATGGAAGAACCCTGCAGATACTAAAAGGTATCAGATGGATTATATAATGGTAAGACAGAGATTTAGGAACCAGGTTTTAAATTGTAAGACATTTCCAGGGGCAGATGTGGACTCTGACCACAATCTATTGGTTATGACCTGTAGATTAAAACTTAAGAAACTGCAAAAAGGTGGGAATTTAAGGAGATGGGACCTGGATAAACTGAAAGAACCAGAGGTTGTACAGAGTTTCAGGGAGAGCATAAGGGAACAATTGTTAGGAATGGGGGAAAGAAATACAGTAGAAGAAGAATGGGTTGCTCTGAGGGATGAATTAGTGAAGGCAGCAGACGATCAAGTAGGTAAAAAGGAGAGGGTTAGTAGAAATCCTTGTGTAACAGAAGAAATATTCAATTTAATTGATGAAAGGAGAAAATATAAAAATGCAGTAAATGAAGCAGGCAAAATTGAATACAAACGTCTCAAAAATGAGATCGACAGGAAGTGCAAAATGGCTAAGCAGGGATGGCTAGAGGACAAATGTAAGGATGTAGAGGCTTATCTCACTAGGGGTAAGATAGATACTGCCTACAGGAAAATTAAAGAGACCTTTGGAGATAAGAGAACCACATGTATGAACATCAAGAGCTCAGATGGAAACCCAGTTCTAAGCAAAGAAGGGAAAGCAGAAACGTGGAAGGAGTATATAGAGGGTCTATACAAGGGCGATGCACTTGAGGACAATATTATGGAAATGGAAGAGGATGTAGATGAAGATGAAATGGGAGATACGATACTGCGTGAAGAGTTTGACAGAGCACTGAAGGACCTGAGTCGAAACAAGGCCCCCGGAGTAGACAACATTCCATTGGAACTACTGACGGCCTTGGGAGAGCCAGTCCTGACAAAACTCTACCATCAGTTGAGCAAGATGTATGAGACAGGCGAAATACCCTCAGACTTCAAGAAGAATATAATAATTCCAATCCCAAAGAAAGCAGGTTTTGACAAGTGTGAAAATTACCGAACAATCAGTTTAATAAGCCACAGCTGCAAAGTACTAACACGAATTCTTTACAGACGAATGGAAAAACTAGTAGAAGCCAACCTCGGGGAAGATCAGTTTGGATTCCGTAGAAATACTGGAACACGTGAGGCAATACTGACCTTACGACTTATCTTAGAAGAAAGATTAAGGAAAAGCAAACCTACGTTTCTAGCATTTGTAGACTTAGAGAAAGCTTTTGACAATGTTGACTGGAATACTCTCTTTCAAATTCTAAAGGTGGCAGGGTTAAAATACAGGGAGCGAAAGGCTATTTACAACTTGTACAGAAACCAGATGGCAGTTATTAGAGTTGAGGGACATGAAAGAGAAGCAGTGGTTGGGAAGGGAGTAAGACAGGGTTGTAGCCTCTCCCCGATGTTATTCAATCTCTATATTGAGCAAGCAGTAAAGGAAACAAAAAAAAAATTTGGAGTAGGTATTAAAATCCATGGAGAACAAATAAAAACTTTGAGGTTCGCCGATGACATTGTAATTCTGGCAGAGACAGCAAAGAACTTGGAAGAGCAGTTGAACGGAATGGATGGTGTCTTGAAGGGAGGATATAAGATGAACATCAACAAAAGCAAAACGAGGATAATGGAATGTAGTCGAGTTAAGTCGGGTGATGCTGAGGGTATTAGATTAGGAAATGAGACACTTAAAGTAGTAAAGGAGTTTTGCTATTTGGGGAGCAAAATAACTGATGATGGACCAAGTAGAGAGAATATAAAATGTAGACTGGCAATGGCAAGGAAAGCTTTTCTGAAGAAGAGAAATTTGTTAACATCGAGTATAGATTTAAGTGTCAGGACGTTATTTCTGAAAGAATTTGTATGGAGTGTAGCCATGTATGGAAGTGAAACATGGACGGTAAATAGTTTGGAGAAGAAGAGAATAGAAGCTTTTGAAATGTGGTGCTTCAGAAGAATGCTGAAGATTAGATGGGTAGATCACATAACTAATGAGGAAGTATTGAATAGGATTGGGGAGAAGAGAAGTTTGTGGCACAACTTGACCAGAAGAAGGGATCGGTTGGTAGGACATGTTCTGAGGCATCAAGGGATCACCAATTTAGTATTGGAGGGCAGCGTGGAGGGTAAAAATCATAGGGGGAGACCAAGAGATGAATACTCTAATCAGATTCAGAAGGATGTAGGTTGCAGTAGGTACTGGGAGATGAAGAAGCTTGCACAGGATAGAGTAGCATGGAGAGCTGCACCAAACCAGTCTCAGGACTGAAGACCACAACAACAACAACAACTGTAATTTGAGCGTTTCCTGTGTCACCAGTTTTAGATTCCGATGCACAACTGCAGGTTTACCGTATCCCTTGGACCTTCACATTGACGATAAAACACAGTAATTGCATCGGAATAAAATACAAAATGCACAATGCCGACTCAAGTACAAGATGACTGAGTCTTCTTTGTGTCTATGCTTTGAGCCGTTCCTGTGAGACCAGTTTTGGATTCCGATGCTTCCCTTCAGCTTTACTGTATCCCTTGGAACATCACTTTGACGATGAAACACAAAAATTGCATCGGAATTAAATACAAAAGGCACGATGCCGAATTAAGTACAAGAAGACTGACTTTTCTTAGTGTTTATGTTTTGAGCCTTTCCTGTGTCCCCAGTTTTAGATTACGATACACAACTGCAGGTTTACTGTATCCGTTGGACCTTGACATTGACGATGAAACACAAAACTTGCATCGGAATTAAATACAAAAGTCACAATGCCGACTTAAGTACTAGAAGCCTGACTCTTCTCAGTGTCTATGATTTGGGCCTCTCCTGTGAGACCAGTTTCAGATTCCGATGCTTCACTTCAGGTTTACTGTTTTCCTTGGACCATCACTTTGACGATGAAACACAAAAATAGCATCGGAATTAAGTACAAACGACACAATGCCGACTTAAGTACAAGAAGACTGACTTTTCTTAGTGTCTATGATTTGAACCTTTCCTGTGAGACCAGTTTTAGATTCCGATGCTTCACTTCAGGTTTACTGTATCCCTTGGTCCTTCACTTTGACGATGAAAAACAGAAATTGCTTCGGAATTAAATACAGATGCACAATGCAGACTTAAGTACAAGAAGACTGAGTCTTCTTACCGTCTACGTTTGAGTCTTTCCAGTGAGACCAGTTTTTGATTCCGAAGCTTCACTTCAGGTTTACTGTATCCCTTGGCACAATTCCGACTCAAGTACAAGAAGACTGAGTCACTTAGTGTCTATGATTTGAGCCTTCCCTGTGAGACCAGGTTTGGATGCCGATGCTTCACTTCAGCTTTACTGTATCCCTTGGACCATCACTTTGACGATGAAACACAAAAATTGCATCAAAATTAAATACAAGCGGCACAATGCCGACTTAAGTACAAGAAGACTGACTTTTCTTAGAGTCTGTTTTTTGAACCTTTCCTGTGTCCCCAGTTTTGGATTAAGATACACAACTGCAGGTTTACTGTATCCATTGGACCTTGACATTAACGATGAAACACAAAAATTGCATCGGAATTAAATACAAAAGGCACTATGCCGACTCAAGTACAAGAAGACTGAGTCTTCTTACCGTCTATGTTTGATCCTTTCCTGTGAGACCAGTTTTAGACTCCGATGTTTCTCTTCAGGTACTGTGCATCACTTGGACCTACATACTGACGATGAATCACAAAAATGGCATCGGAATTCAATACAAAAGGCGCAATGCCGAATTAAGTACAAGAGGACTGAGTCTCCTTTCCGTCTATGTTTTTAGCCTTTCCAGTAAAACCAGTTTTAGTTTCTGATGTTTCACTTCAGATTTACTACATCCCTTGGACCTTCACTTTGACGATGAAAAACAGAAATTGTACCGGAATTAAATACAAAAGGCACAATGCCGACTTAAGTACAAGAAGCTATGGGCTTCTTATCGTCTATGTTTTGAGCCTTTCCTGTGAGACCAGTTTTAGATTCCGATGTTTCACTTCAGTTTTACTGTATCCCTCGGATCTTCACTTTGACGATGAAACACAAAAATTGCATTGGAATTAAATGCAAAAGGCACAATGACGACTTAAGTACAAAAAGACTGACTTTTCTTAGTGCCTATGTTTTGAGCCTTTCCTCTGTCCCCAGTTTTAGATTACGATACACAACTGCCGGTTTACTGTATCCTTTGGACCTTGACATTGACGATGAAGCACAGAAACTGCATATGAATTAA
This sequence comes from Schistocerca piceifrons, assembly GCF_021461385.2. Classification (NCBI taxonomy): domain Eukaryota; kingdom Metazoa; phylum Arthropoda; class Insecta; order Orthoptera; family Acrididae; genus Schistocerca; species Schistocerca piceifrons. The sequence goes on along the minus strand of NC_060140.1, from coordinate 42,703,585 downwards.
ATACAATCGGCACAATGCCGACATAAGTACAAGAAGACTGAATTTTCTTAGTGTCTATGATGTGAACCATTCCTGTGAGAGCAGTTTTAGAATCCAATGCTTCACTTCAGGTTTACTGTATCCCTTGGGCCTTCACTTTGACAATAAAAATCAGAAATTGCTTCGGAATCAAATGCAAAAGGCACAATGCCGACTTAAGTACAAGAAGACTGACCTTTCCTAGTGTCTATGCTTTGAGCCTTTCCTGTGTCCCCAGATTTAGATTCCGATGCAAAACTGCAGGTTTACTGTATCCCATTGACGATAAAACACTGAAGTATCATAGGAATTAAATACTAATGCAACATGCCGACTTAAGTACAAGAAGACTGAGACTTCTTACCGTCTAAGTTTTGAGCCTTTCCTGTGAGACCCGTTTTAGTTTCCGATGCTTCATTTCAGGTTTACTGTATCCCTTGGACCTTCACTTTGACGATGAAACACAAAAATTGCATCGGAGTTAAATGCAAAAGGCACAAGGCCGACTTAAGTACAACAATACTGAATTTTCGTAGTGTCTATGTTTTGAGCCTTTTCTGTGTCCCCAGTTTTAGATTACGATACACAACTGCAGGTTTACTGTATCCTTTGGACCCTGACATTGACGATGAAACACAGAAATTGCATATGAATTAAATAAAAAAGGCACAATGCTGACTTAAGTACAAGACGACTGAGTCTACTTACCTTCTGTGATTTGGTCCCTTCCTGTGTCACCAGGTTTAGTTTCGAATGCACAACTGCAGTTTTACTAAATCCCTTCGACAATCACATTGTCGATAAAACACAGAAATTGTATCGGCATTAAATACAAAATGAACAATGCCGACTCAAGTACAAGAAGACTGAGACTTCTTACCGTCTATGTTTTGGGCCTTTCCTGTGAGACCAGTTTTAGATTCCGATGCTTCACTTCAGGTACTCTGTATCACTTGGACCTATATAGTGACGACGAATCTCAAAAATTGCATCGGAATTCAATACAAATGACACAATGCCGACTGAAGTACAAGTAGCTTAAGTCTTCCTACCATCTATGTTTTGAGCCTTTCCTGTGAGACCAGTTTTACATTCCGATGTTTGACTTCAGTTTTACTGTATCCCATGGATCTTCACTTTGACGATGAACCACAAAAATTGCATCGGAATTATATACAAAAGCCACAATGCCGACTTAAGTACAGGAAGACAGACTCTTCTTAGTGGCTATGTTTTATCCTGTCCTGTGAGACCAGTTTCAGATTCCGATGCTTCACTTCAGGTTTACTGTATCCCCTGGACCTTCACTTTGACGATGAAACACAAAAATTGCATCGGAATTAAATACAGACCGCCCAATGCCGACTTAAGTTCAAGAAGACTGAGTCTTCATACCGTCTATGTTTTAACCCGTTCCTGTGAGACCAGTTTTAGATTCCGATGCTTCGCTTCAGGTCACTGTATCCCTAGGACCTTCACTATGACGATGAAAATCAACAATTGCATCGGAATAAAATACAAATGGCACAATGCCGTCTTAAGTACATGAAGACAGAGTCTTCTTACTGTCTATGATTTGTGCCTTTCCTGTGAGACCACTTTTAGACTCCGAAGTTTCACTTTAGGTTTACTGTTTCCCTTGGACCTTCGCTTTGACGATGAAACAGAGAAATTGCATCTGAATGAAGTACAAAATGCACAACGCCGACTCAAGTACAGGAAGACTGAATCTTCTTAGTGGCAATGTTTTGTGCCTTTCCTATGAGGCCAGTTTCAGATTCCGATGCTTCATTTCAGGTTTACTGTATTCCTTAAACCTTAACTTTGACGATGGAACACAAAAATTGCATCGGAATTATTTACAAATTCCACAACGCCGACATAAGTACAAGAAGACCGACTCTTCTTAGTGTCTATGTTTTAGGCTGTTCTGTGAGACCAGTTTCAGATTCCGATGCTTCACTTCAGGTTTACTGCATTCCTTGGACCTTCACTTTGACGATGAAACACCAAAATTGATTGGAAAGTAAATACAAAATTCACAATGCCGTCTCAAGTACAAGAAGACTGACTCTTCTTACTGTCTATGTTTTGAGCCCCTCCTGTGAGACTAGTTTCAGATTCCGGTGCTTAATTTCAGGTTTACTGTACCCCTTGGACCATCACGTTGACGATGAGACACAGAAAATCCTTCGAACTTCAATACAAAGTGCACAATAACGACTTAAGTACAAGAAGGCTGACTTTTCTTAGTGTCTATGCTTTGAGCCTTTCCTGTGTCCCCAGTTTTAGATTACGATACACAACTGCAGGTTTACTGTATCCGTTGGACTTTCACTTTGGCGATGAAACACAAAAATTGCATCGGAATTAAATACAAACGACACAATGCCGACTTAAGTACAAGAAGGCTAACTTTTCTTAGTGTCTATGATGTGAAACTTTCCTGTGAGACCAGTTTTAGAATCTGACGCTTCACAACAGGTTTACTGTATCCCTTGGACCGTACCTTATACGATGAAACACAGAAATTGCTTCGGAATTAAATGCAAAAGGCACAATGCAGACTTAAGTTAAAGAAGACTGACCTTTCTTAGTGTCTTTGTTTTGGCCTTTCCTGTGTCCCCAGATTTAGATTCCGATGCAAAACTGCATGTTTACTGTATCCAATTGACGATGAGTCACAACAGTGGCATCGGAATTAAATACTAATGCACCATGCTGACTTAAGTACAAGAAGACTGAGTCTTCTTACCGTCTATGATTTGAGCGTTTCCTGTGAGACCAGTTTTTGATTCTGATGCTTCATTTCAGGTTTACTGTTTCCCTTGGAACTTCACTTTGACGATGAAACACAAAAATTTTATCGGCATTAAATACAAAATGAACAATGCCGACTCAAGTACAAGAAGACTGAGACTTCTTACCGTCTATGTTATGGGAATTTCCTGTGAGACCTGTTTTAGATTCCGATGCTTCACTTCAGGTACTCTGTTTGACTTAGACCTACATAGTGACGATGAATCTCAAAAACTGCATCGGAATTCAATACAGATGACACAATTCCGACTTAAGTACAAGAAGCTTGAGTCTTCCTACCGTCTATGATTTGAGCCTTTCCTGTGAGACCAGTTTTAGTTTCCGATGTTTCACGTCAGTTTTACTGTATCCCATGGATCTCCACTTTGACGATGAAACACAAAAATTGCATCGGAATTATATACAGAAGCCACTATCCCGACTTAAGTAAAAGAAGACTGACTCTTCTTAGTGTCTTTGTTTTAGCCTGTCCTGTGACACCAGTTTCATATTCCGATGCTTCACTTCAGGTGTACTGCATTCCTTTGACCTTCACTTTGACGATGAAACACAAAAATTGCATCGGAAATAAATACAGACGGCACAATGATGACTTAAATACAAGAAGACTGAGTCTTCTTAGTGTCTATGATTTGTGCCTTTCCTATGTGACCAGTATTAGATTCCGACGCTTCACTTCAGGTTTAGTGCATCCCTTGGACCTTCACGTTGACGTTGAAACACAGAAATTGCTTCGGAATTAAGTTCAAGAGGCACAATGCCGACCCAAGTACAAGAAGTCTGAGTATTCTTACTGTCTATGTTTTGAGACTTTCCTGTGTCACCAGGTTTAGATTCCGATGCTGTTCTACAATATTTCTGTATCCCTTGGACCTTCATTTTGACGATGAAACACCACAATTGATTGGGAAGTAAATACAAAATTCACAATGCCGTCTCAAGTACAAGAAGACTGACTCTTCTTACTGTCTATGTTCTGAGCCCCTCCTGTGAGACCAGTTTCAGATTCCGGTGCTTCATTTCAGGTTTATTGTATCTCTTGGATCTTCACGTTGACGACGAGACACAGAAATTCCTTCGGAATTAAGGAGGAGGAGGAGATTAGTGTTTAACGTCCCGTCGACAACGAGGTCATTAGAGACGGAGCGCAAGCTCGGGTTAGGGAAGGATGGGGAAGGAAATCGGCCGTGCCCTTTCAAAGGAACCATCCCGGCATTTGCCTGAATGGATTTAGGGAAATCACGGAAAACCTAAATCAGGATGGTCGGAGACGGGATTGAACCGTCGTCCTCCCGAATGCGAGTCCAGTGTGCTAACCACTGCGCCACCTCGTTCGGTTCGGAATTAAATACAAAGGGCACAATGCCGACTTAAGTCCAAGAAGACTGAGTCTTCTTACCGACTATGATTTGTGCCTTTCCTCTGAGTCCAATTTTAGATTCCCATGCTCCACTTCGGATTTACTATATCCCTTGGCCCTTCACTTTGACGATGAAGCACAAAAATTGCATCGGAAATAAATACAAAATTCACAATGCAGACTTAAGTACAAGATGACTGACTTTCCTTAGTGTCTACGCTTTGAGCCTTTCCTGTGCTTCCAGTTTTAGATTCCGATGCACAACTGCAGATTTTCTGGATCCCTTGGACCTTTACATTGACGATGAAACACAGATTTTGCACCTTAATTAAATACAAAAGGGAGAATGCCGACTTAAGTTGGAGAGGACTGACTATTCTTAGTGTCTATGACTTGACCCTTTCCTGTGTCACCAGTTTTAATTTCCTATGCAAAGCTGCAGGTTTACTGTATCCCATTGACGATGAAACACTGAAGTTGCATCGGAATTAAATACTAATGCACCATGCCGACTTAAGTAGAAGAAAACTGAGTCTTCTTACCGTCTATGTTTTGAGCCTTTCCTGTCAGACCAAATTTAGATTCCGATGCTTCATTTCAGGTTTACTGTATCCCTTGGACCTTCACTTTGACGATGAAACACAAAGATTGTATCGGCATTAAATACAAAATGAACAATGCCGACTCAAGTACAAGAAGACTGAGACTTCTTACCGTCTAAGTTTTGGGCCTTTCCTGTGAGACCTGTTTTAGATTCCGAAGCTTCACTTCAGGTACTCTGTATCGCTTGGACCTACATAGTGACGATGAATCTCAAAAATTGCATCGGAATTCAATACAAATGACACAATGCCGTCCTAAGCACAAGAAGCTTGAGTCTTCCTACCGTCTATGTTTTGAGCCTATCCTGTGAGACCAGGTTTAGATTCCGATGCTGTTCTGTAATATATCTGTATCCCTTGGACCTTCACTTTGACGATGAAACACCAAAATTGATTGGAAAGTAAATACAAAATTCACAATGCTGTCTCAAGTACAAGAAGACTGACTCTTCTTACTGTCTATGTTCTGAGCCCATCCTATGGGACCAAGTTTCAGATTCCGGTGCTGCATTTCAGGTTTACTGTATCCCTTGGATCTTCACGTTGACGATAAAACACAGTAATAGCAACGGAATGAAATACAAAATCACAATGCCGACACAAGTACAAGAGTACTGAGACACTTAGTGTCTATGTTTTGAGCTTTTCCTGTGTCACCAGTTATAGATTCCGATGCACAACTGCAGGTTTACTGTATCCCTTGGACCTTCACATTGACGATGAAACACAGAAATAGCGCATGAATTAAATACAAAAGGCACAATGCCGACTTAAGTACATGAAGACAGAGTCTTGTTCCTGTCTATGATTTGTGCCCTTCCTGTGAGACTACTTTTAGACTCCGAAGTTTCTCTTAGGGTTTACTGTTTCCCTTGGACCTTCACTTTGACGATGAAACAGAGAAATTGCATCGGAATGAAGTACAAAATGCACAACGCCGACTCAAGTACAAGAAGACTGAGTCTTCTTACTGTGTATGTTTGAGCCTTTCCAGTGAGACCAGTTTTTGATTACGAAGCTTCACTTCAGGTTTCCTGTATTACTTGGACCCACATACTGACGATGAATCACAAAATTTGCATCAGAATTAAATCCAAAAGGCACAATACCGACTTAAGTACAAGAACACTGATATTTCTTATTGTCAATGTTTTGAGCCTTTCCTGTGTCACCAGTCATAGATTCCGATGCACAACCGCAGGTTTACTGTATCCCTTGGACCTTCACATTGGCGATGAAACACAGAAATTGCATATGAATTAAATATAAAAGTCACAATGCCGACTTAAGTACATGCAGAGAAAGTCTTCTTACCGTCTATGATTTGAGCCTTCCCTGTGTCACCAGGTTTCGTTTCCGGTGCACAATTGAAGGTTTACTGAAACGCTAGGACCTTCACATTGCCGATGAAACACAGAAATTGCATTGGAATTAAATACAAAATGCACAATGCCGTCTTAAGTAGAAGGAAACTGAGTCTTCTTTCATTTTATGCATTGAGCCTTTCCTGTGAGACCTGGTTTCGATTTCGATGCTTCACTTCAGGTTTACTTAATCCCTTGGACCTTCACTTTGACGTAGAAAGACAAAAATTACATCGGAATAAAATACATAAGGCACAATGCTGACTTAGTTACAAGAATACTGACTTTTCATAGTGTCTATGATTTGAGCTTTTCCTGTGAGACCAGTTTTAGATTCCGACGCTTCACTTCGGGTTTACTGTATCCCTTGGACCTTCACGTTGACGATGAAACACTGATATTGCTTCGGAGTTAAATACAAATGGTACAATGTCGACTTAAGTACAAGAACACCCAGTCTTCTTACCGCCTATGTTTTGAGCCTTTCTTGTGAGTCCCATTTCAGATTCCGATGCTTCACGTCAGGTTTACTGTATCCCTTGGCCCTTCACTTTGACGATGAAACACATAAATTGAATCGGAATTTAAAACAAAAGGCACAATGCCGACTTAAGTACGAGAAGTCTGTATTTTCTTAGTGTCTATGTTTTGAGCCTTTCCTTTGAAACCAGTTTTAGACTCCGCCCCTTCACTTCAGGTTTACTGTATCCCTTGGACCTTCACGTTGACGATGAAACACAGAAATTGCTTCGGAATTATATACAAAAGGCACAATGTCGACTTAGGTACAAGAAGACGGAGACTTCCTACCGTCTATGTCTTGAGCCTTTCCTGTGTCACGAGGTTTTAGATTCAGATGCACAACTGCAGGTTTTCTGTATCAATTGGACCTTCACATTGACGATGAAACACAGATATTGCATATCAAATAAATACAAATGCCACAATGCCGACATAAGTACAAGAAGACGGAGACTTCCTACCGTCTATGTTTTGAGCCTTTCCTGTGCCACCAGGTTTTAGATTCCGATGCACAACTGCAGGTGTACTGTATCACTTGGACCATCACATTGACGATGAAACACAGAAATTGCATTGAAATTAAATACAAAAGGCACAATGATGTTTTAAGTACAAGAAGACTGAGTCTTCTTACCGTCTATTTTTTGAGCCTTTCCAGTGAGACCAGTTTCAGATTCTGAAGCTTCACTTCAGGTTCACTGTATCACTTGGACCTACATGCTGACGATAAATCACAAAAATTGCATCGGAATTCAATACTAAAGACACAATGCCGACTTAAGTACAAGAACACTGACTTTTCTTAGTGTCTATGTTTTGAGCCTGAACTGTGTCACCAATTTTAGATTCCGACGCTCAACTGCAGGTTTACTGTATCCCTTGGAGCTTCCCATTGACGATGAAACATAGAAATTGCATTGTAATTAAAAACAAAAGGCACAATGACGACTCAAGTTCATGAAGACTGTGTATTTTTGCTGTCTATGCTTTGATTCTTTCCTGTGAGACCAGTTTCAGATTCCGGTGCTTCACTTCAGGTTTACTGCATCCCTTGGACCTTCACATTGACGATGGAACACAAGAATTGCGTCGGAATTAATTCCAAAAGGCACAATGCCGACTTAAGTACAAGAAGGCTGACTTTTCTTAGTGTCTATGTTTTGAACGTTTTCTGTGTCCCCAGTTTTAGATTATGCAGCAAAACTGCAGGTTTGCTGTATCCCTTGGACCATCACTTTGACGATGAAAAACAGAAATTGCATCGGAATTAAATACAAAAGTAACAATGCCGACTTAAGTACAAGAGGACTGAATCTTCTTACCGTCTACGTTTGAGCCTTTCCTGTGTTTCCAGTTTTGATTCCGATGCACAACTGCAGATTTACTGTATCCCTTGGCCCTTCAATTTGACGATGAAACACAAAAATTGCATCGGAATTAAATACACAATGCACAAAGCATACTTAAGTACAAGAAAACTGACTTTCCTTAGTGTCTACTCTTTGAGCCTTTCCTGTGTTTCCAGTTTTAGATTCCGATGCACAACTGCAGATTTACTGTATCCATTGGACCTTGACATTGACGATGTAACACAATAATTGCATCGGAATTGCATACAAAAGGCACTATGCCGACTCAAGTACAAGAAGACTGAGTCTTCTAACCGTCTATGCTTAGAGCCTTTCCTGTGAGTCCAGTTTTAGATTCCGATGCTTCACTTCAGGTACTCTGTATCACTTGGACCTACATACTGATGATGAATCACAAAAATTGCATCGGAATTCAATACAAAAGACACTATGAAGAATTAAGTACAAGAGGACTGAGTCTTTTTTCCGTGTATGTTATTAGCCTTTCCAGTGAGACCAGTTTTAGATTCCAATGCTTCAATTCAGATTTACTGCATCCCTTGGACCTTCACTTTGACAATGAAAAACAGAAATTGTAGAGGAATTAAATACAAAAAGCACAATGCTGACATAAGTACACGAAGCTAGAGTCTTCTTACCGTCTATGTTGCGAACCTTTGCTGTGAGACCAGTTTTATATTCCGATGTTTCACTTCAGTTTTACTGTATCCCATGGATCTTCATTTTGACGATGAAACACAAAAATTGCATCGGAATTAAATGCAAAAGGCACAATGCCGACTTAAGTACAAGAAGACTGACTTTTCTTAGTGTCTATGTTTTGAGCCTTTCCTGTGTCCCCAGTTTTAGATTACGATACACAACTGCAGGTTTACTGTATCCCTTGGACCTTGACATTGACGCTGAAACACAGAAATTGCATATGAATTAAATACAAACGGCCCAATGCTGACTTAAGTACAAGGAGACTGACTTTTCTTAGTGTCTATGATGTGAACCTTTCCTGTGAGACCAGTTTTACAATCCGATGCTTCACAACAGGTTTACTGTATCCCTTGGACCTTCACTTTGACGATAAAACACAGAAATTGCTTCGGAATTAAATACAAATGCACAACGCAGACTTAAGTACAAGAAGACTGAGTCTTCTTACCGTCTACGTTTGAACCTTTCCTGTGTTTCCAGTTTTAGATTCCGATGCACAACTGCAGATTTACTGTATCCCTTGGCCCTTCACTTTGACTATGAAACACAAAAATTGTATCGGAATTAAATACAAAATGCAGAATGCAGACTTAAGTACAAGAAGACAGACTTTTCTTAGTGTCTATGTTTTGAGCCTTTCCTGTGTCCCCAGATTTAGATTCCGATGCAAAACTGCAGGTTTACTGCATCCCATTGACGAAGAAACACTGAAGTTGCATCGGAATTAAATACTAATCCACCATGCCGACTTAAGTACAAGAAGACTGAGTCTTCCAACCGTCTATGTTTTGAGCCTTTCCTCTGAGTCCAATTTTACATTCCGATGCTGCACTTCGGGTTTACTGTATCCTTTGGCCCTTCACTTTGACGATGAAGCACAAAAATTGCATCGGAATTAAATACAAAATTCACAATGCAGACTTAAGTACAAGATGACTGACTTTCCTTAGTGTCTACGCTTTGAGCCTTTCCTGTGCTTCCAGTTTTAGATTACGATGCACAAGTACAGATTTTCTGTATCCCTTGGAACTTTACATTGACCATGAAACACAGATATTGCATCGGAATTACATACAAAAGGCTGAATGCCGACTTAAGTTGGAGAGGACTGACTATTCTTAGTGTCTATGATTTGAGCCTTTCCTGTGTCACCAGTTTTAATTTCCGATGCAAAACTGCAGGTTTACTGTATCCCATTGACGATGAAACACTGAAGTTGCATCGGAATTAAATACAAATACACCATCCCGACTTAAGTACAAGAAGCTTGAGTCTTCCTACCGTCTATGTTTTGAGCCTTTCCTGTGAGACCAGTATTAGATTCCGATGTTTCAAGTCAGTTTTACTGTATTTCATGGATCATCACTTTGACGATGAAACACGAAAATAGCAACGGAATTAAATACAAACGGCACAATGCCGACTTAAATGCAAGAAGACTGACTTTTCTTGGTGTCTATGATTTGAACCTTTCCTGTGAGAACACTTTTAGATTCCGATGCTTCATTTCAGGTTTACTGTATCCCTTGGACCTTCACTTTGACTATGAAACACAGTAATTGCTTCGGAATTAAATATAAATGCACAATGCAGACTTAACTACAAGAAGACTGAGTCTTCTTACAGTCTATGTTTGAGTCTTTCCAGTAAGACCAGTTTTTGATTACGAAGCTTCACTTCAGGTTTACTGTATCACTTGGACCCACATACTGACTATGAATCACAAAATTTGCATCGGAATTTAATCCAAAAGACACAATGCCGACTTAAGTACAAGAACATTGACAATTCTTATTGTCAATGTTATGAGCCTTTCCTGTGCAAAACTGGAGGTTTACTGTATCCCTTGGTCCTTGACATTGACGATGAGACACAGAAATTGCATCGGAATTAAATAGAAAATGCACAAAGCCGTCTTAAGTAGAAGGAGACTGAGACTTCTTACCATCTATGCATTGAGCCTTTCCTGTGAGACCAGTTTTAGATTTCGATGCTTCACTTCAGGTTTACTTAATCCCTTGGACCGTCCCTTTGACGTAGAAACACAAAAATTGCATCGGAATTAAAAACAAAAGGTACAATGCTGACTTAATTACAAGAATACTGACTTTTCATAGTGTCTATGATTTGAGCCTTTCCTGTGAGGCCAGTTTTAGATTCCGATGCTTCACTTCAGGTTTACCGTATCCCTTGGACTTTCACTTTGACGATGAAACACAAAAATTGCATCGAAATTAAATACACAGGCCTCAATGCCGACGTAAGTATAAGAAGACTGACTCTTCTTAGTTTCTATGTTTTGAGCCTTTCCTGTGAGACCAGTTTCAGTTTCCGACGCTTCACTTCGGGTTTACTGTATCCCTTGGACCTTCACGTTGACGATGAAACACTGATATTGCTTCGGAGTTAAATACAAATGGTACAATGTCGACTTAAGTACATGAACACCCAGTCATCTTACCGCCTGTGTATTGAGCCTTTCCTGTGAGTCCTATTTTAGATTCCGATGCTTCACTTCAGGTTTACTGTATCCCTTGGACCTTCACTTTGACGATGAAACCCAAAAATTTCATCGGAATTCAATACATAAGGCACAACGTCGACTTAAGTACATGAAAACTGAGCCTTCTTTCCGAAGATGCTATGAGCCTGTCCAGTGAGACCAGATTTAGAATTCGTTGCTTCACTTTTGGTTTACTGTATTCCTTGGACCTTCACTTGTACGAAGAAACACAGAAATTGCATTGGAGTCAAATACAAAAGGCACAATGCCGACTTAAGTTCAAGAAGACTGACTTTTCTTAGTGTCTATGTTTTAAGCCTTTCCTGAGTCACCAGCTTTTGTTTCCAATACACAACTGCAGATTTACTGTATCCCTTGGACCTTTACATTGAGGATGAAACACAGAAATTGAATCGGAATTAAATACAACAGGCACAATGCCGACTTAAGTACAAGAAGACTGACTTTTCTTATTGTCTATGTTTTAAGCCTTTCCTGAGTCACCAGCTTTTGTTTCCAATACACAACTGCAGATTTACTGTATCCCTTGGACCCTTACATTGACGATGAAACACAGAAATTGAATCGGAATTAAAAACAAAATGCACAACGCCGACTTAAGTACGAGAAGACTGCATTTTCTTAGTGTCTATGTTGTGAGCCTTGCCTTTGAAACCAGTTTTAGACTCCGACCCTTAACTTCAGGTTTACTGTATCCCTCGGATCTTCACGTTGACGATGAAACTCAGAAATTGCTTTGGAATTAAATGCAAAAGGCACAATGACGACTTAAGTACAAGAAGACTGAGTCTTCTTACCGTCTATGCTTTGAGCCTTTCCAGTGAGACCAGTTTTAGATTCCGAAGCTTCACTTCAGGTTTACTCTATCTCTTGGACCAACATACTGACGATAAATCACAAAAATTGCATTGGAATTCAATACTAAAGCCACAATGCCGAGTTAAGTACAAGAAGATTGACTCTTCTTAGTGTCTATGTTTTGAGCCTCTAATGGGAGACCAGTTTCAGATTCCGATGCTTCACTTCAGACGTACTGTATCCCTTGGAGCTTCCCTTTGACTATGAAACACAAATATTGCATCGGAATTAAATACAAAATGCACAATGCAGACTTAAGTACAACAAGACTTACTTTTCTTAGTGTTTATGTTTTGACCCTTTCCTGTGTCCCCAGATTTAGATTCCGATGCAAAACTGCAGGTTTACTGTATCCCATTGACGATGAAACACTGAAGTGGCATCGGAATTAAATACTAATGCACAATGCCGACTTAAGTACAAGAAGACTGAGTCTTCTTACCGCCTATGTTTTGAGCCTTTCCTGTGAGACCAGTTTTTGATTCCGATGCTTTGTTTCAGGAATACTGTATCCCTTGGACCTTCACTTTGACGATGAGACACAAAAATTGTATCGGCATTAAACAAAAATGAACTATGCCGACTCAAGTACAAGAAGACTGAGACTTCTTACCGTCTATGTTTTGGGCCTTTCCTGTGAGACCTGTTTTAGATTCCGATGCTTCACTTCAGGTACTCTGTATCACTTGGACCCACATAGTGACGATGAATCTCAAAAACTGCATCGGAATTCAATACAGATGACACAATGCCAACTTAAGTACAAGAAGCTTGAGTCTTCCTACCGTCAATGATTTGAGCCTTTCCTGTGAGACCAGTTTTAGATTCCGATGTTTCACGTCAGTTTTACTGTATCCCATGGCTCTCCACTTTGACGATGAAACACAAAAATTGCATCGGAATTATATACAGAAGCCACTAACCCGACTTAAGTACAAGAAGACTGACTCTTCTTAATGTCTATGATTTTAACCTTTCCTGTGAGACAAGTTTTAGATTCCGATGCACAACTGCAGGTTTACTGTATACCTTGGACCTTCACTTTGACGATGAATCACAAAAATAGCATCGCAATTCAATACAAAATGCACAATGCCCACTTAAGTACAGGAAGACAGAGAGTTCCTACCGCCTATGTTTTGAGCCTTTCCAGTGAGACCAGTTTTAGATTCCGATGCTTCACTTCAGGTGTACTGTACCCCTTGTACCTTCACAGAGACGATGAAACACAAAAATTCCATCGGAATTAAATGCAAACGGCACAATGCCGAAATATGTACATGAAGACTGAGTCTTCTTAGTGTCTATGTTTATAGCCTTCCTGTGGGACCAGTTTTAGATTCCGACTCTTCGCTTTTGGTTTACTGTATCGCTTGGACCTTCTCGTTAACGATGAAGAACAGCAATTGCTTCGAAATTTAACACAAAATGCACAATGTCGACTTAGGTACAAGAAGTCTGAGTCATTTGCCGTCTATGTTTAGAGCCTTTCCAGTGAGTCCAGTTTTAGATTCCGATGCTTCACTTCAGGTTTATTGTATCCCTTGGACCTTCACTTTGACGATGAAACACAAAAATTTCATCGGAATTCAATACAAAAGGCACAATGTCGACTTAAGTACATGAAAACTGAGCCTTCTTACCGAAGATGCTTTGAGCCTGTCCAGTGAGACCAAATTTAGAATTCGTTGCTTCACTTCTGGTTTACTGTATTCCTTGGACCTTCACTTTGACGAAGAAACATAGAAATTGCATTGGAGTCAAATACAAAATGCTCAATGCCGACTTAAGTACAACAAGACTGACTCCTCTTAATGTCAATGATTTTAACCTTTCCAGTGAGACAAGTTTTAGATTCCGAAGCTTCACTTCAGGTTTACTCTATCACTTGGACCTACATACTGACGATGAATCACAAAAATTGCATTGGAATTCAATACTAAAGCCACAATGCCGACTTAAGTACAAGAAGATTGACTCTTCTTAGTGTCTATGTTTTGAGCCTCTATTGGGAGACCAGTTTCAGACTCCGATGCTTCACTTCAGGCTTACTGTATCCCTTGGACCTTCCCATTGACTATGAAACACAAAAATTGCATCGCAATTAAGTACAAACAGCGCAATGCCGACATAAGTACAAGAAGGCTAAGTCTTCTTAGGGTCTATGTTTTAAGCCTTTCCTGTGAGGCCAGTTTTAGATTCCGACGCTTCACTTCGGGTGTACTGTTACCCTTGGACCTTCACGTTGACGATGAAACACAGATATTGGTTCGGAAAATAATTCAAAAGGCAAAATGTCGACTTAAGTACAAGAAGACCCAGTCTCCTTACCGCCTACGATTTGACCCTTTCCTGTGAGTCCAGTTTTGGATTTGGACTTTCACTTTGACGTTGAAACACAAAAATTGCATCGGAATTAAATACAAATGGCACAATGTCGACTTAAGTACAAGAAGACTGAGTGTTCTTACCATCTATGTTTTGAGCTCTTCCTGTGAGCCCAGATTTGGATTCCGATGCTACATTACAGGTTTACTGTATCCCTTGGACCTTCACTTTGACGATGAAACACAAAAATTGCATCGAAATCAAATACACAGGCCTCAATGCCGACGTAAGTATAAGAAGACTGACTCTTCTTAATTTCTATGTTTTGAGCCTTTCCTGTGAGACCAGTTTTAGTTTCCGACGCTTCACTTCGGGTTTACTGTATCCCTTGGACCTTCACGTTGACGATGAAACACTGATATTGCTTCGGAGTTAAATACAAATGGTACAATGTCGACTTAAGTACATGAACACCCAGTCATCTTACCGCCTGTGTATTGAGCCTTTCCTGTGAGTCCTATTTTAGATTCCGATGCTTCACTTCAGTTTTACTGTATCCCTTGGACCTTTACTTTGACGATGAAACCCAAAAATTTCATCGGAATTCAATACATAAGGCACAACGTCGACTTAAGTACATGAAAACTGAGCCTTCTTTCCGAAGATGCTATGAGCCTGTCCAGTGAGACCAGATTTAGAATTCGTTGCTTCACTTTTGGTTTACTGTATTCCTTGGACCTTCACTTGTACGAAGAAACACAGAAATTGCATTGGAGTCAAATACAAAAGGCACAATGCCGACTTAAGTTCAAGAAGACTGACTTTTCTTAGTGTCTATGTTTTAAGCCTTTCCTGAGTCACCAGCTTTTGTTTCCAATACACAACTGCAGATTTACTGTATCCCTTGGACCTTTACATTGACGATGAAACACAGAAATTGAATCGGAATTAAATACAACAGGCACAATGCCGACTTAAGTACAAGAAGACTGACTTTTCTTAGTGTCTATGTTTTAAGCCTTTCCTGAGTCACCAGCTTTTGTTTCCAATACACAACTGCAGATTTACTGTATCCCTTGGACCCTTACATTGACGATGAAACACAGAAATTGAATCGGAATTAAAAACAAAATGCACAACGCCGACTTAAGTACGAGAAGACTGCATTTTCTTAGTGTCTATGTTGTGAGCCTTGCCTTTGAAACCAGTTTTAGACTCCGACCCTTAACTTCAGGTTTACTGTATCCCTCGGATCTTCACGTTGACGATGAAACTCAGAAATTGCTTTGGAATTAAATGCAAAAGGCACAATGACGACTTAAGTACAAGAAGACTGAGTCTTCTTACCGTCTATGCTTTGAGCCTTTCCAGTGAGACCAGTTTTAGATTCCGAAGCTTCACTTCAGGTTTACTCTATCTCTTGGACCAACATACTGACGATAAATCACAAAAATTGCATTGGAATTCAATACTAAAGCCACAATGCCGAGTTAAGTACAAGAAGATTGACTCTTCTTAGTGTCTATGTTTTGAGCCTCTAATGGGAGACGAGGTTCAGATTCCGATGCTTCACTTCAGACGTACTGTATCCCTTGGAGCTTCCCTTTGACTATGAAACACAAATATTGCATCGGAATTAAATACAAAATGCACAATGCAGACTTAAGTACAACAAGACTTACTTTTCTTAGTGTTTATGTTTTGACCCTTTCCTGTGTCCCCAGATTTAGATTCCGATGCAAAACTGCAGGTTTACTGTATCCCATTGACGATGAAACACTGAAGTGGCATCGGAATTAAATACTAATGCACAATGCCGACTTAAGTACAAGAAGACTGAGTCTTCTTACCGCCTATGTTTTGAGCCTTTCCTGTGAGACCAGTTTTTGATTCCGATGCTTTGTTTCAGGAATACTGTATCCCTTGGACCTTCAC
Organism: Schistocerca piceifrons; assembly: GCF_021461385.2. Lineage (NCBI taxonomy): Eukaryota > Metazoa > Arthropoda > Insecta > Orthoptera > Acrididae > Schistocerca > Schistocerca piceifrons. Next base: position 42,687,179 of record NC_060140.1, on the reverse strand, counting down.
TTTGACGATGAGACACAAAAATTGTATCGGCATTAAACAAAAATGAACTATGCCGACTCAAGTACAAGAAGACTGAGACTTCTTACCGTCTATGTTTTGGGCCTTTCCTGTGAGACCTGTTTTAGATTCCGATGCTTCACTTCAGGTACTCTGTATCACTTGGACCCACATAGTGACGATGAATCTCAAAAACTGCATCGGAATTCAATACAGATGACACAATGCCAACTTAAGTACAAGAAGCTTGAGTCTTCCTACCGTCAATGATTTGAGCCTTTCCTGTGAGACCAGTTTTAGATTCCGATGTTTCACGTCAGTTTTACTGTATCCCATGGCTCTCCACTTTGACGATGAAACACAAAAATTGCATCGGAATTATATACAGAAGCCACTAACCCGACTTAAGTACAAGAAGACTGACTCTTCTTAATGTCTATGATTTTAACCTTTCCTGTGAGACAAGTTTTAGATTCCGATGCACAACTGCAGGTTTACTGTATACCTTGGACCTTCACTTTGATGATGAATCACAAAAATAGCATCGCAATTCAATACAAAATGCACAATGCCCACTTAAGTACAGGAAGACCGAGAGTTCCTACCGCCTATGTCTTGAGCCTTTCCAGTGAGACCAGTTTTAGATTCCGATGCTTCACTTCAGGTGTACTGTATCCCTTGTACCTTCACAGAGACGATGAAACACAAAAATTCCATCGGAATTAAATGCAAACGGCACAATGCCGAAATATGTACATGAAGACTGACTCTTCTTAGTGTCTATGTTTATAGCCTTCCTGTGGGACCAGTTTTAGATTCCGACTCTTCGCTTTTGGTTTACTGTATCGCTTGGACCTTCTCGTTAACGATGAAGAACAGCAATTGCTTCGAAATTTAACACAAAATGCACAATGTCGACTTAGGTACAAGAAGTCTGAGTCATTTGCCGTCTATGTTTAGAGCCTTTCCAGTGAGTCCAGTTTTAGATTCCGATGCTTCACTTCAGGTTTATTGTATCCCTTGGACCTTCACTTTGACGATGAAACACAAAAATTTCATCGGAATTCAATACAAAAGGCACAATGTCGACTTAAGTACATGATAACTGAGCCTTCTTACCGAAGATGCTTTGAGCCTGTCCAGTGAGACCAGATTTAGAATTCGTTGCTTCACTTCTGGTTTACTGTATTCCTTGGACCTTCACTTTGACGAAGAAACATAGAAATTGCATTGGAGTCAAATACAAAAGGCTCAATGCCGACTTAAGTACAACAAGACTGACTCCTCTTAATGTCAATGATTTTAACCTTTCCAGTGAGACAAGTTTTAGATTCCGAAGCTTCACTTCAGGTTTACTCTATCACTTGGACCTACATACTGACGATGAATCACAAAAATTGCATTGGAATTCAATACTAAAGCCACAATGCCGACTTAAGTACAAGAAGATTGACTCTTCTTAGTGTCTATGTTTTGAACCTCTATTGGGAGACCAGTTTCAGACTCCGATGCTTCACTTCAGGCTTACTGTATCCCTTGGACCTTCCCATTGACTATGAAACACAAAAATTGCATCGCAATTAAGTACAAACAGCGCAATGCCGACATAAGTACAAGAAGGCTAAGTCTTCTTAGGGTCTATGTTTTAAGCCTTTCCTGTGAGGCCAGTTTTAGATTCCGACGCTTCACTTCGGGTGTACTGTTACCCTTGGACCTTCACGTTGACGATGAAACACAGATATTGGTTCGGAAAATAATTCAAAAGGCAAAATGTCGACTTAAGTACAAGAAGACCCAGTCTCCTTACCGCCTACGATTTGACCCTTTCCTGTGAGTCCAGTTTTAGATTTGGACTTTCACTTTGACGTTGAAACACAAAAATTGCATCGGAATTAAATACAAATGGCACAATGTCGACTTAAGTACAAGAAGACTGGGTGTTCTTACCATCTATGTTTTGAGCTCTTCCTGTGAGCCCAGATTTGGATTCCGATGCTACATTACAGGTTTACTGTATCCCTTGGACCTTCACTTTGACGATGAAACACAAAAATTGCATCGGAATTAAATGCAAAAGTCACAATGCCGACTTAAGTACAAAAAGACTGACTTTTCTTAGTGTCTATGTTTTGAGCCTTGCCTGTGTCACCAGTTTTAGATTCCGACGCACAACTGCAGGTTTACTGTATCCCTTGGAGCTTCACATTGACGATGAAACAGAGAAATTGCATTGGAATTAAATACAAAGGCACAATGCCGACTAAAGTTCAAGAAGGCTGAGTCTTCTTACTGTCTATGTTTCGAGCCTTTCGTGTGAGACCAGTTTTAGGTACCGATGCTTCACTTCAGGTTTACTGTATCGCATGGACCTTCACTTTCATAATGAAACAGAAATTTTGATCGGAATTAAATACAAAAGTCCAATGCTTACTTAAGCACAAAGAGACTGACTTTTCTTAGTGTCTATGTTTTGAGCCTTTCGTGTGTCACCACTTTTAGATTCCGATGCACATCTGTAGGTTTATTGTATCCCTTGGACCTTCATATTGTCGATGAAACACAGAAATTGCAAGGAAATTAAATACAAAAGGCACAAAGCCGACTTAAGTAGAAGAAGCCCGAGTCATCTTAGTGTCTATGATTTGAGAATTACCTGTGTGACCAGTTTTAGATTCCGATGCTTCACTTCTGGCTTACTGTATCCCTTGGTCTTTCACTTTGACGATGGAACACAAGAATTGCGTCGGAATTAATTCCAAAAGGCACAATGCCGACTTAAGTACAAGAAGACTGACATTTCTTTGTGTCTACGTTTTGAACGTTTTCTGTGTCCCCAGTTTTAGATTATGCAGCAAAACTGCAGGTTTACTGGATCCCTTGGACCTTCACATTGACGATGAAACACAAAAATTGCATCGGAACTAAGTACAAACGTCGCAATGCGAGTTAAGTACAAGAAGACTGAGTCTTCCTAGGGTCTATGTTTTGAGCCTTTCCTGTGAGGCCAGTTTTTGATTCCGACGCTTCACTTCGGGTTTACTGTAACCCTTGGACATTCACGTTGACGATGAAACACAGATATTGTTTCGGAGTTAAATACAAAAGGCAAAAGGTCGACTTAAGTACAAGAAGACTGACTTTTCTTAGTGTCTATGTTTTGAGCGTTTCGTGAGTCACCAGTTTAAGATTCCGATGCACATCTGCAGGTTTACTGTATCCCTTGGACCTTCACATTGTCGATGAAACACAGAAATTGCAACGGAATTAATTACAAAAGGCACAAAGCCGACTCAAGTACAAGAAGACTGATTCTTCTTATTGTCCATGTTTTGAGCCTTACCTGTGAGTCCAGTTTTAGATTCCGATGCTTCAATTCGCGTTTACTGTATCCCTTGGACTTTCACTTTGACGATGAAACACAAAAATTGCATTGGAATTAAATACAAAAGGCACAATGACGACTCAAGTTCAAGAATACTGAGTAATCTTACTGTCTATGTTTTGAGCCTTTCCTGTAAGACCAGTTTTAGATTCCGGTGCTTCACTTCAGGTTTACTGTATCCCTTGGACCTTCACATTGATGATGGAACACATAAATAGCGTCGGAATTAAATCCATAATGCACAATGCCGGCTTAAGTACAAGAAGACTGACTTTTCTTAGTGTCTATGTTTTGAACCTTCTCTCTGTGTCCCCAGTTTTAGATTATGCAACACAACTGCAGGTTTACTGTATCCCTTGGACCCTCACATTGACGATGAAACACAAAAATTGCATATGAATTAAATACAAAAGGAACAATGCCGACTTAAGTACAAGAAGACTGACATTTCGTAGTGTTTTTGTTTTGAACCCTTTCTGTGAGACCAGTTTTGGATTCCGATGCTTAACTTCAGGTTTAATGTATCCCTTGGACCATCACTTTGACGATGAAGCACAGAGATTGCATCGGAATTAAATACAAAAGGAACAATGCCGACTTAAGTACAAGAAGCCTGAGTCTTCTTACCGTCTATGATTTGAGCCTTTCCTGTGAGACCAGTTTTAGATTCCGATGCTTCACTTCTGGGTCACTGTATCCCTTGGACCTTAACATTGACGATGAAACACAGAAATTGCTTCGGAATTAATTACAAGAAGCACATTGCTGTCCTAAGCAGAAGAAGACTGAGTCTCCTTACCATCTATGCTTTGAGCCTTTCCTATGAGACCAGTTTTAGATTCCGATGCTTCACTTCAGGTTTACTGTATCCCTTGGCCCTTCACTTTGACGATGAAACACAATATTTGCATCCGAATTCATTACAAAAGGCACAATGTCGACTTAAGTACGAGAAGACTGAGTCTTCTTACAGTCTATGATTTGAGCCTTTCCAGTGAGACCAGATTTAGATTCCGTTGCTTCACTTCAGGTTTACTGTTTTCCTTTGACCTTCACTTTGACGATGAATCACAGATATTGCATCGGAATTAATTACAAAAGGCACAATGCCGACTTAAGTACGAGAAGACTGACTTTTCTTAGTGTTTCTGTTTGTAGCCTTTCCTGTGTCACCAGTTTTAGATTCCGATGCAAAACCGCAGGTTTACTGTTTCCCATTGACGATGAAACACAGAAGTTGCATCGGAGTTAAATACAAATGCACCATGTCAACTGAAGCACATGAAGACTGAGTTTCCTTACCGTCTATGTTTTGAGCCCTTCCTCTGAGACCAGTTTTAGATTATGATGCATCATTTCAGGTTTACTGCATCAATTGGACCTTCACTTTGACGATGAAACACAAAAATTGCATCGGAATTAAATACAAAATTCATAATGCCGATTTAAGTACAAAAAGACTGACTTCTCTAAGTGTCTATGATTTGAGCCTCTCCTGTGTCACCAGTTTTAGAATCCGATGCACAACTGAGGGTTTACTGTATCGCTTAGACTTCACATTGACGATGAAACACAGAAATTGCATTGGAATTAAATACAAATGGCACAATGCCGACTCAAGTACAAGATGACTGAATCATCTTCGTGTCAATGTTTAGAGTATTTCCTGCGAGACCAGTTTTAGAATCCGATGCTTCACTTCAGGTTTACTGTATCCCTTGGACCTTCACTTTGACGATCAAACACAAAAATTGCATCAGAAATAAATACAAAGGGCACAATGCCGACTTCAGTACAAGAAGACTGACTTTTCATAGTGTCTATAACTTGAACCTTTCCTGTGAGACCAGTTTTAGATTCCGATGCTTCACTTCAGGTTTACTGTATCCCTTGGACCTTCGCATTGACGATGAATCACAAAAATAGCATCGGAATTCAATACAAAATGCACAATGTCGACTTAGGTACAAGAAGTCTGAGTCATTTGCCGTCTATGTCTAGAGCCTTTCCAGTGAGTCCAGATTTAGATTCCGATGTGTCACTTCAGCTTTATTGTATCCCTTGGACCTTCGCTTTGACGATGAAACACTGAAATGGCATCGAAAATAAATACAAAAGGCACAATGCCAAGATAAGTACGAGAAGACTGACTTTCCTTAGTGTCTATGTTTTGAGCCTATCCTGTGTCCCCAGTTTTAGATTACGATGCGCACCTGCAGGTTTACTGTATCTTTTGGACCTTCACATTGACAATGAAACACGGAAATTGCATATGAATTAAATACTAAAGGCATAATTCCGACTTCAGTTCAAGAAGACTTGGTCTTCTTCCTGACTATGCTTTAAGTCTTTCCTGTGTCACCAGGTTTAGATTACGATGCACATCTGCAGGTTTACCGTATCACTTGGACCTTCACTTTGACGAAGAAACACAGAAATTGCTTCGGAATTAATTACAAAAAGCACATTTCCGTCCTAAGCAGAAGAAGACTGAGTCTCCTTACCATCTATGCTTTGAGCCTTTAATATGAGACCATTTTTAGATTCCGATGCTTCACTTCAGGTTTACTGTATCCCTTGGACCTTCACTATGACGACAAAACACAGAAATAGCATCGGAATCAAATATAAAAGGCACAATGCCGACTTAAGTACAAGAAGCCTGAGACTTCTTACCGGCTATGTTGTGAAACTTTCCTGTGGGTCCAGTTTTAGATTCCGATGACTCACTTCAGGTTTACTGTATCCTTTGGACCTTCACGTTGACGATAAAACACAGAAAATGCTTCGGAATTAAATACAAAAGGCACAATGTCGACTTAGGTACAAGAAGACTCAGTCTTCATACCGCCTATGTTTTGAGCCTTTGCTGTGAGTCCTGTTTTAGATTCCGATACTTCACATCAGGTTTACTGTACCACTTGGTCCTCCACATTGACGATGAAACACAGATATTGAATTGGAATTAAATCCAAAAGGCACAATGATGTCTTATGTTCAAGAAGTCGGAGAGTTCCTACCGTCAGTGTTCTGAGTCTTTCCTGTGTCACGAGATTTTAGATTCCGATGCACAACTGCAGGTTTACTGTATCACTTGGACCTTCACATTGACGATGGAACACAGAAATTGAATTGGAATTAAATACAAAAGGCACAATGACGTCTTAAGTACAAGAAGACTGAGTCTTCTTACCGTCTATGTTTTGAGCCTTTCCAGTGAGACCAGTTTTAGATTCTGAAGCTTCACTTCAGGTTTACTGTATCACTTGGACCTACTTACTGACGATGAATTACAAAAATTGCATCGGAACTCCATACTTAAGACACAAAGCCGACTTAAGTACAAGAACACTGCCTTTTCTTAGTGTCTATGTTTTGAGCCTTAACTGTGACACCAATTTTAGATTCCGACGCACAACTGCAGGTTTACTGTATCCCTTGGAGTTTCACATTGACGATGAAACACAGAATTTGCATTGGAATTAAATACAAAAGGCTCAATGACGACTCAAGTTCAAGAATACTGAGTAATCTTACTGTCTATGTTTTGAGCCTTTCCTGTAAGACCAGTTTTAGATTCCGGTGCTTCACTTCTGGTTTACTGTATTCCTTGGACCTTCACATTGACGATGGAACACAAAAATAGCGTCGGAATTAAATCCATAAGGCACAATGCCGGCTTAAGTACAAGAAGACTGACTTTTCTTAGTGTCTATGTTTTGAACCTTTCTTTTCTCTGTGTCCCCAGTTTTAGATTATGCAACACAACTGCAGGTTTACTGTATCCCTTGGACCCTCACATTGACGATGAAACACAAATATTGCATCGGAATTTAGTACAAATGGCACAATGGCTGCTTAATTACAAGAAGACTGACATTTCGTAGTGTTTTTGTTTTGAACCTTTTCTGTGAGACCGGTTTTGGATTCCGATGCTTAACTTCAGGTTTAATGTATCCCTTGGACCATCACTTTGACGATGAAGCACAGAGATTGCATCGGAATTAAATACAAAAGGAACAATGCCGACTTAAGTACAAGAAGCCTGAGTCTTCTTACCGTCTATGATTTGAACCTTTCCTGTGAGACCAGTTTTAGATTCCGATGCTTCACTTCTGGGTTACTGTATCCCTTGGACCTTCACATTGACGATGAAACACAGAAATTGCTTCGGAATTAATTACAAGAAGCACATTGCTGTCCTAAGCAGAAGAAGACTGAGTCTCCTTACCATCAATGCTTTGAGCCTTTCCTATGAGACCAGTTTGCTGTATCCGTTGGACCTACACATTGACGATGAAACACCGAAATTGCATCGGAATTAAATACAAAAGGCACAATGCCGACTTAAATACAAGAAGACTCACTTTTCTCAGTGTCTATGTCTTGGGATTTCCTGTCTCACCAGTTTTAGATTCCGATGAACAACTGCAGGTTTACTGTATCACTTGGTCCTTCACATTGACGAAGAAACATAAAAATAGCATCGGAATTGGGTCCAAAAGGCACAATGCCGACTTATGTACAGGAAGACTTAGTCCTCTTACTGTCTATGTTTGAGCCTTTCCTGTGAGACAAGTTTTTGATTCCGATGCTTCACTTCAGATTTTCCGTATCCCTTGGTCCTTCACAATGGCGAGGAAACACGGTAAATGCATCGGAGTTAAATACAATAGGCAGATTGCCGACATAAGTACTAGAAGACAAACTTTTCTCAGTGTCTATGTTTCGAACCTATCCTCTGACACCTGTATTTCGAGATCATCCTCTGTCACCAGTTTTAGATTCCGTCGCACACCTGCAGGTTTACTGTATCCCTTGGCCCTTCACATTGACGATGAAACACAGAAATTGCATTGGAATTAAATACAAAAGACACAATGTCGGATTATGTACAAGAAGACTGAATTTTCTAGCTGTCTGAGCGTTGAGCCTTTCCTGTGAGACAAGTTTTAGATTCCGGTGCTTCACTTCAGGTTTACTGTTACCCTTGGATCTTCACTTTGTCCATGAAACACAAAAATTGCATCGGAATTAAATACAAAATGGACAATGCCGACTGAAATACGAGAAGACTGAGACTACTTACGGTCTATTTTTTAGCCTTCCCAGTAAGACCAGTTTTTGATTCCGAAGCTACACGTTAGGTTTACTGTATCCCTTCGACCTTCACATTGATAATGAAACACAGGAAATGCATATGAATCAAATACAATAGGCACAATGCCGACTTAAGTACAAGAAGACTGAGTCATCTTCCCGTCTATGGTTTGAGCCTTTCCTGTCAGACCAGTTATAGATTCCGATGCTACACTTCAGGTTTACTGAATCCCTTGGATCTTCACTTTGACGATGAAACACAGAAATGGCATCGGAATTAAATACAAAAGGCACAATGTCTACATATGTACAAGAAGACTAATTCTTCATACCGTTTTGAGCTTTTCCTGTGTCTCGAGGTTTACATTCCGTTGAGCAAATGCAGGTTAACTGTATCCTTGGACATTTACATTGAAAATGAAACACAGTAATTGCATCGGAATTTAATGCACAACACACAATGCCGACTTAAGTACGAGAAGACTGACTTCTCTCAGTGTCTATGTTTCTAGCCTTTCCTGTGCGACCAGTTTTAGATTCCGATGCAGAACTGCAGTTGTACTGTATCGCATGGGCCTTCACTTTGACGATGAACCACAGAAATTGCATCGGCATTAAACACAAAAGGCACAATGCCGACTTCAGTACGAGAAGACTGAGTCTTTCTAACGTCTATGATTTGAGCCTTTCCTGTGAGGCCAGTTTTAGATTCCGAAGCTTCACTTCAGGTTTACCGTATCCGTTGGCCCGACACATTGACGATGAAACACCGAAATTGCATCGGAATTAAATACAGAAGGCACAATGCCGACTTAAGTACAAGAAGACTGAGTCTTCTTACTGTCAATGCTTCGAGCCTTTCCTGTGCCGTAAGTTTAAGATTCCGATGCTTCACTTCTGTTTTACTGTATCCCTTGGACCTTCACTTTGACGATTAAACACAAATATTCCATCGGAATTAAATACAAAAGGCACAATGCTGACGTAAGTACAAGAAGGCTGAGTCTTCTTACTGTCTATGTTTAGAGCCTTTCCTGTGTCACCAGTCTTAGATTCCGATGCTTCACTTCAGGTTTACTCAATCCCCTGGACCTTCACTTTGACGATGAAACACGAAAATTGCATCGGAATTAAATACAATAGGCAGAATGCCGACTTAAGTACAAGAAGACAAACTTTTCTGAGTGTCTATGTTTCGAGCCTATCCTCTGTCACCTGTTTTACATTCCGATGCACAACTGCAGGTTTACTAGGTCCCTTGGCCTTTCACAATGTCGATGAAACACAGATATTGCATCGGAATTGAATACAAAAGGCACAATGACTACTTAAGTACAAGAAGACTGAGACTTCTTACCGTCTATGTTTTGAGCCTTTCCTGTGAGACCAGTTATTGATTCCGATGCTTCACTTTAGGTGTACAGTATCCCTTGGACCCCCACATTGACGAAGAAGAACGGTAATTGCATCGGAATTAAATACAAAATGCACAATGCCGACTTAAGTTCAAGAAGACTGACTTTTCTTAGTGTCTATACTTAGAGCCTTTCCTGTGATACTTGTTTCAGATTCTGATGCGTCACGTCAGCTTTACTGTATCTGTTGGACCATAACTTCGACGATGAAACACAGAAATTGCATCGGAATCTAATATAAAAGGTACAATGCCGACTTAGGTAAAAGAAGGCTGACTTTTCTTAGTATCTATGATTTGAGCCTTTCCTGTGAGACCGGTTTTAAATTCCGATGCTTCACTTCAGGTTAACTGTATCCCTTGGACCTCCACATTGACGATGAAACACAAAAATTGCATCGGAATTAAATGCAAAAGTCACAATGCCGACTTAAGTACAAGAAGACTCTGTCTTCTTACCATCTATGTTTTGAGCCTTTCCTGTGGGACCAGTTTTACATTCCAATGCTTCACTTCAGGTTTACTGTACCCCTGGATTATCACATTGACGATGAAACGAAGAAATTGCAATCTAATGAAATACAAAAGGCACAATGCCGACTTAAGTTCAAAAAGACTGACTTTTCTTAGTGTCTATGGTTTGAACCTTTCCTGTGTCACCAGTGTTAGAATCCAAAGCACAACTGCAGGTTTACTGTATCTCTTGGACCTCCACATTGACGATGAAACACTGAAATTGTATCGGAATTAAGTAGAAAAGGCAAAATGGCGATTTAAGTACAGCATGAGTGAGTTATCATACTCACTAAGCTTTGAGCCTTCCCAGTAGTACCAGTTTTACATTCCGATGCTTCACTTCAGGTTTACTGTTTCCCTTGGACCATCGCATTGACGATGAAACAAAGAAATTGCTTCGAAATTAAATACAATAGGCACAATGCTGACTTATGTACAAGAAGACAAATTTTTCTGAGTGTCTATGTTCGAGCCTATCCAATGTCACCTGTTTTAGATTCCGATGCACACCTGCAGATTTACTATATCCCTTTGCCCTTCACATTGACGATGAAACACAGAAGTGGCATCGGAATTAAATACAAAAGGCACTATGACTACTTAAGTACAGGAAGACTTATTCTTCATACAGTCTATGTTATGAGCCTTTCCTGTGATACCAGTTTCAGATTCTGATGCTTCACTTCAGGTTTACTGTATCCGTTGGACCTTGACGATGAAACACAGAAATTGCATTGGTTTTTAATACAAAATATACAATGCCGACTTAGGTACAAGGAGACTGACTATTCTTAGTTTCTATGTTTTGAGCCATTCATGTGAGACCTGTTTTGAATTCCGATGCTTCCCTTCAGGTTTACTGTATACCTTGGTCCTTCACTTTGCGATGAAACACAGAAATGGCATCGGAATTTAATACAAAAGGCACAATGACTACTTAAGTACAAGAAGAATGAGTTCTCTTCCCCACTATGATTTGAGCCTTTCCTGTGAGACCAGTTTCAGATTCAGATGCTACTCTTGGGGTTTACTGAATCTCTTGGACCTTCACATTGACGAAGAAACACTAAACTTGCATCGGAATTAAATACACAAGGCTCAATGCCGACTTAAGTACAAGAAGACTGAGACTTCTTACCGTCTATTCTTTGCGCCTTTCCTGTGAGACCAGTTTTTGATTCCGATGATTCACTTTAGGTGTACTGTATCCCTTGGACCTTCACATTGACGAAGAAACACAGTAATTGCATCGGAATTAAGTACAAAATGCATAATGCCAACATAAGTACAAGAAAACTTAGTGTCTTTACTTTGAGCCTTTCCTGTGATACCTGTTTCAGATTCTGATGCTTCACTACAGCTTTACTGTATCTGTTATACCATAACTTCGACGTTGAAACACAGAAATTGCATCGGGATTAAATACAAAAGGTACAATGGAGACTTAGGTAGAAGAAGGCTGACTTTTCTTAGTATCTATGTTTTGAGCCTTTCCTGTGAGACCAGTTTTAAGTTCCGATACATCATTTCAGGTTTACTGTATCCCTTGTACCTTCACTTTGACGATGAAACACAAAAATTGCATCGGAATGAAATACAAATGGCACAATGCCGACTTAAGTACAAGAAGACTGAAACTTCTTCCCGTCTATGTTTTGAGCAATTTCTGTGAGACCAGTTTTAGATTCCGATGCAGAACAGCAGGTTTCCTGTATCCCAAGGACTTTCACATTGACGATGAAACACAGAAATTGATTCGGATTTAAATACAAAAGGCACAATGCCGACATAAGTACAAGACGACTGACATTTCAGAGTGTCTATGATTTGAACCTTTCCTGTGACATCAGTTTTAGATTCCGATCCACAACTGCAGGTTTACTGTATCGCTTGGAACTTCACTTTGACGATAAAACACAGAAATTGCATTGGATTTAAATACAAAAGGCACAATGCCGACTTAACTCCAAGAAAACTGAGCCTTGCCATTTCTCATTGACGATGAAACACAGAAATTGCATCGGAATTAAATACAAAAGACACAAAGCCAAATTAAATAGAAGAAGACAGACGTTTCTAAGTTTCTATGTTTTGAGCCTTTCCTGTGCGACCAGTTTTAGATTCCGATGCTTCACTTCAGGTTTACTGAATCCCTTGGATCTCACTTTGACGATGAAACACAGAAATGGAATCGGAATTAAATACAAAAGGCACAATGTCTACATAAGTACAAGAAGACTTATTCTTCATACCGTCTATGTTCTGAGCCTTTCCTGTGTCTCCAGGTATACATTCCGATGCACAACTGCAGGTATACTGTATCCCTTGGACCTTCATAATGACGATGAAACACAGAAATTGCATCGGAATTAAATACAAAAGGCACAATGACTATTTAAGTACAAGACGAATGAGTGCTCTTACCCTCTACGTTTTGAGCCTTTCCTGTCAGACCAGTTTCAGATTCAAATGCTTCTCTGGAGGTTTACTGTATCCCTATGACCTTCACGTTGACGAAGAAACACAAAACTTGCATCGGAATTAAATACACAAGGCTCAATGCCGACTTAAGTACAAGAAGACTGAGACTTCTTATCACCTATGTTTTGAGCCTTTCCTGTGAGACCAGTTTTTGATTTCGATGCTTCACTTTAGGTGTACTGTATCCCTTGGGCCCTCACATTGACGAAGAAGAACACTAATTGCATCGGAATTAAATACAAAATGCACAATGCCGACATAAGTACAAGAAGACTGACTTTTCTTAGTGTCTATACTTAGAGCCTTTCCTGTGATACCAGTTTCAGATTCTGATGCTTCACGTCAGCTGAACTGTTTCTGTTGGAACATAACTTCGACGATGAAACACAGAAATTGCATCGGAATCTAATACAAAAGGTACAATGCCGACTTAGGTAAAAGAAGGCTGACTTTTCTTAGTATATATGATTTGAGCCTTTCCTGTGAGACCGGTTTTAAATTCCGATGCTTCACTTCAGGTTAACTGTATCCCTTGGATCTCCACATTGACGATGAAACACAAAAATAGCATCGGAATTAAATGCAAAAGTCACAATGGCGACTTAAGTACAAGAAGACTGTGCTTTTACCGTCATTGTTTTGAACCTTTCCTGTGGGACCAGTTTTACATTCCGATGCTTCACTTCTGGTTTACTGTATCCCTTGGAATATCACATTGACGATAAAACGAAGAAATTGCAATCTAATTAAATACAAAAGGCACAATGCCGACTTAAGGACAAGAAGTCTGACTCTTCCTACTGTCTATGTTTTGAGCTTTTCCTGTGAGACCAGTTTTAGATTCCGATGCTTCACCTCAGGTTATCTGTATCACTTGTACCTGCATACTGACGATGAATCATAGATATTACAACGGAAATAAATACAAAAGGCACAATGCCGACTTAAGTTCAAAAAGACTGACATTTCTTAGTGTCTATGGTTTGAGCCTTTCCTGTGTCACCAGTGTTAGATTCCGAAGCACAACTGCAGGTCTACTGTATCTCTTGGACCTTCACATTGACGATGAAACACTGAAATTGCATCGGAATTAAATAGAAAAGGCAAAATGGCGATTTAAGTACAGCATGAGTGATTCTTCTTACTCTCTATGCTTTGAGCCTTCCCAGTGAGACCAGTTTTAGATTCTGATGCTTCACTTCAGGTTTACTGTATCCCTTGGACCTGCGCTTTGACAATGAAACACAGTAATTGCATCAGAATTAAATACAAAAGGCACAATGCCGACTTCATTACAAGCCGACTGACTTTACTTAGTATCTATGTTTTGAGACTTTTCTGTGAGACCTGTTTTATATTCCGATGCTTCACTTCAGGTTTACTGTATCCCATGGAGCTTCACATTGACAATGAAATGCAGAAATTGCACCGGAATTAAATGCTAAAGGCACAGTTCCGACTTATGCACTAGAAGACTGTGTATTCTTACTGTCTAGGATTTGAGCCTTCCCTGTGAGACCAGTTTTAGATTCCAATGCTTCACTTCAGGTTTGCTGTATCCTTTGGACCTTCACATTGACGATGCAACTCAGTAATTGCATCGGAATTAAATACAAAAGGAACAATGCCGACTTATGTACAAAAAGACTGACTTTTCTTAGAGTCTATGTTTAAGCCTTTCCTGTGTCACCAGTTTTAGATTCCGATGCACGACTGCAGATTTACTGTATCCCTAGGACCTTCATTTTGACCATAAAACACAGTAATTGCATCGGAATTAATTACAAAGGGCACAATTCCGACTTATGTACAAGAAGACTGAGCCTTCTTACCGTCTATGTTTTGAGAATTTCCTGTGAGACCGGTTTTAGATTCCGATGCTACACTTCAGGTTTACTGTATCCCTTCGACCTTCACTTTGACGATGAAAAACAAAAATTGAATCGGAATTAAATATAAATAGCTCATGACCGACTCAAGTACAAGGAGACTGACTATTAGTAGTGTCTATGTTTCGAGCCTGTCCTGTGTCACTAGTTTTACATTCCGATGCACAAATTCAGGTTTAGTGTATCCCTTGGAACTTCACATTCTCGATTAAACACAGAAACTGCAACGGAACTAAACACAAAAGGCACAACACCGACTTGAGGAGGAGAGGACTGAGTCTTTTTACTGTCTATGTTTTGAGCCCACACTGTGAGACCCTTTTTAGATTCCGATGCTTCAATTCAGGTTTATTGTATCCCTTGGACCTTCTCTTTGACGATGAAACACCAAAATTGCATCCGAATTGAATTCAAAAGGCACAATGCCGTCTTAGGTACAAGAAGACCGACTTTTCCTCGTGTCTATGTTTCGATCCTGTCCTGTGTCACCAGTTTTGGATTCCGATGCTTCACTTCAGGTTTACTGTATCCCTTGGACCTTCACATTTTTGATGCAACACAGTAATTGCATCGGAATTAAATACAAAAGGCACAATGCCGACTTAAGTACTAGGAGACTGTGTCTTCTTACTGTCTGTGATTTAAGCCTTCCGTGTGAGACCAGTTTTAGATTCCGATGCTTCACTTCATGTTTGGTGTATCTCTTGGACCATCACATTGACGCTGCAACACAGTAATTGCATCGGAATTAAATACAAAGGCACAATGCCGACCTATTTTTCAAGATGACTGACTTTTCTTAGTGTCTATGATTCGAACCTGTCCTGGGTCACCAGTTTTAGCTTCCGATGCACAACTGCAGGTTTACTGTATCCCTTGGACCCTCACATTGACGATGAAAGACAGAAATTGCATCGGAATTAAATACTACAGGCACAATGCCGACTTAGGTACAAGTGGACAGCGTCTTCTTACTGTCTATGTTTTGATCCTTCACTTTGGAACCAGTTTTAGATTCCGATGCTTCACCTCATGCTTACTGTATTCCTTGGACCTTCCCTTTGACGATGAAACCCAAATACTGCATATGAATTAAATACAAAATGCACAATGCCGACTTAAGAACTAGCAGACTGTGTCTTCTTACTGTCTATGATTTGAGCCTTCCCTGTGAGACCAGTTTTAGTTTGTGATGGTTCACTTTAGGTTTGCTGTATCCTGTGGACCTTCACATAGACGACCCAACACAGTAATTGCTTCGGAATTAAATACAAAACGCAAAATGCCGACTGAAGTACAAGGAGACTGACTTTTCTTAGTGTCTATGTTTCGAACCTGTCCTGTGTCACCAGTTTTAGATTCCGATGCACAACTGGAGGTTTACTGTAACCGTTGGAACTTCACATTGACGATTAAACACAGAAATTGCATCGGAATTAAATACAAAAGGCACCATGCCGACATAAGTACAAGTAGACTAAGTCTTCTTAATGTCAATGTTTTGAGCCTTTCCTGTTTGACCAGTTTTGGACTCCGATGCTTCACGTCAGGGTTACTGTATCCCTTGGACCTTCACTTTGACGATGAAACACAAAAATTGCATCGGAATTAAATACAAAAGCCACAATGCCGACCTAAGTACTAGAAGACTGTGTCTTCTTACTGTCTATGTTTTGAGTCTTTCCTGTGAAACCAGTTTTAGATTCCGATGTTTCACTTCAGGTTTACTGTATCCCTTGGACCTTCACGTAGACGATGAAACACAACAATTGCATCGGAGTTAAATACAAAAGCCACATTCCCGACTTGAAATGTAGAAGACTGTGTCTCCTACTGTGTATGATTTGAGCCTTCCGTGTGAGACCAATATTAGATTCCGGTGCTTCACCTCTGGTTAGCTGTATCCCTTGGACGTTCACATTGACGATGTTACACAGTAATTCCATCGCAATTAATTACAGAAGGCACAATGCCGATTCTAGTACAAGAAAGCTGACTTTTCTTAGTCTATGTTTCGAACCTGTCCTGTGTCACCAGTTTTGGATCCCGATGCACAACTGCTGGTTTACTGATCCCTTGGAACTTCACATTGACGATGAAACACAGATATTGCATCAGAATTAAATACAAAAGGCACAATGCCGACTTAAGGACAAGAGGACTGAGTCTTCTTAGTGTCTACGTTTTGAGCCTTTCCTGTTAAACCAGTTTTAGATTCCGATGCTTCACTTCAGGTTTACTGTATCCCTTGGACCTTCACGTAGACGATGAAACACAACAATTGTATCGGGGTTAAATACAAAGGACACAATGCCGACTTAAGTACAAGAAGACTGACTTTTCATTGTGTCTATATTTGGAGCCGTTCCTGTGACACCAGTTCTAGATTCCGATTCTTCACTTCAGGTTTACTGTATCCCTTGGACATTCACATTGACGATGAAACACAGTAATTGCATCGGAATGATATACAAAATGCCCAATGCCGACTTAAGTACAAGACGATTATCGTTCGTTAGTGTCTACGTTTCGAGCCTATCCTGTGAGACCTGTTGTAGATCCGAAGCTTCACTTCAGGTTTACTGTATCCCTTGGACCTCCACATTGACGAAATTAAATACAAAAGGCACAATGCCGTAATAAGTTCAAGAAGACTGACTTTTATTAGTGTATATGTTTGAGCCTTTTCTATGTCACCAGTTTCGGATTGCGATACACAACTGCTGGTTTACTGTATCCCTTGGACCTTCACATTGACGATGAAACACAATAATTGCATCGGAATTATTTACCAAAGGCACATTGCCTACTTACGTACAAGAGGACTGAGTCTTCTTACTGTCTTTGCTTTGAGCCTTTCCTGTGGAACCAGTCTTACATTCCGATGCTTCACTTCAGGTTTACTGTATCCCTTGGACCTTCACATATACGATGAAACACAACAATTGCATCGAAATTAAACACAAAAGGCACAATGCCGAATTAAGTACAAGAGGACTGACTTTTCTTAGTGTCTATGTTACGAGCCTCTACTGTGTCACCAGTTTTAGATACAAAAGGCACAATTCCGACTTAAGTTCAAGAGGACTGACTTTTATTAGTGTATATGTTTGAGCCTTTTCTATGTCACCACTTTTGGAATGCGATACACAACTGCTGGTTTACTGTATCCCTTGGACCTTCACATTGACAATGAAACACAATAATTACATCGGAATTAAATACAAAAGTCACAATGCCGACTTAAGTACAAGACACTGACTTTTCTTAGTGTCTATGTTTTGAGCCTATCCTGTGAGACCTGTTTTTGATTCCGATGCTTCACTTCTGGTTTACAGCATCCCTTGGTCCTTCACATTGTCGATGAAACGCAGAAATTGCATCAAAATTAAATACATAAGGAACAATGCCGACTTAAGTTCTAGAAGTCTGTGTCTTCTTACCGTCTATGATTTGAGCCTTCCCTGTGAAACCAGATTTAGATTCCGATGCTTCACTTCTGATTTGCTGTATCCCTTGGGCTTTCACATTGACGATGTAACACAGTAATTGCACCGGAATTAAATACAAAAGGCACAATGCCGACTTCAGTACAAAACGACTGACTTTTCTTAGTGTCTATGTTTCAAACCTGTAATGTGTCACCAGTTTTAGATTCTGATTCACAACTGCATTTTTACTGTATCCCTTGGATCTTCACATTGACGATGAAACTCAGAAATTGCATCGGAATTAAATACAAATGGCACAATGCCGACATAAGTTTTAGAAGACTGTATCTTCTTACTGTCTATGATTTGTGCCTACCCTGTGAGACCAGTTTTAGATTCCGATGCTTCACTTCAGGTTTACTGTATCCCTTGGACCTTCACATACACGATGAAACACAGTAATTACATCGGAATTAAATACAAAAGGCACAATGCCGACTTAAGTACAGGAAGACTGACTTTTCTTAGTGTCTATGTTTAAGCCTTCCCCGTGTCACCAATTTTAGATTCCGATTCACAACTGCAGGTTTACTGTATCGCTTGGACCTTCACATTGACGATGAAACACAGAAATTGCATCGGAATTAAATACAAAAGGTATAATGCCTACTTATATACAAGAGGACTGAGGCTTCTTACTGTCTATGTTTTGAGCGTTCACTGTGAGACCAGATTTAGATTCCAATGCTTCACTTCAGGTTTACTGTATCCCTTGGACCTTCACTTTGGCGATGAAACACAAAAATTGCATCGGAACTAAATACAAAAGGCACAATGCCAACTTATGTAATAAAAGACTGTATCTTCTTACTGTCTATGATTTGAACCTTCCCTGTGAGACCAGTTTTAGATTCCCATGCTTCACTTCAGGTTTACTTTACCCCTTGGACCTTCAGATTGATGATGCAACACAGTAATTGCATCGGAATTAAATACAAAAGGCACAATGCCGACTTAAGTACAAGAAGACTGACTTTTCTTAGTGTTTATGTTTCGAGCCTCTCCTGTGACACCAGTTTTAGATTCCGCTGCTTCACTGCAGGTTTACTGTATCACTTGGACCATCACATTGACGATGAAACACAGAAATTACATCGGAATTAATTAGAAAAGGCACAATGCCGACTTAAATCCAAGAAGACTGACTTTTCTTAGTGTTTATGTTTCGAGCCTCTCCTGTGACACCAGTTTTAGATTCCGATGCACAACTGCAGGTTTACCGTATCCCTTGGACTTTAACATTGACGAAATTAATTACAAAACTCAAAATGCCGACTTAATTTCAAGACGACGTACTTATCTTAGTGTCTATGATTTGAGCCATTTCTATGTCAACAGTTTTGAATTCCGATACACAACTGCTGGTTTACTGTATCCCTTCGGAATTCCCATTGACGATGAAACACAGTAATTGCATCGGAATTAAATACAAAAGGCATAATGCCGCCATAAGTACAAGAAGACTGACTTTTCTTAGTGGCTATGTTTGAATCTATTCTGTGAGACTAGTTTTAGATTCCGATGCTTCACGACAGGCTTACTGTATCCCTTGGATGTTCCTATTGACGATGTAACACTGAAATTGCTTTGGAATTAAATACAAAAGGCACAATGCCGACTTACGTACAAGAGGACTGAGTCTTTTTACTGTCTATGCTTTGAGCCTTTCCAGTGGAACCAGTTTTAAATTCCGATGCTTCACTTCAGGTTTACTGTATCTCTTGGACCTTCACTTAAAGGAAGAAACACAGCAATTGCATCGGAGTTAAATACAAAAGGCACAATGCCGACTTAAGTTCTAGAAAAAAGTGTGTCTTCTTACTGTCTATGATTTGAGCCTTCCCTGTAAGACCAGTTTTGGATTCCAATGGGTCACTTCTGGTTTACTGTATCCCTTGGAGCTTCACATTGACGATGTAACACAGTAATTGAATCGGAATTAAATACAAAAGGCACAATGCCGAATTAAGTACAAGAAGACTGACTTTTCTTAGTGTCAATGCTTTGAGCCTTTCCTGTGAGACCAGTTTTAGTTTCCCATGCTTCACTTCAGGTCTACTGTATCCCTTGGTCCTTCACTTTGACGATAATACATAAAATTTGCATCAGAATTAAATACAAAAGGCATAATGCCGACGTTGTTACTAATAGACTGTGTCTTCTTACTGTCTATGATTTGAGCCTTCTCGGTGAGACCAGTTTTAGATTCCGATGCATCACCTCAGGTTTACTGTATCCCTTGGACCTTCACATAGACGATGCAACACAGGAATTATGTCGGAATTAAATACAAAAGGCACAATACCGACTTAAGTACAAGAAGACTGACTTTTCTTAGTGTCTATGTTTAAGCCTTTCCTGTGTCACCAGTTTTAGATTCCGATGCACGACTGCTGGTATACTGTAACCCTTGAACCTTCACTTTCACGATGATACACAGAAATTGTATCGGAATTAAGTACAAAAGGCACTATGCCGACTTAAGTACAAGAAGACTGAGTCTTCTTACTATCTATGCTTTGAGCCTTTACTGCGTCACCAGTTTTAGATTCCGATGCTTCACTTCAGGTTTACTGTATCACTTGGATCTTCACATTCATGATGAAACACAGAAATTACATCGGAAATAATTACAAAATGCACAAGCCGAATTAAGTACAAGAAGTATGACTATTCATAGTGTCTATGTTTCGAGCCTCTCCTGTGTCACCAGTTTTAGATTCCGATGCACGACTGCAGGTATACTGTAACCCTTGAACCTTCACTTTCACGATGATACACAGAAATTGTATCGGAATTAAGTACAAAAGGCACTATGCCGACTTAAGTACAAGAAGACTGAGTCTTCTTACTATCTATGCTTTGAGCCTTTACTGCGTCACCAGTTTTAGATTCCGATGCTTCACTTCAGGTTTACTGTATCACTTGGATCTTCACATTCATGATGAAACACAGAAATTACATCGGAAATAATTACAAA
Organism: Schistocerca piceifrons; assembly: GCF_021461385.2. Lineage (NCBI taxonomy): Eukaryota > Metazoa > Arthropoda > Insecta > Orthoptera > Acrididae > Schistocerca > Schistocerca piceifrons. Next base: position 42,665,929 of record NC_060140.1, on the reverse strand, counting down.
ATGCACAAGCCGAATTAAGTACAAGAAGTATGACTTTTCATAGTGTCTATGTTTCGAGCCTCTCCTGTGTCACCAGTTTTAGATTTCGATGCACAACTGCAGGTTTACTGAATCCCTTGGGCCTTCACATTGACTAAATTAAATACAAAAGGCACAATGCCAACTTAAGTTCAATAAGACTGACATTTCTTAGTGTCTATGTTTTGAGCCATTTCTATGTCACCAGTTTTGGATTCCGATACACAACTGCTGGTTTACTGTATCCCTTTGACTTCACATTGACGATGAAACACAATAATTGCATCGGAAATAAATACAAAATGCACAATGCAGCCATAAGTACAAGAAGACTGACTTTTCTTAGTGTCTATGTTTTGAACCATCTCTGTGAGACCAGTTTTGGATTCCGATGCTTCACGTCAGGTTTACTGCATCCCTTGGACGTTCACATTGACGATGAAACACAGAAATTGTTTCGGAATTAAATACAAAAGGCACAATGCCGATTTACGTACAAGAGGACTAAGTCTTCTTACTGTCTGTGCTTTGAGCCTTTCCAGTGGAAACAGTTTTAGATTCCGTTGCTTCACTTCAGGATTGCTGTATCACTTGGACCTTCCCATAGCCGATGTAACACAGTAATTGCATCGAAATGAAATACAAAATGCACAATACCGACTTAAGTGCAAGAAGACTGACTCTTCTTAGTATCTATGTTTCGAACCTGACCTGTCTGACCAGTTTTAAATTCCGATTCACAACTGCAGGTTTACTGTATCACTTGGACCTTCACATTTTGGAAGAAACACAGAAATTGCATCGGAATTAAAAACAAAAGGCACAATGCCGACTTAAGTTCTAGAGGACTGAGTCTTCTTACTGTCTATGTTTTGAGCCTTCACTGTGAGACCACTTTTAGATTTCGATGCTTCACTTCAGGTTTACTGTATCCCTTGGACCTTCAATTTAAAGGAGAAACACAAAAATTGCATCGGAATTAAATACAAAAGGTACAATGATGACTTAAGTACTAGAAGACTGTGACTTCTTACTGTCTATGATTTGAGCCTTCCCTGGGAGACCAGTTTTACATTCCGATGCTTCACTTCAGGTTTACTTTATCCCTTGGCCCTTCACATTGCGATGCAACACAGTAATTGCATAGGAATTAAATACAAAATGCTTAATGCCGACTCAAGTACAAGAAGACTGACTTTTCTTAGAGTCTATCTTAAAGCATTTCCTGTGTCACCAGTTTTAGATTCCGTTGCACAATGCAGCCATAAGTACAAGAAGACTGACTTTTCTTAGTGTCTATGTTTTGAACCTTCTCTGAGAGACCAGTTTTAGACTCCGATGCTTCACGACAGGTTTTCTGTATCCCTTGGACATTCACATTGACGATGAAACACAGAAATTGCTTCGGAATTAAATACAAAAGGCACAATGCCGACTTTCGTACAAGAGGACTGAGTCTTCTTAATGTCTATGTTTTGGGCCCTCACTGTGAGACCAGATTTACATTCCGATGCCTCTCTACAGGTTTACTGTATCCCTTGGACCTTCACTTTGACGATGAAACACAAAAATTGCATCAGAATTAAATACAAAAGGCACAATGCTGACTTAAGTACAAGAAGACGGTGTCTTCTTACTGTCTATGATGTGAGCCTTCCCTGTGACACCAGTTTTAGATTCCGATGCTTCACTTCAGGTTGACTGTATCCCTTGGACCATCACATTGACGATGGAAAACAGAAATTACGTTGTAATTAATTAGAAAAGGCACAATGCCGACTTAAGTACAAGAAGACTGACTTTTCTTAGTGTCTCTGTTTCGAGCCTCTCATGTGTCACCAATTTTAGATTTCGATGCACAACTGCTCGTTTACTGTATCTATGGCGATGAAACACAGAAATAGCATCAGAATTAAATGCAAAAGGCACATGCCGACTTAAGTATTAGAAGACGGTGTCTTCTTACTGTCTATGATGTGAGCCTTCTCTGTGAGACCAGTTTTAGATTCAGATGCTTCACTTCAGGTTTACTGTAGCCCTTGGACCTACAATTTGACGATGAAACGCAGAAATTGAATCGGTATTAAATACATAAGGCACAGTGCCGTCTTATGTACTAGTAGACTAAGTCTTCTTACCGTCTATGGCTTGAGCCTTTCCAGTGGAACCAGTTTTAAATACCGATTCACAACAGCAGGTTTACTGTATCCCTTGGACCTTCACATAGACGATGCAACACAGGAATTATGTCGGAATTAAATACAAAAGGCACAATGCCGACTTAAGTACAAGAAGACTGACTTTTCTTAGTGTCTATGTTTTTAGCCTTTCCTGTGAGACCAGTTTTAGTGTCCGATGCTTCACTTCAGGTTTACTGTATCCCCTGCACCTTCTCATTGACGATGAAACACAGAAAGTGCATTGCAATAATATACAAAAGGCACAATGCCGACTTCAGTTCTAGAAGACTGTGTTTTCTTACTGTCTATGATTTGAGAACTCCCTGTGCGACCAGTTTTAGATTCCGATGCTTCACTTCAGGTTTGCTGTATCCCTTGGACTTTCACATTGACGATGTAACACAGTAATTGCATCGGAATTAAATACAAAAGGCACAATACCGACTTAAGTACAAGAAGACTGACTTATCTTAGTATCTATGTTTCGAATCTTTCCTGTGTCACCATTTTTGATTCCGATACACAACTGCTGGTTTACAATATCCCTTGGACCTTCAAATTGACGATGAAACACAACAATTGCATTGGAGTTAAATTCAAAGGGCACAATGCCGCCATAAGAACAAGAAGACTGACTTTTCTTAGTGTCTATGTTTTGAACCTTCCCTGGGAGACCAGTTTTAGATTCCGATGCTTCACGTCAGGTTTACTGCATCTCTTGGATGTTCACATTGACGATGAAACACAGAAATTGCTTCGGAATTAAATACAAAAGGCACAATCCCAACCTACGTACAAGAGGACTGAGTCTTCTTACTGTCTATGCTTTGAGCCTTTCCAGTGCAACCAGTTTTAGATTCCGATGCTTCACTTCGGGTTTTTGGTATCCCTTGGACCTTCACTTATACGATGCAACACAACAATTGTATCGGAATTAAATACAAAACGCACAATGCCAAGTTAAATACAAGAAGACTGACATTTCTTAGTGTCTATGCTTTGAGCCTTTCCTATGAGACCAGTTATAGTTTCCGATGCTTCACTTCAGGTTTACTGTATCCTTTGGACCTTCACATTGACGATGAAATACAGTAATTGCATCGGAATTAAATATTAAAGTCACCATGCCGACTTCAGTACAAGACTCTAACTTTTCTTAGTGTCCATGTTTTGAGTTAATCCAGTGAGACCAGTTTTAGATTCCGATGCTTCACGTCAGGTTAACTGTATCCTTTGGACCATCTCATTGACGATGAAACACAGAAATAGCATGGGAATTAAATACAAAAGGCACAATGCCTACCTAAGTACAAGAAGACTGAATTTTCTTATTGTCTATGATATGGGCCCTTGCTATGTCACCAGTTTTGTATTCCGATACACAACTGCTGGTTTACTATATCCCTTGGACCTTGACATTGCCGATAAAACACAATAATTGCATTGGAATTAAATACAAAAGGCACAATGATGTCATAAGTAAAAGAAGACTGAATTTTCTTAGTGTCTATGTTTTGAACCTTCTCTGTGAGTCCAGTTTTAGATTCCGAAGCTTCACGTCAGGTTTACTGTATCCCTTGGACGTTCACAGTGACGGTGAAACACAGAAATTGCTTCGGAATTAAATACAAAAGGCACAATGCCGACTTACGTACAAGAGGACTGAGTCTCCTTACTGTCTATGCTTTGAGACTATCCAGTGGAACCAGTTTTAGATACCGATGCTTCACTTCGAGTTTACTGTATCCCTTGGACCTTCACTTATACGATGAAGCACAATAATTGCATCGGAATTAAATACAAAAGGCACAATGCCAGCATAAGTACAAGAAGACTGACTTTTCTTAGTGTCTATGGTTTGAGCCTTTCCTGTGAGACCAATTTTAGTTTCCGATGCTTCACGTCAGCTTTTCTGAATCCCTTGGACCTTCACATTGACGAAAAAACACAGTAATTGCATCGGAATTAAATACAAAAGTCACAATGCTGGCTTAAGTACAAGACACTTACTTTTCTTAGTGTCTATGTTTTGAGTTAATCCTGTGAGCCCAGTTATAGATTTCGATGCATCACTACAGAGTAACTGTATCCCTTGGACCTTCACATTGACGATGAAACACAGAAATAGCATCGGAATTAAATACAAAAGGCACAATGCCGACCTAAGTACAAGAAGGCTGACTTTTCTTAGTGTCTATGTTTTGAGCCTTTCCTGTGAGACCAGTTATAGATTCCGATGCTTCACTTCAGGTTTACTGTCGCCCTTGGACCAACACTTTGACGATGAAACGCAGAAATTGGATCGGAATTAAATACATAAGGCACAGTGCCGACTTAAGTACTAGAAGATTGAGACTTCTTACTGTCTATGCTGTGAGCCTTTCCTGTGAAACCAGTTTTAGATTCCGATGCTTCACTTCAGGTTTACTGTATCCCTTGGACCCTCACTTAGACGATGAAACTCAACAATTGCATCGGAGTTAAATACAAAAGGCACAATGCCGACTTAAGTTCTAGAAGACTGAGTCTTCTTCCTGTCTATGATTTGTGCCTTCCCTGTGAAGCCAGTTTTAGATTCCGATGCTTCACTTCTGGTTTGCAGTATCCCTTGGGCCTTCACATTGACGATGTAACACAGTAAATGCATCGGAAATAAATACAAAATGCACAATGACGACATAAGTACTAGAAGACAGTGTCTTCTTACTATGTATGATTTGTGCCTTCCCTGTGAGACCAGTTTTAGATTCCGATGCTTCACTCAGGTTTACTGCATTCGTTGGACCTTCACTTTACGATGAATCACAAAAATTGCATCGGAATGAAATACAAAAGGCACAATGCCGACTTAAGTGCAAGAAGACAGAATTTTCTTAGTATCTGTGCTTCGAGCCATTCCTGTGAGACCAGTTTTGGTTTCCGATGCTTCATTTCAGGTTTACTGTATCCCTTGGACCTACACATTGACGATGAATCACAGAAATAGCATCGGAATTAAATACAAAAGGTACAATGCCGACCTAAGTACAAGAAGACTGAATTTTCTTGGTGTCTATGATTTGAGCCTTCCCCGTGAGACCAGTTTTGCATTCCGATGCTTCACTTCAGGTTTACTGTACCACTTGGACCTTCACATTGACGATGCAACACAGTAATTGTATCGGAATTAAATACAAGAGGCACAATGCCGACTTAAGTACAAGTAGACTGCCTTTTCTTAGTGTCTATGTTTAAGCCTTTTCTGTGTGACCAGTTTTAGATTCCGATGGACAACTGCTGGTTTACTGTATCCCTTGGACTTTCACTTTGACGATGAAACACAGTTATTGTATCGGAATTAAATACAAAACGCACAATGCCGACTTAAGTACAAGAAGACTGACCTTTCTTAGTGTGTATGTTTTGAGCCTAACCTGTGAGACCAGTTATAGATTCCGATGCTTCACTTCAGGTTTACTGTGGCCCTTGGACCCCCACATTGACGATGAAACACAGAAATTGCATCGGAATCAAATACATAAATCACAGTGAAGCCTTAAGTACTAGAAGACTGAGTCTTCTTACTGTCTATGCTTTAAGCCTTTCCTGTGAAACCAGTTTCAGAATCCGATGCTTCACTTCAGGTTTACTGTATCCCTTGGACCTTCACTTAGACGATGAAACTCAACAACTGCATCGGAGTTAAATACAAAAGGCACAATGCCGACTTGAATACTAGAAGACTGACTTTTCTTAGTGTCTGTGCTTTGAGCCTTTCCTGTGAGTCGAGTTTTGGTTTCCGATGCTTCATTTCAGGTTTACTGTATCCCTTGGACATTAAATTTAACGATGAAAGCAGAAATTCCATCCGAATTAAATACAAGATGCGCAACGCCGACTTATGTACTAGAAGACTGAGTCTTCTTACTGTCTCTGTTTGAGCCTTTCCTGTGAAACCAGTTTAGGATTCCGATGCTTCACTTCATGTTTACTGTATCCCTTCGACCTCCACTTATACGATGAAACACAACAATTGCATCGGAATTAAATACAAAAGGCACAATGCCGACTTAAGTACAAGATGACTGACCTTTCTTAGTGTCTATGTTTAGAGCCTTTCCTGTGAGATAAGTTTTAGTTTCCGATGCTACGCTTCAGGTTTACTGTATTCCTTGGACCTGCACATTGATGATGAAACACAGAAAGTGCATCGCAATAAAATACAAAGGTCTTAATGCCGACTTCAGTTCTAGAAGACTGTGTCTTCTTACTGTATATGATTTGGGCCTTCCCTGTGAGACCAGCTTTTGATTCCGCTGGTTCACTTCAGGTTTCCTGTGTCGCTTGGACCTTCACACTGAGGATGTAACACAGTAATTGCATCGCAATTAAATGCAAAAGGCACAATGCCGACTTAAGTACAAGAGGACTGAGTCTTCTTACTGTCTATGTTTTGAGCCTCACTGTGAGACCAGTTTAGGATTCCGATGCTGCACTGCAGGTTCACTGTATCCCATGTACCTTCACTTTGAAGATGAAACACAGAAATTGCATCGGAATTAACTACAAAAGGCACGATACCGACATAAGTACTAGAAGACAGTGTCTTCCTACTGTCTATGATTTGTGCGTTCCCTGTGAGACCAGTTTTGGATTCCGATGCTTCTTTCTCGTTTACGATGCAACACAGTAATTGCATCGGGATTAAATACAAATGGCACAATGCCGACTAAAGTACAAGAAGACTGACTTTTCTTAGTGTCTGTGTTTTGAGCCTTTCCTGTGAGACCTGTTTTGGTTTCAGATGGTTCATTTCAGGATTACTGCATCCCTTGGACCTTCACTTTAATGATGAATACAAAAGATTCACAATGCCGACTTATGTAATAGAAGACTGAGTCTTCTTACTGTCTGTGCTTTGAGCCTTTCCTGTGAAAGCAGTTTTAGATTCCGATGCTCACTTCATGATTACAGTATTCCTTGGTCCTTCACATTGACGATGAAACACAGAAAGTGCATCGTAATTAAATACTAAAGGCACAATGCCGACTTCAGATCTAGGAGACTGTGTTTTCTTACTGTCTATGTTTTGAGCCTTCACTGTGAGACCAGTTTTAGATTCCGATGCTGCACTGCTGGTTTACTGTATCCCTTGGACCTTCACATTGACGATGAAACAACAAAACTGCAACAGAATTAATAAACAAAAAGTTCGAAGCCAACTTAAGTACTAGAAGTCTGTGTCCTCTTTCTGTCTATGATATGAGCCTTCCCTGTGGGACCACTTTCAGATTCCGATGCCTCACGTCATGTTTACTGTATCCCTTGGACATTCACATTGGCGATGAAACACAGTAATTGCATCGGAATTAAATACAAATGGCACAATACCGACTTAAGTACAAGAAGACTGATTTATCTTACTGTCTTTGTTTCGTGCCTGTCCTGTGTCACAGGTTTTCGACTCCGATTCACAACTGCAGGTTTACTGTATCCGTGGGACCTTCACATTGACGATGAAACACAGAAATTGCATGGGATTAAATACAAAAGACACAATGCCGTCTTACGTACAAGAGGACTGAGTCTTCTTACTGACTATGCTTTGAGCCTTTCCAGCGGATCAGTTTTAGATTCCGATGCTTCACTTCGGGTTTACTGTATCCCCTGGACCTTCACTTATACGATGAAACCCAACAATTGCATCGGAATTATATGCAAAAGGCACAATGCCGACTTAGGTACAAGGAGACTGACTTTTCTTAGTGTCTATGTTTTGAGCCATTTCTATGTCACCAGTTTTGGATTCCGATACACAACTGCTGATTTTCTGTATCGCTTGAGCCTTCACATTGATGATGAAACACAGAAATTGGATCGGATTAAATACAAAAGGAATAATGCAGACTTATGTACAAGAGGACTGAGTCTTCTTACTGACTATCCTTTGAGCCTTTCCTGTTAAACCAGTTTAGGATTCCGATGCTTCACTTCAGGTTCTACTGTATAACTCAGACGTTCACATTGACGATGAAACACAGATATTGCTTCGGAATCAAATACAAAAAGGCACATTGCCGACCTACGTACAAGACGACTGAGTCTTCCTACTGTCTATGCTTTGAGCCCTTCCTGTGGAACCAGTTTTAGATTCCGATGCTTCACTTCAGGTTTACTAGATCCCTAGGACCTTCACTTATACGATGAAACACAACAATTGCATCGGAATTAAATGCAAAAGGCACAATGCCGACTTAAGTACTAGAAGACTGACTTTTCTTAGTGTCTATGTTTTGAGCCTTTACTGTGAGACCAGTTTTAGATTCCGATGCTTCACTTCAGGTTTACTGTATCACTAGGACCTTCACATTGACGATGACACACAACAATTGCATCGGAGTTAAATACAAAAGGCACAATGCCGACATAAGTACAAGAAGACTGACTATTCTTACTGTCTATATTTTGAGCCGTTCCTGTGAGACCAGTTTGAGACTCCGATGCTTCATTTCAGGTTTACTGTATACCTTGGACCTTCACTTTCATGATGAACCACAGTAATTACATCGGAATTAAATACAAAAGGCACAGTGCCGACATAAGTACAGTCGACAGTCTTTTCTTATTGTCTATGTTTTGAGACTATCCTGTGAGACCAGTTTTAGATCCGATGCTTCACTTCAGGTTTACAGTATCTTTTAACCTTCACCTTGACGATGAAACACAAGAATTGCATCGGAATTAAATACATAAGGAACAATGCCGACTAAAGTACAAGTGGACTGAGTCTCCATACTGTCTATGTTTGAACCATCCCAGTGAGTCCAGTTTTAGATTCCGATACTTCACGTCAGGTTTCCTGCATCACGTGGACCTTCACATTGACGATGAAACACAGAAATTGCATCGGAATTAATTACAAAATGCACAATGTCGACATAAGTTGAAGAAGATGGACTTCTCTTAGTGTCTATGTTTCGAGCCTCTCCTGTGTCACCAGTTATAGATTCCGATTCACAACTGCAGGTTTACCGTATCCCTTGGACCTTCTTATTGACCATGAAACACAGAGATTCCATCGGAATTAAATACAAAAGGCATAAGGCCGACTTAAGTACAAGAGAACTGAGTCTTCTTACTGCCTATGTTTTGAGCCTTCACTGTGAGACCAGTTTTAGAATCCGATGCATCACTTCATGTTTACTGTATGCCTTGGGCCTTCACTTTGACGATGAAACACAAAACTTGCATCGGAATTAAATACAAAAGGCACAATGCCGAATTAAGTATAAGACGACTGAGTCTTCTTACTATCTATGTTTTGAACCTTTACTGTGCCACCAGATTTAGATTACGATGCTTCACTTCAGGTTTACTGTATCACTTGGACCTTCACATTGACGAAATTAAAAGAAAAAGTCACAATGCCGACTTAGGTTCAAGAAGACTGGCTTTTCTTAGTGTCTATGATTTGAGCCTTTTCTTTATCACCAGTTATGGATTCCGCTACACAACTGCTGGTTTACTATATCTCTTGGACCTTCAAATTGACGATGAAACACAATTATTGCATCAGAATGAAATACAAAAGGCACAATGCCGCCATAAGTACAAGGAGACTGACTTTTCTTAGTGTCTATGTTTCGTACCTTCTCAGTGAGCCCAGCTTTAGATTCCGATGCTTCACGTCAGGTTTACTGTATCATTTGGACGTTCACATTGACGATGATATACAGAAATTGCTTCGGAATTAAATACAAAAGGCACAATGCCGACTTACGTACAAGAGGATTGAGTGTTCTTACTGTCTATGCTTTGAGCCTTTCCTGTGTGACCAGTTTTAGATTCCGATTCTTCACTTCAGGTTTACTGTATCCCTTTGACTTTTACATTGACGGTCATACACAGTAATTGCATCGGAATTAAATACAAAAGTCACAATGCCGACTTAAGTACAAGAAGACTGGCTTCAGTTAGCGTCTTTGTTTAAGCTTTTCCTGTGTCACCAGTTTTATATTCCGATGCACGACTGCAGATATACTGTATCCCTTGGACTTTCCCTTTGACGATGAAAAACACAAATTGCATCGGAATTAAATACAAATGGCACAATGCCGACCTAAGTACAAGAAGACTGAGTCATTTTACTGTCTATGCTTTGAGCCTTTCCTGTGTCACCAGTTTTAGATTCCGATGCTCCACTTCTGGTTTACTGTATCGCTAGGACCTACACATTGATGATGAAACACAGAAATAGCATCGGAATTAAATACGTACAAGGGGACTGAGTCTTTTTACCATCTATGCCTTGAGCCTTTCCTGTTAAACCAGTTTTAGAATCCGATGCTTCACTTCAGGTTTACTGTATCCCATGCACGTTCACATGGGGCGATGAAACACAGAAATTGCATCGGAACTAAATACAAAAGGCACAATACCGACTTACGTACAAGAGGACTGAGTCTTCTAACCATCTATGCTTTGAGCCTTTCCTTTTAAACCAGTTTTAGATTCCGATGCCTCATTTCAGGATTACTGTGTCCCTTTGACCTTCACTTTGTCGATGAAACACAGTAATTGCATCGGAATTAAATAAAAAGGGCACAATGCCAACTTAAGTACAAGACGACTTTTCTTAGATTCTATGTTTTGAGCCTATCCTGTGAGACCAGTTTTAGATCCGATGCTTCACTTCAGGTTTACAGTATCTTTTGGACCTTCGCATTGACGATGAAACACAAGAATTGCATCGGAATTAAATACAAAAGGAACAGTGCCGTCTTAAGTACAAGTAGACTGAGTATTCTTACTGTCTATGCTTTGAGCCTTCCTGTGAGTCCAGTTTTAGATTCCGATGCGTCACGTCAGGTTTACTGTATCCTTTGGACCATCACATTGACGATGAAACACAGAAATTTCATCGGAAATGAATACAAAAGGCACAATGCCGAATTAAGTACAAGAAGACTGAGTCTTCTTACAGTCTATGCTTTGAGCCTTTTTAGTGTCACGAGTTTTAGATTCCTATGCTTCACTTCAGGTTTACTGTATCACGTGGACCTTCACATTGACGATGAAACACAGAAATTGCATCGGAATTAAATACAAAAGGCACAATGCCGACTTAAGTACAAGAGAACTGAGTCTTCTTACTGTCAATGATTTGAGCCTTCACTGTGAGACCAGTTTTAGATTCCGATGCTTCACTTCAGGTTTACTGTATCACTACGACATTCACTTTGACGATGAAACACAGAAATTGCATCGGAATTATTTACCAAAGGCACAGTGCCGTCTTAAGAACAAGAAGTCTGACTTTTCTTAGTGTATATGTTTGAGCCATTCCTGTGAGACCTGTTTTAGATTCCACTGCACAACTGCAGGTATACTGTATCACTTGGACCTTCGAATTGAAAATGAAAACAGTAATTGCAACGGAATTTAATTCAAATGGCAAAATGCCGACTTAAGTGCAAGAACACCGACATTTCTTAGTGTCTATGATTTGAGCCTTCCCTGTGAGACCAGTTTTAGATTCCGATGCTTCACGTCAGGTTTACTGTATCCCTTGGCCCTTCACATGGACGATGAAACACAGGTATTGCATCGGAATTGAATACAAAATCTCAGTGCCGACTTAAGTACAAGAAGACTGTCTTTTCTTAGTGTCTATGTTTCGAACCTGTCCTGTGTCACCGGTTTTAGATTCCCATTCACAACTGAATGGATACTGTATCCCTTGGACCTTCACATTCACGATGAATCACAGAAATTGCATCGGAATTAAATATAAAAGACACAATGCCGACTTAAGTACAAGTAGACTAACTTTTCTTTGTGTCTATGGTTTGAGCCTTTCCTGTGAGACGAGTTTTAGTGTCCGAAGCTTCACTTCTGGTTTACTATATCCCTTGGACCTTCACATTGACGATGTAACACAGTAATTGCATCGGAATTAAATGCAAAAGGCACAATACCGACTTAAGTACAAGAAGACTGTCTTTTCTTAGTGTCTATGTTTCGAACCTGTCCTGTGTCACCGGTTTTAGATTCCCATTCACAACTGAATGGATACTGTATCCCTTGGACCTTCACATTCACGATGAATCACAGAAATTGCATCGGAATTAAATACAAAAGGCACAATGCCGACTTAAGTACAAGAGGACTGAGTCTTCTTACTGTCAACGATTTGAGCCTTCACTGTGAGACCAGTTTTAGATTCCGATGCTCCACTTCAGGTTTACTGTATCACTACGACATTCACTTTGACGATGAAACACAAAAATTGCATCGGTATTAAATACAAAAGGAATAATGGCGACTTACGTACAAGAAGACTGACTTTTCTTAGTGTCTATGTTTAAGCCTTTCCTGTGTCACCAGTTTTAGATTCCGATGCACGACTGAAGATATACAGTATCCCTTGGACATTCACTTTGACGATGAAACACAGAAATTGCATCAGAATTAAATACAAAAGGCACAATGCCGACCGAAGTACAAGATCACTGACTTTTCTTTGCGTCTATGCTTCGAGCCTCTCCTGTGTCACCAGTTTTAGATTCCGATGCACAACTGCTGGTTTACTGTATCCCTTGGACGTTCACATTGACGATGAAACACAGTAATTGCATCGGAATGAAATACCAAAAGCCCAATACCGACTAAAGTGCAGGAAGGCTTACTTTTCTTAATGTCTAAGTTTCGAACCTGTACTGTGTCACCAGATTTAGATTCCGATTCACAACTGCAGGTTTACTGTATCCCTTGGACCTTCACATTGACGATGAAGCACAGAAATTGCATCGGAATTAAATACAAAAGGCACAATGCCGACCGAAGTACAAGAAGACTGAGTCTTTTTACTGTCTATGCTTTGAGCCTTTCTTGTGTCACCAGTTTTAGATTCCGATGCCTCACTTCAGGTTTACTGTATCCCTTGGCCCTTAACATTGACGATGAAACACAGGTATTGCATCGGAATTGAATACAAAATTCACAGTGCCGACTTAAGTACAAGAAGACAGAGTCTTCTTACCGTCTATGGTTTTAGGCATTCCTCTGAGACCAGTTTTGATTCCGATGCTTCACTTCAGGTTTACTCTATCCGTTGGACCTTCACATTGACGATAAAACACAGAAATTGCATCGGAATTAAATACAATAATCACAATGCCGTCTTAAGTACAAGAAGACTGACTTCTCTTAGTGTCTATGTTTCGAGCCTTTCCTTTGTCACCAGTTTTAGATTCCGATGAACAACTGCAGGTTTACTGTATCCCTTGGAACTTCATATTTACGATTAAACACAGAAATTGCATCGGAATTAAATATAAAAGACACAATGCCGACTTAAGTACAAGAAGACTGACTTTTCTTAGTGTCTATGATTTGGGCCTTTCCTATGTCACCAGTTTTAGATTCCGATCCTTCTTTTCAGGTTTACTGTATTCTTTGGACCTTCACATCGACGGTGAAATACCGAAATTGCATCGGAGTTAAATACAAAAGGCACAATGCCGACCTAAGTACAAGAAGACTGGCTCTTCATAGTTTCTATGCTTTGACCATTACAAAAGGGACAATGAAGACTCAAGGACAAGAAGACTAACTTTTCTTAGTGTCTATGTTTTGAACCATACCTGTGAGACCAGTTTTAGATTATGATGCTTCACTTCAGGTTTACTTTATCCCTTGGACCTTCACATTGGCGATGAAACTCAGCAATTGCATCGGAACCAAAAACAAAAGCCACAAAGCCGACTTAGGTACAAGTAGACTGAGTTGCCTGACCGTCTATGATTTGAGCCTTCCCTTTGAGACCAATTTTAGATTCCGATGCCTCACTTCAGGTATACTGTATCCCTTGGAATTCACTTTGATGATGAAACACAAAAATTGCTTCGGAATTAAATACAAAAGGCACAATGCCGACTTTAGTACAAGAAGACTGACTTCTTTTAGTGTCTATTTTTTGAGCCTTTCCTGTGTCACCACTTTGAGATTCCGTTGCACAACTGCTGGTTTTCTGTATCCCTTAGACCTTCACATTGACAATGAAAGACAGTAATTGCATCGGAAATAAATACAAAAGGCTCAGTGCCGACCTAAGCACAAAATGACTGACTTTTCTTAGTGTCTATGTTTCGAGCCCTTTCTTTGTCACCAGTTTTAGATTCCGATGCTTCACTTCAAGTTTACTGTCTCCCTTGGAGCTTCACATTGAAATTGAAACACAAAAAATTGCATCGGATTTAAATAAAAAATGCACAATGCCGACTTAAGTACACGAAGACTGACTTTTCTTAGTGTATATGTTTGAGCCTTTCCTTTGAGACCAGTTTTAGATTCCACCGCAGACCTGCAGGTATACTGTATCACTTGGACTTTCGCATTGGAAATGTAACACAGTAATTGCATCGGAATTTAATACAATTGGCACAATGCCGACTTATGTACAGGAACACTGACATTTCTTAGTGTCTATGATTTGAGCCTTTCCTGTGTGACCAGTTTTAGATTCCGAAGCTTCACTTCAGGTTTACTGTATCCCTTGGACCTTCACATAGACGATGAAATGCCGAAATTGCATCGGAATTAAATACAAAAGGCACAATGCCGACTGAAGTGCAAGAAGACTGACTTATCATAGTTTCTTTGCTTTTTACCCTTTCCTGTGTCACCAGACAGATTCCGAAGCACAACTGCGGATTCACTGTATCCATTCGACCTTCACATTGACGATGAAACACATATAATGCATCGGAATGGAATACAAAAAAAAAAACAATACCGACTTAAGGACAAGAAGGCTGAGGCTTCTTACGGCCTGTGTTTTGAGCCTTTCCTGTGAGACCAGATTTAGATTCCGATGCTTCATTTCAGGTTCTCTGTCTCCTTTCGACCTTCCCTTTGACTATGAAACACAAAGATTGCATCGGCGTTAGATACAATAGCCACAATTCCGACTTAAGTACAAGTACACTGAGTGTTCTTAATGTCTATGCGTTGAGCCTTCCCTGTGAGACCAGTTTTAGATTCCGATGCTTCACGTCTGGTTTACTGTATCACCTCGACCATCACAATGACGATGACACACAGAAATGGCATCGGAATTAAATATAAAAGGCACAATGCCGACGGAAGTACAAGAAGACTGACTTTTCTTAGTGTATATGTTTCGAGCATATCCTGTGTCACCTGTTTTAGATTTTGATGCACAACTGCCGATTTACTGTATCCCTGAGACCTTCAGATTGACGATGAAACACAGTAACTGCATCGGAATGAAATACAAAAGGCACAATCCGGCTTAAGTACAAGAGGAAAGATTTTTTTTAGTGCCTATGATTTCAGCCTTTTCAGTGAGACCAGCTTTAGATTCCGATGCTTCACTTCAGGTTTATTGTATCCCTTGGAACTTCACTTTGACGATGAAACACAAAATAAGCATCGGAATTAAATACAAAAGTCACAATGCCGACATAAGTACAAGAAGACTGAGTCTTCTTACTGTCTATGATTTGAGCCTTTACTGTGAGACCAGTTTAAACTCCGATGCACAACTGCCGGTATACTGTATACCTTGGACCTTCACATTGAAAATGAAACACAGTAATTGCATCGGAATTTAATACAAAAGGCAGAGATCCGACTTAATTACAAGAAGACTGACATTTCTTAGTGTCTGTGATATGAGCCTTTCCTGTGAGACCTGTTTTAGATTCCCATGGTCCACTTCAGGTTTACTGTATCCCTTGGATCTTCACATTGACGATGAAAAACCGAAATTGAATCGGAATTAAACACAAAAGGCACAATGCCGGCTTAAGTACAAGAAGACTGACTTTTCTTAGTGTCCATATTTTGAGCCTTTCCTATGTCACCAATGTTAGCTCCGATGCTTCTCTTCAGGTTTACTGTATCCCTTGGACCTTCACATTGATGATGAAACACAGTAATTGCAACGGAAGTAAATACAAAAGGCACAATGCCGAGATAAGTACAAGAAGACTGACTTTTAATAGTGTCTATGTTTTAAGCCTTTAATGTGAAACCAGTTTCAGATTCTGATACTTCACTTCAGGTTTACGGTATCTTTGGACCTTCACTTCGTCGATGAAGCACAGATATTGCATCAGAATTAATTTCAAAAGACACTATGCCGAATGAACTATAAGAAGTCTTACACTTCTTACCGTCTAAAGTTTGGGCCTTTCCTGTGAGACCAGTTTGAGAATCCGATACTTAACTTCAGGATTACAGTATGCCTTGGATCATCACATTGGCGATGAAACATAAAAATGGCATCAGAATTAAATACAAAATGCATTTTGCCGACTTAAGTACATGAAGAGAGAGTCTTCTTACTGTCTATGTTTTGAGCCTTTTCTGTGAGATCAGTTTTAGATTCCGATGCACAACTGCAGATTTACTGTATCCCTTGGACCTTTACTTTGACGATGAAACACAGATTTTACATCGGAATTAAATACGAAAGGCACGTTGCCGACATCAGTACAAGAAGACTGAGTCTTCTTACCGTATATGTTTTGAGCCTTTCCTGTGAGACCATTTATAGAATACGATGCTTCACTTCAGGTTTACTGTATCCCTTGGACCATAACATTGACGATGAAACACATAAATTGCATCAGAATTAAATACAATATGCACAATGCCAACTTAAGTACGAGAAGACTGACTTTTCTTAGTGTCTATTATTTGAGCCTTTCCTGTGAGACCAGGTTTAGATTACGATTCTTCACTTGTGGTTTACTGTATCCCTGGATCCTTCGCTTTGACGATGAAACAAAAAAATTGCATCAGAATTAAATACAAAGGGCACAATGCCAACTTAAGTACAAGAAGACTGAGTCTTCTTACTGTCTATGTTTTGAGTCTTCCCTGTGAGACCAGTTTTAGATTCCGATGCTTCACTTCAGGTATACTGTATACCTTGGTCCTTCACATTGACGTTGAAACACAGAAATTGCATCGGAATTAAATACAAAATGCACAACGCCAACATAAGTACGAGAAGACTGACTTTTCTTAGTTTCTATGCTTTGAGCTTTTCCTGTGTCCCCAGTTTTAGATTCCGATGCACAACTGGAGATTTACTGTATCCCTTCGACCTTCACATTGACGATGAAACACAGATATTGCATCGGATTTATATACAAAAAGCACAATGCCGACTTAAGTGCAAGAGGGCTGGCTTTTCTTAGTGCCTATGTTTTGAGCCTTTCCTGTGTTACCAGTTTTAGATTCCGTTGCACAACTGCTGGTTAACTGTCTCCCTTGGACCTTCACATTGACGATGTGAACACAGTAATAGCATCGGAATTACATACAAAAGGCACAAGGCCGACTTAAGTACAAGAAGATTGGTTTTGCTCAGTGTCTATGTTTGAGCCTTTCCTGTGAGAACAGTTTTAGATTCCAACGCTTCACTTCATGTTTACTGTATCCCTTGGACCATCACATTGAAGGTGAAATACACAAATTGGATCGGAATTAAATACAAAAGGCACAAGCCGACTTAAGTACAAGAAGATTGAGTCTTCTTACTGTCAATGTTTTGAGCCTTTCCTCTGAGACCAGTTTTAGATTCCGATACTTCACTTCAGGTTTACTGTATTCCTTCGACGCTCACTTTGCCGATGAAACACAGAAATTGCATCGGAATTAAATACAAAAGGCACAATGCCGACTTAAGTACAAGAAGACTGAGTCTTCTTACCGTCTATGTTTTGAGCCTTTCCAGCGAGACCATTTATAGATTCCGATGCTTCACTTTAGGTTTACTGTATCCCTCGGACCTTCACTTTGACGATGAAACACAACTATTGCTTCGGAATAAAATACAAAGGGCAGAATGCCGACTTAAGTACAAGAAGACTGACTTTTCTTAGTTCCTATGCTTTTAGCCTTTCCTGTGAGCCCAGTTTTAGATTCCGATGCACAACTGCAGGGTTACTGTATCTCTTGGACCTTCACATTGATGATGAAACACAGTAATTGCATCGGAATTACATACAAAACGCACAATGCCGACTTAAGTACAAGAAGACGGATTTATCTCAGTGTCTATGTTTTAAGCCTTTCCTGTGAGACCAGCTTTAGATTCCGATGCTTCACTTCATGTTTACAGCAACCCTTGGACCATCACATTGACGATGAAACACAGAAATTGGATCGGAATTAAATACAAAA
Source organism: Schistocerca piceifrons (assembly GCF_021461385.2). NCBI lineage: Eukaryota > Metazoa > Arthropoda > Insecta > Orthoptera > Acrididae > Schistocerca > Schistocerca piceifrons. Next base: position 42,647,531 of record NC_060140.1, on the reverse strand, counting down.
GGCACAATCCGACTTAAGTACAAGAACACTAAGTCCGCTTACTGTGTATGTTTGAGCATTTCCTGTGTCACCAATTTTAGATTCCGATTCTTCACTTCCGGTTTACTGTATCCCTTGGACCTCCCTTTGACGCTGAAACACTAAAATTGCATAGCAATTAAATACAAAATGCACAATGCCCACTTAGGTACAAGAAGACTGACTTTTCTTAGTGTCTATGTTTTGAGCCTATCCTGTGTCACCAGTTTTAGATTCCGTTACGCAACTGGTGGTTTACTTTACCCCTTGGACCAACACACTGACGATGAGACACTGTAATAGCAACGGAATTAAATACAAAAGGCAGAATGTCGACTTAAGTACAAGAAGACGTACTTTTCTTAGAGTATATGTTTTGAGATTATCCAGTGTCACTAGATTTAGATTCTGATGCACAACTGCCGATTTACTGTATACCTGGGACCTTCACATTGACGATGAAACACAGTTATTGCATCGGAATTAAATACAAAAGGCAGAATGCCGGCTTAAGGACAAGAAGACTGACTTTTCTTAGTGCCTATGATTGAGCCTCTACTGTGAGACCAGTTTTAGATTCCGATGTTTCGCTTCACATTTATTGTATCCCTTGGACTTTCACATTGACGATGAAACACAGAAATTGTATCGGAATTAAATACAAAAGGTACAATGCCGACTTTAGTACAAGAAGACTAGGTATTCTTACTGTCTATAATTTGAGCCTTTCTTTTGACACCAATTTTAGATTCCCATGCTTCTCTTCGGGTTTACTGAATCCCTTGGACCTTCGCTTTGATGATGAAACGCCGCAATTGCATCGCAATTAAATACAATAGGCACAATGCCGACTTCAGTACAAGAACACTAAGTCCTCTTACTGTCTATTTTTGAGCCATCCCTGTGTCACCAGTTTTAGATTCCGATTCTTCACTTCCGGTTGACTGCATCCCTTGGACCTTCACTTTGACGATGAAACACAAAAATTGCGTTGCAATTAAACACAAAATGCACAATGCAGCCTTAGGTACAAGAAGACTGACTTTTCTTACTGTCTATGTTTTGAGCCTTTACTGTGTCACCAGTTTTAGATTCCGTAACGCATCTGCTGGTTTACTGCACCCCTTGGACCAACACATTGACGATGAAACACTGAAATAGCATCGGAATTAAATACAAAAGGCAGAATGCCGACTTAAGTACAAGAAGACTGACTTTTCTTAGTGTATATGTTTTGAGATTATCCTGTGTCACCAGTTTTAGATTCTGATGCACAACTGCCGATCTACTGTATCCCTGGGACCTTCAAATTGACGATGAAACACAGTATTTGCATCGGAATTAAATACAAAAGGCAAAATGCCGACTTAAGGACAAGAAGACTGACCTGTCTTAGTGCCTATGTTTGATCCTTTCCTGTGAGACCAGTTTCAGATTCTAATGCTTCTCTTCAGGTTTATTGTATCCCTTGGACTTTCACATTGACGATGAAACACAGAAATTGCGTCGGAATTAAATACAAAAGGCACAATGCCGACTTAAGTACAAGAAGACTGAGTCTTCTTACTGTCTATGTATTGAGCCTTTCCTGTGAGACCAGTTTTAGACTCCGATGCACAACTGCAGGTATACTGTATCCCTTGGACCTTCACATTGAAAATGAAACACAGTAATTGCATCGGAAATTAATACAAAAGTCACAGTGCCGACTTAAGTACAAGATGACTGACTTTTCTTAGTGTCTATGATATGAGCCTTTCCTGTGAGACCAGTTTTAGAATCCGATGCTTAAATTCAGGTTTACAGTATGATTTGGATCTTCACATTGGCGATGAAACACAAAAATTGCATCAGAATTAAATACAGGCTGCATAATGCCGACTTTAGTACAAGAAGACTGTCTTTTCTTAGTAACAATGATTTGAGCCATTCCTGTGAGACCAGTTTTAGATTCCGATGCTTCACTTCAGGTTTACTGTTTACCTTGGACATTCATTTGTCGATGAAATACAGATATTGCATCAGAATTAAATACAAAAGGCACAATGCCGACTTAAGTACAAGAGGTTTCAGTCTTCTTACCGTCTATGATTGTAGCCTTTCCTGTGAGACCCGTTTTAGATTCCGATGCTTCACTTCAGGTTTACTGCTTCCCTACGACCTACACTTTGCCGATGAAACACAGAAATTTCATCGGAATTAAATAAAAATGGTACAATGCCAACATAAGTACAAGAAGACTAAGTCTTCATACTGTCTATGATTTGAGCCTTCCCTTTTAGACCAATTTTAGATTCCCAAGCCTTACTTCGGGTTTACCGTAACCTATGGTCCTTCGCTTTGATGATGAAACGCCGCTATTGCATCGCAATTAAATACAAAAGCCACAATGCCAACTTAAGTACAAGAAGACTGAGTCTTCTTACTGTCTATGTTTTGAGCCTTTCCTGTGTGACCATTTATAGATTCCGATGCTTCACTTCAGCTTTACTGTATCCCTTGGACCTTCACTTTTACGATGGAACAAAACTATTGCATCGGAATTAAATACAAAAGGCACAATGCCGACTTAAGTACAAGAAGACTGACTTTTCTTAGTGTCTATGTTTCCAGCCTTTCCTGTGTCACCAGCTTTAGATTCCGATGCACAACTGTAGGTTTACTGTATTCCTTGGACCTTCACATTGATGACGAAATACAGTAATAGCATCCGAATTAAATACAAAAGGCACAATGCTGACTTAATTACAAGAAGACTGAGTCTTCTTACCGTCTATGTTTTGAGCCTTTCATGTGAGACCAGTTTTAGATTCCGGTGTTTCACTCCAGGTTTACTGTATCCCTTGGACCTTCACTTCCACGATGAAACACAAAAATTTCATCGGAATTAATTACAAATGGCACAATGCCGACATAAGTACAAAACGACTGACTTTTCTAAGTGTCTATGTTTTTGAGCCTATCCTGTGAGACCAGTTTTAGATTACGATGCACAACTGCAGGTTTACTGTATCTCTTCGACCTTCACATTGACGATGAAATACAGTAATAGCATCCGAATTAAATACAAAACTCACAATGCTGACTTAATTACAAGAAGACTGAGTCTTCTTACCGTCTATGTTTTGAGCCTTTCATGTGAGACCAGATTTAGATTCCGGTGCTTCACTTCAGGTATACTGTATCCCTTGGACCTTCACTTTCACGATGATACCAAAAATTGCATCGGAATTAATTACAAAAGGCACAATGTCGACATAAGTGCAAGACGACTGACTTTTCTTAGTGTCTATGTTTTTGAGCCATTCCTGTGAGACCAGTTTTAGATTCCGATGCACAACTGCAGGTTTACTGTATCTCTTGGACCTTCACATTGACGATGAAACACGTAAATTGCATCGGGATTAGATACAAATGGCACAATGCCGACGTACGTACAAGAAATCAGACTTTTCTTTGTGTCTATGTTTTGAGCCTTTCCTGTGAGACCAGTTTTAGATTCTGATTCTCACTTCAGGTTTGCTGTATCCCTTGGACCTCCACATTGTCGATGAAACGCAGAAAGTGCATCGGAAATAAATAAAAAAGCCACAATGTCGACTTGAATACAAGAAGACTGATTCTTCTTACTGGCTATGTTTCGAGCCTTCCCTGTGAGACCAGTTTTGGATTCCGATGCTTCAGTTCTGGTTTACTCTATCCCTTCGACCTTCACATTGACGATGGAACACATAAATTGCATTGGAATTAAATACAAAAGGCACAATGCCGACTTAAGTACAAGAAGACTGGGTCCTCTTACGTCATTGCTTTGAACCATACTTCTGAGACCAGTGTTAGATTCCGATGCTTCACTTCAGGTTAACCGTATCCCTTGGACGTTCACTTAGACGATGAAACACAAAATTTGCATCGGAATTAAATACAAAAGTCACAATGCTGACTTAAGTACAAGAAGACTGACTTTTCTTAGGGTCTGTGTATTGAGCCTTTCATGTGACACCAGTTTTAGTTTCCGATGCACGACTGTTATATTACTGTATCGCTTGGACATTCACATTGTCGATGAAACACAGTAATTGTAACGGTATTAAATACAAAAGGCACAATGTCGACATAAGTACAAGAAGACTGACTTTTCTGAGGGTCAATGTTTTGTCCCTTACCTGTGAGACCTGTTGTAGATTCCGATGCTTCACTTCAGGTTTGATGTATCCCTTGGTCCTTCGCATTGACGATGAAACGCTGAAATCGCATCGGAATTAAATACAAAGGGCACAATGCCGGCTAACGTAGAAGAAGACTGAGTTTTCTTGCAGTCTATGTTATGAGCCTACCCTGTGAGCCCAGATTTAGATTCCGAAGCTGCACGTCATGTTTACTGTATCCCTTGGACCTTCACATTGATGATTAAGCACTGAAATTGCATCGAAATTAAATACAAAAGCCACAATGTCGACTTAAGTACAAGAAGACTGAGATTTGTTACTGTCTTTGATTTGAGCCTTTCCTGTGTCACCAGCTTTAGTTTCCGATGCTTCTCTTCAGGTTTACTGTATCCGCTTTACCTTCACACTGACGATGAAACACAGATATTGCATCGGATTTAATACAAAAGGCACAATGCCGACTTAAGTCCTAGAAGACTGACTTTTCTTAGTGTCTATGTTTCCAGCCTTCCCTGTGTCACCAGCTTTAGATTCCGCTGCACAACTGCAGGTTTATTGTATCCCTTGGACTTTCACATTGGCGATGAAACACAGAAATTGCATCGGAATTAAATAAATAAGAAAAAATGCCGACTTAGGTACAAAAAGACAGACTTTTGTTAGTGTCTATGTTTTGAGCTTTTCCTGTGTCCCCAGTTTTAGATTCCGATGCACAACTGGAGATTTTCTGTATCCCTTCGACCTTCACATTGACCATGAAACAGTGAAATCGGGTCGGAATTAAAAGAAAACGGCACAATGTCGACTTAAGTACAAGAAGGCTGACTTTTCTTACTGTCTACGTTTAGAGGCATTCATGTCACACCAGTGTTAGATTCCTATGCACAACTGCTGGTTTACTGTATACCTTGGACATTAACATTGTCGATGAAACACAGTATTTGCAACGGAAATTAATCCAAAGCCACAATGCCGACTTAAGTACAAGGAGACTGACTTTTCTTAGTGTCCATGATTTGAGCCTTTCCTGTGAGACCAGTCTTAGATTCCGATGCACAACTGCAGGTATACTGTATCCCTTGGAAATTAAAATTTAAAATGAAACACAATAATTGCATCGGAATTTAATACAAAAGGCTTAATGCGGACTTAAGTACAAGAAGATTGACTTTTCTTAGTGTCTATGATTTGAGCCTTTGCTGTGAGACCAGTTATAGATTTCAATGCTTCATTTCAGGTTTACTGTATCCCTTCGACCTTCACTTTGACGATGAAACACAAAAATTGCACCGGAATTAAATACAAAAGGCACAATGCCACCTTAAGTACAAGAAGACTGACTTTTCTTTGTGTCTGTGTTTGTGCCTTTCCTGTGTCGCCAGTTTTAGTAAGCGATGCACGACTGCAGGTTTACTGAATACCTAGGACCTTCTCTTTGACGATGAAACACAGTAATTGCATCGGAATTAAATACAAAAGGCACAATGCAGACTTAAGGACCGGACGACTGACTTTTCTTTGTGTCTATGTTTTGAACCTTTCCTGTGAGACTAGTTTTAGATTCCGATGCTTCACTTCAGGTTTACTGTATACCTTGCACCTTCACTTTAACGTTGAAACATAGAAATTGCATCGGAATTCAATACAAAAGGCAAACAGTCGACTGAAGTACAAGAAGACTGACGTTCCTTCGTGGCTACGTTTGAGGATTTGCTGTGAGACCAGTTTTAGATTTTGATGCTACAATTCAGGTTTCCTGTATCCCTAGGATCTTCACTTTGACAATGAAACTAAAAATTGCATCGGAATTAAATACAAAAGCCACAAATCCGACTTAAGTACAAGAAGACTGACTATCGTTAGTGTCTATGTTTTGAGCTATTCCTGTGAGACCAGTTTTAGATACCGATGTTTCACTTGAGGTTTACTGTATCCATTGGACCTTCATTTTGACGATGAGACACAAAAATTGCTTCGAAATTAAATGCAAAAGGCACAATGCTGACTTAAGTAGAAGAAGACTAAGTCATCTTACTGTCTATGTTTTGAGCCTTCCCACTGAAACCAGTTCTTCATTCCGATGCTTCACTTCAGGTTTGCTGTAACCCTTGACCTTCACATTGACGATGAAACACAGAAATTGCATCGGAATTAAATACAAAATGCACAATGCCGACTTAAGTACAAGAAGACTGACTTTTCTTAGTGTCTATCTTTTGAACCCTTCCTGTATCACCAGTTTTTGATTCCGATGCACAATTGCAGTTTTTCTGTATCCCTTGGACCTTCACATTGACGATGAAAAACAGAAATTTCATCGGAATTAAATACAATAAGCACAATGCCGACTTTAGTACAACAAGACTGGATGTACTTACTGTCTATGCTTTGAGCCTTTCCTGTGAGACCAGATTTAGATTCCGATGCTTCACATCAGGTTTACTGTATCCCTTGGACCTTCACGTTGACGATGAAACACAAAAATTGCATCGAAATTAAATACAAAAGGCACAATGCCGACATAAGTACAAGAAGACTGACTCTTCTTAGTGTCCATGTTTTGAGACTTTCCTGTGTGACCAGTTCCTAATTCCGATGCTTCACTACTGGTTTACTGTGTCCCTTGGACCTTCCCTTTGACGATGAAACGCAGATATAGCATCGGAATTAAATACATAAGACACAACGCCGACTGAAATACAAGAAGACTGAGTCTTCTTAGTGTCTATGTTTTGACCCCTTCCTGTGTCACCAGTTTTAGATTCCGATGCACAACTGCTGATTTTCTGTATCCCTTGGACCTTCACATTGACGATGAAACACAGAAATTGCATCGGAATCAAATACAGGACTGACAATGCCGACTTTAGTACGGGAAGACTGTCTTCTCTTAGAGTCTATGATTTGAGCCTTTCCTGTGTCACCAGTTCAAGATTCCGTTGCAAAACTGCAGATTTACTGTATCCTACTTTCGATAAAACAAAGAAGTTGTATCGGAATTAAATACAAATGCACCATGCCGACTTAATTACAAGTAGACTGATCTTCTTACAGTCCATGATTTGAGCCCTTCCTGTGAGACCAGTTTCAGATGCCGATGCTTCACTTCAGGTTTACTGTATCCCTTGGACCGTCACTTTCACGTAGAAACACAGATATTGCAACGGAATTATATACAAAAGGCAGATGCAGACTTAAGTACAAGAAGACTTAGTCTTTTTACTGTCTATGTTTTCAGCCTTTCCTGTGAGACCAGTTTTAGATTCCGATGCTTCACTTACGGTTTACTGTATCCCTTGGCCTACACTTTGACGATTAAACACAAAAATTGCATGGGAAGTATATTCAAAATTCACAATGCCGCCTTAAGTACAAGAGGACTGACTTTTGTTAGTGTAACTGTTTTGAACCTTTACTGTGTGACCGGTTTTAGATTGCGATGCTTCACTTCATATTTACTCAATCCCTTGGACCTTCACTTTGACGATGGAACACAGAAATTGCATCGGAATTAAATACAAAAGGCACAAAGCCGACTTAAGAACAAGAAGACTGACTTTTCTTAGTGTCTATGTTTTGGGCCCTTCCTGTGTCACCAGTTTTAGATTTCCTTGCATAATTGAAGATTTTCTGTATTCCCTGGACATTCACTTTCACAATGAAACACAGAAATTCCATCGGAATTAAATACAAAAGGCACAATGCCGACTTAAGTAAATGAAGACTGAGTCTTCATACCGTCTATGTTTTGAGACATTCCTGTGAGACCAGTTTTAGATTCCGATGCTGCACTTCAGGTTTACTGTATCCCTTGAACCTTCACTTTGCCGATGGATCACAAAGACTGCAACCGAAATAAATACAAAAGGCACAATGCCGACTTAAGTACAAGAAGACTGACTCTTCTTAGTGTCTATGTTTTGAGCCTTTCCTGTGAGACAAGGTTAAGATTCCGACGCTTCACATCAGGTTATTGAATCCCTTGGACCTTCACGTTGACGACGTAACACAAAAAATTCCATCGGAATTAAATACAAAAGGCCCAATGCCGACTGAAGTACAAGAAGGCTGAGTCCTCTTAACGTCTATGTTTAGAGCCTTCCCAGTGAGACCAGTTTTAGATTCCGATGCTTCACAACAGGTTCACTGTATCCCTTGGACCTTCACATTGACGATGAAACACTGAAAATGCATAAGAATTAAATACAATAGGCACAATGCCGACTTATGTATAAGAACATTGACTTTTCTTAGCGTCGATGTTTTGAGGCTTTCCTTTGTTCATCAGTTTTAGATTCCGATGCTTCACTTCCTGGTTTACTGTATCCCTTGGACATTCACTTTGACGATGATACACCAAAACTGCATTGGATATAAATACAAAATCTACAAGCCGACTTAAGTACAAAAAGGCTGACTTTTCTTAGTGTCGTTGTTTCAAGCCTTTCCTGTGTCACCAATTTAGAATCCGCTGCACAACTGCTGTTTTACTGTATCCCTTGGACCCTCATATTGACGATGAAACACAGAAATAGCATCGGAATGAAATACAAATGGCACAATGCCGGCTTGGGTACAAGAAGACTGAGTCTACTTACCTACTAAAGTTTGGGCCTTTCCTGTGTTTCCAGATATAGATTCCGATGCTTCTCTCCAGGATTACTGTAACCCTTGACCTTTACATTGACGATGAAACACAGAAATTGCTTCGGAATTAAATACAAAATGCACAATGCGGACTTAAGTACAAGAAGACTGACTTTTCTTAGTGTCTATCTTTTGAACCCTTCCTGTGTCACCAGTTTTTGATTCCGATGCACAATTGCAGTTTTTCTGTATCCCTTGGACCTTCACATTGACGATGAAAAACAGAGATTTCATCGGAATTAAATATAAAAAGCACAATGCCGACTTAAGTACAACAAGACTGGGTGTTCTTACTTTCTATGCTTTGAGCCTTCCCTGTAAGACCAGTTTTAGATTCCGATGCATCTTTCACGTATACTGTATCCCTTTGACCTTCACTTTGACGATGAAACACAAAAATTGCATCAGAATTAAATACTAAAGGCACAATGCCGATTTAAGTACAAGAGGACTGAGTCTTCATACTGTCTGTTATTTGAGCCCTCCCTGTGAGACCTGTTTTAGATTCCGATGCTTCACATCAGGTGTACTGTATCCCTTGGACCTTCACGTTGACGATGAAACACAAAAAGTGCATCGAAATTAAATACAAAAGACACAATGCCGACTTAAGTACAAGAAGACTGACTCTTCTTAGTGTCCGTGTTTTGATACTTCCCTGAGTGACCAGTTTCTAATTCCGGTGCTTCACTACTGGTTTACTGTATCCCTTGGACCTTCACTTTGACAATGAAACGCAGATACAGCATCGGAATTAAATACAAAAGACACAATGTCGACTGAAATACAAGAAGACTGAGTCTTCTTAGTGTCTATGTTTTGACCCCTTCCTGTGTCACCAGTTTTAGATTCCGATGCACAATTGCTGATTTTCTGTATCCCTTGTACCTTCACATTGACGATGAAACACAGAAATTGCATCGGAATTAAATACAAAACTCACAATGCCGACTTAAGTACGGGAAGACTGTCTTCTCTTAGTGTCTATGTTTTGTGCCTTTCCTGTGTCACCAGTTTAAGATCCCGTTGCAAAACTGCAGGTTAACTGTATCACCCTTTCGATAAAACAAAGAACTTGCATCGGAATTAAATGCAAATGCACCATGCCGACTTAAGTACAAGTAGACTGATCTTCTTACAGTCCATGTTTTGAGCTCTTCCTGTGAGACCAGTTTCAGATACCGATGCTTCACTAAGGTTTACTGTATCCTTTGGACATTCGCTTTGACGATGAAAAACAAATATTGCATCAGAATTAAACACAAAATGCAAAATGCAGACTTAAGAACAAGAAGTCTGACTTTTCTTAGTGTCTATGTTTTGAGCCTTTCCTGTGTCCCCAGACTTAGATTACGATGCACAACTGCAGGTTTACTGTATCCCTTGGACCTTCACATTGTCGTTGAAACACAAAAATTGCATGGGAAGTAAATTCAAAATTCACAATGCCGCCTTAAGTACAAGAGGACTGACTTTTGTTAGTGTAACTGTTTTGAACCTTTCCTGTGTGACCAGTTTTAGATTGCGATGCATCACTTCATGTTTACTCAATCCCTTGGACCTTCACTTTGACAATGAAACACAGAAATTGCATCGGAATAAAATACAAAAGGCACAAAGCCGACTTAAGAACAAGAAGACTGACTTTTCTCAGTGTCTATGTTTTGAGCCCTTCCTGTGTCACCAGTTTTAGATCCCCTTGCACAATTGAAGTTTTTCTGTATACCCTGGACATTCACTTTCACATTGAAACACAGAAATTGCATCGGAATCAAATACAAAAGGCACAATGCCGACTTAAGTAAATGAAGACTGAGTCTTCATACCGTCTATGTTTTGAGACATTCCTGTGAGATCAGTTTTAGATTCCGATGCTTCACTTCAGGTTTACTGTATCCCTTGAACCTTCACTTTGACGATGAAACACAAATATTGCATCGGAATTATATACAAAAGACAGATGCAGACTTAAGTACGAGAAGAATTAGTCTTCTTACTGTTTATGTTTTGAGCCTTTCCTGTGAGACCAGTTTTAGCTTCCGATGCTTCACTTAATTTTTACTGTATCCCTTGGCCTACACATTGACGATGAAACACAAAAATTGCATAGGAAGAAAATTCAAAATTCACAATGCCGCCTTAACTACAAGAGGACTGACATTTGTTAGTGTATATGTTTTGAACCTTTCCTGTGAGACCAGTTTTAGAAGCCGATGCCACACTTGAGGTTTACTGTATCCCTTGGACCTTTCACATTGACGATGAAACACAAAAATTGCAACGGAATTAATTACAAATAGCACAATGCTGACTTAAGTACAAGAGGACGGACTTTTATTAGTGTCTATACTATGAACCTATCCAGTGAGTTCAGTTTTAGATTCCGATGCTTCACTTCAGGTTTACTGTATCCCCTGGACCTTCATTTTGACGATGAAACACAGAAATTGCATCGGAATTAGATACAAAGGGCACAATGCCGACACAAGTACAAGAAACTGAGTCCTCTTACCGTCTATGTTTTGAGCCTTTCCAGTGAGAGCAGTTTCAGATTCCGATGCTTCACCTCAGGTTTACTGTATTCCTTGGACCTACACTTTGATTATGAGACACAGGTATTTCATCGGAATTAAATACAAAAGGCACAATGCCGACTTAAGTACAAGAAGACTGAGACTTCTTACCGTCTATGTTTTGAGCCTTTCCTGTGAGACCAGTTTTGGATTCCAATGCCTCACTTCAGGTTTACTGTATCGCTTGGACCTACATGCTGACGATCAATCACAAAAAATGCATCGGATTTCAATACAAAAGGCACAATGCTTACTTAGGTACAAGAAGACTGAGTCTTCTTACCGTCTATGTTGTGAACCTTTTATGTGAGTCCTGTTTTAGATTCCGATGCTTCAATTCAGGTTTGCTGTATAACGTGGATCTTCAGTTTGACGATGATCCACAAAAATGTCATCGGAATTAAATAAAAAATTCACAACGCCGACTTAAGTAGAAGAAGACTGACATTTCTTAGTGTCCATGATATGAACCTTTCCTGTGAGACCAGTTTTAGATTCCGATGCTTCACTTCATGTTTTACAGCATCCCTTGGATCTTCAGTTTGTCGATGAACTACAAAAATTGTATCGGGATTAAATACAAAAGGCACAAAGCCGACTTAAGTACAAGAAGACAGTCTTTTCTTAGGGTATAAGTTTTGAGCATTTCCTGTGACACCAGTTTTAGATTCCGATGCACAACTGCAGTTTTTCTGTATCCCTTGGTCATTCACATTGACGATCAAAGACAGAAATTGCAGCGGAATTATATACAAAAGGCACAATGCCGGGTTTAGTACAAGATGACTGAGTCTTCTTACTGTCTATGTTTTGTGCTTTGCCTGTGGGACCTGTTTTAGATTCCGACGCTTCACTTCAGTTTTACTGTATCACTTGGACCTTCACTTTGACGATAAAACTCAAACTATGCATCGGAATTAAATACAAAAAGCACAATGCCGACTTTAGTACTAAACAACTGACTTTTCTTAGTGTCTATGATTTGGGCCTTTCCTGTGAGACCAGTTTTAGATTCCGATGCTTCACTTCAGGTTTACTCTATTTCTTGGACCTTCACATTGACGATGAAACACAGAAAATGTATCGGAATTAAATACAAAATGCACAATGCGAACTTATGTAAAAGAAGGCTGACTTTTCTTAGTGTCTATGTTTTCAGCATTTCCTGTGTCACCAGTCTTAGATCCCGATGCACTACTGCAGTTTTTCAGAATCCCTTGGACCTTCACATTGACGATGAAACACAGACATTGCATATGAATTAAATACAAAAGGCACAATGCCGACTTAAGTACAAAATGACTGAATCTTTTTACTGTCTATGTTTTGAGCTTTTCCTGTGTCACCAGGTTTAGTTTCCGATGCACAATTGCAGGTTTACTGTATCACTCTGACCTTCACATTGACGATGAAACACAGAAATTGCTTTGGAATTGAATACAAAATGCCCAATGCCGTCTTAGGTAGGAGAATACTGATTCTTCCTACCGTCTATGATTTGAGCCTTGCCTGTGAGACCAGTTTTAGATTCCGATTCTTCATTTCAGTTTTACTGTATAACTTGGACATTCACTTTGACGATGAAACACAGAGATAGCATCGGAATTAAATACAAAAGGCACAATACCGACTATTGTACAAAAAGACTGACTTTTCTTAATGTCTATGTTTTGAGCCTTCCCTGTGAGACCAGTTTTCGATTCCGATGCTTCACTTCGGGTTTACTGTATCCCTTGGACCTTCACTTTGATGATAAAACACAGAAATTGAATAGGAATTAAATACAAAGGGCACAATGCCGACTTAAGTACCAGAAGACTGAGTCTTCATTCCATCTATGTTATGAACCTTTCCAGTGAGACCAGTTTTATATTCCGATGCATCACTTCATCTTTACTGTATTCCTTGGACCTTCACATTGGCGATGAAACACAGAAATAGCATCGGAATTAAATAAAAAGTCACAATGCCGGCTTCATTACCATTAGACTGAGTCTTCTTACTGTCTGTGTTTTGGGCCATCCCTGAGAGACCAGTTTTGGTTTCCGATGCTTCATTTCAGGTTTACTGTTTCCTTAGGACCTCCACGTAGACAATGAAACTCAAAAAATCTATCGGAATTTAATACAAAAGGCACAATGCCGCCTTTTGTACAAAAAGACTGACTTTTCTTAATGTCTATGTTTTGAGCCTTTCCTGTGTCACCAGTTATAGATTCCGATGCTCAACTGCAGGTCTACTGTATCAATTGGACTTTCACATTGACGCTGAATCACAGATATTGCCTTTGAATAAAGTACAAAAGGCACAATGACAACTTAAGTACAAGAACACTGAGTCTTCTTAACATCTATGTTTTACGCCTTTCCTGTGTCACCAGGTTTAGTTTCCGATACACAACTGCAGGTTTACTGTATCACGTGGACCTTCTCATTGATGATGAAATACAGAAATTGCTTCGGAATTAAATACAAAATGCACAAAGCCCTCTTCAGTAGAAGAATACTGAGTCTTCTTACCATCTATGATTTGAGCCTTTCCTGTGAGACCAGTTTTAGATTCCAATGTTTCACTTCAAGTTTACTGAATCCTTTGAACCTTCACTTTGATGATAAAACACAGATTTAGATTCCGATGCACAACTGCAGGTTTACTGTATCAATTGGACTTTCGCATTGACGATGAAACACAGAAATAGCATATGAATTAAATACAAAAGGCCAATGCCCACATAAGTACAAGAAGACTGAGTCTTCTTACCATCTATGTTTCCGCCTTGCCTGTGTAACGAGGTTTAAATTCCGATGCGCAACTGCAGGTTTACTGTATAACTTGGACATTCACTTTGACGATGAAACACAGAAATTGCTTCGGTATTAAATACAAATGGCACAATGCCGACTTAAGTACAAGAAAACTGAGACTTCTTACCGTCTATGTTTTTAGCCATTCCTGTGAGACCAGTTTAAGATTCCGAAGCTTCATTTCAAGTTTACTGTTTCACTTGGACCTACATACTGACGATGAATCTCAAAAGTTGCATCGGAATTCAATACAAACGGCCCAATGCCGCCATAAGAACAAGAAGACAAAGTCTTCTTACCGTCTATGCTCTCAGCCTTTCCTGTGAGAGCAGTTTTAGATTCCGATGCTTCACTTCAGGTTTACTGTATCCCTTGGACTTTCACTTTGACGATAAAACACAGTAATTGCATCGGAATTAAATACAAAAGTCACAAAGCCGACAGAAGTACAAGATGACTGAGTCCTCTTACCGTTTATGTTGTGAACCTCTTCTGTGGGTCCAGTCTTAGTTTCATATGCTTCACTTCGGGTCTACTGTTTCCCTTGGACTTTCACTTTGACGATAAAACACAGAAATTGTATCGGAATTAAATACAAAAGGCACAATGCCGACGTAAGTACGAGAAGACTGACTTTTCTTAGTGTGTATGTTTTGAGCCTTTCCTGTGAGACCAGTTTTAGATTCCGATGCTTCACTTCCGGTTTACTGTATCCCTTGGACCCTGACATTGACGATGAAACACAGAAATTGCTTCGGAATTAAGTACAAAATGCACAATGGCATCTTAAGTAGAAGAACGCTGAGTTTTCTTAACGACTATGTTTGACCCTTTCCAGTGAGACCAGTTTTAGATTCCGATGCTTCACTTCTGGTTTACTGTTTCCGGAGGACCTTCACTTTGACGAAGAAGCACTAAAATAGCATCGGAATTAAATACAAAAGGCACAATCACGACTTATGTACGAGAAGAATGAGTCTTCTGACCATCTATTGTTTTAGCCTTTCCTGTGAGACCTGTTTTAGATTCCGATGCTTTACTTTAGGTTTACTGTATCTCTTGGACCTTCACTTTGACGATGAATCACAAAAATTGCATATGAATTAAATACAAAAGGCACAATGCTTACTTCAGTACAAGTAGACTGGGTCTTCTTACAGTCTATGTTTTCAGCCTTTCCGGTGTCACCAGTTTTAGATTCAGATGCACAACTGCAGATTTACTGTATCCCTTGGTCCTTTGCATTGACGATGAAACACAGAAAATGCATCGAAATTAAATACAAAAGTCACAATGCCGGCTTAAGTACGAGAGGACTGACGTTTCTTAGTGTCTATGTATTGAGCCTTTCCCGTGTCACCAGTTTTAGATTCCGATGCAAAACTGCAGGTTTACTGTATCCCATTGACGATGAAACACAGAAGTTTCATCGGAATTGAATACAAATGCACCATTCTGACTTAAGTACAAGAAGACTGAGTCATCTTATCGTCTATGATTGGAGCCCTTCCTGTGAGACTAGGTTTAGATACCGATGCTCCTCTTCAGGTTAACTGTATCACTTGGACTTTCACTTTGACGATGAAACACAAAAATTGCATCGGAATTAAATACATGAGGCGCAATGCCGAGTTAAGTACAAAAAGACGGACTTTTCTTAGTGTCTATGATTTAAGCGTTTCCTATGTCACCAGTTTTAGATTCCGATGCACAACTGCAGGTTTGCTGTTTCCCTTGGACCATCAGATTGACGATGAAACGCAGAAATTGCATCCGAATTAAATACAAATGACACAATGCCGACTCAAGTACAAGAAGACAGAGACTTCTTCGTTTCCATGATTTGAGCCTTTCTGTGAGACCAGTTTTAGATTCCGAAGCATCACTTCAGGTTTACTGTATCTCTTGGACCTTCAGTTAGACGATGAAACACAAAAATTGCACCGGAAATAAACACAAAACGCACAATGCCGAGTCAAGTACTAGATGACTGGCTTTCTTAGTGTCTATGAATTGAGACTTTCCTGTGAGACCACTTTTTCATTAAGATGCTACACTTCAGGTTTACTGTATCCCTTTGACCTTTACATTGACGTTGCAAGACAGAATATGCATAGGAATTAAAAACAAAAGGCACAATGCCGACTAAAGAACAAGAAGACTGAGTCTTCCTACCGTCCATATTTTGAGCCTTTCCTGTGAGACCAATTTTAGATTCCGATGCTTCACTTCAGGTTTACTGCATCCCTTGGACCTTGACTATGACGATGAAACACGAAAATTGCATCGGAATTAGATACTAAAGCCACAATGCCGACTTAAATACAAGAAGACTGATTCTTCTTAGTGTCTATGTTTTGAGCCTTTCCAGTGAGACCAGTTGTAGATTCCGATGCGTCACTTCAGGGTTACTGTATCCCGTGGACCTTGACTATGACGATGAAACACAAAAATTGCATCGGAATTAGATACTAAAGCCACAATGCTGACTTAAGTACAAGAAGACTGACTTTTCTTAGTGTCTATGTTTTGAGCATTTCCTTTGTCAACAGTTTTAGATTCCGATGCACAACTGCAGCTTTTCTGTATCCCTTGGACCGTTACATTGACGATGAATAACAGAAATTGCATCGGAATTAATTACAAATGGCACAAAGCCGACTTAAGTACAAGTAGACTGACTTTCCTTAGTGTCTATGATTTGAGACATTCCTGTGTCACCAGTTTTAGATTCCTATACACAACTGCAGATTTACTGTATTCTTTGGACCGTTACATTGACGATGAAATACAGAAATTGCATCGGAATTAAATACAAATGGCACAATGCCGACTTATGTACTAGAAGACTGACTTTTCTTAGTGTCTATGTTTTGTGGCTTTCCTGCGTCACCAGTATTAGATTCCGATGCAAAACAGTATCCCATTGACAATGTAACACAGAAGTTGCACCGGAAATAAATACAAATGCTCTATGCCGGCTTAAGTACAAGAAGACTGAGTCTTCTTACCATCTATGCCTTGAGCCTTTCCTGTGAGACCAGTTTTAGATTCCGATGTTTCACTACAGGTTTACTGTAGCCTTGGACCTTCACGTTCACGATGAAACACAAAAATTGCATCGGAAATCAATACAAAAGGCACATTGCCGACTTAAGTACGAGAAGACTGAGTCTCCTTCCGGCTATGATTCGAGCCTTTTCAGTGAGACCAGTTTTAGATTACGATGCCCAACTGCAGGTTTACTGTTATCCTTGGTCATTCACTTTGACGATGAAACACAGAAATTGAATCGGAATTAAATACAAAAAGCTCAATGCCGACTTAAGTACAAGAAGACTGACTCTTCTTAGTGTCTATGATTTGAGCAACTCCTGTGAAACCAGTTTCAGATTCCGATGCTTCACTTCAGGTTTACTGTATCCCACGGATCTACACTTTGACAATTAAAACTCAAAAATTGCATCGGAATTAAACACAAACGGCACAATGCGGCCTTAAGTACAAGAAGACTGACTTTTCTTAGTGTCTATGTTTTGAGCCTTTCCTGTGTCGTAAGTTTTAGATTACAATGCACAACTGCAGGTTTACTGTATCCCATGGACTTTCACGTTGACGATGAAACACAGAAATTGCATATGAAATAAATACAAAAGGCACAATGCCGTCATAAGTACAAGAAAACTGAGTCTTCTTACCGTCTATGTTTCGAGCCTTTCCTGTGAGTCCAGTTGTTGATTCCGATGCTTCACTTCAGGTTTACTGTATCCCTTGGACCTTTACTTGGACGATGAAACACAAAGAATGCATCGGAAATCAATACAAAAGGTACAAAGCCGACATAAGTACGAGAAGCCTGAGTCTTCTAACCGTCTACGTTTTGAGCCTTTCCAGTGAGACCAGTTTTAGATTACGACGCTCAACTGCAGGTTTACTGTATTCTTTGGACATTCACTTTGACAATGAAACAGAGAAATTGCATCGGAATTGAATCCAAATGGCACATTGCCGACATAAGTAGAAGAAGCCTGACTTTCCTTAGTGTCTATGATTTGTGCCTTCCCTGTGGCACCAGTTTTAGATTCCGATGCACAACTGCAGATTTACTGTATCCCTTGGACCTTAACATTGACGATGAAGCACAGATATTGCAAATGAATTTAATACAAAAATCACAATGCCGACTTCTGTACAAGAAGACTGAGTCTTCTTACTGTCTATGTTTTGTGCCTTTCCTGTGTCACCAGGATTAGTTTCCAATGCACAACTGCAGGTTTACTGTATCACTTGGACTTTCACATTGACGATGAAAATTGAAATTGCTTCGGAATTAAATACAAAAGGCACAATGCCGACTTAAGTACGAGAAGACTGATTCTTCCTACCATCTATGTTTTGAGTCTTTCCAGTGAGACCAGATTTAGATTACGATGCTCAACTGTTGGTTTACTGTAATCCTTGGACATTCAATTTGACGATGAAGCACAGAAATTGCATTGGAATTAAATACAAATTTCACATTGCAGACTTAAGTACAAGAAGACTGACTTTTCTTAGTGTCTATGATTTGAAACTCTCCAGTGGGACCCGATTTTGATTCCGATGCCTCAGTTCAGGTTTACTGTATCCCTCGGACCTTCCCCTTGACGCTGAAAAACAGAAATTGCATCGGAATTAAACTCAAAAGGCACAATGCCGACTTATGTTCATGAAGACAGAGTCTTCTTACCGTCTGTGATTTGAGCGTTCCTGTGGGACCAGTTTCACAACACGATGCTTCACTTCAGGTTTACTGTAGCCCTTGGACGTTTAGTTTGACGATGAGACACAAAAATTGCATCGGAATTAAATACTAAAGGCACAATGCCGACTTCTGTACAAGAAGACTTAGTCTTTTTAGTGTCTGTTTTGAGCCTTTCCTGTGAGACCAATTTTAGATTCCGACGCTTCACTTCAGGCTTACTGTATCCCTTCGACCTTCACTTCGATGATGATACACAAAAATTGCCTGGGAAGTAAGTACAAAATTCACAATGCCGACTTAAGTACAAGCACACTGATATTTCCTAGTGTCTATGTTTCGAGCCTTTCCTGTGAGACCAATTTCAGATTACGATGCTTCACCTGAGGTTTACAGTATCCCTCGGACTTTTACTTTGACGATGAAACACAAAAATTGCATCCGAATTAAATACAAACGGCACAATGCCGACTTAAGTACAAGAAGACTGTGTCTTCTTACCGTCTATGTTTTGTGCCTTTCCTGTGAGAACAGTTTTAGATTCCGACGCTTCACTTAAGGTTTACTGAATCCCTTGGACCTTCCCCTTGACGATGAAACACAAAAATTGCATCGGAATTCAATACAAATGTCACAGTGCCGACTTAAGTACAAGAAGACTGAGTCTTCTTACCGTCTATGTTTTGAGCCATTCCTGTGTCACCAGTTTTACATTCCGATGCACAACTGCAGATTTACTGTATCCCTTGGTCCTTTACATTGACGATGAAACACAGAATTTGCATCGGAAATTAAAACAAAAGGCACAATGCAGACTTAAGTACAAGAAGACTGACTTTTCTTAGTGTCTATGTTATGAGCCTTTCCTGTGTCACTAGTTTTAGATTCAGATGCAAAACTGCAAGTTTACTGTATCCCATTGACGATTAAACACAGAAGTTGCTTCGGAATGAAATACAAATGCACGATACCGACTTAGGTACAAGAAGACTGAGTCTTCCTACTGCCTATGTTTGAGCCCTTCCTGTGAGTTCAGTTTTGGATTCCGGCGCTTCACTTCAAGTTAACTGAATCCCCTGGACCTTCACTTTGCCAAAGAAACACACAAATTGCATCGGAATTAAATAGAAAAATCACAATGCGGACTTAAGTACAAGAAGACTGAGTTTTCTTACTGCCTATGATTTGAGCCATTCCTGTGTCACCAGGTTTAGATTGTGATGCACAAATTCAGGTATACTGTATCACTTGGACCTTCACATTGACGAAGAAACACAGAAATTGCTTCGGAATTAAATACAAAATGCACAATGCCGTCTTAAGTAGAAGAAGACTTAGACTTCTTACCGTCCATGATTTGACAGTTGCCTGTGAGACCAGTTATGGATTCCGATGCTTCACTTCCGGTTTACTGTATCCCTTGGACCTTCACTTTGACGATGAAACACAAAAATTGCAACGGAATTAAATACAAAAGGCAATGCCGACTTAAGTACATGAGGACTGAGTCTTCTTACCGACTATGTTTTGAGCCTTTCCTGTGAGTCCAGTTTAAGATTCCGATGCTTCACTTCAGGTTTACTGTATCCCTTGGACCATCACTTTGACGATGAAACACAATATTTGCATCGGAATTGAACACAAAATTCACAATGCCGACTTAAGTACAAGATCACTGAGCCTTCTTACCGTCTATTCTTTGGGCCCTTCCAGTGCGACCAGTTTTAGATTCCGATTCTTCACTTCAGGTTTACTGTATTCCTTGGCCTTTCATTTTGACGATGAAACACAGAAATTGCATCGGAATTAAATCCATAATGCACTATACCGACTTAAGTACAAGAGGACTGACTTTTCTTAGTGTCCATGATTTGAGCCTTTCCTGTGTCACCAGTTATAGATTCCGAAGCAAAACTGCAGGTTTACTGTATCCCATTGACGATGAAACACAGAAGTTGCAACGGAGTTAAATACAAATGCACCATGCCGACTTAAGTACAAGAAGACAGAGTATAGCTACTGTCTATGATTTGGGCCTTTCCTGTGTCACCAGGTTAAGATTCCAATGCACCTCTGCAGGATTACTGTATCACTTGGACCTTTAAAATGACGATGAAACACAGAAATTGCTTCGGATTTAAGTGCAAAATGCACAATGCAGACTGATGTAGAAGAAGACTTAGTCTTCTTACCGTCTATGAATTGAGCCTTTCCTGTGAGACCAATTTTAGATTACGATGCTTCACCTAAGGTTTACTGTATCCCTTGGGCCATCAGTTTGACGATGTAACACCAAAATTGCATCGGAATTAAATACAAAAGGCACAATACCGACTTAAGTAAAAGAAGACTGAGTTTTCTTACTGTCTATGTTTTGGCCTTCCCCATGAGACCAGTTTTAGAATCCGATGCTTCACTTCTGGTATACTGTAACCCTTTGACCTTCACTATGATGATGAAACACGAAAATTGCATCGGAATTAAAAATAAAAGGCAAAACGACGATTTAGTACAAGAGGACTGACTTTTCTTAATGTCTATGATTTTAACATTTCCTGTGAGACAAGTTTTAGATTCCGATGCACAACTGCAGGTTTACTGTATCCCTTGGACCTTCACTTTGACGGTGAAACACAGAAATAGCATCGGAATTAAATACAAAAAGCACAATTCTGATTTAAGTACAAGATGTCTGAGTCTTCTTACCGTCAATGTTTTGAGCCTTCCCTGTGAGACCAGTTTTAGATTCAGATGCTTCACTTCATGTTTACTGTATCCCTTGGACCTTCAGTTTGACGATGAAACACCAAAATTGCATCGGAATTAAATACAAAAGGCAAAATGCCGTCTTAAGTACTAGAAGACTGACATCTCGTAGAGTCTACGATTTGAGCCTATCCTGTTAGACCAGTTTAAGATTCCGATGCTTCATTTTAGGTTTACTGTATCCCTTGGACCTTCACAATAACGATGAAAGACAGAAATTGCGTCGGAATTAAATACTAAAGGCACAATGCCGACTTAAGTACAAGAAGACTGAGTCCTCTTACCGTCTATGTTTTGAGCCTTTCCTGTGTCACCAGTTTTACATTCCGATGCACAACTGCAGATTTACTGTATCCCTTGGTCCTTTACATTGTCGATGAAACACAGAAATTGCATCGGAAATTAATACAAAAGGCACAAATGGAGACTTAAGTACAAGAAGACTGACTTTTCTTAGTGTCTATGTTATGAGCCTTTCCTGTGTCCCTAGTTTTATATTCAACAGCAAAACTGCAGGTTTACTGTATCCCATTGACGAATAAACACAGAAGTTGCTTCGGAATGAAATACAAATGCACGATGCCAGCTTAGGTACAAGAAGACTGAGTCTTCCTACTGCCTATGTTTGAGCCCTTCCTGTGAGACCAGTTTTAGATTCCGACGCTTCTCTTCAAGTTAACTGTATCCCCTGGACCTTCACTTTGCCAATGAAACACACAAATTGCATCGGAATTAAATAGAATAATCACAATGCGGACTTAAGTACAAGAAGACTGAATCTTCCCAGTGTCTATGATTTGCACATTCCTGTGAGACCAGTTTTAGATTCCGATGCTTCACTTCAGGATTTGCTCTATTCCTTGGACCTTCAATTTTACGATGAAACGTAGAAATTGCATCGCAATTAAATACAAATGGCACAATACCAACTTAGGTACAAGAAGTGTGACTTTCCTTGTGTCTATCTCGTGAGCCTTTCCTGTGCACCAGTTTTAGATTCCGATGCACAACTGGAGCTTTACTGTATCCCTTGGACCTTCACATTGAAAATGAAACACAGATATTGCATCGGAATAATATACAAAAGCTACAATGCAGACTTAAGTAGAAGAACACTGACACTTCTTAGTGCCTGTGTTTGAGCCTTTGCTGTGAGACAAGTTTCATATTCCGATGCCTCACTTCAGGTTTACTGTATCCCTTGGACCTTCACGTTGACGATGATACACACAAATTGCTTCGGAAATAAAGACAAAAGGCACAATGCCGATTTAAGCTCAAGAAGCTTGAGTCTTCTTACCGTCTATGTTTTGAGCCTTTCTTGTGAGAAAAGTTTTAAATTCCGATGCTTCACGTCAGGTTTATTGTATCTCTTGGACCTTCGGTTTGACAATGAAACACAAAAATCGCATCTGAATTAAATACAATGCCGACATAAATACAAGAAGACTGACTTTCCTTAGTGTCTATGATTTGTGCCTTTCCTGTGTCAACCGTTTTAGATTCCGATGCAAAACTGCAGGATTACTGTATCCCAATGACGATGAAACACAGATGTTGCATTGGAACTAAATACAAATGCACTATGCCGACCTAAGTACAGGAAGACTGAGTCTTCTGACCGTCTATGTTTTAAACCCATCCTGTGAGACCAGATTTAGATTCCGATGATTCTTTTCAGGTTTACTGTATCCCTTGGACCTTCACTTTGACGATGAAACACATAAATTGCATTGGAATTAAGTACAAAATGCACAATGCCGACTTAAGGACAAGAAGACGGACTTATCTTAATGTCTATGTTTTGCGCCATTCCTATGTCCCAGTTTTAGATTACGATCCGCAACTGCGGGTTTACTGTATCCCTTGGACCTTCACATTCACGATGAAACACAGAAATTGCATATGAATTAAATACAACAGGCACAATGCCGACTTAAGTATAAGAGGACTGAGTATTCTTACTGTCTATGTTTTGAGCTTTTCCTGTGTTACCAGGTTTGGTTTCCGATGCACAACTGCAGGATTACTGTTTCCCTTGGACCTCCACTTTGACGATGAAACACAAAAATTGAATGGGAAATAAATACAATATTCACAATGCCTATGTAGGTACAAGAAGACTGACTTTTCTTAGTGTCTATATTTTTAACCATTCCTGTGAGACCAGATTTAGATTCCGATGCTTCACTTCAGGTTTACTGTATCACTTGGAGCTTCACTTTTACGATGAAACACAAAAATTGCATCGGAATTGAACACAAAAGGCACAATGCCGACTTAAGTACAAGAAAAATGAGTCTTCTTAATTTCTATGTTTTGAGTCTTTCCAGTGAGACCAGTTTAAGATTCCGTTGCTTCACTTCCGGTTTACTGTTTTCCTTGGCCTTGCACTTTGACAATGAATCACAGAAATTGCAATCAGAATTAAACACAAAAGGCACAATGCCGATTTAAGCACAAGAAGACTGACTTTTCTTAGTGTCTGTGTTTTGAGCCTTTCCTGTGTCACCAGTTTTAGATTCCGATGCAAAACTGCAGGGTAACTGTATCCCATTGATGATGAAACACAGAAGTTGCAACGGAAATAAATACTAATGCACCATGCCTACTTAAGTAAAAGAAGAGTGGGTCTTCTTACCTCCTATGCTTTGAGCCTTTCCTGTGAGACCAGTTTTAGATTACGATGCTTCACTTCAGGTTTACTGTATCCCTTGGACCTTCACGTTGACGATGTAACACATAAATTACATCGGAATTAAATACAATATGCACAATGCCGTCTTAAGTAGAAGAAGACTGAGTCATCTTACCTTCTATGTATTGAGCCTTTCCTGTGAGACCAGTTAACGTTTCCGATCCTTCACTTCACGTTTACTGTTTCCCTTGGACCTTCACTTTGACGATGAAACACAGAAAATGCTTGAGAATTAAATACAAAAGGCACAATGTCGACATAGGTCCAAGAAGACTCAGTCTTCTTACCGCCTATGTTTTCAGCCTTTCCTGTGAGTTGTGTTTTAGATTCCGATACTTCACATCACGTTTACTGTATCACTTGGACCTACATATTGACGAAGAAACACAGAATTTGCATATCCTGTGTCACCAGGTTTTAGATTCCGATGCACAACTGCAGGTTCACTGTATCACTTGGACCTTCACATTGACGATGAAACACAGAAATTGCATTGGAATTACATATAAAAGGCACAATGACGGTTTAAGTACAAGAAGACTGAGTCTTCTTACCGTTTATGTTTTGAGCCTTTCCAGTGAGACCAGTTTTAGATTCCGAAGCCTCACTTCTGGTTTACTGGATCACTTGGACCTACATACAGACGATGAATCACAAAAATTGCATCGGAATTCATTACTATAGACCCAATGCCGACTTAAGTACAAGAACACTGACTTTTCTTAGTGTCTAAGTTTGAGCCTTAACTGTGTCACCAATTTAAGATTCCGACGCACAACAGCAGGTTTACTGTATCCCTTGGAGCTTCACATTGACGATGAAACACAGAAATTGCATTGGAATTAAGGACAGAAGGCACAATGACGACTCAAGTTCAAGAAGACTGAGTATTCTTACTGTAAATGATTTGAGCCTTTCCTGTGAGGATAGTTGTAGATTCCGACGCTTCACTTCGGGTTTACTGTAACCCTCGGACCTTCACGTTGATGATGAAACACAGATATTGCTTCGGAATTAAATACAAAAGGCAAAATGTCGACTTAAGTACAAGAAGAATGACTTCTCTTAGTGTCTATGTTTTCAACTTTTTCTGTGAGCCCAGTTTTAGATTCCGATGCTTCACTTCAGGTTTACTGAACCCCTTGGACTTTCACTTTGACGATGAATCGCAGAAATTGCATTGGAATTAAATACAAAAGTAACAATGCCGACTTAAGTACTAGAAGACTGAGTCTTCTTACCGTCTATGTTTTGAGCCTTTCCTGTGAGACCAGTTTTAGATTCCGATGCTTCACTTCAGGTTTACTGTATCCCTTGGACTTTTACTTTGACGATCAAACACAAGACGAGCATCGGAATTAAATACAAAACCCACAATGCCGACTTAAGTACAAGAAGATTGAATCTTCTTAGTGTCTGTGTTTTGATCCCCTAATGGGAGACCAGTTTCAGACTCTGATGTTTCACTTCATTCTCACTGTTTCCCTTGGAACTTTGATTTCACTATGAAACACAAAAATTGCATCGGAAATAAGTACAAACGGCGCAATGCCGAGTTAAGTACACGAAGACTGACTTTTCTTAGTGTCTATGTTTTGAGCCTTTCGTGTGTCACCAGTTTTAGATTCCGATGCACATCTGCGGGTTTACTGTATCCCTTGGACCTTCACATTGTCGATGAAACACAGAAATTACTCCGGAATTAATTACAAAAGGCACATTGCCGTCATAAGCAGAAGAAGACTGAGTCATCTTACCATCTATGCTTTAAGCCTTTCCTATGAGACCAGTTTTAGATTCCGATGCTTATCTTCAGGTTTACTGTATCCCTAGGCCCTTCACTTGGACGAAGAAACACAAAACTTGAATCGGATTTCAATACAAAAAGGCACAATGTCGACTTAAGTACAAGAAGACTGAGTCTTCTTACCGTCTATGATTTGAGCCTTTCCAGTGAGATCAGATTTAGATTCCGTTGCTTCACTTCAGGTTTACTATTTTCCTTTGACCTTCACTTTGACGATGAATCACAGATATTGCATCAGAATTAAATACAAAAAGCACAATGCCGACTTAAGTACGAGAAGACTGACTTTTCTTACTGTCTTTGATTTTAGCCTTTCCTGTGTCACCAGTTTTAGATTCCGATGCAAAACTGCAGGTTTACTGTATCCCATTGACGATGAAACACAGAAGTTGCATCGGAGTTAAATACAAATGCACCATGCCAACTGAAGCAGAAGAAGACAGAGTCTCATTACCGTCTATGTTTAGAGCTTTTCCTGCGAGAGCAGTTTATATTGGGATGCCTCACTTCAGGTTTACTGTATCCCTTGGACCTTCACGTTGACGATGATACACACAAATTGCTTCGGAAATAAAGACAAAAGGCACAATGCCGATTTAAGCTCAAGAAGCTTGAGTCTTCTTACCGTCTATGTTTTGAGCCTTTCTTGTGAGAAAAGTTTTAAATTCCGATGCTTCACGTCAGGTTTATTGTATCTCTTGGACCTTCGGTTTGACAATGAAACACAAAAATCGCATCTGAATTAAATACAATGCCGACATATATACAAGAAGACTGACTTTCCTTAGTGTCTATGATTTGTGCCTTTCCTGTGTCAACAGTTTTAGATTCCGATGCAAAACTGCAGGATTACTGTATCCCAATGACGATGAAACACAGATGTTGCATTGGAACTAAATACAAATGCACTATGCCGACCTAAGTACAGGAAGACTGAGTCTTCTGACCGTCTATGTTTTAAACCCATCCTGTGAGACCAGTTTTAGATTCCGATGATTCTTTTCAGGTTTACTGTATCCCTTGGACCTTCACTTTGGCGATGAAACACAAAAATTGCATTGGAATTAAGTACAAAATGCACAATGCCGACTTAAGGACAAGAAGACGGACTTATCTTAATGTCTATGTTTTGCGCCATTCCTATGTCCCAGTTTTAGATTACGATCCACAACTGCGGGTTTACTGTATCCCTTGGACCTTCACATTCACGATGAAACACAGAAATTGCATATGAATTAAATACAACAGGCACAATGCCGACTTAAGTATAAGAGGACTGAGTATTCTTACTGTCTATGTTTTGAGCTTTTCCTGTGTTACCAGGTTTGGTTTCCGATGCACAACTGCAGGATTACTGTTTCCCTTGGACCTCCACTTTGACGATGAAACACAAAAATTGAATGGGAAATAAATACAATATTCACAATGCCTATGTAGGTACAAGAAGACTGACTTTTCTTAGTGTCTATATTTTTAACCATTCCTGTGAGACCAGATTTAGATTCCGATGCTTCACTTCAGGTTTACTGTATCACTTGGAGCTTCACTTTTACGATGAAACACAAAAATTGCATCGGAATTGAACACAAAAGGCACAATGCCGACTTAAGTACAAGAAAAATGAGTCTTCTTAATTTCTATGTTTTGAGTCTTTCCAGTGAGACCAGTTTAAGATTCCGTTGCTTCACTTCCGGTTTACTGTTTTCCTTGGCCTTGCACTTTGACAATGAATCAAAGAAATTGCAATCAGAATTAAACACAAAAGGCACAATGCCGATTTAAGCACAAGAAGACTGACTTTTCTTAGTGTCTGTGTTTTGAGCCTTTCCTGTGTCACCAGTTTTAGATTCCGATGCAAAACTGCAGGGTAACTGTATCCCATTGATGATGAAACACAGAAGTTGCAACGGAAATAAATACTAATGCACCATGCATACTTAAGTAAAAGAAGAGTGGGTCTTCTTACCTCCTATGCTTTGAGCCTTTCCTGTGAGACCAGTTATAGATTACGATGCTTCACTTCAGGTTTACTGTATCCCTTGGACCTTCATGTTGACGATGTAACACATAAATTACATCGGAATTAAATACAATATGCACAATGCCGTCTTAAGTAGAAGAAGACTGAGTCATCTTACCTTCTATGTATTGAGCCTTTCCTGTGAGACCAGTTAACGTTTCCGATCCTTCACTTCACGTTTACTGTTTCCCTTGGACCTTCACTTTGACGATGAAACACAGAAATTGCATTGGAATTACATATAAAAGGCACAATGACGGTTTAAGTACAAGAAGACTGAGTCTTCTTACCGTTTATGTTTTGAGCCTTTCCAGTGAGACCAGTTTTAGATTCCGAAGCTTCACTTCTGGTTTACTGGATCACTTGGACCTACATACAGACGATGAATCACAAAAATTGCATCGGAATTCATTACTATAGACCCAATGCCGACTTAAGTACAAGAACACTGACTTTTCTTAGTGTCTAAGTTTGAGCCTTAACTGTGTCACCAATTTAAAATTCCAACGCACAACAGCAGGTTTACTGTATCCCTTGGAGCTTCACATTGACGATGAAACACAGAAATTGCATTGGAATTAAGGACAGAAGGCACAATGACGACTCAAGTTCAAGAAGACTGAGTATTCTTACTGTAAATGATTTGAGCCTTTCCTGTGAGGATAGTTGTAGATTCCGACGCTTCACTTCGGGTTTACTGTAACCCTCGGACCTTCACGTTGATGATGAAACACAGATATTGCTTCGGAATTAAATACAAAAGGCAAAATGTCGACTTAAGTACAAGAAGAATGACTTCTCTTAGTGTCTATGTTTTCAACTTTTTCTGTGAGCCCAGTTTTAGATTCCGATGCTTCACTTCAGGTTTACTGAACCCCTTGGACTTTCACTTTGACGATGAATCGCAGAAATTGCATTGGAATTAAATACAAAAGTAACAATGCCGACTTAAGTACTAGAAGACTGAGTCTTCTTACCGTCTATGTTTTGAGCCTTTCCTGTGAGACCAGTTTTAGATTCCGATGCTTCACTTCAGGTTTACTGTATCCCTTGGACTTTCACTTTGACGATCAAACACAAGAAGAGCATCGGAATTAAATACAAAACCCACAATGCCGACTTAAGTACAAGAAGATTGAATCTTCTTAGTGTCTGTGTTTTGATCCCCTAATGGGAGACCAGTTTCAGACGCTGATGTTTCACTTCATGCTTACTGTTTCCCTTGGAACTTTGCTTTCACTATGAAACACAAAAATTGCATCGGAAATAAGTACAAACGGCGCAATGCCGAGTTAAGTACATGAAGACTGACTTTTCTTAGTGTCTATGTTTTGAGCCTTTCGTGTGTCACCAGTTTTAGATTCCGATGCACATCTGCGGGTTTACTGTATCCCTTGGACCTTCACATTGTCGATGAAACACAGAAATTACTCCGGAATTAATTACAAAAGGCACATTGCCGTCATAAGCAGAAGAAGACTGAGTCTTCTTACCATCTATGCTTTAAGCCTTTCCTATGAGACCAGTTTTAGATTCCGATGCTTATCTTCAGGTTTACTGTATCCCTAGGCCCTTCACTTTGACGAAGAAACACAAAACTTGAATCGGATTTCAATACAAAAAGGCACAATGTCGACTTAAGTACAAGAAGACTGAGTCTTCTTACCGTCTATGATTTGAGCCTTTCCAGTGAGATCAGATTTAGATTCCGTTGCTTCACTTCAGGTTTACTATTTTCCTTTGACCTTCACTTTGACGATGAATCACAGATATTGCATCAGAATTAAATACAAAAAGCACAATGACGACTTAAGTACGAGAAGACTGACTTTTCTTACTGTCTTTGATTTTAGCCTTTCCTGTGTCACCAGTTTTAGATTCCGATGCAAAACTGCAGGTTTACTGTATCCCATTGACGATGAAACACAGAAGTTGCATCGGAGTTAAATACAAATGCACCATGCCAACTGAAGCAGAAGAAGACAGAGTCTCATTACCGTCTATGTTTAGAGCATTTCCTGCGAGAGCAGTTTATATTGGGATGCTTCACTTCAGGTTTACTGTATCCCTTGGACCTTCACTTTGACGATGAAACACAGAAATTTATCACGGAAATTGCATCGGTATAAAATACAAAAAGAACAATGCCGAATTAGGTTCAAGAAGACTGAGTCTTCTTACTGCCTATTTCTTGAGCCTTTCCTGTGTCACCAGTTTTAGATTCCGATGCTTTACGTCAGGTATACTGTATGCCCTGGACCTTCACTTTGACGATGGAACTCAGAAATTGCATCGGAATTAAATACAAAAGGCGCAATGCCGACTTAAGTACAAAAAGACTGACTTTCCTTAGTGTCCATGTTTTGAGCCTTTCCTGTGTCCCCAGTTTTAGGTTACGATCCACAACTGCAGGTTTACTGTATCCCTTGGACCTTCACATTGACTATGAAACACAGAAATTGCATATGAATTAAATACAAAAGGCACAATGCCGACTTCAGTACAATAAGACTGAGTCTTCTTACTGTCTATGATTTGTTTCTTTCCTATGTCACCAGGTTTGGCTTCAGATGCACAACTACAGATTTACTGTATCACTTCGACCTTCACATTGACGATGTAACACAGATATTGCATCGAAATTAAATACAAAATTCACAATGCCTTTTTCAATAGAAGGAGACTGAGTCTACTTACCTTATATGATTTTAGCCTTTGATGTGTCACCAGTTTTAGATTCCGATGCACAACTGCAGGTATACCAAATCCCTTGGACCTTCACACAGACGATGAAACACAGAAATTGCATCGGAATGAAATACAAAACCCACAATGCCGACTGAAGTAGAAGAAGACAGAGTCTTCTTACTGTCTATGATTTGTGCCTTTCCTGTGTCGCCAGGTTTGGATTCCAATGCACAACAGCAGGTTTACTGTATCACTTGGACCTTCTCATTGACGATGAAACACAGAAATTGCATCGGAATTAAATACAAAACGCACAATGCCGTCTTAAGTAGAAGGAGACTGAGTCTTCTCCATTCCATGCTTTGAGCCTTTCCTGTGAGATCAGTTTCGGATTCCGATGTTTCACATCAGCTTTACTTAGTCGCTTGGATCTTCAATTTGACGATGAAACACAAAAATTGCATCGGAATTCAATACAAAAGGCACAATGTCGACTTAAGTACATGAAAACTGAGTCTTCTTACCGTATATGCTTTGAGCCTTTCCAGTGAGACCAGATTTAAATTCCGTTGCTTCACTTCTGGTTTACTGTATTCCTTGGACCTTCACTTTGACGCAGAAACACACATATTGCGTTGGAGTTAAATACAAAAAGCACAATGCCAACTTAAGTGCAAGAAACTGACTATCATTCGTGTCTATGTTTTGAGCCTTTCCTGTGTCACCAGCTTTTGATTCCAATACACAACTACAGATTTACTGTATCACTTGGAACTTTACATTGACGATGAAACACAGAAATTGAATCGGAATTAAAAACAAAAGGCACAATGCCGACTTAAGTACGAGAAGACTGCATTATCTTAGCGTCTATGATTTGGGCCTTTCCTGTGAGACCAGTTTTAAACTCCGGCCCCACACTTCAGGTTTACTGTATCCCTTGGACCTTCACGTTGACGATGAAACACAGAAAAGGCTTGAGAATTAAATACAAAAGGCACAATGTCGACTTAGGTCCCAGACGACTCAGTCTTCTTACCACCTATGTTTTCAGCCTTTCCTGTGAGTCGTGTTTTAGATTCCGATACTTCACGTCACGTTTACTGTATCACTTGGACCACCATATTGACGAAGAAACACAGAATTTGCATATCAATTACATACGAAAGCCACAATGCTGACATAAGTACAAGAAGACGGAGACTTCCTACCGTCTATTTTTTTAGCCTTTCCTGTGTCACCAGGTTTTAGATTCCAATGCACAAGTGCAGGTTTACTTTATCACTTGGACCTTCACATTGACGATGAAACGCAGAAATTGCATTGGAATCAAATACAAAAGGCACAATGACGGTTCAAGTACAAGAAGACTGAGTCTTCTTACCATCTATGCTTTGAGCCTTTCCAGTGAGACCAGATTTAGATTCCGAAGCTTCACTTCAGGTTTACTGGATCACTTGGACCAACATACAGACGATGAATCACAAAAATTGCATCGGAATTCAATACTATAGACACAATGCCGACTTAAGTACAAGAACACTGACCTTCCTTAGTGTCTAAGTTTTGAGCCTTAACTGTGTCACCAATTTAAGATTCCGACGCACAACAGCAGGTTTACCGTATCGCTTGGACCTTCACATTGACGATGAAACACAGAAATTGCTTTGTAATTAATTACAAAAAGCACATTGCCGTCCTAAGCAGAAAAAGACTGAGTCTTCTTACCATCTATGCTTTGAGCCTCTCCTATGAGACCAGTTTTAGATTTCGATGCTTCACTTCAGGTTTACTGTATCCCTGGGACCTTCACTTTGACGATGAATCGCAAAAATTGCATCGGAATTAGGTACAAATGGCACAATGCAAGCTTAATTACAAGAAGACTGACAATTCGTAGTGCCTATGTTTTGAACCTTTTCTGTGAGACCAGTTTTAGATTCCGATGCTTCACTTCAGGTTTACTGTATCCCTTGGACCTTCACTTTGACGATGAAACACAAATATAGCATCGGAATTAAATACAAAAGTCACAATGCCGACTTAAGTACAAGAAGATTGACTCTTCTTAGTGTCTATGGTTTGAGCCTCTAATGGGAGACCAGTTTCAGATTCCGATGTTTCACTTCATTCTTACTGTTTCCCTTGGACCGTTGCTTTGACTATGAAACACAAAAATTGCATCGGAATTAAGTACAAAGGGCGCAATGCCGACTTAAGTACATGAAGACTGTTATGTCCTAGCCAGTAATGCCACCCGAGCCCGCTGCCAAAAGGTTGGCAGCATCAAAGTCCGGACGCCGTCCGCATAAGCAGCGCCAGCGAGACAGCAAATCGCCGCAAGTCTGCGCTCGCCACCGCTGGCTTCTGGGTTCTTAAGCGCTGGAGTCGCGAGCGCTAGGACAGTTCTGTATTCGTCGCTCAGTTGTATACTCGCCACCGAATTGTGTGCTTACTAGTCAGTTGTGTGTTCATCGCGGCAGAGTTGTTGTTTGTCGTCAGCCGACGCTGACCTAGCCGCTCCGACTAAAACTAGACAGATTTCTGTAGACACCGAGTTCACTATTGTGTTACTGTACCTTCATTAATAAAAGATAAGTACCGACTTTTGTTTAATATGAGTGTTTGGGCTTTCATCTTTCTGTTTACTGTTCCAGTGGACCGGTCGGCCCGCTATTAAAAGTGTGGCGGTGCCTTCGTAAGCCATTTCTACAGCCAAGTGTTTGTCGCTACGAACACTGCCACAATAAAGACTGCCTTTTCTTAGTGTCTATGTTTTGAGACTTTCGTGTGCCACCAGTTTTAGATTCCGATGCACATCTGCAGGTTTTCTGTACCCCTTGGACCTTCACATTGTCGATGAAACACAGCAATTACAACGGAATTAAATACAAAAGGCACAAAGCCGACTCAAGTACAAGAAGACTGAGTCTCCTTAGTGTCCATGTTCTGGGCCTTACCTGTGAGACCAGTTTTAGATTCCGATGCTTCACTTCAGGTTTACTGTATCCCTTGGACTCTCACTTTGACGATCAAACACAAATATTCCATCGGAATTAAATACAAAAGGCACAATGCCGACTTAAGTACAAGAAGACTGACTTTCCTTAGTGTCCATGTTTTAAACCTATCCTGTGTCCCCAGTTTTAGATTACGATGCGCTACTACAGGTTTACTGTATCCCTTGGACCTTCACTTTGATGATGAAACACGGGAATTGCATATGAATTAAATACAAAAGGCATAATTCCGACGTCAGTACAAGAAGACTGAGTCTTCTTACTGTCTATGATTTAAGTCTTTCCTGTGCCACCAGGTTTACTTTCCGATGCACAACTGCAGGTTTACCGTATCACTTGGACCTTCACGTTGACGATGAAACACAGAGATCCCTCCGGAATTAAACACAAAAGGCACAATGTCGACTGAAGTACAAGAAGTCTGACTCTTTTACCGTGTGTGTTTCGAGCATTTCCTGTAAGTCCAGTTTTAGATTCCGATGCTTATCTTCAGGTTTACTGTATCCCTAGGCCCTTCACTTTGACGATGAAACACAAAACTTGGATCGGATTCTATTACAAAAGCCACAATGTCGACTTAAGTACAAGAAGACTGAGTCTTCTTACCGTCTATGATTTGAGCCTTTCCAGTGACGTCAGATTTAGATTCCGTTGCTTCACTTCAGGTTTACTGTTTTCCTTTGACCTTCACTTTGACGATGAAACACAGATATTGCATCAGAATTAAATACAAAAGGCACAATGCCGACTTAAGTACGCAATGACTGACTTTTCTTAGTGTCTTTGTTTTTAGCCTTCCCTGTGTCACCAGTTTTAGATTCCGATGCAAAACTGCAGGTTTACTGTATCCCATTGACGATGAGACACAGAAGTTGCATCGGAGTTAAATACAAATGCACCATGCCAACTGAAGCAGAAGAAGACAGAGTCTCATTACCGTCTATGTTTTGAGCCCTTCCTGTGAGACCAGTTGTAGATTCCGATGCATCATTTAAGGTTTACTGTATCCCTTGTACCTTCACTTTGACGATGAAACACAAAAATTGCATCGGAAGTAAATACAAAAGGCACAATGTCGACTTAAGTTAATGAAATCTGAGTCTTCTTACCGTATATGCTTTGAGAATTTCCAGTGAGACCAGATTTAAATTCCGTTGCTTCACGTCTGGTTTACTGAATGCCTTGGACCTTCACTTTGACGCAGAAACACAGATATTGCGTTGGAGTTAAATGCAAATAGCACAATGCAAACTTAAGTACAAGAAACTGACTTTCCTTCGTGTCTATGTTTTGAGCCTTTCCTGTGTCACCAGCTTTTGATTCCAATACACAACTACAGATTTACTGTATCCCTTGGACCTTTACATTGACGATGAAACACAGAAATTGAATCGCAATTAAAAACAAAAGGCAAGATGCCGACTTAAGTACGAGAAGACTGCATTATCTTAGCGTCTATGATTTGAGCCTTTCCTGTGAGACCAGTTTTAAACTCCGGCCCCTCACTTCAGGTTTACTGTATCCCTTGGACCTTCACGTTGACGATGAAACACAGAAAAGGCTTGAGAATTAAATACAAAAGGCACAATGTCGACTTAGGTCCAAGAAGACTCAGTCTTCTTACCGCCTATGTTTTCAGCCTTTCCTGTGAGTCGTGTTTTAGATTCCGATACTTCACATCACGTTTACTGTATCACTTGGACCTCCATATTGACGAACAAACAAAGAATTTGTATAGCAGTTACACACAAAAGCCACAATGCCGACATAAGTACAAGAAGACGGAGACTTCCTACCGTCTATGTTTTTAGCCTTTCCTGTGTCATTAGGTTTTAGATTCCGATGCACAACTGCAGGTTTACTGTATCACTTGGACCTTCTCATTGACGATGAAACACATAAATTGCATTGGAATTAAATACAAAAGGTACAATGCCGACTTAAGTACAAGAAGATGACTCCTCTTAGTGTCTATGTTTTGATTCTCTAATGGGAGACCAGTTTCAGATTCCGATGTTTCACTTCATTCTTACTGTTTCCCTTGGACCTTTGCTTTGACTATGAAACACAAAAATTAGATCGGAATTAAGTACAAACGGCGCGATGCCGACTTAAGTACATGAAGACTGACTTTTCTTAGTGTCTATGTTTTGAGACTTTCGTGTGTCACCAGTTTTAGATTCCGGTGCACATCTGCGGGTTGACTGTATCCCTTGGACCTTCACATTGTCGATGAAACACAGCAATTACAACGGAATTAAATACAAAAGGCACAAAGCCGACTCAAGTACAAGAAGACCGGGTCTCCTTAGTGTCCATGTTTTGGGCTTTACCTGTGAGACCAGTTTTAGATTCCGATGCTTCACTTCATGTTTACTGTACCCTTGGACTTTCACTTTAACGATCAAACACAAATATTGCATCGGAATTAAATACAAAAGGCACAATGCCGACATAAGTACAAGAAGACTGACTTTCCTTAGTGTCTATGTTTTGAGCCCATCCTGTGTACGCAGTTTTAGATTACGATGCGCAACTGCAGGTTTACTGTATCCCTTGGACCTTCACTTTGATGATGAAACACGGAAATTACATATGAATTAAATACAAAAGACATAATTCCGCCGTCAGTACAAGAAGACTGAGTCTTCTTACTGTCAATGCTTTAAGTCTTTCCTGTGCCACCAGGTTTACTTTCCGATGTGCAACTGCAGGTTTACTGTATCACTTGGACCTTCACATTGACGATGAAACACAGAAATTGCTTCGGAATTAATTACAAAAAGCACATTGCCGTCCTAAGCAGAAGAAGACTGAGTCTCCTTACCATCTATGCTTTGAGCCTTTCCTATGAGACCAGTTTTAGATTCCGATGCTTATCTTCAGGTTTACTGTATCCCTAGGCCCTTCACTTTGACGATGAAACACAAAACTTGAATCGGATATCAATACAAAAGGCACAATGTCGACTTAAGTACAAGAAGACTGAGTCATCTTACCGTCTATGATTTGAGCCTTTCCAGTGAGATCAGATTTAGATTCCATTGCTTCACTTCAGGTTTACTGTTTTCCTTTGACCTTCGCTTTGACGATAAAACACAGATATTGCATCAGAATTTAATACAAAAAGCACAATGCCGACTTAAGTACGAGAAGACTGACTTTTCTTAGTGTCAGGTTTACTGTATCCCATTGACGATGAAACACAGAAGTTGCATCGGAGTTAAATACAAATGCACCATGCCAACTGAAGCAGAAGAAGACAGAGTCTCATTACTGTCTATGTTTAGAGCATTTCCTGCGAGACCAGTTTATATTCCGATGCTTCCCTTCAGGTTTACTGTATCCGTTGGACTTCACTTTGACAATCAAACACAAAAATTGCATCAGAATTAAATATAAAAAGCACAATGTCGACTTAAGTACAAGAAGACTTACTTTAATTAGTTACTATGTTTTGAGCCTTTCATGTGTCCCCAGTTTTAGATTATGATGCACAACTGCTGGTTTACTGTATTCCTTGGACCTTCACTTTGACGATGAAACACAGAAATGTATCTCGAAAATTGCATCGGTATAAAATACAAAAAGAACAATGCCGAGTTAGGTTCAAGAAGACTGAGTCTTCTTACTGCCTATGTCTTGAGCCTTTCCTGTGTCACCAGTTTAAGATTCCGATGCTTCACGTCAGGTATACGGTATGCCCTGGACCTTCACTTTGACGATGAAACTCAAAAATTGCATCGGAATTAAATACAAAAGGCACAATGCCGACTTAAGTACAAAAAGACTGACTTTTATTAGTATCTCTGTTTTGAGCCTAGCCTGTGTCCCCACCTTTACATTATGATGCACAACTGCTGGTTTACTGTATCCCTTTGACCTTCACGTTGACGATGAAATACAGAAATTGCAACGGAATGAAATACAAAAGGCACAATACCGAGGTAAGAACAAGAAGACTGA
Source organism: Schistocerca piceifrons (assembly GCF_021461385.2). Classification (NCBI taxonomy): domain Eukaryota; kingdom Metazoa; phylum Arthropoda; class Insecta; order Orthoptera; family Acrididae; genus Schistocerca; species Schistocerca piceifrons. Next base: position 42,609,614 of record NC_060140.1, on the reverse strand, counting down.
GTCTTCTTACCGTCTGTGTTTTGAGCCCTTCCTGTGAGACCAGTTTTAGATTCCGATACTTCATTTCAGGTTTACTGTATCCCTCGGACCTTCATTAAGGCGGTGAAACACAAAAATTGCATCGGAATTAAATACAAACGGCACAATGCCGTCTTAAGTACAAAAAAACTGACTTTTCTTAGTGTCCATGTTTTGAGCCTTTCCTGTGTCACCAGTTTAAGATTCCGTGCACAACTGCGGGTTTACTGTATCCCCTGGACCTTCACATTGACGATGTAACACAGATATTGCATCGGAATTAAATACAATATTCACAATGCCTTTTCCAGTTGAAGGAGACTGAGTCTACTTACCTTATATGATTTTACCTTTCCTGTGTCACCAGTTTTAGAATCCGATGCACAACTGCAGGTATACCGTATCCCTTGGACCTTCACACTGACGATGAGACAGAAATAGCATCGGAATGAAATACAAAAGCCACAATGCCGACTTAAGTAGAAGAAGACAGAGTCTTCTTACTGTCTATGATTTGTGCCTTTCCTGTGTCACCAGGTTTGGTTTCCAATGCACAACAGCAGGTTTACTGTATCACTTGGACCTTCACATAGACGATGAAACACAGAAATTGCATCGGCATTAAATACAAAACGCACAATGCCGTCTTAAGTAGAAGGAGACTGAGTCTTCTCCTTTCAATGCTTTGAGCCTTTCCTGTGAAATCAGTTTCGGATTCCGATGTTTCACATCGGGTTTACTTAGTCGCTTGGATCTTCACTTTGACGATGAAACACAATAATTGCATCGGAATTAAATACAAATCGCACAATGCCGACTTAAGTACAAGAAGACTGACTTTTCATAGTGTCTATGTTTTGAACATTTCCTGTGAGACCAGTTTTAAATTCCTATGCTTCACTTCAGGTTTACTGTATCAATTCGACCTTCACTTTGACTATGAGACACAGAAGTTGCATCGGAATTAAATACAAAAGGCACAATGCCGCTTGAAGCACAAGAAGACTGCCTTTCCATAGTGTCCATGTTTTGAGCCTTTCCTGTGTCACCAGTTTTAGATTCTAATGCACAATTGGTGTTTTGCTGTATCCCTTGGACCTTTACGTTGACGATGAAACACAGAAATTGCATCGGAATTAAATCAACAGGTACAATGCCGAGTTAAGTACGAGAAGACTGACTTTTCTTAGTATTAATGTTTTGAGCCATTCCTGTGTCACCAGTTTTAGATACCGATGCCAAACTGCAGGTTTACTGTATCCCATTGACGATGAAACACAGAAGTTGCATCGGAATTAAATACGTACGCACAATGCCGACTTAAGTACAAGAGGGCAGAGTCTTCTTACCGTCTATGTTGTGAACCTTTCCTGTGAGTCCAGTTTCAGATTCTGATGCTTCACTTCAGGTTTACTGTATCCCTTGGACATTCACTTTGACGATGAATCACAAAAATTGCATCGGAATTCGATACAAAAGGCACAATGCCCACTTAAGTCCAGGAAGACTGAGTCTTCTTACCGTCTATGTTATGAGCGTTTCCTGTGTCACCAGTTTTAGATTCCGACGCATAACTGAGGGTTTACTGTATCCCTTGGACCTTCACTTTGACAATGAAACACAGAGCTTACAACTGAATTAAATACAAGAGGAAAAATGCCGACTTAAGTACAAGAAGACTGAGTATTCTTTCTGTCTATGATTTGAGCCTTTCCTGTGTGACCACTTTTAGCTTCCAAAGCTTCACTTCAGGTTTACTGTATCCCTTGGACCTTCACTTTGACTATGAAACACAGAAGTTGCAACGGAATTAAATACAAAAGACACAATGCCGACTTAAGTACAAGAAGACTGAGTCCTCTTACCGTCTTCGATTAGTGCCCTCCCTGTGAGACCAGTTTTAGATTCCGATGCTCCATTTTAGTTTTACTGTATCCCCTGGAACTTCACTTTGACGATGAAACACAAAAATTGCATCGGCATTACATAAAAATTGCACAATGCCGACTTAAGTACAAAAAGACTGACTTTTCTTGTTGTCTGTGTTTTGAGCCTTTCCTGTGTCACCAGTTTTAGATTCCGATGCACAACTGCAGGTTTTCGGTATCCCTAGGACCTTCACATTGACGATGAAGCACAGAAATTGCATCGGCATGAAATACAAAAGCCACAATGCCGAATTAAGTACAAGATGACTGAGTCTTCTTACCGTCTATGTTTAGAGCCTTTCCTGTGAGACCAGTTTTAGATTCCGATGCTTCACTTCAGGTTTACTGTATTCCTTGGACCTTCACTTTGACAATGAAAAAAAAATTTGCTTCGGAATTAAATACAAACGGCAGAATTCCGACTGAAGCACAAGAAGACTGACTTACCTTAGATTCTATGCTTTGAGCCTTTCCTGTGTCACCTGTTTTCTATTCCGATGCACAACTGCAGGTTTGCCGTATCCGTTGGACCTTCACATTGACGATGAGACACAGAAATTGTATCGGAATGAAATACAAAAGGCGCAATGCCGACTTAGGTACAAGAAGACTGAGTCCTCCTACAATCTATGTTTTGAGCCCTTCCTGCGAGACCAGTTTTAGATTCCGATGCTTCATTTCATGTTTACTGTATCCCTTGGACCCTCACTTTGACGCTGAAACACAGAAATTGCATCGGAATTATATATAAATGCCCCATGCCGACTTAAGTACAAGAAGCCTGAGTCTTCTTACCGTCTATGTTGTGAACCTTCCTGTGAGTCCAGTTTTAGTTTCTGATGCTTCACTTTAGGTTTACTGTATCCCTTGGACATTCACTTTGACAATGAATCACAAAAACTGCATCGGAATTAAATACAAACGTCACAATGCCCACTTAAGTACAGGAAGACCGAGTCTTGTTACCGTCTATGCTTTGAGCCTTTCCAGTGAGAGCAGTTTTAGATTCCGATACTTCACTTCAGGTTTACTGATTCCCTTGGACCTTCGCTTTGACGATGAAACACAGAAATTGCATCGGAATTAGATACAAAAGGCACAATGCCGACTTCAGTACTAGAAGACTGACTTTTATGAGTGTCTGTGTTTTGAGCCTTTCCTGTGTCCCCAGTTATAGATTACGATACACAACTGCAGATTTACTGTATCCCTTGGCCCTTCACATTGACGATTAAACTGAGAATTGGCATCGGAATTAAACACAAAAAGCACAATGCGGACTTGAGTACAAGAAGACTGAGTCTTCTTATCGCCAATGTTTTGAGCCTTTCCTGTGAGACCAGTTTTAGATTCCAATGCTTCCCTTCAGGTTTACTGTATCCCGTGGACCTTCACTTTGACGATGAAACACAAAAATTGCATCGGAAATAAATCCTTAATGCACAATGCAGACTTAACTACAAGAAGACTGAGGCGTCTTACCGTCTATGTTTTGTGCCTTTCCAGTGAGACCAGATTTAGATCCATTGCTTCACTTCATGTTTACTGTATTCCTTGGAAAATCACTTTGACGATGAAACACAGAAATTACGTCGGAATTAAATACAAAAGGCACAATGCCGACTGAAGCACAAGAAGAATAACGTTCCTTGGTGTCTATGTTTTGAGCCTTTCGTGTGTCATCAGTTTTAGATTCCAATGCACAACTGCAGATTTACTGCATCCCTTGAAACTTTACATTGACGATGAAACACAGAAATTGCATCGGAATTAAATACAAATGCACTATGCCGGCATAAGTACAAGAAGCCTGAATCTTCTTACCGTCTATGTTGTGAACATTTCCTGCGATTCCAGTTTTAGATTCCGATGCTTCACTTCAGGTTTACTGTATCCCTTGGACCTTCACTTTGACGATAACTCACAAAAATTGCATCGGTATACGATACAAAATTCACAATGCCCACTTAAGTACAGGAAGACTGAGGCTTCTTACCGACTATGTTCTGGGCATTTCCAGAGTAACCAGTTTTAGATTCCGATACTTCACTCCAGGTGTACTGTATCCCTTAGACCATAGCTTTGACTATGAAACACAGATATCGCATCGGATTTGGATACAAAAGGCACAATGCCGACTTAAGTACAAAAAGACTGAGTCTTCTTACCGTCTATGTTTCGAGCCTTTCCTGTGAGACCAGTTTTAGATTCCGATGCTTCACTTCAGGTTTACTGCATCACTTGGACCTTCACATTGACGATGAATCAGAGAAATAACATCGGAATTAAATACAATGTGCACAATGCCGTCTTAAGTAGAATGTGACTGAGTCTTCTGACCATCCATGCTTTGAACATTTCCTGTGAGACCAGTTTAAGATTCCGATGCTTCACGACAGAAATACTGTATCCCTTGGACCTTCACTTTGACGATGTAACACAGAAATAGCATCGGAATTAAATACAAAAGGCACAATGCCTACTTAAGTACAAGATGACTGAGTCTTCCTATCGTCTATGTTTTGAGCCTTTCCTGTGAGACCAGTTTCAGATTCCGATGCTTCACTTCAGGTTTACTGTATCCCTTGGCCCTTCACTTTGACGTTGAAACACAAAAATTGCATCGGAATTAATTACTAAATGCACAATGCAGACTTAATTACAAGAAGACTGAGGCTTCTTACTGTCTATGTTTTGAGCCTTTCCAGTGAGACCAGTTTTAGATCCATTGCTTCACTTCAGGTTTACTGAATTCCTTGGATATTCACTTTGACGATGAAACACAGAAGTTGCATCGGAACTGAATACAAAAGGCACAATGCCGACTTAAGTACAAGAAGACTGAGTCATCTTGCCGTGTATGCTTTGAGCCTTTCCTATGTCACCAGTTTCAGATTCCGATGCTTCACTTCAGGTTTACTGTATTTCCTGCACCTTCTCTTTGACGATGAAACACAAAAATTGCATCGGCATTAAATGCAAAAGGCACAATGCCGACTTAAGTACAAGATGATTGACTTTTCTTATGTCTATTTTTCGAACCTATCCTGTGTCACATGTTATGGATTCCGATGCACAACTGCAGGTTTACTGTATCCCTTGTTACTTCACCTTGACGATGAAACACAGAAATTGCATAGGAATTAAATACACAAATCACAATGCCGACTTAGGTACAAGAGGACTGTGTCTTCATATCGTCTATGCTATCAGCTTTTCCTGTGAGACCAGTTTTAGATTCCGATGCTACACTCAAGGTTTACTGTGTACCTTGGACCTTTTTTTTGCGGATGAAACACGAAAATTGCATCGGAATTAACTACAAAGGGCACATTGCCGACGTAAGTAAAAAAGGACTGACTTTTCTTAGTGTCTATGTTTTGAACCTTTCCTTTGACACCAGTTTAGGATTCCGAAGCACAACTGCAGGTTTACTGTATCGCTTGGACCTTCACATTGACGATGAAACAGAGAAATTGTATCGGAATTAAATACAAAAGGCACAATGCCGACTTACATACAAGAAGACTGTGTCTTCTCATCGTCTATGTATTCAGCCTTTCCTGTGGGACCAGTTTTAGATTCCGATGCTACACTCCAAGTTTACTGTGTCCCATGGACCTTCACTTTGACGATGAAACACAGAAGTTGCATCGGAATTGAATACAAAAGGCACAATGCCGACTTAAGTACAAGAAGACTGAGTCCTCTTACCGTCTATGTTTTGAGCCCTTCCTGTGAGACCTGTTTTAGATTCCGATGCACAACTGCAGGTTTACTCCATCTCTTGGTCCTTCACATGGACGAAGAAACACGGAAATTGCATCTGAATTAAATACAAAAGGCACAATGCCGACTCAAGTACTAGAACTCTGAGTCTTCTTAGTGTCTATGTTTCGAGCCTTTCCTGTGAGCCCAGTTTTAGAATCCGATGCTTCACTTCAGGTTTACTGTATCCCTTGGACCTTCACTATGACGATGAAACACAAAAATTGCATCGGAATTAAATACAAAAGCCACAATCCTTACTTAAGTACAAGGAGACTGACTCTTCTTAGTGTCTATGTTTTGAGCCTCTCCTGTGAGACCAGTTTCAGATTGCGATGCTTCACTTCAGTTTTACTGTATCCCTTGGACATTCACTTTGACGATGAAACACAAAATTTGTATCGGAATTAAATACAAACGGCACAATGCCGACTTAAGTACAAGAAGACTGAGTCATGTTAGTGTTTAAGTTTTGAGCCTTCCGGTGAGACCTGTTTCAGATTCCGACGCTTCACTTCAGGTTTACTGTATCCCCTGGCTCTACACGTTGACGATGGAACACAGAGATTGCTTCGGAATTACACACAAATGGCACAATGTCGACTGGAGTACAAGAAGTCTGAGGCTTCATACCGTCTATGTTTTGAGCTTATCCTGTGAGACCAGATTTAGATTCCGTTGCCTCCCTTCAGATTTACTGTATTCCTTGGACCTCCACTTTGACGATGAAACACAGAAATTGCATCGGATGTAAATACAAAAGGCACAATGCCGACTAAAGTACAAGAAGACTGAGTCATCTTACCGTTTATGTTTTGAGCATTTCCTGTGAGTCCAGTTTTAGATTCCAATGCTTCAGTTCAGGTTTACTGTATCCCTTGGACCTTCACATTGACGATGAAACACAAAAATTGCGTCAGAATTAAATCCGAAAGGCATAATTACGATTTATGTACAAGAAGACTGAATTTTCTTAGTGTCTATGTTTTGAGCCTCTCCTGTGTCCCCAGTCTTAGATTATGATGCACAACTGCTGGTTTACTGTATCCCTTGTTACTTCACATTGACAATGAAACACAGAAATTGCATAGAAATTAAATACAAAAATCACAATGCCGACTTAGGTACAAGAAGACTGTGTCTTCAAATCGTCTATGCTATCAGCCTTTCCTGTGAGACCAGTTTTAGATTCCGATGCTACACATTGACGATGAAACACAGAAGTTGCATCGGAATTGAATACAAAAGGCGCAATGCCGACTTAAGTACAAGAAGACTGAGGCCTCTTACCGTCTATGTTTTGAGCCCTTCCTGTGAGACCTGTCTTAGATTCCGATGCACAACTGCAGGTTTACTAAATCCTTTGGACCTTCACATGGACGAAGAAACACGGGAATTGCATCTGAATTAAATACAAAAGTCACAATGCCGATTCAAGTACAAGAACTCTGAGTCTTCTTAGTGTCTATGTTTCGAGCCTTTCCTGTGAGCCCAGTTTTAGAATCCGAAGCTTCACTTCAGGTTTACTGTATCCCTTGGACCTTCACTTTGACGATGAAACACAAAAATTGCATCGGAATTAAATACAAAAGCCACAATCCTTACTTAAGTACAAGGAGACTGACTCTTCTTAGTGTCTATGTTTTGAGCCTCTTTTGTGAGACCAGTTTCAGATTGCGATGCTTCACTTCAGTTTTACTGTATCCCTTGTACTTTCACTTTGACGATGAAACACAAAATTTGTATCGGAATTATTTACAAACGGCACATTGCCGACATAAGTACAAGAAGACTGAGTCATGTTAGTGTTTCAGTTTTAAGCCTTCCGGTGAGACCTGTTTCAGATTCCGACGCTTCACTTCAGGTTTGCTGTATCCCCTGGCTATACACGTTGACGATGAAACACAGAGATTGCTTCGGAATTAAACACAAATGGCACAATTACGACTGACGTACAAGAAGTCTGAGGCTTCATACCGTCTATGTTTTGAGCTTATCCTGTGAGACCAGATTTAGATTCCGTTGCCTCGCTTCAGGTTTACTGTATTCGTTGGACCGCCACCTTGACGATGAAACACAGAAATTGCATCGGAATTAAATACAAAAGGCTCAATGCCGACTAAAGTACAAGAAGACTGAGTCATCTTACCGTCTATGCTTTGAGCATTTCCTGTGAGACCAGTTTTAGATTCCAATGCTTCAGTTCAGGTTTACTGTATCCCTTGGACCTTCACATTGACGAAGAAACACAGAAGTTGCATCGGAATTAAATACAAAAGGCACAATGCCGACATAAGTACAAGAAGACTGAGTCCTTTTACCGTCTATGTTTTGAGCCCTTCCTGTGAGTCCTGTTATAGATTCCGATGCTTCATTTCAAATTTAGTGTATCCCTTGGACCTTCACTTTGACGATGAAACACAGAAATTGCAGCGGAATTAAGTACAATTGGCACAATGCTGGTTGAAGTACAACAAGACTGAGTCTTCTTACTGTCTATGTTTTGAGCCTTTCCTAAGTCACCAGTTTCAGATTCCGATGCTTCACTTCAGGTTTACTGTATTTCCTGCTCCTTCTCTTTGACGATGAAACCCAAAAATTGCATCGGCATTAAATGCAAAAGGCACAATGCCGACTTAAGTACAAGAAGATTGACTTTTCTTATGTCTATTTTTCGAGCCTTTCCTGTGTCACATGTTATGGATTCCGATGCACAACTGCAGGTTTACTGTATCCCTTGTTACTTCACATTGTCGATTAAACACAGAAATTGCATAGGAATTAAATAAAAAAATCATAATGCCGACTTAGGTACAAGAAGACTGTGTCTTCATATCGTCTATGCTATCAGCCTTTCCTGTGAGACCAGTTTTAGATTCCGATGCTACACTCAAGGTTTACCGTATACCTTGGACCTTTCTTTTGCGGATGAAACACGAAAATTGCATCGGAATTAAATACAAAGGGCACATTGCCGACTTAAGTAAAAAAGGACTGACTTTTCTTAGTGTCTATGTTTTGAAACTCTCGTTTGACACCAGTTTAGGATTCCGAAGCACAACTGCAGGTTTACTGTATCGCTTGGTCCTTCACATTGACGATGAAACACAGAAATTGTATCGGAATTAAATACAAAAGGCACAATGCCGACTTACGTACAAGAAGACTGTGTCTTCTTATCGTCTATGTATTCAGCCTTTCCTGTGGGACCAGTTTTAGATTCCGACGCTACACTTCAGATTTACTGTATCCCTTGGACCTTCACTTTGATGATGAAACACAGAAATTGCAGCGGAACTAAATACGAAAGGCACAATGCCGACTTAACTACAAGAAGACTGAGTCATCTTACCGTCTATGCTTTGAGCCTTTCCTGTGAGACCAGTTCTAGATTCCGATGCTTCACTTCAGGTTTACTGTATCCCTTGGACCTTCACTTTGACGATGAAACACAATAATTGCAGCGGAATTAAGTACAAGGGGCACAATGCTGGTTGAAGTACAACAAGACTGAGTCTTCTTAATGTCTATGTTTTGAGCCTTTCCTATGTCACCAGTTTCAGATTCCGAAGCTTCACTTCAGGTTTCCTGTGTTTCCTGCACCTTCTCTTTGACGATGAAACCCAAAAATTGCATCGGCTTTAAATGCAAAAGGCACAATGCCGACTTAAGTACAAGAAGATTGACTTTTCTTATGTCTATTTTTCGAGCCTTTCCTGTGTCACATGTTATGGATTCCGATGCACAACTGCAGGTTTACTGTATCCCTTGTTACCTCACATTGACGATGAAACACAGAAATTGCGTAGGAATTAAATACAAAAATCACAATGCCGACTTAGGTACAAGAAGACTGTGTCTTCATATCGTCTATGCTATCAGCCTTTCCTGTGAGACCAGTTTTAGATTCCGATGCTACACTCAAGGTTTACTGTATACCTTGGACCTTTTTTTTGCGGATGAAACACGAAAATTGAATCGGAATTAAATACAAAGGGCACATTGCCGACTTACGTACAAGAAGACTGTGTCTTCTTATCGTCCATGTATTCAGCCTTTCCTGTGGGACCAGTCTTAGATTCCGATGCTACACTCCAAGTTTACTGTGTCCCATGGACCTTCACCTTGACGATGAAACACGACATTGCTTCGGAATTGAATACAATAGGCACAATGCCGTCTTCAGTACTAGATGACTGACTTTTCTTAGTGTCTATTTTTTGTGCCTTTCCTGTGTACTCAGTTTTAGATATCGATTTACAACTGCTGGTTTACTGGATCCCTTGGACCCTCACATTGACGATGAAACACAGGAATTGCGTATGAAGTAAATACAATAGGCACAATGCCGACTTAAGTACAGGATGAATGAGTCTTCTTACTGTCTATGCTTTGAGCCTTTCCTGTGTCACCTGTTTTAGTTTCCGATGTTTCACTTCTGGTTTGCTATATCCCTTGGACCTCCACCTAGACGATGAAACACAGAGATTGCAACGGGATTAAATACAAAAGGCACAATGCCGACTTAAGTACAAGAAGACTGAGTCTTCTTACTGTCTATGTTTTGAGCCAATCCTGTGTGATCAGTTTTAGCTTCCGATGCTTCACTTCAGGATTACTGTATCCCTTGGACCTTCACATTGACGATGAAACACAAAAATTGCGTCGGAATTAAATCCGAAAGGCATAATGCCGACTTAAGTACAAGAAGACTCAGTTTTCTTAGTGTCTATGTTTTGAGCCTCTCCTGTGTCCCCAGTCTTAGATTATGATGCACAACTGCCGGTTTACTGTATCCCTTGGACCTTCACTTTGACGATGAAACACAAAAATTGCATCGGAATTAAATACAAAAGCCACAATCCTTACTTAAGTACAAGGAGACTGACTCTTCTTAGTGTCTATGTTTTGAGCCTCTCCTGTGAGACCTGTTTCAGATTGCGATGCTTCACTTCAGTTTTACTGTAGCCCTTGGACTTTCACTTTGACGATGAAACACAAAATTTGTATCGGAATTAAATACAAACGGCACAAAGCCGACATAAGTACAAGAAAGCTGTGTTATGTTAGTGTTTAAGTTTTGAGCCTTCCGGTGGGACCTGTTTCAGATTCCGACGCTTCACTTCAGGTTTACTGTATCCCCAGACTCTACACGTTGACGATGAAACACAGAGATTGCTTCGGAATTAAACACAAATGGCACAATTACGACTGAAGTACATGAAGTCTGAGGCTTCATACCGTCTATGTTTTGAGATTATCCTGAGAGACCAGATTTAGATTCCGTTGCCTCACTTCAGGTTTACTGTATTCCTTGGACCTCCACTTTGACGATTAAACACAGAAATTGCATCGGAATTAAATACGAAAGGCACAAAGGCGACTTAAGTACAAGAAGACTGAGTCTTCTTACCGTCTATGTTTTGAAACACTCCTGTGTCACCAGGAATAGTTTCCGATGCACAACTGCAGGTTTACTGTATCACTTGGACCTCAACATTGACGACGAAACACAGAAATAGCTTCGGAATAAATACAAGATGCACAATGCCGTCTTAAGTGGAAGGAGACAGAGTTTTCTTAACATCTGTGCTATGAGCCCTTCCTGTGAGACCAGTTTTAGATTCCGACGCTACACTTCAGATTTACTGTATCCCTTGGACCTTCACTTTGATGATGAAACACAGAAATTGCAGCGGAACTAAATACAAAAGGCACAATGCCGACTTAAGTACAACAAGACTGAGTCATCTTACCGTCTATGCTTTGAGCCTTTCCTGTGAGACCAGTTCTAGATTCCGATGCTTCACTTCAGGTTTACTGTATCCCTTGGACCTTCACTTTGACGATGAAACACAATAATTGCAGCGGAATTAAGTACAAGGGGCTCAATGCCGGTTGAAGTACAACAAGACTGAGTCTTCTTTCTGTCTATGTTTTGAGCCTTTCCTATGTCACCAGTTTCAGATTCCGATGCTTCACTTCAGGTTTACTGTATTTCCTGCACCTTCTCTTTGACGATGAAACCCAAAAATTGCATCGGCATTAAATGCAAAAGGCACAATGCCGACTTAAGTACAAGAAGATTGACTTTTCTTATGTCTATTTTTCGAGCCTTTCCTGTGTCACATGTTATGGATTCCGATGCACAACTGCAGGTTTACTGTATCCCTTGTTACTTCACATTGACGATGAAACACAGACATTGCATAGGAATTAAATACAAAAATCACAATGCCGACTTAGGTACAAGAAGATTGTGTCTTCATATCGTCTATGCTATCAGCCTTTCCTGTGAGACCAGTTTTAGATTCCGATGCTACAATCAAGGTTTACTGTATACGTTGGACCTTTTTTTTGCGGATGAAACACGAAAATTGCATCGGAATTAACTACAAAGGGCACATTGCCGACTTAAGTAAAAAAGGACTGACTTTTCTTAGTGTCTATGTTTTGAACCTTTCCTTTGACACCAGTTTAGGATTCCGAAGCACAACTGCAGGTTTACTGTATCGCTTGGACCTTCACATTGACGATGAAACACAGAAATTGTATCGGAATTAAATTTAAAAGGCACAATGCCGACTTACGTACAAGAAGACTGTATCTTCTTATCGTCTATGTATTCAGCCTTTCCTGTGGGACCAGTTTTAGATTCCGATGCTACACTCCAGGTTTACTGTGTCCCATGGACCTTCACTTTGACGATGAAACACGACATTGCTTCGGAATTGAATACAATAGGCACAATGCCGTCTTAAGTACTAGATGACTGACATTTCTTTGTGTCTATTTTTTGTGCCTTTCCTGTGTCCTCAGTTTTAGATATCGATTTACAACTGCTGGTTTACTGGATCCCTTGGACCCTCACATTGACGATGAAACACAGGAATTGCATATGAAGTAAATACAATAGGCACAATGCCGACTTAAGTACAGGATGAATGAGTCTTCTTACTGTCTATGCTTTGAGCCTTTCCTGTGTCACCTGTTTTAGTTTCCGATGTTTCACTTCTGGTTTGCTATATCCCTTGGACCTCCACCTACACGATGAAACACAGAGATTGCAACGGAATTAAATACAAAAGGCACAATGCCGACTTAAGTACAAGAAGACTGAGTCTTCTTACTGTCTATGTTTTGAGCCTATCCTGTGTGACCAGTTTTAGCTTCCGATGCTTCACTTCAGGTTTACTGTATCCCTTGGGGCTTCACATTGACGATGAAACACAAAAATTGCGTCGGAATTAAATCCGAAAGGCATAATGCCGACTTAAGTACAAGAAGACTGAGTCCTCTTACCATCTATGTTTTGAGCCCTTCCTGTGAGACCTGCTTTAGATTACGATGCACAACTGCAGGTTTACTCCATCTCTTGGACCTTCACATGGTCGAAGAAACACGGAAATTGCATCTGAATTAAATACAAAAGGCACAATGCCGACTCAAGTACAAGAACTCTGAGTCTTCTTAGTGTCTATGTTTCGAGCCTTTCCTGTGAGCCCAGTTTTAGAATCCGATGCTTCACTTCAGGTTTACTGTATCCCTTGGACCTTCACTTTGACGATGAAACACAAAAATTGCATCGGAATTAAATACAAAAGCCACAATCCTTACTTAAGTACAAGGAGACTGACTCTTCTTAGTGTCTATGTTTTGAGCTTCTCCTGTGAGACCAGTTTCAGATTGCGATGCTTCACTTCAGTTTTACTGTATCCCTTGGACTTTCACTTTGACGATGAAACACAAAATTTGTATCGGAATAAAATACAAACGGCACAATGCCGACATAAGTACAAGAAGACTGAGTCATGTTAGTGTTTAAGTTTTGAGCCTTCCGGTGAGACCTGTTTCAGATTCCGACGCTTCACTTCAGGTTTACTGTATCCCATGGCTATACACGTAGACGATGAAACACAGAGATTGCATCGGAATTAAACACAAATGGCACGATTACGACTGAAGTACAAGAAGTCTGAGGCTTCATACCGTCTATGTTTCGAGCTTATCCTGTGAGACCAGATTTAGATTCCGTTGCCTCGCTTCAGGTTTACTGTATTCCTTGGACCCCCACTTTGACGATGAAACACAGAAATTGCATCGGAATTAAATACAAAAGGCTCAATGTCGACTAAAGTACAAGAAGACTGAGTCTTCTTACCGTCTATGCTTTGAAACTCTCGTGTGTCACCAGGTATAGTTTCCGATGCACAACTGCAGGTTTACTGTATCACTTGGACCTCAACATTGACGACGAACACAGAAATAGCTTCGGAATAAATACAAAATGCACAATGCCGTCTTATGTGGAAGGAGACTGGGTTTTCTTAACATCTATGCTATGAGCCCTTCCTGTGAGACCAGTTTTAGATTCCGACGCTACACTTCAGATTTACTGTATCCCTTGGACCTTCACTTTGATGATGAAACACAGAAATTGCAGCGGAACTAAATACGAAAGGCACAATGCCTACTTAAGTACAAGAAGGCTTTGTCTTCTTAACGTCTACGCTTTGAGCCATTCCTGTAAGACCGGTTTTAGATTCCGATGCTTCACTTCAGGTTTACTGTATTCCTCGGACCTCCACTTTGAGGATGCAACACAGAAATTGCATCGGAATTAAATACAAAAGGCACAATGCCGACTGATGTACAAGAAGACTGAGTCATCTTACCGTCTATGCTTTGAGCCTTTCCTGTGAGACCAGTTCTAGATTCCGATGCTTCACTTCAGGTTTACTGTATCCCTTGGACCTTCACTTTGACGATGAAACACAAAAATTGCAGCGGAATTAAGTACAAGGGGCACAATGCCGGTTGAAGTACAACAAGACTGAGTCTTCTTACTGTCTATGTTTTGAGCCTTTCCTATGTCACCAGTTTCAGATTCCGATGCTTCACTTCAGGTTTACTGTATTTCCTGTACCTTCTCTTTGACGATGAAACCCAAAAATTGCATCGGCATTAAATACAAAAGGCACAATGCCGACTTAAGTACAAGAAGATTGACTTTTCTTATGTCTATTTTTCGAGCCTTTCCTGTGTCACATGTAATGGATTCCGATGCACAACTGCAGGTTTACTGTATCCCTTGTTACTTCACATTGACGATGAAACACAGACATTGCATAGAAATTAAATACAAAAATCACAATGCCGACTTAGGTACAAGAAGATTGTGTCTTCATATCGTCTATGCTATCAGCCTTTCCTGTGAGACCAGTTTTAGATTCCGATGCTACACTCAAGATTTACGGTATACCTTGGACCTTTTTTTTGCGGATGAAGCACGAAAATTGCATCGCAATTAACTACAAAAGGCACATTGCCGACTTAAGTAAAAAAGGACTGACTTTTCTTAGTGTCTATGTTTTGAACCTTTCCTTTGACACCAGTTTAGGATTCCGAAGCACAACTGCAGGTTTACTGTATCGCTTGGACCTTCACATTGACGATGAAACACAGAAATTGTATCGGAATTAAATACAAAAGGCACAATGCCCACTTACGTACAAGAAGACTGTATCTTCTTATCGTCTATGTATTCAGCCTTTCCTGTGGGACCAGTTTTAGATTCCGATGCTACACTCCAAGTTTACTGTGTCCCATGGACCTTCACTTTGACGATGAAACACGACATTGCTTCGGAATTGAATACAATAGGCACAATGCCGTCTTAAGTACTAGATGACTGACATTTCTTTGTGTCTATTTTTTGTGCCTTTCCTGTGTCCTCAGTTTTAGATATCGATTTACAACTGCTGGTTTACTGGATCCCTTGGACCCTCACATTGACGATGAAACACAGGAATTGCATATGAAGTAAATACAATAGGCACAATGCCGACTTAAGTACAGGATGAATGAGTCTTCTTACTGTCTATGCTTTGAGCCTTTCCTGTGTCACCTGTTTTAGTTTCCGATGTTTCACTTCTGGTTTGCTATATCCCTTGGACCTCCACCTAGACGATGAAACACAGAGATTGCAACGGAATTAAATACAAAAGGCACAATGCCGACTTAAGTACAAGAAGACTGAGTCTTCTTACTGTCTATGTTTTGAGCCCATCCTGTGTGACCAGTTTTAGCTTCCGATGCTTCACTTCAGGTTTACTGTATCCCTTGGGGCTTCACATTGACGATGAAACACAGATGTTGCATCGGAATTGAATACAAAAGGCATAATGCCGACTTAAGTACAAGAAGACTGAGTCCTCTTACCGTCTATGTTTTGAGCCCTTCCTGTGAGACCTGTTTTAGATTCCGATGCACAACTGCAGTTTTACTCCATCTCTTGGACCTTCACATGGACGAAGAAACACGGAAATTGCATCTGAATTAAATACAAAAGGCACAATGCCGACTCAAGTACAAGAACTCTGAGTCTTCTTAGTGTCTATGTTTCGAGCCATTCCTGTGAGCCCAGTTTTAGAATCCGATGCTTCACTTCAGGTTTACTGTATCCCTTGGACCTTCACTGTGACGATGAAACACGAAAATTGCATCGGAATTAAATACAAAAGCCACAATCCTTACATAAGTACAAGGAGACTGACTCTTCTTAATCTCTATGTTTTGAGCCTCTCCTGTGAGACCAGTTTCAGATTGCGATGCTTCACTTCAGTTTTACTGTATCCCTTGGACTTCCACTTTGACGATGAAACACAAAATTTGTATCGGAATTAAATACAAACGGCACAATGCCGACATAAGTACAAGAAGACTGAGTCATGTTAGTGTTTAAGTTTTGAGCCTTCCGGTGAGACCTGTTTCAGATTCCGACGCTTCACTTCAGGTTTACTGTATCCCATGGCTCTACACGTTGACGATGAAACACAGAGATTGCTTCGGAATTAAACACAAATGGCACAATTACGACTGAAGTACAAGAAGTCTGAGGCTTCATACCATCTATGATTTGAGCTTATCCTCTGAGACCAGATTTAGATTCCGTTGCCTCACTTCAGGATTACTGTATTCCTTGGAACTCCACTTTGACGATGAATCACAGAAATTGCATCGGAATTAAATACAAAAGGCACAATGCCGACATAAGTTCAAGAAGACTGAGTCCTTTTACCGTCTATGTTTTGAGCCCTTCCTGTGAGACCTGTTATAGATTCCGATGCTTCATTTCAGGTTTAGTGTATCCCTTGGACCTTCACTTTGACGATGAAACACAGAAATTGCAGCGGAATTAAATACGAAAGGCACAATGCCGACTTAAGTACTAGAAGACTGAGTCTTCTTGCCGTCTATGTTTTGAAACTCTCCTGTGTCACCAGTTACAGTTTCCGATGCACAACTGCAGGTTTACTGTATCACTTGGACCTCAACATTGACGACGAAACACAGAAATAGCTTCGGAATAAATACAAAATGCACAATGCCGTCTTAAGTGGAAGGAGACTGAGTTTTCTTAACATCTATGCTATTAGCCCTTCCTGTGAGACCAGTTTTAGATTCCGACGCTACACTTCAGATTTACTGTATCCCTTGGACCTTCACTTTGATGATGAAACACAGAAATTGCAGCGGAACTAAATACGAAAGGCACAATGCCGACTTAAGTACAAGAAGGCTTTGTCTTCTTAACGTCTATGCTTTGAGCCATTCCTGTAAGACCGGTTTTAGATTCCGATGCTACACTTCAGGTTTACTGTATTCCTCGGACCACCACTTTGAGGATGCAACACAGAAATTACATCGGAATTAAATACAAAAGGCACAATGCCGACTGATGTACAAGAAGACTGAGTCATCTTACCGTCTATGCTTTGAGCTTTTCCTGTGAGACCAGTTCTAGATTCCGATGCTTCACTTCAGGTTTACTGTATCCCTTGGACCTTCACTTTGACGATGAAGCACAAAAATTGCAGCAGAATTAAGTACAAGGGGCACAATGCCGGTTGAAGTACAACAAGACTGAGTCTTCTTACTGTCTATGTTTTGAGCCTTTCCTGTGTCACCAGTTTCAGATTCCGATGATTCACTTCAGGTTTACTGTATTTCCTGTACCTTCTCTTTGACGATGAAACCCAAAAATTGCATCGGCATTAAATGCAAAAGGCACAATGCCGACTTAAGTACAAGAAGATTGACTTTTCTTATGTCTATTTTTCGAGCCTTTCCTGTGTCACATGTTATGGATTCCGATGCACAACTGCAGGTTTACTGTATCCCTTGTTACTTCACATTGACGATAAAACACAGAAATTGCATAGGAATTAAATACAAAAATCAGAATGCCGACTTAGGTACAAGAAGACTGTGTCTTCATACCGTCTATGCTATCAGCCTTTCCTGTGAGACCAGTTTTAGAATCCGATGCTACACTCAAGGTTTACTGTATACCTTGGACCTTTTTTTGCGGATGAAACACGAAAATTGCATTGGAATTAACTACAAAGGGCACATTGCCGACTTAAGTAAAAAAGGACTGACTTTTCTTAGTGTCTATGTTTTGAACCTTTCCTTTGACACCAGTTTAGGATTCCGAAGCACAACTGCAGGTTTACTGTATCGCTTGGACCTTCACGTTGACGATGAAACACAGAAATTGTATCGGAATTAAATACAAAAGGCACAATGCCCACTTACGTACAAGAAGGCTGTGTCTTCTTATCGTCTATGTATTCAGCCTTTCCTGTGGGACCAGTTTTAGATTCCGATGCTACACTCCAAGTTTAATGTGTCCCATGGACCTTCACTTTGACGATGAAACACGACATTGCTTCGGAATTGAATACAATAAGCACAATGCCGTTTTAAGTACTAGATGACTGACTCTCCTTAGTGTCTATGCTTTGAGCCTCTCCTGTGACACCAGGTTCAGATTCCGATGCTTCACCTCAGGTTTACTGTATCCCTCGGAACTTCACTTTGACGACGTAACAGAGAACTTGTATCGGAATTAAATCCAAAAGACACAATGCCGACTTAGGTACAAGAAGACTGTGTCTTCATACCATCTATGCTATCAGCCGGTCCTGTGAGACCAGTTTTAGATTCCGATGCTACACTCCAGGTTTACTGTAGCTCTAGGACATTCACATTGACGATGAAACACAGAAATTGCATTGGAATTATATACAAAAGGCACAATGCCGACTTAAGTACAAGAAGACTGATATTTCTTAGTGTCTATGATTTGAGCTTTTCCTGTGTCCCCAGTTTTAGATCATGATGCACAACTGCAGGTTTACTGTATCCCTTGGACCTTCACATTGAGGATGAAACACAGAAAGTGCATAAGAATTAAATACAAAAGGCACAATGCCGACATTAGTACAAGAAGACAGAGTCTTCTTACTGTCTACGATTTGTGCCTTTCCTGTGTCACCAGGTTAAGTTTCCGATGCACTACTGCAGGTTTACTGTATCACTTGGACCTTCACATTGACGATCAAACACAGGAAATGCATCGGAATTAAATACAAAATGCACAATGTAGTCATAAAGAGAAGAAGACTGAGTCTTTTTACCTTCTATGCTTTGAGCCTTACTTGTGAGACCAGTTTTAGATTCCAATGCTTCACTTCAGGTTTACTATATCAATTGAACCTTACCTTTGACGATGAAACACAAAAATTGCATCGGAATTAAATACAAAAAGCACAATGCCGACTTAAGTACAACAAGACTGAGTCTTCCTACTGTCTATGATATGAGCCTTTCCTGTTTCACCAGTTATAGATTCCGATGCTTCACTTCTGGTTTACTGTACCTGTTGGACTTTCACTTTGACGATGAAACAGAAAAATTGCTTCGGAATTAAATCCAAAAGGCACAATGCCGACTTTAGTAGAAGAAGACTGACTTTTCATAGTGTCTATTTTTTGAGCCTTTCCTGTGTCCCCAGTTTTAGATTATGATGCACAACTGCTGGTTTACTGTATACCTTGGACCTTCACATTGACGATGAAACTCAGAAATTGAATATGAATTAAATACAAATGGCACAATGCCGACTTAAGTACTAGATGACTGACTCTCCTTAGTGTCTATGCTTTGAGCCTCTCCTGTGACACCAGGTTCAGATTCCGATGCTTCACCTCAGGTTTACTGTATCCCTCGGAACTTCACTTTGACGACGTAACAGAGAACTTGTATCGGAATTAAATCCAAAAGGCACAATGCCGACTTAGGTACAAGAAGACTGTGTCTTCATACCATCTATGCTATCAGCCGGTCCTGTGAGACCAGTTTTAGATTCCGATGCTACACTCCAGGTTTACTGTATCTCTTGGACCTTATCTTTGCGGATGAAACACAAATATTGCATCGGAATTAACTACCAAGGGCACATAGCCGACTTAAGTACAAAAAGACTGACTTTTCTTAGTGTCTATGTTTTGAACCTTTCCTTTGTCACCAGTTTTAGATTCCGAAGCACGACTGCAGGTTTACTGTATCGCTTGGACCTTCACATTGACGATCAAACACAGAAATAGTATCGGAATTAAATACAAAAGGCACAATGCCGACTTATGTACAAGACGACTGTGTCTTCTTACCGTCTATGTATTCAGCCTTTCCTGTGGGACAAGTTTTAGATTCCGATGCTACACTCCAAGTTTACTGTATCCCTTGGACCTTCACTTTGTCGACGAAACACGAAATTACTTCGGAATTGAATACAATAGGCACAATGCCGTTTTAAGTACAAGATGACTGACTTTTCTTAGTGTCTATTTTTTGTGCCCTTCCTGTGTCCTCAGTTTTAGATATAGATTTACAACTGCTGGTTTACTGGATCCCTTGGACCCTCACAACGACGATGAAACACAGGAATTGTATATAAAGTAAATACAATAGGCACAATGCCGACTTAAGTAAGGAAGAATGAGTCTTCTTACTGTCTATGTCTTGAGGCTTTCCTCTGTTACCAGTTTTAGTTTCCGATGTTTCACTTCAGGTTTGCTGTATCCCTTGGACCTTCACCTTGACGATGAAATACAAACATTGCATCGGAATTAAGTACAAAAGGCACAATTCCGACTTAAAAACAAAATAACTGTGTCTTATTACTGTCTATGATATTAGGAATTCCTGTGAGACCAGTTTCAGATTCCGATATTTCACTTCAGTTTTACTGTATCCTTTGGACCTTCACTTAGAAGATGAAACACAGAAATTGCATTGGAATTAAATACAAAAGGCACAATGCCGACTTAAGTACAAGAAGACTGAGTCATCTTACCATCTATGCTTTGAGCCTTTCCTGTGAGACCAGTTTTAGATTCCGATGCTTCACTTCAGGGTTACTGCATCCCTTGGAACTTCACTTTGACGACGAAACACAGAAATTGCAACGGAATGAATTACTAAAGGCACAATGTCGACTTTGGTACAAGTAGAATGACTCTTCTTACCGTCTTTTTTGTGAATTTTTCCTGTGAGTCCAGTTTTGGATTCCGTTGCTTCACTTCAGGTTTCCTGTAACCCTTGGACCTTCACTTTGACGATAAATCACAAAAATTGCATCGGAATTCAATTCAAAAGGCACAATACCCACTTAAGTACAGGAAGACTGCGTCTTCTTACCGTCTATAATTTGTGCCGTTCCAGTGAGACCAATTTTAGATTCCGATGCTTCACTTCAGGTTTACTGTATCCATTGGACCTTTACTTTGACGATGAAACACAGAAA
The DNA here is from genome assembly GCF_021461385.2 of Schistocerca piceifrons. Lineage (NCBI taxonomy): Eukaryota > Metazoa > Arthropoda > Insecta > Orthoptera > Acrididae > Schistocerca > Schistocerca piceifrons. The sequence goes on along the minus strand of NC_060140.1, from coordinate 42,588,248 downwards.
TTGCATAGGAATTAAATACAAAAGGCACAATGCCGACTTAAGTAAAAGAAGACTGACTTTTCTTTGTGTCTATGATTTGAGCCTTTCCTGTGTCCCCAGTTTTAGATCATGATGCACAACTGCAGGTTTACCGTATCCCTGGGACCTTCACATTGAGGATGAAACACTGAATGTGCATATGAATTAAATACAAAAGGCACAATGCCGACATAAGTACAAGAAGACAGAGTCTTCTTACTGTCTACGATTTGTGCCATTCATGTGTCACCAGGTTTGTTTTCCGATGCACAACTGCAGGTTTACTGTATCACTTGGAACTTCACATTGACGATGAAACGCAGAAATTGCATCGGAATTAAATACAATATTCACATGGCCGCCGTTAGTAGAAGGAGAATGAGTCCCCATACCTTCTATGCATTGAGCATTTCCTGTGAGTCCAGATTTACATGCCGATGCTTCACTTCAGGTCTACTTCATCGCTTGGAACTTCACTTTGACGATGAAACACGAACATTGCATCGGAATTCAATACAAGAAGCACAATGTCGACTTAAGTACAAGAACTCTGGGTCTTCTTACCGTCAATGTTTTGAGCCTTTCCAGTGAGACTAGATTTAGATTCCGTTGCTTTACATCAGGTTTACTGTATCCCTTGGACCATCACTTTGACGATGAAACACAGAAATTGCATCGGAATTTAATACAAAATGCGCAATGCCGACTTCAGTCAAGAAGGCTGACTTTTCTTAGTGTCTACGTTTTGAGCCTTTCCTGTGTCCACAGTTATAAATTACGATGCACAACTGCAGGTTTACTGTATCCCTTGGACCTTCACATTGACAATGAAACACAGTAATGGCATATAAATTAAAAACAAAAGGCACAATGTCGACTTAGGTACAAGAAGACTGAGCCTTCTTACCGTTTATAATTTGAGCCTTTCCTGTGTCACCAGGTTTTGTTTCCGATGCACAACTGCAAGTTTACTGTATCGCTTGGACCTTCAAATTGACGATGAAACACAGAAATTGCTTCGGAATTAAATAGAAAATGCACTATGCCGTCTTAAGTAGAAGAAGACATAGTCTTCATACCATCTATGATTTGAGCCTTTCCTGTGAGACCAGTTTTAGATTTTGACGCTTCACGTCAGGTTTACTGCATCCCTTGGACCTTAATTTTGACGATGTAACACACATAATGCATCGGAATTAAATACAGAAAGCACAATGCCGACTTCAGTACAAGAAGACTGAGTCTTCTTACCGTCTGTATTTTCAGCCTTTCCTGTGAGACCAGTTTTAGATTCCAATGCGTCACTTCAGGTTTACTGTATCCTCTGGATCTACACTTCGACGAAACACAAAACGTGCATCGGAATTAAACGGAACGGGCACAATGCCGACTTAAGTACAATGAGAATGATTTTCTTAGTGTCTATGTTTGAGCCTTTCCTGTGAGACCAGTTTTAGATTCCGATACGTCACTTCAGGTTTACTGTATCTCTTGGACCCTCACTTTGGCGATGAAACCCAAAAATTGCATCGGAATTAACTTCAAAAGTCACATTGCCGACTTAAGTACAATTAGACTGACTTCTCTTAATGTCTATGTTTTGAGCCTTTCCTGTGAGACCAGTTTTAGATTCCGATGCTTCACTTCAGGTTTACTGTATCCCTTGGACCTACATTTTGACGATGAAACACAAATATTGCCTCGGAATTAAATACAAAAGGCACATTGCCGACTTAAGTGCAAAAAGACTGACTTTTCTTTGTGTCAATGTTTTGAGTCTTTCCTGTGTCACCAGTTTTAGATTCCGAAGCACAACAGCAGGTTCCCTGTATCCCATGGACCTTCACATTGACAATGAAACACAGACATTGCATCGGAATTAAATACAAAAGACACAATGCCGACCTTAGTACAAGAAGACTGAGTCTTCTTACCGTCTATGTTATGAGCCTCTCCTGTGAGACCAGTTTTAGATTCCGATGCATCACTTCAGGTTTACTGCATCCCCTGGACATCCATTTTGACAATGAAACACAAAAATTGCGTCGTAATTAAATACAAAATGCACAATGCCGACATTGCCGGCCGAAGTGGCCGTGCGGTTAAATGCGCTGCAGTCTGGAACCGCAAGACCGCTACGGTCGCGGGTTCGAATCCTGCCTCGGGCATGGATGTTTGTGATGTCCTTAGGTTTAACTAGTTCTAAGTTCTAGGGGACTAATGACCTCAGCAGTTGAGTCCCATAGTGCTCAGAGCCATTTTTGAATGCCGACATTAGTACAAGAGGACTGACTTTTCCTAGTGTCTATGCTTTGAGTCTTTCCTGTGTCACCAGTTTTAGATTCCGATGCACAACTACAGGTTTACTGTATCCCTAGAACCTTCACATTGAGGACGAAAGACAGAAATTGCATTGGAATTAAATACGAAATGCACGATGCCAAGGTCGGTACATGAAGACTGTGTCTTCCCACCGTCTACGTTTGAGCCTTTCCTGTGAGACCAGTTTTAGATTCCGATGCTTTCCTTCAGGTTTACTGTATCCCTTGGACCTTCACTTTGACGATGAAACACAAAAATTGCATCGGAATTAAATACAAAACGCTCAACGCCGACTGAAGTACAAAAAGACTGACTTTTCTCAGTGTCTATGATTTGCGCCTTTCCTATGTCACCAGTGTTAGATTCCGAAGCACAACTGCAGGTTAACTGTATCTCTTGGACCTTCATATTGTTGATGAAACACAGATATTGCATCGGAATTAAATACAAAAGACACAATGCCGACATAAGTAGATCAATACTGAGTCTGCTAACTGTCTATATTTTGAGCCTTCCCAGTGAGACCAGTTTTAGACTCCGATGCCTCACGTCAGGTTTACTGTATCCCTTGGACCTGCACTTTGACGATGAAACACAAAAATGCATCGGAATTAAATACGAAAGGCACAATGCCGATTTAAGATCATGTGAAACTCAGCTCGCCCTATTTGCCCAAGAAATTCACAGTGCCGTAGACACTGGCGAGCAGATTGATGCCGTATTCCTGGACTTCACGAAGGCATTTGATATGGTTCCGCACTTACGTTTAGTGAAAAAAATACGAGCTTACGGAATATCGGACCAGGTTTGTGATTGGATTCAGGATTTCCTAGAAGAAAGAACACAACATGTCATTCTTAACGGTTCAAAATCTGCAGATGTAGAGGTAATTTCGGGAGTACCGCAGGGAAGCGTGATAGGACCTTTATTGTTTACAATATACATAAATGACTTAGTTGACAACATCGGTAGCTCCGTGAGGCTATTTGCAGATGACACGGTTGTCTACAAGAAAGTAGCAACATCAGAAGGCTCGTACATACTCCAGGAGGACCTGCAGAGGATTAATGCATGGTGCGACAGCTGGCAGCTTTCCCTAAACGTAGATAAATGTAATATAATGCGCATACATAGGGGCAGAAATCCATTCCAGTACGATTATGCCATAGGTGGTAAATCATTGGAAGCGGTAGCGACCGTAAAATACTTAGGGGTTACTATCCGGAGCGATCTGAAGTGGAATGATCACATAAAACAAATAGTGGGAAAAGCAGGCGCCAGGTTGAGATTCATAGGAAGAATTCTAAGAAAATGTGACTCCTCGACGAAAGAAGTAGCTTACAAAACGCTTGTTCGTCCGATTCTTGAGTATTGCTCATCAGTATGGGACCCTTACCAGGTTGGATTAATAGAAGGGATAGACATGATCCAGCGAAAAGCAGCGCGATTCGTCATGGGGACATTTAGTCAGCGCGAGAGCGTTACGGAGATGCTGAACAAGCTCCAGTGGCGGACACTTCAAGAAAGGCGTTACGCAATACGGAGAGGTTTATTATCGAAATTACGAGAGAGCACATTCCGGGAAGAGATGGGCAACATATTACTACCGCCCACATATATCTCGTGTAATGATCACAACGAAAAGATCCGAGAAATTAGAGCAAATACGGAGACTTACAAGCAGTCGTTCTTCCCACGCACAATTCGTGAATGGAACAGGGAAGGGGGGATCAGATAGTGGTACAATAAGTACCTCCGCCACACACCGTAAGGTGGCTCGCGGAGTATAGATGTAGATGTAGATGTAGATGTACAAGAAGACTGACCTTTCTTAGTGTTTATGTTTTGAGCCTTTCGTGTGTCGGGAGTATTAGATTACGATGCACAACTGCAGGTTGACTGTATCTCTTGGACCATCACATTGACGATGAAACACGGATATTGCATCGGAATTAAATGCAAAATGCACAATGCCGACTTAACTACAACAGGACTGGGTCTGCTAACTGACTATATTTTGAGCCGTCCCAGTGAGACCAGTTTTAGACTCCGATGCTTCACTTCAGCTTTACTGTATCCCTTGGACCTTCACATTGAAGAAGAACCACAGAAATTGCAGCGGAATTAAATACAAAAGACACAATGCCGACTTAAGTACAAGTAGACAGACGTTTCTTAGTGTCTAAGATTTGAGCCTTTCCTGTGAGACCAATTTTATATTCCGATGCAGAACTGCAGGTTTACTGTATCGCTTGGAGCTTCAATTAGACGATGAAACACAAAAATTGCATTGGAATTAAATACAAAAGGCACAAAGCCGACATAAGTACAAGAAGACTGACTTTTGATAGTGCCTATGTTTTGGGCCATTCCTGTGTCACCAGTTTTAGAATTCGATGCCAACTGCACGTTTACTGTATCCCTTGGACCTTCACATAGACGATGATACACAGAAATTGTATCCGAAATAAATACAAAAGGCAGAATGCCGACTCAAGTACAAGAAGACTAACTTTTCTTAGTGTCTATGTTTTGAGCCTTTCCTGTGAGACCTGTTTTAGATTCCGATGCTTCACTTCAGGTTTACTGTATCCCTTAGACCTTCACTTTGACGATGAAACACAAAAATTGCATCGGAATTAACTACAAAAGGCACATGGCCGACTTAAGTAAAATAAGACAGACTTTTCTTAGTGTCTATGTTTTGAGCCTTTCCTGTGTCACAGGTGTTAGATTCCGAAGCACTACTGCTGGTTTACTGTATCTATTGGACCTTCAAATTGACTATGAAACACTGCAATTGCTTCGGAGTTACATACTAAAGCCACAATGCCGACTTTAGTACTAGAAAACTGAGACTTCTTACCGTCTGTGTATTGAGCCTATCCTGTGAGACCAGTTTTAGATGCCGATGCTTCACTTCAGATTTACCGAAATTGCATCGGAATTAAATACAAACGAGCGCAATGCCAAATTAAGTACAAGAAGACTGAGTCTTCTTACTGTCTATGTTTAGAGACTTTTCCTGTGTCACCAGTTTTAGTTACCGATGCTTACCGTATCACTTGGAACTTCACTTTGACGATGATACACCAAAATTGCATTGGAATTAAATACAAAAGGCACAATGCCGACATAACTATAAGCAGACTGACTTTCCTTAGTGCCTATGATTTGAGCCTTTGCTGTGTTATCCAGTTTTAGACTCCGAAGCACTACTGCAGGTTAACTGTATCCCTTGGACCTTCAAATTGACGATGAAACACAGAACTTGCATCGGAAATAAACACAAAAGGCACAATGCCGACTTCAGTACAAGATGACTGAGCCATCGTACCGTCTATGCTTTGAGCCTTTCCTGACAGACCTGTTTTAGAATACGATGCTTCACTTAAGATTAACTGTATCCCTTGGACTTTCACACTGACAAAGAAACACTGAAATTGCATCCGAATTATATACAATAGGCACAATGCCGACTTACGTACAAGAAGACTGAGTCTCCTTATTGTCTATGTTATGAGCCTTTCCTGTGTCAGCAGTTGTAGTTTCCAATGCTTCCCCTCAGGTTTACTGTATCCCTTGGACCTTCACTTTGACGAAGAAACACAGTAATTGCGTCGGAATTAAATAAAAAATGCACAATGCCGACATAAGTTTAAGAGGACTGACGTTTCTTGGTGTCTATCTTTTGAGCTTTTCCTGTGATACCTGTTTCAGATTCTGATGCTTCACTACTGGTTTACTGTATCCGTTGGACATTACCTTCGACGATGAAACACAGAAATTGCATCGGCTTTAAATACAAAAGGTACAATGCCAACTTAGGTACAAGAAGGCTGACTTTTCTTAGTATCTATAATTTGAGCCTTTCGTGTGAGACCAGTTTTAGATTACGATGCTTCACTTCAGGTTTACTGTATACCTTGGACCTTCACTTTGACGATGAAACACAAAAATTGAATCATAAGTAAATGCAAAAGTCACAATGGCGACTTAAGTAGAAGAAAACAGACTTTCCTTAGGGTCTATGTTTAGAGCCTTTCCTGTGTCACAAGTCTTACAATCCTTTGCCCAACTGCTGCTTTACTGTATCACTTGGTCCTTCACTATGACGACGAAACACAAAAATTGCATCGGAATTCATTACAAAAGGCACAATGCCGTCTTGAGTACAAGTAGACTGAGTCTTCTTACTGTCTATGCTTTGAGCCTTTCCTGTGAGACAAGTATTAGATTCCGATGCTTCACATCAGGTTTACTGAATCCCTTCCACCTTCACATTGACGATGAAACACAGTAATTGCTTCGGAATTAAACACAAAAGTCACAATGCCGACTTAAGTACAAGAAGGCTGAGTCTTCTTATCGTCTATGTTTAGAGCCTCTCCTGTGTCACCAGTTTTAGTCTCCGATGCTTCTCTTCAGGTTTAATGTATCGCCTGGACCTTCACTTTGACGATGAAACACAAAAATTGCATCGGTATTAAATACAAAAGCCACAATGCCGACATAAGTACAAGAAGACTGAGTCTTCTCACTGTCATTGCTTTGAGCCTGTCGTGTGTCACCAGTTTAATAATTCGATGCTTCACTTCAGTTTTACTGTATCCCTTGGAACTTCGCTTTGACGATTAAACACAAATATTGCATCGGAATTAAATACAAAGGGCACAATGCTGACGTAAGTACAAGAAGGCTGAGTCTTCTTACCGTCTATGTTTTGTGCCTTTCCTGTGCCCTCAGTTTTAGATTCCGAAATTTCACTTCAGGTTTACTGTATCCCCTGGACCTTCCCTTTGACGATGAAACAAAAAAATTGCATCGGAAATAAATACAAAAGGCTCAATGCCGACTTGAGTACAAGAAGACTTAGTCTTCTTACCGTCTATGTTTTGAGCCTTTCCTGTGAGACCTGTTTTAGATTCCGATGCTTCTCTTCATTTAAACGGTATACCTTGCACCTCACATTGACGATGAAACAGCGAAATTTCATCAGAATTAAATACAATAGGCAGAATGCCGACTTAAGTACAAGAAGACAAACTTTTCTGAGTGTCAAAGATTCCAACATATCCTCTATCTCCTGTTCTACATTCCGATGCACATCTGCAGGTTTACTGTATCGCTTGGACCTTCACATTGACGATGAATCCCAGTAATTGCAACGGAATTAAATAAAAAGGTAACCCTGCCAATTAAGTACATGAAGACTGAATTTCCTTAGTGTCTATGTGTTGAGCCTTTCCTGTGAGACTAGTTTTAGATTCCGATGCTTCACTTCACGATTACTGTATCCCTTGGACCTTCACATTGACGAAGAAACACAGTAAATGCATCGGAATTAAATAAAAAATGCACAATGCCGACATAAGTACAAGAAGACTGACTTTTCTTAGCGTCTATATTTTGAGCCTTTTCAGTAGTACCTGTTTCAGATTCTGATGCTTCACTTCAAGTTGACTGTATTCGTTGGACCTTATCCGCGACGATGAAACACAGAAATTGCATCGTAATTAAGTACAAAAGTTACAATGCCGACTTAGGTACAAGGAGGCTGACTTTTCTTAGTATTTATGTTTTAGCCTTTCCTGTACGACCAGTTTTAAATTATGATGCTTCACTTCAGGTTTACTGTATCCCTTGTACCTTCCCTTTGACGATTAAACACAAAATTTTCATCGGAATTAAATGCAAGAGTCACAATGCCGACTTAAGTACAAGAAGACTGACTTTCCTTAGTGTCTATGTTTTGAGCCTTATGTGTGTCACCAGTTTTACATTCCGTTGCACAACTGCTGGTTTTCTGTATCCCTTGGTCCTTCCCATTGACGATGAATCCCAGTAATTGCATCGGAATTAAATAAAAAGGTAACCATGCCAATTAAGTACAAGAAGACTGAATTTCCTTAGTGTCTATGTGTTGAGCCTTTCCTTTGAGACAAGATTTAGATTCCGATCCTTCACTTCAGGATTACTGTATCCCTTTTACCATCACTTTGACGATGAAACACAAAAATTGCATCGGAATTCATTACAAAAGGCACAATGCTGACTTAAGTACAAGTGGACTGAGTCTTCATACTGTCTATGTTTTAAGTCTTTCCTGTGTCACCAGTTTTGGATTCCGATGCCTCACTTTCGGTTTACTGTATAGCTTGGGCATTCGCTTGGACGATGAAGCACAAAAATTGCATAGGAATTAAATACAAATGGTACAATGGCGACTTAAGTACAAGAAGACTGACTTTTCTTAGTGTCACTGTATTGTGCCTTTCTTGTGTCTCTAGTTTTAGATTCCGACGCACAACTGGAGATTTACTGTATCCCTTGGACCATCACGGTGAAACACTGAAATTGCATCGGAATTAAATACAAAAGGCACAATGCCGACTTAACTACAAGAAGACTGAGACTTCTTACTGTCTATGTTTTGAGCCTATCCTGTGAGACCAGATTTAGATTCCGATGCTTCACATCAGGTTTACTGTATCCGTTCCACCTCCACAGTGACGATGAAACACAGTAATTGCATCGGAATTAAATACATACGGCACAATGCCGACTTAAGTACAAGAAGACTGAATTTTCTTAGTTTCTATGTGTTGAGCCTTTCTTGTGAGACAAGTTTTAGATTCCGATGCTTCACTTCAGGTTTACTGTATCCCTTGGATCTTCACTTTGACGATGAAACACAATAATTGCATCGGAATTAAATACAAATAGCATTATGCCGACACAAGTACAGGAAGACTGACTTTTCATAGTGCCTATGTTTTGAGCCTTAGATTCCGAGGAACAACTGCAGGTTTACTGTATCCCTTGGACCTTAACATTGCCGATGAAACACAGATATTGCATCGGAAAGCCCGCATCTCGTGGTCGTGCGGTAGCGTTCTCGCTTCCCACGCCCGGGTTCCCGGGTTCGATTTCTGGCGGGGTCAGGGATTTTCTCTGCCTCGTGATGGCTGGGTGTTGTGTGCTGTCCTTAGCTTAGTTAGGTTTAAGTAGTTCTAAGTTCTAGGGGACTGACGACCTAAGATGTTAAGTAACATAGTGCTCAGAGCCATTTGCATCGGAAATGAATACAAAAGGCAAAATGCCGACTTAAGTACAGGAAGACTGAGTCATCTTACCATCTATGTTTAGAGCCCTTCCTGTCAGACATGTTTTAGATTCCGATGTTTCTCTTCAGGTTTACTGCATCCCTTGCACATTTTACTTTGACGATGAAACACAAATATTGCATCGGAATTAAATACAAAATGCACAATGCCACTTAAATACGAGAAGACTGAGACTTCTTACCGTCTATTTTTTGAGCCCTCCCATTGAGACAAGTTTTTGATTCCAAGCTACACGTTAGGTTTACTGTATCCCTTGGACCTTCACATTGATGATGAAACACAGAAAATGCATGTGAATAAATACAACAGGCACGATGCCGACTTAAGTACAAGAAGACTGAGTCTTCTTATTTTGTATGATTTTAGCCTTTCCTGTGTCAGCAGTTGTAGTTTCCAATGCTTCCCTTCAGGAATACTGTATCCCTTGGACCTTCACTTTGACGAAGAAACACAGAAATTGCACCGGAATTAAATACAAAAGTTACAATGCCACTTAAGTACAAGAGGACAGACGTTTCTTACTGTCTATGATTTGAGCCTTTCCTGTGAAACCAGTTTTAGATTTCTATGTTTCTCTTCAGATTTACTGTATCCCTTGGACCTTCACGTTGACGATGAAACAAAATATAGCATTGGAATTAAATACAAAACGCACAATGCTGACTTTAGTACAAGAAGACTGAGTCTTCTTACCGTCTATGTTTGAGCCTTTCCTGTGAGACCAGTTTTAGATTCCGATGCCACACTTCGGGTTTCCTGTATCCCTTGGACCTTCACATTGAAGATAAGACACCGAAATTGCTTCGGTTTAAATACAAACGGGCACAATGTCGAGTTAACTACAAGAAGACTGAGTCTTCTTACTGTTTATGATTTGAGCCTTTCCTGTGTCACCAGTTTTAGTTTCCGATGCTTCACTTCAGGTTCACTGTATCGCTTGGATCTTCACTCTGACGATGAAATACAAAAATTGCATTGGAATTAAATACAAAAGGCACAATGCCGACTTAAGTACAAGAAGACAGAGTCATCTTGCAGTCTATGGTTTGAGCTTTTCCTGTCAGACCTGTTTTAGATTCCGATGCTTCACTTCAAGTTTACTGTATCCCTTAGACCATCACATTGACGATGAAACACAAAAATTGCGTGGGAATTAACTACAAAAGGCACATTGCCGACTTAAGTAAAAAAAGACTGACTTTTCTTAGTGCCTATGTTTTGAGCCTTTCCTGTGTCACCAGTGTCACTTTTCGAAGCACACCTGCAGGTTTACTGTATCTCTTGGACCTTCATATTGACGATGAAACACAGAAATTGCATCGGAATTAAATACAAAAGCCACAATGCCGAATTAAGTACAACAAGACTGAGTCTTCTAACTGTATATTCGTTGAGCCTTCCCAGTGAGACCAGTCTCAGATTCCTATGCTTCACTTCAGGTTTACTGTATCCCTTGGACCTTCACTCTGACGATGAAACACAGAAATGGCATCGGAATTAAATACAAAAGGCACAATGTCCACATAAGTAAAAGAAGACTTATTCATCATACCGTCTATGTTTTGAGCCTTTCCTGTGTCTCCAGGTTTAGATTCCGTTGAGCAACTGCAGGTATACTGTATCCTTGGACATTTACATTGAAAATGAAACACAGTAATTGCATCGGAATTTAATACACAAGGCAAAATGCCGACTTAAGTACGAGAAGACTGACTTTTCTCAGTGTCTATGTTTCGAGCCTTTCCTGTGCGACCAGTTTTAGATTCCGATGCAGAACTGCAAGTGTACTGTATCCCATGGACCTTAACTTTGACGATGAACCACAGAAATTGCATCGGATTAAATACAAAAGTCACAATGCCAACTTAAGTACAAGAAGACTGAGTCTTCTTACTGTCAATGCTTTGGGCCTTTCCAGTGTCACCAGTTTAAGATTCCGATGCTTCACATCAGGTTTACTGTATCACCTGGACCTTCACTATAACGAAGAAACACAAAATTTGCGTCGGAAGTAAATACAAAAGGCACGATGTCGACTTAAGTGCAAGAAGACTGACTTTTCTTAATGTTTATGCTTTAAGCCTTTCCTGTGTCACCAGTTATAGATTCCGATGCACAACTGCAGGTTTTGCTGTATCCCTTGTACCGTCACATTGACGCTGAACCACAGAAATTACATCGGAATTAAATACAAAGGCACAATGCCGACTAATGTACAAGAAGACTGTGTCCTCCTACCGTCTATGTTTTGAGCCTTTCCTGTGGGACCAGTTTTACATTCCGATGCTTCAGATTTACTGAATCCCTGGGACCATCACATTGACGATGAAACAATGAAATTGCACCGTAATTGAATACAAAAGGCACAATGCCGACTTACGTACAAGAAGACCAGGTCTTCTTACCGTCTATGTTTGAGCCTTTCCTGTGACACTAGTTTTAGATTCCGATGCTTCACTTCAGGTTTTCTGTATACTTTGGACTCCACATTGACGATGAAACGTCGAAATTGCATCTGAATTATATTAAATGGGCACAATGCCGATTTAAGTACAAGTAGACAAACGTATCTGAGTGTCTATGTATCAAGCCCATCCTCAGTCACCTGTTTTAGATTCCGATGCACAACTGCTGGTTTACTGTATCCCTTGGCCCTTCACTTTGACGATGAAACACAGAAATTGCATCGGAATTAAATACAGAATACACAATGCCGACATAAGTACAAGAAGACCGACGTTTCTAAGTGTCTATGTTTTGAGCCTCTCCTGTGCGACCAGTTTTAGATTCCGGTGCTTCACTTAGGGTTTACATAATCCCTTGGACCTTCGCTTTGACGATGAAACACAGAAATGACATCGGAATTAAATTCAAAAGGCACTATGCCGACTTATGTACAAGAAGACTTGGTCTTCTTACCGTCTATGTTTGAGCCTTTCCGTCGAGACCAGTTTTAGATTCCGATGCATCACTTCAGGTTTACTGTATCCCTTGGCCCTTCACTTTGACGATTAAACACAGAAATTGCATCCAAATTAAATACAAAAGACACAATGCCGACTTAAGTACAAGAAGACTGACGTTTCTTAGTGTCTATGTTTTGAGCCTTCCCTGTGGGACCAGATTTAGATTCCGACGCTTCACTTCAGGTTTACTGAATCGCTTGGAACTTTACTGTGACGATGTAACACAGAAGTGGCATCGGAATAAAATACAAAATGCACAATGACTACTTAACTGCAAGATGACTTATTCTGCATACTGTCTATGTTTTGAGCCTTTCCTGTTTCACCAGTTTTAGATTCCGATGTACAACTTCAGGTATACTGAGTCCCTTGGACCTTCACATTGATAATGAAACACAGTAATAGCATCGGAATTTAATACAGAAGGCACAATGTTGACTTAAGTACAAGAAGGCTGACTTTTCTCAGTGTCTATCATTCGAGCCTTTCCTGTGCGATCAGGTTTAGATTCCGATGAAGAACTGCAGGTTAACTGTATCCTATGGACTTTCACATTGACGATGAAACACAGAAATTGCTTCGGCATTACATGCTAATGGCACAATGCCGACATAAGGACCAGAAGACTGACTTTTCATAGTGTCTATGATTTGAACCCTTCCTGTGACACAAGTTTTAGATTCCGATGCACTTCTGCAGGTTTACTGTATCGCTTGGACCTTCACATTGACGATGAATCCCAGTAATTGCATCGGAATTAAATAAAAAAATAACCATGCCAATTAAGTACAAGAAGACTGACTTTCCATAGTGTCTATGATTTGAGCCTTTCCTGTGTCACCAGTTTTACATTCGGTTGCACAACTGCTGGTTTCCTGTATCCCTTAGACCTTCACATTGACGATGAATCCCAGTCATTGCATCGGAATTAAATAAAAAAGTGACCATGCCCATTAAGTACAAGAAGACTGAATTTCCTTAGTGTCTATGTGTTGAGCCTTTCCTGTGAGACAAGTTTTAGATTCCGATGCTTCACTTCAGGATTACTGTATCCCTTTCACCTTCACTTTGACGAATAAATACAGAAATTGCATCATAATTAAATTCAAAAGGCACAATGCCAACTTAAGTACAAGACGACTGACATTTCTTAGTGTAAATGATATGAACCTTTCCTGTGAGACCAGTTTAACATTCCGATGCACAACTGCAGGTTTACTGTATCACTTGGTACTTCACATTGACGAAGAAACACAGATATTGCATCGGAATTGTGTCCAAAAGCTACAATGCCGACGTATGTACAGGAAGACTTAGTCTTCTTACAGTCTATGTTTGAGCCTTTCCTGTGAGACCAGTTTTAGATTCCGATGCTTCACTTCGTGTTTACTGAATCCCTTGGATCTTCACTTTGACAATGAAACACAGAAATGGCATCGGAATTAAATACAAAAGGCACAATGGATACTTAAGTAGAAGAAGAATGAGTTCTCTTAACCTCTATGATTTGAGCCTTTCCTGTGGGACCAGTTTCAGACTGAGATGCTTCTCTTGAGGTTTACTGTATCCCCTGGACCTTCACTTTGACGAAGAAACACAAAACTTGCATCGGAATTAAATACAAAAGACTCAATGACGAATTAAGTACAAGAAGACTGAGACTTCTTACCGTCTATGTTTTGAGCCTTTCCTGTGGGACCAGTTTTACATTCCGATGCTTCACTTGAGGTTTACTGTATCCCTTAGGATATCACATTGACGATGAAACGAAGAAATTGCACCATAATTAAATACAAAAGGCACAATGACGACTTAAGTACAAGAAGTCTGACTCTTCCTACTGTCTATGTTTTGAGCTTTACCTGTGAGACCAGTTTTAGATTCCGATGCTTCACCTCAGGTTACCTGTATCACTTGGAAATACTTACTGACGATGAATCATAGATATTACAACGGAAATAAAAAAAAATCACAATGCCGACTTAAGTTCAAAAAGACTAACTTTTCTTAGTGTCTATTGTTTGAGCCTTTCCTGTGTCACCAGTGTTATATTCCGAAGCACAACTACAGGTTTCCTGTATCTCTTTAACCTTCACATTGACGATGAAACACTGAAATTGCGTCTAAATTAAATACAATAGGCAGAATTCCGACTTATGTACAAGAAGACAAATTTTTCTGAGTGTCTATGTTTCGAGCCTATCCTCTGTCACCTGCTTTACATTCCGATGCACAACTGCAGATTTACTATATCCCCTTGCCCTTCACATTGACGATGAAACACATAAATGGCATCGGAATTAAATACAAAAAGCAAAAAGACTACTTAAGTACAAGAAGACTTTTTCTTTATACTGTCTATGTTTTGAGCATTTCCTGTGTCACCAGTTATACATTCCGACGCACAACAGCAGGTATACTGTATCCCTTGGACGTTCACATTGAAAATGAAACACAGTAATTGCATCGGAATTTAATACATAAGGCACAATGCCGACATAAATACAAGAAGACTGACTTTTCTCAGTGTCTGTGTTTTGAGCCTTTCTTGTGATACCAGTTTCAGTTTCTGATGCTTCCCTTCAGGTTTACTGTATCCCTTGGACCTTCACTTAGACGATGAAACACAAAAACGGCATCGGAATTAAATACAAAATGCACAATGCCGACTTAAGTACAAGAAGTCTGACTTTTTTTAGTGTCTATGTTTGACCCATTCCTGTGAGACCAGTTTCAGTTACCGATTCTTCACTTCAGGTTTACTGTATCCCTTGGACCTTCACATTGACGATGAAGACGATGAAACATAGAAATTGCATCCGAATTAAATACTAAAGGCACAATGCCAATATAAGTACAAGATGACTGAGTCTTCTTACTATCTTTGTTTTGAGCCCTTCCTTTGAGACCAGATTTATATTCCGATGCATTACTTCAGGTTTACTGCATTCCTTGGACCTTCACATTGACGATGAAACACAGACATTGCATCGGAATTAAATACTAAATACACAAGGCCGACTCAAGTACAAGAAAACTGACTTCTCTCAGTGTCTATGTTTGAGCCTTTCCTGTGTCACCAGTTGCAGATTGCGATGCACAACTGCAGTTTTTCTGAATCCCGTTTACCTTCACATTGATGATGAAACGCAGAAATTGCATCGGAATTAAATACAATAGGCACAATGCCGACTTAAGTACAAGAAGACTGATTCTTCTTACCGTCTATATCTGAGCCTTTCATGTGAGACCAATTTTAGATTCCGATGAATCACAACAGGTTTACAGTGTCCCTTTGACCTTCACATTAACGATGAAACACAGTAATTGTATCGGAATTAAACACAAAAGGCCCAATGCCGACTTATTTACAAGAAGACTGAATTTTCATAGTGTCTTTGCTTTGAGCCTTTCCTGTGAGACCAGTATTAGATTCCGATGCTTCACTTCAGGTTTACTGTATCCCTTGGACCTTCCCTTTGACGATGAAGCACAAAAATTGCACCGGAATAGAATATATATGCCACAATGCCGACTTAAGTACAAGAAGACTGTCTTTTCTTAGTGTCTATTTTTTGAACCATTCCTGTGAGACCAGTTTTAGATTCCGATGCTTCACTTCAAGTCCACAGTATTCCTTGGGCCTTCACATTGATGATGTAACACAGATATTGTACCGGAATTAAATACAAAATGCACAATGCCGACTTAAGTACAAGAAGACTGACTTTACTTAGTGCCGATGATTTGCGCCTTTCCTGTGTCACCAGTTTTAGATTCCGATGCACAACTGCAGATTTACAGTATACCTTGGACCTTCATAATGACGATGAAACATAGATATTGCATCGGAATTTAATACAAAAGGCACAATCCCGACTTAAGTACAAGAACACTGAGTCTTCTTACTGTCTATGTTTTGAGCCTTCCCTGTGAGACCAGTTTTAGATTCCAATGCTTCACATCATGTTTACTGTATCCCTTGGACCTTCACTCTGACTATGAAACACAAAAATTGGATAAGAATTAAATACAATAGGCACAATGCCGACTTAAGTACAAGAAGACTGACCTTACTTAGTGTCGTTATTTGAGCCTTTCCTGTGTCACCAGTTTTAGATTCCGATGCACAACTGCAGATTTACTGTGTCCCTTGGACCGTCATATTGACGATGAAACACAGAATTTGCATCGGAATGAAATACAAAAGACACAATGCCGACTTAAGTCCAAAATGACTGAGTCTTTTTACCATCTATGTTTTGAGCATTTCCTCTGAGATCAGTTTTAGATTCCGTTGCTTCACTTCAGGATTACTGTATCCCTTGGAGCTTCAGATTGACGATGAGACCCAGAATTAGCATCGGAATTAAATACAAAAGGCACAATGTCGGCTTAAGTACAAGAAGACTGACTTTCCTAAATGTCTATGATTTCAGCCCTTCCTGTGTTACCAGTTTTAGATTCCGATTCACACCTGCAGTTTTTCTGTATACCTTGGACCTTCACATTGACGATGAAACGCAGTAATCGCATCGGCATTAAATACAAAAAGCACAATGCCGACTTAAGTACAAGAAGACTGAGTCTTCTTACTGTCTATGGTTTGAGCCTTCCCTGTGAGACCAGTTTTAGATTCCGATGCTTCACTTCAGGTTTACTGTATCCCTTGGACCTTCACTTTGACGATGAAACACAAGAAATGCATCGGAATTAAATACAAAAGGCACAATGCCGACTTAAGTACTAGAAGCTTAACTTTTCTCGGTGTCTAAGTTTTGAACCTTTCCTCTGAGACCAGTTTTTTATTCCGATTCTTCACTTCAGGTTTAGTGTATCCCTTGGACCTTCCCATTGACGATGAAACACAGTAATTGCATCGGAATTATATACAATGTGCACAATGCCGACATTAGTACAAGAAGACTGACTTTTCTTAGTATCTATGATTTGAGCCTTTCCTGTGATATCAGTTTCAGATACTGATGCTTCACTTCAGGTTTACTGAATCCATTGGACCTTCACTTTGACGATGAAACACAGTAATGCATTGGCATTAAATACAAAAGGCACAATGCTGTCTCAAGTACAAGAAGACTGAGTCTTCTTGCTGTCTATGTTTTGAGCCTTCCCTGTGAGACCAATTTTAGATTCCGATGCTTCTCTTCAGGTTTACTGTATCCCTTCCCTCTTCACTTTGATACTGAAACACAAACATTGCATCGGAATTAAATATAAAAGCCACAATGCCGCCTTAAGTACAAGAAGATTGACTTTTCTAAGTGTCTATTTTTTGAACCTTTCCTGTGAGACCAGCTTTAGATTCCGTTCCTTCACTTCAGGTTTACTGTATCCCTTGGACAATCACTTTGACGATGAAATCCAGAAATAGCATCGGAATTAAATACATAAGGCACAATGCCGACTTAAGTACAAGAAGACTGATTCATCTTACCGTCTATGCCTTGAGCCTCTCCTGTGAGAACAGTTTTGGATCCCGTTGCTTCACTTCTGGTTTACTCTATCCCTTGGACATTCGCTTCGACTATGAAACACACAAATTGCATCGGAATTAAATACAAAGTTCACAATGCTGAAATAAGTACTAGAAGACTGGGTCTTCTTACCGTCTATGTTTTGAGCCTTTTCCGTGAGACCAGTTTTAGATCCCGATGCTTCACTTCAGGTTTACTGCATCCCTTGGACCTTCACTTTGACGATGAATCACAAACATTGCATCGGAGTTAAATACAAAAGGCACAATGCCGACTTAAGTAGAAGATGACTGACTCTTATAGTGTCGTTCTTTTGAGCTTTTCCTGTGTCACCAATTTTAGATTTCGAAGCACAACTGCATATTTACTGTATCCCTTCGACATTCACATTGACGATGGCACAATGCCGGCTTAAGTACAAACAGACTGACTTTCCTAAATGTTTATGCTTTCAGCCCTTCCTGTGTCACCAGTTTTAGATTCCAATGCACAACTGCAGTTTTTCTGTATACCTTGGAACGTCACATTGACGATGAAAAGCAGTAATCGCATCGGCATTAAATACAAAAGGCACAATGCCGTCTTAAGTACAAGAAGACTGAGTCTTCTTACTGTCTATGTTTTGAGCCTTTCCAGTGAGACCAGATTTAGATTCCGATTCTGCACCTCAGGTTTTTTGTATCACTTAGATCTTCACTTTGACGATGAAACACAAAAATTGCATCGGAACTAAATACAAATGCCACAATGCCGACTTATGTACAAGAAGACTGACTTTTCATACTGTCTATGTTTTGAGCCCTTCATGTGTCACCAGTTTAAGATACCGATGCACAACTGCAGTTTTTCTGTATCCCTTGTACCATCAAATTGACGTTGAAACACAGAAATTGCATCGGAATTCAATACAAAAGGCACAAAGCCGACTTAAGTACAAGAGACTTTTCTTAATGTCAATGATTTGAGCCTTTCCCGTGGCAACTGCTTTACATTCCGATGCACAACTGCAGTTTTTCTGTATCCCTTGGACCTTCACTTTGACGATGCAACACAGAAATTGATCGGAATTAAATACAAATAGCACAATGCCGATATAAGTACAAGAAGACTGAGTCTTCTTACCGTCTATGATTTGAGCCTTTCCTGTGGGACCAGTTTTAGATTCCCATGCTTTACTTCAGGTTTACTGTATCCTTTGGACCTTCACTATGACGATGAAATACAAAAATTGCATCGGAATTTAATACAAAAGCCACAATGCTGACTTAAGTACAAGAGCACTGACTTTTCTTAGTGTCTATGATTTGAGCCTATCCTGTCAGACCAGTTTTAGATTCCGATGCTTCACTTCAGGTTGACTGTACTCCTTGGACCTTCTCATTGACAATGAAACATAGAAACTGCATAGGAATTAAATTCAAAAGGCACAATGCCGACTTAAGTGCAAGAAGACTGACTTTTCTTAGTGTCTATGTTTTGAGCGTTTCCTGTGAGACCAGTCTTCGATTACGATGCTGGACTTCAGGTTTACTGTATCCCTCGGACATTCACATTGACGATGAAACACAGTAATTGCATCGGAATTAAATACAAAAGGCACAATGACGACTTAAGTACAAGAAGACTGAGTCTTCTTACTGTCTATGTTTTGAGCCTTCCCTGTGAGACCAGTCTTCGATTACGATGCTGGACTTCAGGTTTACTGTATCCCTCGGACATTCACATTGACGATGAAACACAGTAATTGCATCGGAATTAAATACAAAAGGCACAATGACGACTTAAGTACAAGAACACTGAGTCTCCTTACTGTCTAAGATTTGAGTCTTTCCTGTATGTCCAGTTTTAGTTTCCGATGCTTCACATCATGTTTACTGTATCCCTTGGACCTTCACTTTGACGATGAAACACAAAATTGCATCGGAATTAAATAGAAAAATCACAATGCCGACCTAAGTACAAGATGACAGAGTCTTCTTACCGTCTAAGTTTTGAGGCTTTCCTATGAGACCAGTTTTAGACTCCGATGCTTCACTTCGGTTTACTGTATCCCTTTGACATTCACATTATCGATGAAACACAGAATTAGCTTCGGAATTAAATACAAAAGGCACAATGACGACTTAAGTACAAGAACACTGAGTCTTCTTACCGTCTAAGATTTGAGTCTTTCCTGTATGTCCAGTTTTAGTTTCCGATTCTTCACTTCAGGTTTACTGTATCCCTTGGACCTTCAGTTTGACGATGAAACACAAAAATTGCATGGGAATTAAATACAAAAATCACAATGCCGACCTAAGTACAAGATGACAGAGTCTTCTTACCGTCTATGTTTTGAGCCCTTCCTGTGTCACCAGTTTTGGATTCTGATGCTCCACTACAGTTTTTCTGTATTCCTTGGACTTTCACATTGACGATGAAACACAGAAATTGCATCGGAATTAAATTCAAAAGGACAATGCCGACTTAAGTGCAAGAATACTGACTTTTCGTAGTGTCTATGTTTTGAGCATTTCCTGTGTCACCAGTTTTAGATTCCAATGACAACTGAGGTTTTGTTGTATCCCTTGGACCTTCACATTGACGATGAGAAACAGAAATTGCATCGGGATTAAATACAAAAGGCACAATGTCGGCTTAAGTACAAGAAGACTGAGTCATCTTACAATCTTTGTTTAGAGCCTTTCCTATGAGACCTGTTTTAGATTACGATGCTTCACTACAGGTTTACTGTATCCCTTGGACATTCACTTTGACGATGAAACACAGAAATTGCATCGGAATTAAATACAAAAGCACAATGCCGACTTAAGTTCAAGAAGCCTGAGTCTTCTTACCTTCTATGTTTTGAGCCTTTCCTGTGAGACCAGTTTTACATTCCGATTCTTAACTTCGGGTTTACTGTATCAATTATACCTTTACTTTGACGATGGAACTCAAAAATTGCATCCAAATTAAATCCAAAAAGCACAATGCCGACTTAAGTCCAAGAAGACTGACTTATCTTAGTGTCTATGTTTTCAGGCCTTCCTGTGTCACCGGTTTTAGATTCTAATACTTCACTTCCTCGTTTACTACATGCCTTCGACCAACACTTTGACGATCAAACACCATAATTGCATCGGAATTAAATACAAAATTCACAATGCCGCCTTAAGTACAAGAAGTCTGACTTTTTTAAGTGTCTATGTTTTGAGCCCTTCCTGTGTCACCAGTCTTAGATTCCAATGCACCACTGCAACTTATCTGTATCCCTTGGACCTTCACGTTGACTATGAAACACAGAAATTGCATCGGAATTAAGTACATAAGGCACAAAGCCGACTTAAGTACACGAAAACTTCTTACTGTCTAAGATTTGTGCCTATCCTGTGAGACCAGTTTTATGTTTCGATGCACAACTGCAGATTTGCTGTATCCCTTGTACCTTCACATTGACGATGAAACACAGATATAGCATCCGAATTAAATACAAACGCACAATGCCGACTTAAGTAGAAGAAGACTAATTTTTTTTTGGTGTCTATGATTTCTACCATACCACTTAGACCAGTTTTAGATTCCGATGTTTCACTTCAGGATTACTGCATCACTTGGACATTCACTTTGACGTTGAAACACAGAAATTGCATCGGAATTAAGTACAAAACGCACAAGATGACTAAGTCTTCTTACCGTCTATGTTATGAGCCTTTCCTCTGGGACCAGTTTTAGATTACGATGCATCGCATCAGGTTTACTGTATCCCTTGGACCTTCACTTTGGCGATGAAACACAAAAATTGCATCGGAATTAAATACGAAAGGCACAATGCCGACATAAGTACAAGAACACAGAATTTCCGTAGTGTCTACGTCTTGAGCCTTTCCTGTGTCACCAGTTTTAGATTCAGATGCTTCACTTCCTCGTTTACTGTTTCCCTTGCACATTCACTTTGACGATGAAACACAGATATTGCATCGGAATTAAATACAAAAGGCACAATGCCGACATAACTACAAGTAGACAGAGTCATCTTACCGATTATGTTTTGAGCCTTTCCTGTAAGACCAGTTTTAGATTCTGATGCTTCACTTCAGGTTAACTGTATCCCTTGGACCTTCACTTTGACGATGAAACACAAAAATTGCATCGGAATTAAATACGAAAGGCACAATGCCAACATATGTACAAGAACATTGACTATTCTTGGTGTCTAAGTTTTGAGCCTTTCCTTTGTTACCAGTTTTAGATTCCGGTGCATCACTTCCTCGTTTACTGTAATCCTTGGACCTTCACTTTGACGATGAAATATCATAATTGCATCGAAATTTAATACAAAAGGCACAATGCTGACTTAAGGACAAGAAAACTGACTTTACTTAGTGTCGTTGCTTTGAGCCTTTCCTGTTTCACCAGTTTTAGATTCCGATGTGCAAGTGCAGATTTGCTGTATCCCTTGGACCTTCATATTGACGATGATGCTCAAAACCTGCATCGGAATTAAATACAAAAGGCACAATGCGGATTTAAGTACAAGAAGTTTGGGTCTTTTTACCATCTATGCTTTGAGATTTTCCTGTGAGACCAGTTTTAGATTCCGATGCTTCACTACAGGTTTACTGTATCCCTTGGACCTTCACTTTGTCGATGAAACACGAACATTGCTTCGGAATTAAATACAAAAGGCACAATGCCGACTTGAGTTCAAGAAGACTGACTTTTCTCAGTGTCGTTGCTTTGAGCCTTTCCTGTGTCACCAGTTTTAGATTTCGATGCACAACTGCAGGTTTACTGTATCCCTTGGACCTTCACATCGACGGTGAAACACAGAAATTGCATCGGAATTAAATACAAAAGGCACAATGCCGGCTTAAGTACAAGAAGACTGATGCTTCTTACTGTCTATGTTTTGAGCCTTCCATGTGAGACCAGTTTTAAAAATCCGATGCTTCACTTCAGGTTTACTGTATCCCTTGGACAGTCACTTTGACGTTGAAACACAGAAATTGCTTCGGAATTAAAAACAGAAAGCACAATGCCGACTTAAGTATAAGATGACTGAGTCTTCTTACCGTCTATGCTTTGAGCCTTTCCTCTGGTACCAGATTTAGATTACGATGCTTCACATCAGGTTTACTGTATCCGTTGGACCTTCACTTTGGCGATGAAATACGAAAATTGCATCGGAATTAAATACGAAAGGCACAATGCCGACATAAGTACAAGATCACTGAAATTTCTTTGTGTCTACATTTTGAGCATTTCCTGTGTCACCTGTTTTAGATTCCGATGCTTCCCTTCCTCGGGAAGCCTTTCCTGTGAGACCAGTTTTAGATTCCGATGCTTCGCTACAGGTTTACTGTATCCCTTGGACCTTCACTTTGACGATGAGACACGGAAATTGCATCGGAATTAAATACAAAAATCCCAAAGCTGACTTAATTACATGAAGACTGAGAGTTGTTACCGTCAATGTTTTGAGCCTTTCCTGTGAGACCAGTTTTAGATTCCGATGCTTCACTTCGAGTTTACTGTATCCCTTGGACCTTCACTGTGACGATGAAACACCATAATTGCATCGGAATTAAATACGAAAGGCACAATGCCGACTTAAGTACGAGAAGACTTCCGTCTCTTGGTGTCTGTATTCTGAGGCTTCCCTGTGGGACCAGTTTTAGATTTCGACTCTACACTTCAGGTTTACTGTTTCCCTTGGATCTTCACTTTGACGACGAAACACAAAAATTGCATCCGAATTAAATACAAAAGGCACAATGCCGACTTAAGTACAAGAAGACTGACCATTCTTAGTGTCGTTGTTTTGAGCCTTTCCTGTGTCACCAGTTTTTAGATTTCGATGCACAACTGCAGATTTACTGTATCCCTTGGACCTTCAAATTTACGATGAAACACATAAATTGCACCTGAATTAAATACAAAAGGCACAATGCCGACTCAAGTACAAGAAGACTGACCTTTCTTACTATCGTTGTTTTGAGCATTTCCTGTGTCACCAGTTTTAGATTCAGATGCACAACTGCAGTATTTTTGTATCCCTGGGCCTTAACATTGACGACGAAACACAGCAATTGCATCGGATTAAATTTCAAAATGCACAATGCCGCCATAAGTACAAGAAGCCTGAGTCATCTTACTGTCTATGATTTGAGATTACCCTGTGGAACCAGTTTCGGATTCCGATTCTTCACTTCAGGTTTACTGTATCTCTTGGACCTTCTCTTTGACGATAAAACGCAAATATTGCATCGGAATTAAATACAAAATGCACAATGCCGACTTAGGAACAAGAAACCTGATTTTTCTTAGTGTCTGTGATTTGAGCCTATCCTGTGAACCAGTATTAGATTCCGATGCTTCGCTTCAATTTTTTTGTATCACTTGGACCTTCACATTGACGATGAAACACTGAAATTGCATCGAAATCAAATACAAAAGGCAAAATGCCGACTTAAGGACAAGAAGACTGAATTTCCTTAGTGTCTATGTTTTGAGCATTTCCTGTGTCACCAGTATTAGATTCCGATGCACAACTGCAGTTTTTTGTTACCCTTGGACCTTTACATTGACGATGGAACACAGAAATTGTATCGGAATTAAATACAAAAGGCACAATGCCATCATAAGTGCAAGAAGACTGAGTCTTCTTACTGTCTATGTTTTGTGCCTTCCCTGTGAGACCAGTTTTAGATTCCGATGCTCCACTTCAGGTTTACTGTATCCCTTGGACCTTCACATTGACGATGAAACACCATTATTGCATCGGAATTAAACTCAATATGCACAATGCCGACTTAAGTACAAGAAGACTGACTTTCCTTAGTGTCGTTGTTTTGAGGCTTTCCTGTTCACCAGTTTTACATTTCGATGCACAACTGCAGATTTACTGTATCCCTTGGACATTCACATTGACGATGGAACACAGAAATTGCATTGGAAGTAAATACAAAAGGCACAATGCCGACTTAAGTACAAGAAGACTGTGCCCTCTTACCGTCTACGTTTTGGGCCTTTCCTGTGAGGCCAGTTTTAGAATCCGATGCTTGAATTCAGGTTTACTGTATGCCTTGGACCTTAACATTGACGATGAAACACAGAGATTGCGTCGAAATTAAATACAAGAGGCACAATGCCGGCTTAAGTACAAGAGACTGACATTTCTTAGTGTCTATGATTTGAGCCTTTCCCGTGTCACCTGCATTTTATTCCGATGCATTACTGCAGTTATTCTGTATCCCTTGGACCTTCACATTGACGATGCAACACAAAAATTGCATCGGAATTAAATACAAAAGGAACAATGCCGACTTAAGTACAAGAACACTGAGTCTTCTTACTGTCCATGTTTTGAGCCCTCCCTGTGAGATCAGTTTAGACTCCGATGCTTCACTTCAGGTTTTCTGTATCCCTTGGATACGATGAAGCACAGAAATTGCATCGGAATTAAATACAAAAGGCGCAATGCCGACATAAGTACATGTAGGCCAGGTCTTCTTACCGTCTATGTTTTGAGCCTTTCCTGTGAGACCAGTTTTAGATTCCGATGCTTCACTTCAGGTTCACTGTATCCCTTGGACCTCGGACTTTGACAATGAAACACAAAAATTGGATCGGAATTAAATGCAAAATGCACAATTCCGACTGACGTACAAGAAGACTGACGTTTCTTAGTGTCTATGTTTTGAGACATTCCTGTGTCACCAGTTTTAGCTTTCGTTGCACAACTGCAGTTTTACTGTATACCCTTGGACCTTCTCAGTGACGATGAAACACAGAAATTACATTGGAATTAAATATAAAGGGCACAATGCCGACTTAAGTAAAAGAAGACTGAGTCCTCTTACCGTTTATGTTTTGAGCCTCTCCTGTGAGACCAGTTTTAGATTCCGATGCGTTACTTCAGTTTCTCTGTATCCCTTGGCCCTTCACATTGACGATGAAACACTGAAATAGCATCGGAATCAAATACAAAAGGCACAATGCCGACTTAAGTGCAAGAAGACTGACATTTCTTAGTGTCTATGTTTCGATCATTTCCTGTGTCACCAGTTTTAGATTCCGATACACAACGGCAGGTTTTTTGTGTCCCTTGGACCCTTACATTGACGATGGAAAACAGAAATTGCGTCGGAATTAAATACAAAAGGCACAATGCCATCTTACAATCGAGAAGACTGAGTCTTCTTACTGTCTATGTTTTGAACCTTCCCTGTGAGACCAGTTTTAGATTCCGATGGTTCACTTCAGCTTTACTGTATGCCTTGGACCTTCACTTTGACGAAGAAACACAAAAATTGGATCGGAATTAACTACAAAATGCACAATGCCGGCTTAAGTACAAGAAGACTGTTTTTTCTTAGTGTCTATGTTTTGAACCTTTCCTGAGAGACCGGTTTTAGTTTCCGATTCTTCACTTCAGGGTTACTGTATCCCTTGGACATTCCCTTTGGCGTTGAAACCCAGAGATTGTTGTTGTTGTTGTGGTCTTCAGTCCTGAGACTGGTTTGATGCAGCTCTCCATGCCACTCTATCCTGTGCAAGCTTTTTCATCTCCCTGTACCTACTGCAACCTACATCCTTCTGAATCTGCTTAGTGTATTCATCTCTTGGTCTCCCTCTACGATTTTTACCCTCCACGCTGCCCTCCAGTACTAAATTGGTGATCCCTTGATGCCTCAGAACATGTCCTATCAACCGATCCCTTCTTCTGGTCAAGTTGTGCCACAAACTTCTCTTCTCCCCAATCCTATTCAATACTTCCTCATTAGTTATGTGATCTACCCATCTAATCTTCAGCATTCTTCTGTAGCACCACATTTCGAAAGCTTCTATTCTCTTCTTGTCCAAACTATTTATCGTCCATGTTTCACTTCCATACATGGCTACACTCCATACGAATACTTTCAGAAATGACTTCCTGACACTTAAATCAATACTGGATGTTAACAAATTTCTCTTCTTCAGAAACGCTTTCCTTGCCATTGTCAGCCTACATTTTATATCCTCTCTACTTCGACCATCATCAGTTATTTTGCTCCCCAAATAGCAAAACTCCTTTACTACTTTAAGTGCCTCATTTCCTAATCTAATTCCCTCAGCATCGCCCGACTTAATTAGACTACATTCCATTATCCTTGTTTTGCTTTTGTTGATGTTCATCTTATATCCTCCTTCCAAGACACTGTCCATTCCATTCAACTGCTCTTCCAAGTCCTTTGCTGTCTCTGACAGAATTACAATGTCATCGGCGAACCTCAAAGTTTTTATTTCTTCTCCATGAATTTTAATACCTACCCCGAAATTTCTTTTGTTTCCTTTACTGCTTGCTCAATATACAGATTGAACAACATCGGGGAGAGGCTACAACACTGTCTTACTCCCTTCCCAACCACTGCTTCCCCTTCATGTCCCTCGACTCTTATAACTGCCATCTGGTTTCTGTACAAATTTTAAACAGCCTTTCGCTCCCTGTATTTTACCCTTGCCACCTTTAGAATTTGAAAGAGAGTATTACAGTCAACATTGTCAAAAGCTTTCTCTAAGTCTACAAATGCTAGAAACGTAGGTTTGCCTTTCCTTAATCTTTCTTCTAAGATAAGTCGTAAGGTCAGTATTGCCTCACGTGTTCCAGTGTTTCTACGGAATCCAAACTGATCTTCCCCGAGGTTGGCTTCTAGTAGTTTTTCCATTCGTCTGTAAAGAATTCGTGTTAGTATTTTGCAGCTGTGACTTATTAAGCTGATAGTTCGGTAATTTTCACATCTGTCAATACCTGCTTCTTTTGGGATTGGGATTATTATATTCATCTTGAAGTCTGAGGGTATTTCGCCTGTTTCATACATCTTGCTCACCAGATGGTAGAGTTTTGTCAGGACTGGCTCTCCCACGGCCTTCAGTAGTTCCAATGGAATATTGTCTACTCCGGGGGCCTTGTTTCGACTCAGGTCTTTCAGTGCTCTGTCAAACACTTCACGCAGTATCGTATCTCCCATTTCATCTTCATCTACATCCTCTTCCATTTCCATAATATTGTCCTCAAGTACATCGCCCTTGTATAGACCCTCTATATACTCCTTCCACCTTTCTGCTTTCCCTTCTTTGCTTAGAACTGGGTTTCCATCTGAGCTCTTGATATTCATACCAGTCGTTCTCTTATCTCCAAAAGTCTCTTTAATTTTCCTGTAGGCGGTATCTACCTTACCCCTAGTGAGATAGGCCTCTACATCCTTACATTTGTGCTCTAGCCATCCCTGCTTAGCCATTTTGCACTTCCTGTCGATCTCATTTTTGAGACGTTTGTATTCCTTTTTGCCTGTTTCACTTACTGCATTTTTATATTTTCTCCTTTCATCAATTAAATTCAATATTTCTTCTGTTACCCAAGGATTTCTACTAACCCTCGTCTTTTTATCTACTTGATCCTCTGCTGCCTTCACTACTTCATCCCCCAAAGCTACCCATTCTTCTTCTACTGTATTTATTTCCCCCATTCCTCTCAATTGCTCCCTTATGCTCTCCCTGAATCTCTGTACAACCTCTGGTTCTTTCAGTTTATCCAGGTCCCATCTCCTTAAATTCCCACCATTTTGTAGTTTCTTCAGTTTCAATCTGCAGTTCATAACCAATAGATTGTGGTCAGAATCCACATCTGCCCCTGGAAATGTCTTACAATTTAAAACCTGGGTCCTAAATCTCTGTCTTACCATTATATAATTTATCTGATACCTTTTAGTATCTCCAGGGTTCTTCCATGTATACAACCTTCTTTCATGATTCTTAAACCAAGAGTTAGTTATGATTATGTTGTGCTCTGTGCAAAATTCTACCAGGCGGCTTCCTCTTTCATTTCTGTCCCCCAATCCATATTCACCTACTATGTTTCCTTCTCTCCCTTTTCCTACACTCGAATTCCAGTCACCCATGACTATTAAATTTTCGTCTCCCTTCACAATCTGAATAATTTCTTTTATTTCGTCATACATTTCTTCAATTTCTTCGTCATCTGCAGAGCTAGTTGGCATATAAACTTGTACTACTGTAGTAGGTGTGGGCTTCGTATCTATCTTGGCCACAATAATGCGTTCACTATGCTGTTTGTAGTAGCTTACCCGCATTCCTATTTTCCTATTCATTATTAAACCTACTCCTGCATTACCCCTATTTGATTGCATTGGAATAAATACAAAAGGGACAATGCCGCCTTAAGTACAAGATGACTGAGTCTTCCTACCGTCTATGCTTTGAAACTTTCCTGTAAGACCAGTTTTAGATTCCGATTCTGCACTTCAGGTTTACTGTATCCCTTGGACCTTCACTTTGACGATGAAACACAAAAATTGCATCGGAATTAATTATTTAAGGCACAATTCCGACTGACGTACAAGAAGACTGATGTTTATTAGTGTCTATGTTTTCAGCCATTCCTGTGAGACCAGTTTTAGATTCCGATTCTACACTTCAGGTTTACTGTACCCCTTGGATCTTCACATTTACGATGAAACACAAAAATTGCATCGGAATTAAATACAAAAGGCACAATGCCTACTTAAGTACAGGAAGACTGAGTCTTCTTACCGTCTATGTTGTGAGCCTTTCCTGTGAGAACGGTTTTGGATTCCGATGCTTCACTTCAGGTTCACTGTATCCCTTGGACCTTTACTTTGACGATGAAACCCAAAAATTCCACCTGTATTAAATACAAAAGGCACAATGCCGACTTAAGAACAAGATGACTGAGTCTTCTTACCGTCTATGCTTTGAGCCTTCCCTGTGAGACCAGTTTTAGATTCCGAAGCTTCAGTTCAGGTTTACTGTATCCCTTGGACCTTCACTTTGACGATGAAACACAAAAATTGCATCGGAATTAAATACAAAAGGCACAATTCCGACTGACGTATAAGAAGACTGTCTTTTATTAGTGTCGTTGTTTTGAGCCTTTCCTGTGCACCAGTTTTACATTTCGATGCACAACTGCAGATTTACTGTATCCCCGGGACCTTCACATTGACGATAAAACGCAGAAATTGCATTGGAATCAAATACAAATTGCACAATGCAGACTTAAGAAGAAGAAGACTGTGTCCTCTTACCGTCTATGTTTTGAGCCTTCCCTGTGAGGCCAGTTTTAGATTCCGATGCTTCAATTCAGGTTTACTGTATCCCTTGGGCCTTATCATTGACGATGAAACAGAGAAATTGCATCGGAATTAAATACAAGAGGCACAATGCCGGCTTAAGTACAAGAGACTTACTTTTCTTAGTGTCTATGATTTGAACCTTTCTCGTGTCACATGCTTTACATTCCGATGGATAACTGCAGTTATTCTGTATCCCTTGGACCTTTACATTAACGATGCAACACAGAAATTGCATCGGAATTAAATACAAAAGGAACAATGCCGACTTAGGTACAAGAAGACTGAATCTTCTTACTTTCTATGCTTTGAGCCTTCCCTGTGAGATCAGTTTTAGATTCCGATGCTTCACTTCAGGTTTATTGTATCCCTTGGACGTTCACTTTGACGATGAAACACTATAATTGCATCGGAGTTAAATATAAAAGGCACAATGCCGACTTAAGTGCAAGAAGACTGAACTGTCTTAGTGTCTATTATTTGAACCTTTCCTGTAAGACCAGTTTTACATTCCGATGCCTCACTTCTGGTTTACTGTATCCCTTGGATACGATGATACACAGAAATTGCATCGGAATTAAATACAAATTGCACAATGCCGACTTAAGTACAGGAAGATTGATTTTTCTTTATGTCTATATTTTGAATCTGTCCTGTGAGACCAGTTTTAGATTCCGATGCTTCACTTTAGTGTTACTGTATCCCTTGGACAATCACTCTGACGTTCAAAACACAGAAATTGCAAGGGAATTAAATACAAAAGGCACAATGCCGACTTAAGGACAAGATGACTGAGTCATCTTACCGTCTATAGTTTGAGCCTTTCCTGTGAGACCAGTTTTAGATTACGATGCATCACTTCAAGTTTACAGAATCCCTTTGACCTTCTCATTGACGATGAAACACGAATATTGCATCGGAATTAAATACAAAAGGCACAATGCCGACTTATGTACAAGAACACTGACTTTTCTTAGTGTCTATGTCATGAGCCTTTCCTGTGTCAGCAGTTTTTGTTTCCAATGCTTCACTTCCTCGTTTACTGTATCCCTTGGACCTTTACTTTGACGATGAAACACCATAATTGCATCGAAATGAAATATAAAAGCCACAATGCCGACTTAAGTACAAAAAGACTAACTTTTCATAGTGTCTATTCTTCGAACCTTTACTGTGGGACGAGTTTAGATTCCGATGCTTCACTTCACGACTACTGTATCCCTTGGACATTTACTTTGACGATGAAACAAAGAAATTGCATCGGAATTAAATACAAAGGGCACAAGCCGACTTAAGTACAAGGTGGCTGAGTCTTCTTACCGTCTATGTTGGAGCCCTTCCTGTGAGATCAGCTTTAGATGCCGATGCTTCACTTCAGGTTTACTGTACCCCTTTGACCTTCACTTTGACGATCAAACACAAAGATTGCATCGGAAATAAATACAAAAGGCACAATGCCGACTTAAGTACAAGAAAACTGAGTCTTCTTACCAACTATGCTTTGAGCCTTTCCTGTGAGACCTGTTTTGGATTCCGATGCTTCACTTCATGTTTACTGTATCCCTTGGAGCCTCACATTGACGATGAAACACAGAAATTGCATTGGAATTAAATTCAAAAGGCCCAATGCCGACTTGAGTGCAAGAAGACTGACTTTTCTTAGTGTCTATGTTTTGAGCATATCCTGTGTCACCAGTTTTAGATTCCGATGCACGACTGCAGTTATTTTGTATCCCTAGGACCTTCACATTGACGATGAAATACCGAAATTGCATCGGAAGTAAATACAAAAGGCACAATGCCGGCTTAAGTACAAGACGAGTGAGTCTTCCTACTGTCTATGATTTTAGCCTTTTCTGTGGCACTAGTTTTAGATTCCGATGCACAATTGCAGGTTTACTGTATCCCTCGGTCCTTCATCGTGACGATGAAACAGTGAAATTGCATCCGAATTAAATACATAAGTCACAATTCACACTTTGTTACAGGAAGACTCTGTCTTCGTACCGTCTATGTTTGAGAATTTCCTGTGAGACCAGTTTTAGATTCCGATGCTACACTTCAGGTTTACTGTATCCCTTGTACCTGCACTTTAACGATGAAACTCAAAAATTGAATCGGAATTAAATACAAAAGGCACAATGCCGAATTAAGTACAAGACGAGTGAGTCTTCTTACTGTCTATGATTATAACCGTTTCTGAGGCACTAGTTTTAGATTCCGATGCACAACTGCAGGTTTACTGTATATCTTGGACCTTCATTTTGACGATGTAACGCAAAAATTGCATCGGAATTAAATACTAAAGTCACAATGCCGACTTATGTACAAGAAGACTGACTTTTCTTAGTGTCTATGATTTGAGCCTTTCCTGTGTCACCAGTTATAGTTCCGGTGCTCCACCTCAGGTTTCCTGTTTCCCTTGGACCAACACTTTGACGATGAAACTCATAAATTACATCGGAATTAAATTCAAAAGGCAGAATGCCGACTTAAGTACAAGACGACTGACTTTACACAGTGTCTAAGTTTTGAGCCTTTCCTTTGTCTGCAGTTTTAGATTCCGATGCTCAACTGCAGGTTTACTGTGTCCCTTGGACCTACACTTTGACGATAAAACACAAAAGTTGCATGGGAATCAAAATGCAAAAGGCACAATGCCGACTCAAGTACAAGAACACTGTCTTTTCTTAGTGTCTAAGTTCTGATTATTTCCTGTGTCACCAGTTTTAGTTTCCGATGCACAACTGCCAGTTTACAGTATCCCTTGGACCTACACTTTGACGATGAAATACAAAAATTGCATCGGAATGTAATACTAAAGGCACAATGCCGACTTACGTACAAGACGGCTGACTTTTCTTAGTGTCTACGTTTTGAGCCTTTCCTGTGTCACCGGTTATAGATCCGATGCCTCACTTCAGGTTTTCTGTATCCTTTGTACCTACACTTTGACGATGAAACACAAAAATTGCATCGGAATTTAATACAAAAGGCACAATTCTGACTTAAGTACAAGACGGCTGACTTTTCTTAGTGTCTACGTTTTGAGCCTTTCCTGTGTCACCGGTTATAGATCCGATGCCTCACTTCAGGTTTTCTGTATCCTTTGTACCTACACTTTGACGATGAAACACAAAAATTGCATCGGAATTTAATACAAAAGGCACAATGCCCACTTAAGTACAAGAAGACTGACTTTTCTTAGTGTCAATGTTTTGAGCCTTTCCTGTGTCACCAGTTTTAGATTCCGATGCACAACTGCATGTTTACTGTATCCCTTGCACTTCACATTGACGATGAAACACAGAAATTGCATCGGAAATAAATACAAATGGCACAATGCCAACATAAGTACAAGAAGAGTGAGTCTTATTACTGTCTATGTTCTGGGCCTCTCCTGTAAGACCACTTTTATATTCCGATGCTTCACTTCAGGTTTACTGTATCTCTTGGACCTTCACATTGACGATGAATCACAAAAATTGTATCGGAATGAAATACAGAAAGCACAATGCCGACATAAGTACAAGAACACTTACTTTTCTTAGTGCCTATATTTTGAGCCTTTCCTGTGTCACCAGTTTTAGATTCCGATGCACACCTGCAGGTTTACTGTATCACTTGGACCTACACTTTGACGATGAAACACAAAAAATGCATCGGAATTAAATACAAAAGGTACAATGCCGACTTAAATACAAGAAGACTGACATTTCCTAGTGTCTAAGATATTTCCCTTTTCTTTGTCACCAGTTTTAGATTCTGATGCACAACTGCAGGTTAACTGTATCCCTTGGATCTACACTTTGACGACGAAACCCATAAATTGCATCGGATTTAAATACAAAAAGCACAATGCCGACTTAAGAACAAGAAGACTGCCTCTTCTTAGTGTCTATGATTTGAGCCTTTCCTATGTCACCAGTATTAGGTTTCGAAGCACAACTGCAGGTTTGCTGTATCACTTGGACCTACACTTTGACGATGAAACAGAAATATTGCATCGGAATTAAATACAAAAGGCACAATGCCCACTTTGTTAGAAGAAGACTCAGTCTTCTTACCGTCTATGTTTGAGCCTTTCCTGTGAGACCAGTTTTAGATTCCGATGTTACACTTTCGGTTTCCTGTATCCCTCGGACCTTCACATTGACGATGAAACACAGAAATTGCATCGGAAATAATTACAAAATGCACAATGCCGACTTAAGTACAAGAAGACTGACTTTTCTTAGTGTCTATGATTTGTGCCTTTCCTGTGTCACCAGTTTTAGATTCCGACGCACAATTGCTGGTTTACTGTATCCCTTGGACCTTCACATTGACGATCAAACAGTGAAATTGCTTCCGAATTAAATACAAAAGTCACAATGCCCACTTTGTTACAAGAAGACTCAGTCTTCTTACCGTGTATATTTGAGCCTTTCCTGTGAGACCAGTTTTAGATTCCGATGCTACACTTCAGGTTTACTGTATCCCTTGGACCTTCCCATTGACGATGAAGCACAGAAATTGCATCGGAATTAAATACAAAAGCTTCAATGCAGACTTAACCTAGATAGTCCTGATTTTTTATTTTCAAAATTGAGTTATATCTTATCTACATTCATTCACAAGGTTGTCAGGGAGAAAGTAAAAACAATGTTGAGTATTTATTTTTATTTAGTATTTCCAAAAATGGGCGTCCGTCCAGAAGGACGTCAGGACAATAAGGGAACAAGTTTTTAAAGTATATGACATTGCGCAATTAACTTGTTTCGGGTTTTATACTTTCAAATAAACATAAATAAATTTGAATTAGAGGCTAAAACAACTAACAAATGTAAAAAAACAAAGAAAATAACCTATACACATATTTTATGCACTAGTATGATAAGACAAAAAGCAACAAACATGAAGTGGTTCATCACATTTTATGCACATAGTAGTAGTTTTTTAGTATCAACTTCGACATTTCAGCTGCTTCTTCTTTTTTGTTACCTCATCCGTTGGTATTGCAGCAACATAATGTTCTCTTCCATCAAATCTATTATCTGATTTTGCCCTCTTACTAGGACGTCCTCTGCTGGTAGTGACTCTTTTGTGACTTTCAAGAATTGCAGTGACAATTGAACGACGAAATGTCAGATGATCTATGGGTTCTTCGTTATGCTTGTAAAGATCCAAGGCATTTTGCTCTGCAATGTCTATAAAATGTGCCATGATCGGGAAATACCACTTTTTCTCTCTTATAGAGCATCTATATAGGGATACATTGTGGTCAGCTCGATCTATGCCTCCCATATGAGTATTGTAGGAGTGTAATAAGTTAGGTTGATGCACGCTAATCTTTTTCTTTTGTTCCCTGGAAAATCTTGCTACAGAGCGTAGTGGTTGCACTCTGTCAAAGTTGGTGGCTACAGTAACAACATTGTTATCATTCCAACATACAATGGAAATCCCGGATGCTGAGTCAGAAGAAACTTCATATGATCCTCTATTTACTTTTATCATTTTTTCTACAGGTGATAGAGTACAATTCTTAACTCTGTTTCCTCTTATTGTTCCTGTTACTTCCACGCCCCTCTCATTTAGGTCATATAGAAGTTCAACGCTGGTGATGAGGTTATCAAAGTATATTCGATATGGAACACGTGGAAGTAACTGGTCAACAAAAGTCATTACCACACCGTACCCCATTCCTTTCCTTTCATAATCCTTACTACACGTGCCAGCTCCTTAGTAGTGTTCGAGCCACCACTTGTGCCTCCACACCAAAATTTGAATCCGTGTCGGATTGATTTCCTTTTTATGAATTGTTTGCTCCCGCGATTTCCGAAGTGTGGGACCATCGATTAATCGACAGAATGATGCCGCACGTGAGGCAAATTGTTTGAACCTATCATTCAGCATACACAGTAATGGGCGGATTTTCCCAAAACGATCTGATTTATCTAAATTGTCATTGTTGCATACATGCAAATTGGAAAAGATGAAGTCAAATCGATCTCAGGACATGGCATTTGTTACAAGGTCGTTGTGACGGTCTTTATCTGTCAGTACATCTTTCTGCGTGACACTGTTACATATCCACTTAGTAGAAGTATTGCAATAAACACCAACATCTCATCTTCTGAACAATCACCTAGTCTATTTCTCTTGGCTGCTTACGGATTTGTGCATGTGACCATCATTAGAAGCACTTCGTTATC
The DNA here is from genome assembly GCF_021461385.2 of Schistocerca piceifrons. NCBI lineage: Eukaryota > Metazoa > Arthropoda > Insecta > Orthoptera > Acrididae > Schistocerca > Schistocerca piceifrons. The sequence continues at coordinate 42,551,992 of NC_060140.1, read as the reverse complement.
AAAAAACTGTTGGAAATATTCAAGTTGTGTTCGCCCTTTCTTCATTCCAACTGTGAACATTAGAGGCCATACAGGTGTTGGATTAACAATTTCACCACTTTTACAGTTATATTTCTTGAGGTTTAGAACTTTATTCTTCGATAGCCTTGCTGGTTTGTTTGTGGTTGTTGTTATTATTGTTGCTGTTTTTGTACTGCTGGAGGGTCCTGGAACAACATCAGAGGTGAAGGATTGTTTCCTTTTTGCATTCACAGCATTACCATTGGTAAATATTTCCAAATCACAAAGCGCAGTAGCATTGAGCTGACTTGCTGGTAATTTATCTACACTTGGATTTTCTTCAGCACCAGAATCTTCATCTGTTACGTCATCAGTTAAATTTAGAGGAGAGTGTAATGTTACATTCACACCAGTGTTAGGTATTTCTTCATTTTTTGATTCTAACATGTCCAAAAGCTCCATCAGTGTACTTCGTTGTCTGTGAATACAAAATGACAACATATTATCCTGACGTCCTTCTGGAAGGGCGGTTGGAAACATAATAGAATTACAACTGACGAAAACTTTCAATCGTAATATAAGCCCATAAATAATATAGGTTAATTCTTTAAGATATTATATGACAAGTTTCAGAATTATTGACGCAATGTGAAAGAAAATATACATACCCATCGATGACGAGTTCAGTCAGTTCGTCCATGGTAAAATCGGCCCTATTTTCAAGACACAGTTTCTCACTCACTATTAACGACACCGTCAAACTGACTGTCGCAGCGTGCAACTGGCTCTGCCTACTTCATATAACAATGCGTCACAGTCCGTTGCCACAATGCGTTATTCGCAAAAATAAATAATTTCAACAGTGAGTAACGCCGTCCTTCCAGAAGGACGTCAGGGTTATCTGGGTTAAAAGATTCCTGGAAGTCCACTATTAGTTTACAATGCACCACTGCTGTTTTTCTGTACCCCTGCGACCTTAAAATTGATGACGAAACACAGATATTGCATCGGGATTGAATACAAGAGGAACAATGAGGACTTCTGTTCAGAGGGTGTATCGCCTCAAACAGTCTTTGATTGTAACTTTCCTGGAAATCCAGCATCAGCTTCCGATACACCACTGCAGGTTTTCTGTAACCCTTGGACCTTCACATTGACGATGAAACACACAAACTGCATTGTTATTGAATACAAAAGGCACAATGCCGACTTCTGTCCAGGGGACGTAACGCTTCAAAGATTCTCTGCTTTTGAACATTTCCTGACAGTCCAGTACTAGATTTCGATGCACCACTGCAGGTTTACTGTAACCCTTGGTCCTTCACACTGACGATGAAACACAGAAATTGCATCGGAATTGAATACAAAAGACACATTGCCGACTTCTGTCCAGAAGGAGTAACGCTTCAAACGGTCTGTGCTTGGAACCATTCCTGGGAGTCCAGTAGTAGATTCCGATGTACCAATACTAGCTCACTGTAACTCTTGGACCTTCACAATGACGATGAAGCACAGAAATTGCATCAGGATTGAACACAAAATGAACAAGGCCCACTTCTGTTCTTAAGGGGGAATGCTTCGAACAGACTGTGCTTCTGAACCTTTCTTGGACATTCACATTGACGATGAAACACAGAATTTGCTTCGGGATTGAAAACAAGAGGAACAATGACGACTTCTGTCCAGGGGGCGTAACGCCTCAAACAGTTAGTTATTGAAACTCACCTGGGAGTCCAGTATTTGTTTCCGATGCACCACTGCAGGTTTTCTGTATCCCTCGGACCTCCACATTGACAATGAAACACAGAAATTCCGTCGGGTTGAATATAACAGGAACAATTATGACTTCTATCCAGGGGGAGTAAAGCTTCAGACAGTCTATGGTTTGAACCTTTCATGGGAATCCAGTAATAAATTCCGATACACGACTGGAACCACACCGGAACCCTTGGATCTTTATATTGACGATGAAACACAGAAATTGCATCGGGATTGAATACAAGAGGAACAATGCGCACAAATTGCCCAAACTCTTACGGGAATCGTTACAGCGTGGGCGAGTAATGAGTGGGTGGGCAAATGTCTATTAGGTACAATACATATGTAGTATTGTGGACAGTTGGGAATGTGAGTCTCACGGAAAGCTTGCAAGGGACAAGGCCCTGCAGTCGCGCTTTTCATCTGTGACATCGGTGGCTCAGATGGGTAGAGCGTCTTCCCTGTAGGCAGGAGATCCCGAGTTCGAGTCCCGATCGGGGCACACATTTTCAGCTGTCCACATCGAGGTATATCAACAACACCTGTCGGCAGCTGAGGTTTTCAGTTAGTCATCATTTATTCCAGGGAAAAGCAGCACGGTCCTCAACAGTAACTCTTCTTTCGAGAACAAGTTACTATCTTCGTATATATACTTTCATGGAAATCCAGTAGCATATTCCGATACACGTCTCGAGACTCACTGTAACGACTCACTGTAACGACTCAAACAATCTGTAATTGTAACTTTCCTGGGAGTCCAGTAGTGGCTTCCGATGCATCACTACAGGTTTTCTGTAAACCTTGGACCCTCACATTGACGGTGAATTACAAAAATTGCTTCGGGATTGAAAACAAGAGGAAAAATGACGACATCTGTAGAGGGGGCGTAACGCCTCAAAGAGTTTGTGATTGAACCTTTCGTGGGAGTACAGTATTTGTTTCCGATGCAAATCTGCAGGATTTCTGTAACTCATGGACTTTCACATTGAGGATGAAACACAGAAATTCCATCGGGATTGACTACAAGAGGAACAATGACGACTTCTGTCCAGGGTAGTAAGGCTTCAGTCTGTGGTTTGGACCTTTCTTGGGAATCCAGTAACAGTTGCCAATCCACGGGTGGAGGCTAACTGTAATTCTTGGATCTTTACATTGACGATGAAACATAGAAATACCTTTGATGTGAATCCATTACTAGATTCCGATATACGACTGGATGCTCATTGTAACACTTGGACGTTTACACTGCCGATGAAACATAGAAATTGGATCGGGATTGAATACAAGAGGAACAATGTCAACTTCTGCCCAGGGGGAGTAACGCCTCAAACAGCCTGTGATTGAAACTTTCTAAGGAGTCCAATATTAGTTTCCGATGCACCACTGCAAGTTTTCTGTAACCCTTCGACCTTAACAATGATTATGAAACACGGATCTTGCATCGGGATGGTATACAAGAGGAACAATGACGACTTTTGTCCAGGGGAGTAACGCCTCAAAGTCTGTGACTGAAACTTTCCTGGGAGTCCAGTGTTAGTTTCCGCTGCACCACTGCATGTTTTCTGTAACTCTTGGACATTCACATTGACGATGAAACACAGTAATTGCATAGGGATTGAATTCAAGAGAAATAATGCCGACTTTTGTCCAGGTGGGAGTAACGCCTCAAACAGTCTGTGACTGAAACTTTGCTGGCAGTCCGGTATTAGTTTCCGATGCACCACTGCAGGCTTCCTGTAACCCTTGGACTGTCACATTGACAATGAAACACAGAAATTGAATCGGGATACAATACAAGAGGAACAATGGAGACCTCTGTCAAGGGGGACTAATGCTTCAAACTATCTGCATTGAAACTTTCCTGGTACTCCAGTATTACGTTCTGATGCAACACTGAGGCTTTCTGTAACCCTTGGACCTTCCCATTGACGATGAAACACAGAAATTGCATCGGGATTGAATACAAGAGGAACAATGACGACTTCTGTCGAGGGGGAGTAAGGCTTCAAACAGTCTGTGGTTTGAACCTTTCATGGGAACCCAGTAATAGATTTCGATACACGACTGGACGCGATCTGTAACCTTTGGACCTATACTTTGCCGATGAAACATAGAAATTGCATTGGGATTGAATACAAGAGGAACAGTGACGACTTCTTTCGAGGGGGAGTAAGGCTTCAAACAGTCTGTGGTTTGAACCTTTCATGGGATTCCAATAATAGATTTCGATGCACAACTAGAGGTTCACTGTAACCCTCGGACATTTACATTAGCGATGAAACACAGAGATTGCATCGGGATTGAATACAAAAGGCATACTACCGAATTCTGTCCAGTGGGAGTAATGCCTCAAACAGTCTGATTTTGTGGCATTCCTGGGAGTCCAATATTAGATTCCGATGCACCAGTTCCGGTTTCCTGTAACCCTTGGGCATTCAAATTGACGATGAAACACACAAATTGATACGGGAAAGAATACAAGAGGAACAATGCCGACATCTGCCCTGTTGGAGTAACATCTCAATCTGTCTGTGATTGAAACTTTCCTAGGAGTCCAGTATTAGTTTCTGATGCGATACTTCAGGATTTTTGTAACCGTCGTACATTTACATTGACGATGAAACACAGAGATTGCATCGGGACTGAATAGAGGAGGATCAATGCCGTCTTCTGTCCAGGGAGATTAACGCCCCAAACAGTTTGTGACAAACGTTCCTGGCAGTCCAGTAGTACTTTCAGATGCACCACTGCAGGTTTTCTTAAACGCTTGGACCTTCACAATGACGATGAAACACAGAAACTGCATTGGGATTGATTAGAAGAGAAGCAATGACGACTTCTGTCCACAAGGAGTAAGGGTTCAAACAATCTGAAAAATACTGTGAGTCCAGTATTAGTTTACAAAGCACCACTGCAGGTTTTCTGTAAAACTTGGCCGTTTACATACACGATGAATTACACAAATTGCATCGGGATTCAATACAAAATGCACATTATCGACTTCTGCCAGGGGGAGCAACGCCTCAAAGAGTCTGTGAGTGAAACTTCCATGGGAGTCCTGTATTAGATTTCGATGCACCACTGCAGGTTTGCTGTAACCGTTTGACGTTTACATTCGCGATGAAACACAGAAATGTCATCGAGATTGTGTACAGAGGGAACAAAGCCAACTTCTGTCCAGGGGGGCGGGGGGGGGGGGGCGTAACGCCTCAAACAGTGTGTGATTGAGACATTCCTTGGAGTCCAGCATCAGTTTCCGGTTTACGATGCACCACTGCTAGTTTCCTGTAAAACGTGGCCCATTCCATACACGATAAAACACAGAAATTGCATCGGGATTCAATACAAAATGCACATTGTCGACATCTGACTAGGGGCAGTATCGCCTCAAACAGTCTCTGATTGAAACATTCCTGGGAGTCCAGTGTTTGATTTCGATGCACCACTTCATGCTTTCTGTAACTCTTGGACCTTTACATTGACGATGAAACACAGAAATTGCATTTGGGCTGAATACAAAAGGCACCATGCCAACTTCTGTCCAGGGGGATTAACGTCTCTACAGTCTGTGATTGAAACATTCCTTTGGGTCTAGTATTAGATTCTGATGCACCACTGCAGGTTTTCTGTAACCCTTGGACCTTTACATTGACAATGAAACACAGAGATTGCATCGGGATTGAGTACAAAAGGCACAATGCCCTCTTCTGTCAAGGGGGAGTAATGCATCAAATAGTCTGTGGGTGGAACTTTCCTGGGAGTCTTGCGTTTGATTCCGATGCGCCACTGCAGGTCTTCTGTATCCCTTGGACCTTAACATAGACGATGAAACACAGAAATATAATCGGGAATGAATACAAGTGGAACAATGTCGACTGCTTTCCAGGGGGAGTAACGCCTCAAACAGTCTGTGATTGAAACTTCACTGGGAGTCCAGTATTAGATTCCATTGCAGCACTGCCGGTTTTCTGTAACCCCTGGACTTATACATTTATGAAGCAACTCATTAGTTGCATCGGGATTGAATACAAAAGGCTCATTGCCGATATCTGGCCAGGGGAGTATCGCCTCAAACAGTCTGTGATTGAAACTTTCCTGGGAATCCAGTTTTTGTTTCCGATGCAACACTGCCAGTTTTCTGTAACGCTTGAAACTTTACATTGACAATGAAACACAGAGATTGAATCGGGATTGAATAGAAAAGGCACAATGAAGACTTCTGTGCAGGGGGAGTAAAACCTCAAACAGACTGTGATTGAAACATTCCTTTCAGTCCAGTATTAGATCCCGTTGAACCACTGAAGGTTTTCTGTAAGCCTTGGACATCTACATTAACGATGAAACACAGATTTTGCATCGGGACTGAATACAATTGGAACTATGCCGCCTTCCGTTCAGGGGGAATAACGCCTCAAACAGTCTGTGATTGAAACTTTCCTGGAAGTTCAATATTAGATTCCGAGGCACCATTGCAGGTATTCTGCAACCCTTGGGCTTTCACGTTGAGGTTGAAACAAAGAAATTGTATCGGGACTGAATACAGGAAGAACAATGGGGAGTAAGGCCACAATCAGTCTGTGATGGAATCTTTCCTGGGAGTCCAGTATTAGTTTCCGATTCACTAGTGCAGGTTTACTGTAACCCTATATTGCATCGTGATTGATTGCAAGAGGAATATTGCCGTTTCCCGTCAAGTGGAGTAACGCCTCAAACAGTCTCTGATTGAAACTTTCGTGGGAGTCCTGTGTTAGTTTCCTTTGCACCACTGCTCGTTTATTGTAATCCTTGGACCTTTACATTGACGATGAAACACAGAGATTGCATCGTGATTGAATATAAAAATCACAATGCCCCCTTCTGTCCGGGGGGAGTTATGCCTGGTACAGTCTGTGACTGAAACATTCCTTTGAGTCCAGTATTAGTTTCCGATGCACCACTGCAGTTTTTCTGTAACCCTTGGACCTTAACATTGACGATGAACCACAAAATTTGTATCGGAATTGAATACGAGAGGAACAATGCTGACTTCTGTCCAGGGGGAGTAACGCCTCAAACAGTCTGTGATTGAAACATTCCTGGGTATCCTCTAATAGATTCCGGTGCACCTCTGCAGGTTTTCTGTTATGCGTTGGACCTTCACATTGACGATGAAGCACAGAAATTGCATCAGGATTGAATACAAGCGGAACAATACTGACTTCTATCCAGGGGGTGTAACGCCTCAAACAGTCTGTGATTGAAACTTTCCGGGAGTCCATCATTAGTTTCCGATGCACCAATGCAGGTTTACCTTTACATTCACGATGAAACGCAGAAATTGCGTCGGGATGACTACAAAATGCACACTGCCGACTTCTGTCCAGGGGGAGTAACGCCTGAAACAGTCTGTGATTAAAACTTTCCTGGGAGCACAGTAGTCCTTTACCGGTGCACCACTACAGGTTTTTTGTAACCCTTGGACCTTTACATTGTCGATGAAACTCAGAGATTTCATCGGGATTGAATACAAAAGGCGCAATGCCGACCTCTGTCAAGGGGGAGTAGCGCCTCAAACAGTCAGTAATTGAAACATTCATGGGAGTCCAGTTTTAGTTTCCAATGCACCACTGCATGTTTCCTGGAAAACGTGGCCCTTTATATACACGATGAAACACAGAAATTGCAACGGGATTGAATACAAAAGGCACATTTCCGACATCTGTCCAGGGGGAGTAACGACTCAAACATTCTGTGATTGAAACTTGCCTGGGAGTCAAGTATTAGATTCCGATCCACCACTGCAGGTATTCTGTAACGCTTGTACGTTTATACGGTCGATGAAGCACAGAAATTACATCGGGATTAAATAGAAAAGGCACAATGCCGGCTTTGGTCCAGGGGGAGTAACGCCTCAAACAGTCTGTAATTGAAACTTTCGTGGGTGTGCAGTATTAGATTCCAATGCACCACTGCAGGTTTTCTGTAACCCTTGGCCCAATACATTGACGATGAAACACAGAAATTGCCTCGTGATTGAATACAAGAGGAACAATGACAATTTTTGTCCAGGTGGAGCATGGCTTCAAACAGTCTTCGATTTGAATCTTTCATGGGAATCCAATAATAGATTCCGATAAATGAATGGAAGAGCACTGCAAATCTTGGACCTTTACATTGACGATGAAACACAGAGATTCCATTGGGATTAAATACAAAAGGCACAATGCCGTCTTCTTTCCAGGGGGAGCAACGCCTCAAACAGTCTGTGATTGAAGCTTTCCTGGGAGTCCAGTATTAGATTCCGATGTACCAATGCACATTTTCTGTATGCCATGGACCTTTACATTGTGTATGAAACACAGAAATTGCATCAGAATTGAATACAAGTGGAAAAAGTACGACTTCTATCCGGGGGGAGTATCTCCCTAAATGTCTGTGATTCAAACTTTCCTGGGAGTCCAGTATTAGTTTCCGATTCACTAGTGCAGGTTTACTGTAACCCTTTTACCTTTACATTGATGATGAAACACAGAGATTGCATCGTGATTGAATACAAAAATCTCAATGCCGACTTCTGTCCAGGGGGAGCAACGCCTCAAACAGCATGGGATTGAAACTTTTCTGAGACTCCAGTAGTGGATTCTGATGCATCACTGCAAGGTTTCTGTTACCCTTGGACCTTTACATTGACGACGAAAGACAGAAATTGTATCGTGATTGAATACAAGAGGAACAATGACAACTTGTGTCCATGTGGAGTATGGCTTCAAACAGTCTGTGGTATGAACTTTTCACGGGAATCCAGTTATGGATTCCGATACAAGACTGGAGGCTCACTGTAACCCTTCGACCCTTATATTGACGATGAAACTTGCTACGAGATTAAATACAAAAGGCACAATGCCGACTTCTGTCCAGGGGGAGTAGCGCCCCAAACAGTCTGTGATTGAAACTCTCATGGGATTACAGTATTAGTTTCCGATTCACCATTGCAGGTTTCCTGTAAAACGTGGCCCTTTACATACACGATGAAACACAGAAATTGCATCGGTATTCAATACAAAATGCACATTTTCGACTTCTGTCCAGGGGAGTAAGGCCTCAAACAGTCTGTGATTGAAATATTCCTGGGAGTCCAGTGTTAGATTCCGATGCACCACTGCTGGTTTTCTTTAACCCTTGGACCTTTACATTGACGATGAAACACAGAAATTGCAACGGGATTGAATACAAGAGTAACAATGCCAACTCCTGTCAAGAGGCGTAAGATTTCAAACAGTTTGTGGTTAGAACCTCTCATGGGAATCTAGTAATAGATTCCGATAGACGGTTGCTGGCTCACTGTAACACTTGAATCTACACATTGATAATGAAACACAGAAATTGCATCGTAACTGAATACAAAAGGCACAATGCCGACTTCTGTCCAGGGGGTTAAAACCTCAAACAGTCTGTTATTGAAACTTTCCTGGGAGTCCAGTATTAGATTCCGATGCACCAGTGCAGGTTTTCTGTATGCCTTGGACCTTTACATTGTCGATGAAACACAGAAATTGCATCGGGATTGAATACAAAAGTCGTAATGCCGACTTCTGTCCAGGTGGGGTATCGTTTACAACAGGTTGTGTTGGAAACTTTCCTGGAACACCAGTATTAGATTTAAAACCTCCACGGCAGGTTTACTGTAACCTTTGGACGTTCGCATTGACAATGAAACGCAAAATTGCATCGGTATGGAATAAAAAAGGCACAATGCCGAATTCTATTCAGAGAGAGTAACGTCTTAAGCAGTCTATGCTTTGAACTTTCCTGGGGATCTGGTGTTTAATTCCGATGCACTGCGGCATGTTCACTGTAATCCTTGGGCCACACATAGACGGTGACACACAGATATGGCATCGGGATTGAATACAAAATGCAAAATGCCAAATTCTGTGATTGGCTAGTAACGCTTCAAACAGTCTGTTCCTTGAACCTTTCCTGGGAGACCAGTATTACATACCGATGGACCACGGCTGGTTTACTGTAATCCTTGGACCATCACATTGACGAAGAAACAAGAAATTGTAACGGGATTGAATACAAATGTCAAAATGCCAACTTATGTCCAGGGGGAATAGAGCATCAAACAGACTGTGTTGGAAACTTTCCTGGGAGACCAATTTCAGATTCCAATACACCACGGCCGGTATTCTCTAACCCTTGGACCTTCACATTGACGATGAAACACAGAAATTGCATCGGGATTAAATACAAAGGGCATAATGCCGACCTCTGTCCAGGTGGAGAAATGCCTCAAACAGTCCGTGTTTGAACCATTCCTGGGAGTCCAACGGTAGGTTGCAATGCACCGCTATAGATTTACTGTAACCCTTGGACCATTAAATTGACGATGAAACGCTAAAATTGCATAGGGATTAAATAAAAAAGACACAACGCCGATTTCTGTCTATGGCGAGTAACGCTTCAAACAGTCTGTATTGGCAACTTTTCTGGGAGACCAGTATTAAATTGGGAATCTCCACTGCAGGTTTAATGTAACCCTTGGACTTTCACATTGACTATGAAACACAGAAATTGCATCGGGATTGAAACAAAAGGCACAATTTCGGCTTCTTTCCAAAGATAATAACGTCTCTAAAGTTCTGTGCTTCGGAACCATTCCTGGGAGTCCAGTAATAGATTCCGATGCAACACTGCCGGTTCAGCCATCGCCATCTGCTGACGGCTGCGCCGGCGCGGTTCTGCCCGTGGTAGCACTTGCTGACTGTACGCCACATTGCCATGTACTCTGGATGTCATTTTAGCGGATGACCCAGGAGCATCTGCTCGCGTTCTTAGTTTTATCCACCTGATAGACCTGTCTAAGGACATTTGATGAAACTGTTTTCTTTCAATATTTTGCCTTTTATAGATTTGTCCTTTCTATTTGCTGTTTTAACCATCTGCCTCGCAGTGCATTCATAACTTAGTGAGGGCGCTAATGACCACTGTAGTTGTGCGCCCTGAAACCACAAAAAAAAGAAGGTTTACTGTAACCCTTAGAGTTTCACATTGAAGATGAAACACAGAAATTGCATAGGAATTGAATACAAAAAGCACAATGCCAACGTATGTCCAGGGGGTGTAACGCCTCTAACAATCTGACTTGGAACATTTCCTGGGAGACTTGTATTAGAATCTGATGAACCACGGTAGGTTACTATAAACATTGGTGCGTCACACTGACATTGAATCACAGATATTGCATCGGACTGAATACAAAGGCCACAATGACGACTTCTGCCCAGTGGGAGTTACGCTTCATACAGTCTGTGCTTTGAACACTTCCTGGGAGTCCAGTAGTAGATTCCGATTTACCACTGCAGGTTTACTCTAACCCTTTGACCTTCACATTGATGGTGAAACACAGAATTTGCTTCGGGATTGAATAAAAAGGGCACAACGCCAACTTTTGTCCATGGGGGTATCGCCTCAAACAGTCTGTGTTCGAATCTTTCCTGGGAGACCAGTATTAGATTCCGATGCACCACTACAGGATTTCTGTAACCCTTCAACCATAACATTGATGATGAAACATAGGAATTGCATCGGGATTGAATACTAAAGTCACAATGCCAATTTCTGTCCAGTGGGGAGTAATGTTTCAATCAGTCTGTGCTATGTACCTTTCTTGATAATCCAGTAGTAGATTCCGATGCACCACTGCAGGTTTATTGAAAATCTTGGACATTCACATTGACGTTGAAACACAGAAATTGCATCTGCATTAAATAAAGAAGGCACAATGCCGACTACTGTACAGGGGGAGTAACGCTTCAAACTAACTGTGATTTGAACCTTCCCTGGGAGTATATTATAAGATTCCGATGCATCTCGGCAGGTATAGTACATGATGATGAAACACAGCTATTGCATCGGGATTGAATACGAATGCCCAATGCTGACTTCGGTCCAGGGGGAGAAACGCCTCAAACGGTCTTTGCTGGAACTTTTCCTCGGAGTCTAGCACCAGATTAAGATGCACCACTGCTAGTTTACTGTAATCCTTCGGCATCTACATTGACGATGAGACAATGATATTGCATCGGGATTGAATACAAAAGGCACAATGCTGAGTTCTGTTAAGGTGGAAGAAACACCCCTAAAAATCTGTGCTTTGAAGCTTTACTTTGAAACCAGTATTAAATTCCGATGCACCACTGCAGGATTACTGTAACCCTTGGTCCTTCGCATTGACGATGAAACACAGAATTTGCATCGTGATTGAATAAAAAAGGCACAATGGCGACTTCTGCCAGGGGGAGTCACGCCTCTAAAATTCTGTGTTCGAATCATTCCTGTGAGACCAGTATTAGATTCCGATACACCATGGAGGATTAACTGTATCCCTTGGACCTTTACATTGCCGATGAAAAACAGAAATTGTATCGGGATTAAATAAAAAAGGCACAATGCCGACTTCTGTCCAGGGGGGTAACGCCTCAAACAATCTGTGATGGAACATTTTGTGGTGTCACCGCCAGACACCACACTAGCTAGGTGGTAGCCTTTAAATCGGTCGCGGTCCGTTAGTATCCGTCGGACCCGCGTGTCGCCACTGTCAGTGATTGCAGACCGAGCGCCGCCACACGGCAGGTCTAGAGAGACTTCCTAGCACTCGTCCCAGTTGCACAGCCGACTTTGCTAGCGATGGTTCACTGACAAATTACGCTCTCATTTGCAGTCCTCGTGCACCTGGTGTCTGAAAACACAGCACTGGAGAGTTTGGGGGCTGTCAATTGTGCATAGCCTGTGGATGAGCGAGGGTCAGTTAAAATGCCTTCGGGCTCTAAGTGTTCGTGCGAGTTAGCTGTGCCTGAGGGGAACACGCTCGATTCAAGGGTTAAATATGCAGCTTTTATGTAAGTACTGGCTGTAACATCTACGGTTTCCAGGCTACATGGTACCCCCTCAAAATCTGCACGAATTTTTACGGCGGAACGTAAAATGGGATGTAATATACAGAGCGGAAATTGCGTTAATGTAGATAGTGATACTGTTTGCAGCTGCTAGGTGCTAAGCAGTGCTAATGGAAGTTATCGTTTTCTGTCGTTCTTCCGTCGCTAACTTGACTATTACTATGCTCTTGTTGTATAAAGTCCATTCCTTCAATAAATAAAAGGCTCATTGTTTGATTAACACATGCGTTTCGCTTCTTTTACTTTTGAACCCTACTCCAAAGCCTTCAGCTACGTCATTTGCTACGACCTAGCAAGGCGCCATTATCATTTGTTGTTAATCTTGTGATGCCTGTACCGTCAGACCCATGTTCACTAATTATGGATTTAAGTTAAGTATTCCAGTAGCTACATACCTTTCTTGATAGCATAATTACTTTACCTGTTCCAGACCTCACGTCAGCCTGCGTGAGCTTAAACGCGTGCCTTTCGGCTACCTCCTAGTGGCTAGGCTGTCTTTCCAAGCCGCTACACGTTTCTTGTGAGACTAGTATTGGAATCTGATGAACCACGGCAGGTTACTGTAAACATTGGTGCATCACACTGATAATGAATTACAGAAATTGCATCGGAATGAAATAAAAGGCACAGTGCCGACTTGTGTCCAGGGGAAGAAACGCCTCAAACAGTCTGTTTTGGAACCCTCCCCGTGACACCAGCAGTAGACTACGGAGCACAACTGGAGGTTTACTGTAACTCTTGGACATTTGCATTAACGATGAAACACAAAAATCGCACAAAGGGCACAATGACGACCTCGGTCCAGGGCGAGAGACTCTTCAAGCAGTCCGTGCTGGAACCTTACCTGTGAGAGCAGTAGTAGATTACGATGCACCACTGCAAGTTTACTGTAACCCATGGACCTTCACATTGATGATGAAACACAGAAATTGCATCAGGGTTGAATATAAAATGCACAATGCCGACTTCTGTCCAGGGGCAGTAACGCTTCAAACAGTCTGTGCTTTGAACCTTTCCTGGGAAACCAGTATTAGATTTTGATGCACTACTGCAAGTTTGCTGTGAGCCTTGTACCTTCACACAAAATTCACCTTGCCGACATCTGTCCAGGGGGAGTAACATTTCAAACGGTGTGTGCTTTGAACCTTTAACGGGGTCTAGTAGTAGATTCCGATGCACCACTGCAGTTTATTTCCATGTTATGATATTTTTAAAAGGTGAATATGTTCCGCCACTAGACTTTAGATTTGCAGTTCAGCTTAAGTATGATTTACATGCATATCCCGTATCACAGCTGTCTATAAGTTAGCAATATAAAAGTTTCTAGCTATAAAACAAAAATAATGACATTCCGAAGAAAATATCCAGTGCAACAGAAAGTGTCTTAGATAATTCGCTTTTAGAACCAGTGTTTCAAACCTCTTACTTAGGCGACGATACTGAAAATTTTGTTTTCAAATTGATGCACCTTCGAACTGTGTTTGGAACCAGTAACAGAAAAGTGACCCCTAAAGTGCAAGAAACCAGTACGAAATTTTATAAAGTGATGGTGATTACTTCGTTAGACCTGCCAGATTAGTCAAGGGCGTTAATGCGCTGCTTCCTGGACTCGCATAGGCGCCCCGGTCCTGGATCGTATCCCCCTGGCAGATTACCGACGAGGCCAGTCAGCCTGGATGTGGTTTCTAGGTGGTTTTCCACATCCCACTAGGTGGATACAGGGCTCTCCCCCCCCCCCCCCCCCCCCCCCCCCGCCGTTCGTTTCAGATTCACTACTCGCAGACATTTGAAAACGTTCGCACTATTTCATGGCTAACACTAGACACATACAGCTGAGGTACACCAATTCCATCACGGGGAGTACGGGGTACAGGAGGAAGTGCATCCAGCCACCCACTAACCCTAACATCGCCAAATCAATGGTATCAAGGCCGACCCCACGCTAAAGTGTGACAAAGGCCCAAAGGATATTAATGATGATGGATGATGGTGATTACTTTGTTAAAGTGTGACAAAGATCTAAGGATATTAATGATGCTGGATGATGGTGATTACTTTGTTACACTATGTAAACGAAACTTTGGAGACCATGAAAAGAAAAAAACAGTGACGTGATTGGAAATCATGGAACAGAATTAAATATTTTCAACATGAAAATCAAATGGATCTTGAAAAATAGCTACAAATCCTCATGAGAATGCCAGGTTCTACAGAAAATCGTGAACTACAATTACAATGGGAAAAGTGTTGTTGGAGGACTTCAGAAAAGATAGAAATGATTCTGTTTGTTAGGTTTGGAAGGGGCAATAGCCTAATTCTTGAAAGGAAAATGATGATGTGAGGTGTACCCATTTGCGTAACGCATTTTTGTTTAATCGCTATTGGGTAGAGGGGATGGAGAGATCGCATTCCTGACTATGGTTATAAAGTTAATGTTAAGCTGACTATGGTTATAAAGTTAATGTTAAGTTTGTGGTCATGGATACCCAACCCATTACTTTCAGACTTGATCGTATGGCCCATTTTTGGATGTACAACTTTCTTGACTTTATCTATAAAACTGAAATTTAGGAATAAATGAAACACAAAAAGTATTTCTTACTCATATTTGCTGCGAAGATTGTAATATTACTGATGTTAGGCAAATGATATTACAACCAGTGTCTGCTGATATAAATATGAACAAAGATTACAAGTCAACCACATGTGCATCTCACACGTCAAACTACCGTTGCATAAGAAAAGGTAAAGGTGCACTTACCCTGCGTATGACCTTTTTATTGCTAGAGTTCCCGTGAAAAATGGTAGGAAGTGAACACGGTGAATAATTAATCGGATGTGGATAAAGAACAACACTGCTTCTTCGTAACTTTCTGTGTTTCATACACGAAGTTGACTTATATTTTCTTTCACTCGGAGCAATTTTTAGCCCCAATTTCGTAAATGGAGATATAGTCGGAAAAAAACCAAAGCGACTGGGGATAGTACACAGTAGCAATTGAAAATCAGACTGGCTACGACGTACGACAACGAATTACCAACAGGAACGTACAACGGTTGAGTAGCACGCGCTATAGGTTCACGTCAGTTCAGCAAATTATTAATGAAACGCAAAATAGATACAAAATGGAAGCTACAGTGATTAAACTCTAGCACTTCGAAATGTGTATCAACACTAAGGGAATTTTGATAGTCATATATAATGTCTTTTACATTTCGTGTATTTACGAACAGCATAGCAAACAAAACCACGCAAACCGCCCCGCATTTCAAGCAAAGAAATAACGACTACACTGTGCTTCAGTATCTTTGTCTGTCATAATAAGTAATATCGTTGAATGAAACTTGCAAAGCTGCTGAGTCCATATTAAAGGCCTGTCATGAAAGTGGGGCGGTAAACACAGCATCCAAATTCTGCAACTTCTAATCAATGCGCTTTCCACTGCTACGTCTCTTACCTGATACCGTGCGCAACACATCACTTATCTTTCCGTACTCGTGCCACGGCACGTAGTACGGCTTCCTCTTCGCCTCGGGCACAGCGACAGGAACACTTCCCGACGTGCTTCGACTGAAGGGATGCGTTTCCGCGGATATGACTTCAGCGATCGTCAACTGTCATTTATTGTTGCGTGTGCCGTGGCTTCAATGTTATCGCTTTGGAGGATGAAAGTCAAGCCGTCACATTGACTCCGTGACCTAGAAGAGCAATTGTAATCATTTCAGAGTGTTAAACCCGAGTGGAGATTCTCGCAAGTGACATGCGAAACCCGCATACAGCCGCGCAGGAAGTATTTGAGGCTTCTTTTACACTGTTCGTCTCAGTTGTTTATGTGAATAACTGACCACACCCGTTAGCAAAATGTGAGCTTCGAGCTTAATTGACATCCAGCTATAATATGTGTGTCGAAAACTGAATTTAACTTTGCCGTAAATAGGATCGATCTAAAATTGTTACCACTCTCCGAGAAATTATAATTTGGCTTTTTGCCGATGAGTTAAAAAGCATGTAATATTTAATAGAATCATATATGTAAATGGCTTTCTATTCGATCTTTACATTTAATGAATATAGTTTCAGGATAATTGAAGCTGTTCATTGTGTGTATGTGTGTGTGTGTGTGTGTGTGTGTGTGTGTGTGTGTGTGTGTGGTGACCACGTGTTTCATCTCATTTATTTGATGTTTTCCCTTTGAGAATGCTATATGCTATATGTCTACATCATCACCTACAAAGAGACGTCACGGCTTAGGAATAGTCTGAGGTAAAGCCATGAAACTAAGTAGGTGGTAAATAAAATTTATATACAATGCAAGTTCTGAGTAAAAAGTAACAATAATTCCATTTTTTCTTTCACACAGGAAACGTACCGTACTCTAAAATTTGTACTAATCATTCTACAAACGACGACCTAGAAGTGAAGATAGTTTTAATTACAGCTCTTCTCGTTAGAATTTCCAATTGGGATATATTAAGCTGAATGGTTGTAACGCACAACAGAGTTGGTTAATGGTGGTTGTGTTGTTAAAGACGGTGTTTTGACTGCCAACTGCAGTGTTTATCCGCTGTATAGTAAAAAAACGTAAGTGCAAAATTTTCATAACAAATTGTACTGTCGCCCTGCAGCAGAAGAAGTGGAAATACGAATGAAACGGTAATCTTTTGTGATTGGAGTTTAGTGTCGCACCACACGCGTAAAAATTTTTAGAGTACTGCGCGTGCCGAGTTATGGAAAATTGTCTTGTTTAAGCACTAACCTTCCCACAAGTTTCGTACCAGATTAGAATCCAGAAAAGTATTGGCAAATTTACAGCGTCGGTCCTTGTTCACACGACTCATTTACATTACAGGTGGACTGTAGCTGTGATAATACTGTCGGACAGTCACTTTCTGTTACTAAATGCGCAGCCTGTGCATTTGTCCAAATCATTAGCAAATTTCATACACTACCAAGATATGTCTTACATTCTACCAATTCTCGTGTATCACATATTTATCGTTAGATCTATCATGATTATACAATACTGGGAAAGGAAGATAAACTGGAGTGACTCAAACTGTTTTTCATTCCGATGCCAATTCCTTAGTAAACGCTGAAGCAGTGCAGGATAATTTTATATATGAAATCTCTAGGAACTTAATCATTTACATTGAAGGTGTCGCTACGTGTTTTCTGTTATCATCTTCGCCAGTTGCCCAATTAACTGAATCACCATGCACTGTAAGAGCAATTGCAGGCCGCAGTGACCGAGCGGTTCCTGGCGCTTCAGTTTGGAACCGCGCGACCGTTAGGGTTACACGTTCGAATCTTGCCTCGGGCATGGATGTATGTGATGTTCTTAGGTTAGTTAGGTTTAAGAAGTTCTAAGTTCTAGGGGATTTATGATCTCAGATGTTAAGTCCAATAGTGCTCAGAGCCATTTTCTGTAAGAGCAATTCTATGAAAAACATAAAAATAAAATAAAAAAATAGGAATGACCTTGTGGCACAGCGCTTCATTACGCGCCCAAGTTATGTAAGAAACCCGCAGCGGGCAGCAGCTTTCAGCAGCGAACCATGGTTATCGTTACGTCTGTGGTCGAGAGGCATCAGCTTCTTATGGACTATGAAATTATCTGGTGGTTAAAACATAATTTCGAAACAAAACTGTGGTCATTATGCTTATTACGACTGTCATTAATTATTGCTAATTTGTTTAATAATTGAAACCACTCAGCCTGCAAATCCGGCCAATCACAGAGGGTGGGATTATCGGTAGTTCGGAGCTCCAACTTTATGCGCGTTATGGGGCCCCTTAGGGACTTGGCTGCCAAGAAGGGAAAGAAAACCAATGTGCAATCCAAGTGCATACCGAATGGAGTCATTCCAGATGGGGAAAGGGTCCTCCCGGATGCCATGAAGAGCAAAGGATGCAGCCAACTGCAGGTGGGTGTCGGTACCAATGATGTGTGTCACTATGGATCACAAGAGATTCTCTCTGATTTCGAGCGGCTAACAGAAGTGTTAAACGCGGCCAGTCTTGCTTGCAAGAGCAATGCGGAGCTGACCATTTGCAGCATAATCGACAGGACCGCTTGCGAACCTGAGGTACAGAGCCGAGTGGAGGGTCTGAATCAGAAGCTCAGACGGTTCTGCGACCGTGGAGGCTGCAGATCCCTCGACATCTGCCAAAGTGTGGTTGGGTTTCGGGTTCCGCTGACTGGGTCAGGTGTCCACTATACGCAGGAGGCTGCTACACGGGTAGCAGCGACTGTGTGGCGTGGGCTGGGCTGTTTTTAAGGTTAGAGGATCTCGGGAAATAACAAGAAGGGCTTAAGGCACAAAGGGGCAGGCCGAACACAGGAAGAACGTAGATAGAGGAACCATTGGTATAACAGTTGTAAACTGTCGTAGCTGTGTTGAGAAAGTACCAGAGCTCCAAGCGCTAATAGAAAGCACTGATGCTCAAACCGTTATAGGCACTGAAAGCTGGCAAAAGACGGATATACGCTCAGCCGAAATTTTTGCGAAGAACCTAACGGTGTTCTGAAAGGATAAGCTACACACTGTTGGCGGTGGTGTGTTTGTTTCTGTTAGAAGTAGTTTAACTTGTCGCGAAACTGAAGTAAAAACTTCCTGTGGGTTAGTATGGGCAGAGGTCATTGTTGGCAACCGGAATAAAATAACAATGGGATCCTTTTACCGACCTCCCAATTTAGATGATGCAGTTGCTGAAAGGTTCAAAGAAAACTTGAGTTTGATTTCAAACTCGTACCAGCCTCATACGGTAACAGTTGGTGGTACCCTCGATATGTTGGCGAAAATACATGTTTAATTCCGGAGGTACGCATAAAATATCAGCCGAAATTGTGCTAAATGCATTCTCTGAAAATTATTTCGAGTAGTTAGTTCATAGGTCCACGTGAATCGTAAACGTTTGTGAAAACACACTTGACATCTTAGCAACATATAATCCTGTGTTAATAACGAGCATCAAAACGGATACAGGGATTAGTGAAAATATGGTTCCCGTAGCGAGATTGAATATTGTAACCCCCTAATAGTCCAAAAATAAACCAATAATATATCTATTCAAATAAGCAGATAAAAATTCACTTGACGCCTTCCTGAGAGACAATCTCCACTCATTCCAAGTTAATAATATAAGTGTAAACCAGATGTGGCTTGAATTCAAAGAAACAGTATCGGCGGCAATTGAGAGATTTAGACCAAATAAATTAGCAAACGACGAAGCTGATCCTCCTTGGTAAACAAACGGGTTAGAACATTGTTGCAGAAACATCGAAACAAACATGCCAAATTTAAAAAGACTCAAAATCCTCAAGATAATTATAAGCATCTCGCACTGAAGTCCGCGCTAAATTTCGAGCTTCTGTAAAAGATGGTCAGTTTCCACAGCGAAACTTTGTCTCGAAACCTGGCAGAAAATCCAAATACACTCCTGGAAATGGAAAAAAGAACACATTGACACCGGTGTGTCAGACCCACCATACTTGCTCCGGACACTGCGAGAGGGCTGTACAAGCAATGATCACACGCACGGCACAGCGGACACACCAGGAACCGCGGTGTTGGCCGTCGAATGGCGCTAGCTGCGCAGCATTTGTGCACCGCCGCCGTCAGTGTCAGCCAGTTTGCCATGGCATACGGAGCTCCATCGCAGTCTTTAACACTGGTAGCATGCCGCGACAGCGTGGACGTGAACCGTATGTGCAGTTGACGGACTTTGAGCGAGGGCGTATAGTGGGCATGCGGGAGGCCGGGTGGACGTACCGCCGAATTGCTCAACACGTGGGGCGTGAGGTCTCCACAGTACATCGATGTTGTCGCCAGTGGTCGGCGGAAGGTGCACGTGCCCGTCGACCTGGGACCGGACCGCAGCGACGCACGGATGCACGCCAAGACCGTAGGATCCTACGCAGTGCCGTAGGGGACCGCACCGCCACTTCCCAGCAAATTAGGGACACTGTTGCTCCTGGGGTATCGGCGAGGACCATTCGCAACCGTCTCCATGAAGCTGGGCTACGGTCCCGCACACCGTTAGGCCGTCTTCCGCTCACGCCCCAACATCGTGCAGCCCGCCTCCAGTGGTGTCGCGACAGGCGTGAATGGAGGGACGAATGGAGACGTGTCGTCTTCAGCGATGAGAGTCGCTTCTGCCTTGGTGCCAATGATGGTCGTATGCGTGTTTGGCGCCGTGCAGGTGAGCGCCACAATCAGGACTGCATACGACCGAGGCACACAGGGCCAACACCCGGCATCATGGTGTGGGGAGCGATCTCCTACACTGGCCGTACACCACTGGTGATCGTCGAGGGGACACTGAATAGTGCACGGTACATCCAAACCGTCATCGAACCCATCGTTCTACCATTCCTAGACCGGCAAGGGAACTTGCTGTTCCAACAGGACAATGCACGTCCGCATGTATCCCGTGCCACCCAACGTGCTCTAGAAGGTGTACGTCAACTACCCTGGCCAGCAAGATCTCCGGATCTGTCCCCCCATTGAGCATGTTTGGGACTGGATGAAGCGTCGTCTCACGCGGTCTGCACGTCCAGCACGAACGCTGGTCCAACTGAGGCGCCAGGTGGAAATGGCATGGCAAGCCGTTCCACAGGACTACATCCAGCATCTCTACGATCGTCTCCGTGGGAGAATAGCAGCCTGCATTGCTGCGAAAGGTGGATATACACTGTACTAGTGCCGACATTGTGCATGCTCTGTTGCCTGTGTCTATGTGCCTGTGGTTCTGTCAGTGTGATCATGTGATGTATCTGACCCCAGGAATGTGTCAATAAAGTTTCCCCTTCCTGGGACAATGAATTCACGGTGTTCTTATTTCAATTTCCAGGAGTGTAGAATCTGGTCGTAAGTGTAGTATGTTAGCGCAAGAAACAATCAGTGCCTTCTCTGCGCGATTGCAATGGAGGTACTACTGAAGACAGTGCTGCCAAAGCAGAGTTAGTAAACACAGCCTTCCGAAATGCCTTCACAAAAGAAGACGAAGTGAATACTCCAGAATTCGAATCGAGAATGGCTGCCATCATGAGTAACGTAGAAGTAAATATCCTCGGAGTAGTGAAGCAACTTAGGTCACTTAATAAAAGCAAGTCTTCTGGTCCAGACTGTATACCAATTAGGTTCCTTTCGGAGTTTGCTGATGCATTAGCTCCATACTTAACAATCATATACAACCGTTCGCTCGACAAAGATCCGTACCCATAGACTGGAAAGTTGCACAGGTCACACCAATATTCAAGAAGTAGGAGTAATCCACTAAATTACAGGCCCATATCGTTAACGTCGATATGCAGCAGGATTTTGGAACATATATTGTGTTCTAACATTATGAGTTACCTCGAAGGAAACGGTCTATTGAGACACAGTCAACATTGGTTTAGAAAACATCGTTTCTGTGAAATACAACAAGCTCTTTATTCACGTGAAGAGTTGTGTGCTGTTGATAAGGTATTTAAAAAAAAAAAAAATAAAACCCGGTTCAAATGGCTCTGAGCACTAAGGGACTTAACATCTGAGGTCAACAGTCCCCTAGAACTTAGAACTACTTAAACCTAACTAACCTAAGGACATCACACGCATCGATGTCCGAGGCAGGATTCGAACCTGCGACCGTAGCGGTCGCACCAAGGGATTTCAGACCGATTCCGTGTTTCTGGAATTTTTGGAAGGCTTTTGACACGGTACTACACAAGCGGCTCGTAGTGAAATTGCGTGCTTATGGAACATCGTCTCAGTTATGTGACTGGATTTGCGATTTCCTGTCAGCGTGGTCACAGTTCGTAGTAATTGACGGAGAGTCATCCAGTAGATTAGAAGTGATTTCTGCGTTCCCCAAGGTAGTGTTATAGGCCCTTTGCTTTTCCTTATCTATATAAACGATTTGGGAGACAATCTGAGCAGTAATCTTAGGTTGTTTGCAGATGACGCTGTAGTTTATCGACTAATAAAGTCATCAGAAGATCAAAACAAATTGCTAACCGATTTAGAAAACATATCTGTATGGTGCGAAAATTGGCAACTGAAACTGGAAGGAACACATAGAAAATGTGGGGAAGGCTAACCGAAGACTGCGTTTTATTGGCAGGACACTTGGAAAATGTAACACATGTACTTCATTTAGAATACTGCTGCGCAGTATGGAAGACGTACGAGATAGGACTGACGGAGTACATCGAAAAAGTTCAAAGAAGTGCAGCACGTTTTCTATTATCGTGAAATGTGGGAGAGAGTGTCACAGAAATGATGCAGGAGTTGGAATTTCGTAAGAAGTTTGCGTCGCAACTAAAAACGCCTTTCTTTTAATGATGTCCAGCCCAATCACCAACTTTCTGCTTCGAATGCGAAAATATTTTGTTGACGCCGACCTAAATAGGGAGAAACGATTATCACGATAAAATAAGGGAAATCAGAGCTCGTACGGAAAGATATAGGTGTTCATTCTTTCCGCGCGCTATACGAGATTGAAATAATAGAGAATTGTGAAGGTGGTTCGGTGAAACCTCTGCCAGGCACTTAAATGTGATTTGCAGAGTATCCATGTAGATGTAGTCGCGGAATGATGGAGTGAATGGGAAGTAAGATATTAAATGATTATTATTATGCCTATTGTCAAAGTACACATAAGCGTGAGGACTGTGATGGTACAGAAAAAGTAAATCATAGTCTCAAAGATATTTTGTAATGTACAACAATGCAAGTTATGGAATTGGGAAAACAAGAAATACATTTTGAAAATTCTGTTGTTTAACCCTCCCTTAGAAAGGTGGATCCTATAACACCAACAGAAAGGAGGGGTGAGGCACACATTTCATTGTTGGAGGTGTGTGAGCGCACGAATGTAAGGAGATTATGTAGTTTAAAACGGAAATGAAGGAAAGTAAACAGACGGACAAAAGTAAATAGTAATAAGGTTATCACAGTAATAGCTTCAAAGTATACCATCACACTTGAGATCCATAACGTCAGACAGGAAAAATAATACAAGCCGACCTACTCTCTCTTTCTTACCAAGCATTAATCCCGACTTGCGGTGTCTGCTGTTTTGCTACATCTCCTTCATTTTTCCCTGTCGTTGACATCTTCTGGTGTTAAGCCAACAACGTGCTTGTCTCCCCAGACGTTGTCAGTCCATCTCTTTTCCGGGCTTCCTCGTGTTCTTGTTCCTCCAGGGTTGATGTGGAGCGCTGTTTTTGCGACTGAGTTGTCTTGCTTCCTCATGACACAAGCTAACCTACTGCACCAGGAAAAAATATCACTCTTGTTTTTGATGGAAAGTACTGCGACTAAAGAAGTTCAGAATAAATTTTAGCTTTGACACCGATGCAATGGTATGGTATTAAACCAAGAAAAGGAAAAATGTAAAGCATCAAATCCTTGTACACTTCATTCAATGCATTCTCGCAAAAAGTAGAAATCCCATACAAAGAAGACGTATTGTACAAGTACAGTTTAGGAGAATACAACCCTCGTACCAGCAGTTTGGCCCCAGTATGTGTCTGTCATATACAAGATGTGTAAGAAAAAACATCACTGTCATTACTTTTCTGCCATAGTTTTAATTTTTTCATCAAGAATATTGTCCACTCCTAAGTAGTTCCCTTCAGGATGTGCACTCCGGTAGAGTCACTCCAGTCTTGGTATAAGAACTGAAGGGCTTCAATTGTTAGGTCATTTAACATGGTTGTCACAATACTTTGAAAAATAATTTAAATGGACGTAATTTGAGAACTCTGAACAACATTCAGTTTTGGGAAAAGAAAAAGTGGCAGAGACTCAAATCAGGTGAATACTGAGGGTTGTGGAACAACAGAAATGCCGTTTGAGGTCAAAAAATCTGTGATGGATGTGACCACTCGAAGTGGAGTGTTGTCATAATCCAGCAGCATCCACCTGCTGTATTGTCCAGCCTCACTCGATTCACACTTTTCCTGGCTTTTAAAGGACGCCTTTGTGAAACTCTTGCTTGACGGTTTGTCGTGGATGAAGAATCTCACAAGAGCCCACACACATTCGATCTTTTGGTCGGATTTTGAAGGCTCTCTCTGGGCACAGTTCTTCTTCAACGTGTTCTAGGTCATCCTAAATCTATTAGCGACAGTGAGAAACTTGCGCTCTTTATAGAATTGTTTCCTAAGGACCGGTTTCTAGTTATCGAAGGTCACACTCGCGGATACCCCAATTCAACATCAAACTTGATGGCATAACGCTGCTCTAAATTCCCCTGTTCCATTTTCGTAACAGACAATAAAAACGCAACACCACTCATGGCACTCTCAGGAATCACATAATGTATGTACAGAGGTGAAACTCTGAGTATCAGGGAGGGATGAAAGCATTGCTCTACACAAGAACAACAACACAGCATTACCAGATCACTCGCATGGTTGCGCACACTTTGCTGCAGAGTGAAAATCTCATTCAGAAAAGCAATGAGACTGACAACACTGCGAACCGAGCTGGCAACGCTGTGTCGTTCTACTTGTGCAGACCTACGTGTTCATCCCTTCCAGATGCTCATCCGAGTTTCAGCTCCTTACAGCTATCAGGGGATGTTAGAGAGCGCCATCAGTGTAGTAATATGCTTGTTGTGTGTTATGAAAATGGAACAGTGGAATTTAGAGCAACGTTATGTCATTACGTTTTGTGTCGAACTTGGGAAACCCACGTGTGTGACCTTTGACAAGTTGAAACAGGCCTTTGGGGAACATTTCTAATATAAAGCCCTACATTTCTGCTGGCACAATTCATTTTTGGAAGTCGAGAACGCGTTGAAGATGAATCTCGCTGAGGGAGAACAGTTTCATAAACCAACGAAAACAAGGGAAATGTGTGTGCTCCTGTGAGACTGCTCCTCCTGGACGAACTGGCAACCAAGAGTTGTATAAAGCTGTCTTTGAAAGACTTAGGGAAAGGGTGACACGAGGGAGACCAGACACTGCAGACAACTGGATGCTGCGTCATGGAGATGCCCCATGCCACAGGGCCACTTCCATCGCGGAATTTTTGACCTCAAAAGGGACCCCTGTCGTTCAGCAGCTCCTGTTTTCACCTGATGTGAATCCTTGTGACTTTTTTATTCACCCTAAACTGGAAAATGCCTAAAAAAGGACGTTATTTTGGTATTTTGGGACTATGGAGAACACTGTCAAGAATGTGCCCGGCACGTTGAAAGCCTTTCAGCGCCACTACCAAGACTAGAACAACGACTCCACTGGTGAGTAGCTGACGAAGGGAAGTACTCTGAAGAGGAAAATATCGTTGTTTGAAAGCAATAAAAACATTGGTAGATAGGAAAATCAGTCTTGTTGCTTTCCTGACACATCTCGTTAATTCACTCAAAGCCCTGTGCCACATTCATCCAGCTACCGGCACCCAGCGTTAGATGGCATTTGGAATACGGCTGGCAGCCAGTGGCCACTGAAGGCGAGGAACCTCTCAAGCATAAACTGTTCTTATCTAGATGCAGCCGCGAGCTGTTTTGAAGAATAGTTTGTGGAGGGTTTGGTTATTACAACTGGCTTAGAATGTGAAGCGTACTATATTTCAGTCAATCCAAATGTCATTTAAAAATAAAGGGAATGGAGTGGACTAGAACTCGAAACTTTATGCTTACATTGGACGGTGCTTAACACTAGCCCCTGAGTAGATAGAGCACTGCGATAGCTCGTGGAGGGTGACAGCACTTACTCCATGCACGTTTGCATCCTACAGTGTTGCCAGGTAGTGCACATGGCCAACTGATTATAGTGGCCATCTTGAGTGAACGATTCTGACTGCCTTTGTGGCAGCTGGACAGGTTTTATGTCTAAGACTTTACAAATCCCTGGTTGTAGACAGTTCCATAGGCAGTCAGCAAACATTAACTTGAATCATGGTTCATCTGGATTTCAGCTTATTTTTTTCGGAAATGCCATTTAATTGGGTACTGTTGGTTTCAAGTCGTACATCCTGCTTTACTGCAAAGTTTTCCCTGCGTGCAATTCCATCTGTTTCTGGGAGATTTTTTCTCACAGTCAGAGACCTCAGCATTGATGTCCTCCGTATTTCACAAAACGAAACTCACATTACAAAACAAGTACTGTTTGTGAGAAAGTATTTAATTCACGCCAAAGTTCACTTGTACATATGGACACATGCTGTGATTTCAAAGCAGCCTTACGTGAGTACTTAATTTTGTACTGAGGTTGTAATCAAGACAAATACTTATTGCAGTCGCTATCTATATGGGGCAACATAAATTTATTACTTGTGAAATATTGAGTATTTGTGGTGTCACCGCCAGACACCACACTTTCTAGGTGGTAGCATTTAAATCGGCTGCGGTCCGTGAGTATACGTCGGACCCGCGTGTCGCCACTATCAGTGATTACAGACCGAGCGCCTCCACGCGGCAGGTCTAGTCTAGAGACTCCCTAGCACTCGCTCCAGTTGTACAGCCCACTTTGCTAGCGATGGTTCACGGTCTACATACGCTCTCATTTGCAGAGACGACAGTTTGGCATAGCCTTCAGCTACGTCATTTGCTACGACCTAGCAAGGCGCCATATTCAGTTACTATGAATGTATTCTGAACAGATAATATTGTGAATCATGTACCGTCAAGAGCGACGTTCATCATTATCGGATTAAAGTTAAGTATCAAACTAATTACGTCCGCTTTTATAAATTCTAATTCCTTGTCATGTTCCAGACCTCCCGTGAGTATAGTTCTTCCCTCCTCACGCCAGCCTGCGTGAGCTAATATGCGTGCATTTCGGCCTCCACTAGTAACACGGTGTTGGATCTTCTGCCAACACAACAGTATTCATTGAAACAGAGTGTGTGTAGATATTGACACGAAGCTTATAAAAAAGAGTGTCAGTGTTTTATGTCTATTGTGATGATCGACATACGCTCTTATGAGTGCAGACAATTTTCATCGAAATGGGCGACATGTAGCTCTGTAGAAAGGTATGCAGGACTAAAGGTGTCGCTTATATTTCCACAGAGCTGCTATGTTCAGACACAAGTGCATAATCCGTATGAGAGGAATTGAAACTTCCTCGTAGCGTTCACCACAAATTCTTCGCCAAAGAAAACAAAGTTGGCAGCGCGAAAGACAGAAATATTCTGAAAATAATTTATATCAATCAATAACTGATCATATGTGGCACGAAGGATTGTGAAGAAAATGCAAAGCGTAAGGTCTTGAAGCTCCGCTCAGGTCTTCAGGTCAGGTTTTGGGACGGACGTTGCCCATATGGGGAAGTTTGTTTTCGATCGATTTTCCTGAGCGGTAAAAATACTTTTTTTGGCTCTGTACTTCAAGCCACGTAGTATATGAAGGGCTTATTTCAACAGTGGGTCGCGCGGGATTAGCCGAGCGGTCTAGGCGCAGTGTCGCCTTGCACGTCGAGCGAGCAGGTTGTCCTTAACTTCAGCCTGTGTCGCAGCGCCGCTTGTGTCGAAGCTACTCAGTCTTGTTGGTGTATCGGCCGGAGTCACATCGTAGTTGCGTAGCGCAGTTTGTTGTCGTTTTCCTCTTGGCGGCGGTGTTTTCTGCCAGCGCCATGGTGTCTGTCGAGTCTCCTAAATCAGTTCCTCGTCGAGCTACTGTTTGTTTCAGTTTTGCCAAGAGTACGCGTCGTGTTCAACCTGGCTCCTTAAAAAGTCACGATTGGTTGGCTGAAGTTATCCGTGTTACACCTGATCAGGTAGATAATGATTACTTGGATTCTGATTTGTATGCATTCTTTGTCAAGTATTATGATGCCGTTCAAGTAGAGAAAAAGTTGGTTCTAAAGTGTTGTTTACACATCGCGATGGTTCTGTTAGTCACGTCATCCTTGAAAATGCGGCACTCGAGTATACTCCGGTTAGAATTTATAACCTTCCTCCTGCAGTGGACGATTCATTTCTTAAAACAGCGTTGCCTCCGTTTGGAATCATACGGCATATTCGATGGAACGCTGGTCAGCAGTGTTGTAAAGGTATCCGCACTGTGGAAACGTGCGTTAAAAAAATATTCCTTCCCACTTAACTGTTTGTGATTACCGCGTCCATGTTACGTATACAGGGCAAGAAGGAACTTGTTTTTTCTGTAACGAAAGTGGTCATCTCAGATCTAACTGCCAACGCCGTACTACTGTTCTGCCGTCGTCTTATCAAAAACGTTTTCCTTTAGCGTTAGCAGACATAGTAACCTCGCAGTCAGCTGTCAGTCAGTTTCCAGCTTTAAGCGATGTAGGGGCAACATTATCCCCTACTCCTCGCGAATTTCCACCGTTACCGACGCGTACCAGTGCGGCTTCTGTCCACGAGGGGACGACGGCTCCTGCAGAGCACGTCAACCGCCGGCGGACTGAGGACTGTACAGATTTCGAGGACGCCCCACTCCAGTCTCGTTCTTCTGACACGGCGTTGACAGAGGGTGCACCTTCTGGCGGTAATGCGTTATCTACTGATGTTAATTTTGGTTCCATTGTTACCAGAGAGGATGTAGCTGCTTCTGTTGATGTTGAAATGAGCGTTCAATCTGCGTCCCCCACTTCACCCGTCGACGTGACGGTTCTCGTGGTTTCCGTTGTTCCCGCAGAGACGTCGCCTGCTGGCCAGCCTTTACAGTGTTCTAGTGCAGAACCACCCCTCCTCCACGCTGAGACGGTCGAGCAACAAGATTCTACGGGTTCACTTCCTGATGTTCAGGAGATGCCACCCGACACCGGCACTGCATTACCTGTCTCTTCTGTACCTGATGTTGCTGTTGGTCGTTCTGAGTTGTGTTTCCCGACTTCCGATAAGTGCGGTGACAATGGCTCCTTTGTCAAATCGGAGCTTGAGGTGCCCCCTACCACTCCACATAAAGAGTGTATATTTTCACGGAGTGGTGTGAAACAGCGTTTTCAACCTGCCCGTTCCGCGGCGCGTCGTAAAAAGAAAAGCGAGGATTCCTCGGCGTCAGATGGGGAGGACTAGCATTATACCTTCTTTTCCCCGCCTCCGGACGTTGGGGGGAGTTGGACGTGATAGCGCATTTTCCTTAATGTTGTTTTATTGACCTTGCATGTGTTAACGGATGCAGCGTATAAATTTTTAATTCTCAATGTTAATAGGTTACGTTCCCAATTACGGCTTGCTGCGTTACGCCAGTTTATTTACGATTCCCAAGCTGATATCGAGTGTTTACAAGAGGTATTATTTGATGTGTTTTGTCTTCCTGGATATTCTATGTTTTTATGGCTTTACTTTATCGAGATGGAATCCCGCTGACGGTCTTCGAAACGCTAGACGATGGTCAAGGTATAGGCTGTAGTTTTTATGACCTCGCCTTAATTTTTCTTTACGCTCTGTCTGGATCTGGTCTTTCATCCGATCCACGCGGTTCTATAAGGAAGAAGTTGTTTATTTACTCCGACGGAACCTGTTCAAGGTTTTGTTAGGGGGCGATTTTAACTGCGTCTTACGCCGTGTTGATCAAACCCCCAATTATACATTTTGTCGTGAAAGTAATAATATGGTGACGTCCTTGCATCCCCAGGATGCTTGGGTTTGCAGATATCCTACACTGGTGCGGTTTACATTTCTTACAGCTACTTCACGTAGCCGATTGGACCGTTTTTATTTATCTGCCCCCAGATGTGGTCAGCTTCTATGGATTGATGTAATTCCTGCCAGTTTCACTGATCACTGTGCTGTTTAACTGACTTTTAACCAAGTCCCGCAGCGGGTCCATCTCTCTCGCCCTTTATGGAAGCTAAACACTCTACATCTCACGGACCTCTCTCTGGAAGGCATCGCCCCCAGGGGCTCGGCATTCATTTGCTGGGTACGGGCTTGGCGACCCCGGGGTTCCTTAGTTGGGGACTGGTAAGCGCCGCCGGTCCTCTGTCACCGTAAGCTCTGGGCATACTTCAACGACCACCGTGCGGCGCGGCGGTGTAATGTTGTCTGTCTCAGGGAGTGGGGATCTTGGCTTAACCGCCCGGATCGCGAGGATGGAATAAACCTCTATAAACAACCCCTCAATCTCAAGGTGTGCTGCGCGCTGATGAGATGCATGGCTGTTGAGGTGGAACAGTCGTTAGCGGGTAACCTCTGGGGAACCTGCCGCACCTCAGTTGTATAAGGCTTACCTAGGCACGCGGGGCTCTGTCTAGGTGGACTTCTTGTTCCCTAGCTGCTCGTGGGACCGAGATGGATGCTTCGAAATCCTCTTTTCTTGCTCCCAGCGGAAAGGGTGGGCCGCTGGAAGGTTCTAACACCCAGTCTCTTAAGAGGGCTCGTGCAGTCAGTCCCCCTGACTCCGGCACTTCTTTGACAAGTCCAGTCTTAGGCAACAGAATGCATTCTGGTGATCCGAATGTGTTTCTCATTGTGAAACGGAAGGAGGGTAGTTTTGAGAAGGTTTCGCCCTTCTATATACAAAAGGGATTGGAGGGAATCTGTGGCTCCTTAAAATCGGTGAAGCGCTTACGTAATGGGACCTTGCTAGTGGAAACTTCCACTTCCCAGCAAGCGACCTAACTTCAGTCTGCTAAATGCCTTGGAGAGTATGCCATAGACACTGAACTGCACAGCACCTTGAACTACAGCAAAGGTGTTGTGACGTGCCATGATCTAGTTGACATTCCCAAGGAAGAACTGCGACGTGAGTGGGCTCCGGCAGGTATTGTTGATGTTCAACATATCATGAGGACGGTTGATGGCAATCTTGTCAAATTCGACTCCTTTATTCTAACCTTCAGTAGCACGAAACTTCCTGAACATGTGAAAGCTGGCTTTCTTCGCCTTAGTGTGAGGCCTTATTTCCCGACCCCAATGCGCTGTTTCAAATGCCAGCGTTTTGGGCATATCACCTTAGGATGCAAAGGCGACGCGACTTGTGGCAACTGTGGTAAAGCTGCTCATGACGGAGTTGGTTGCTCCTCTCCAGCCAAATGTATCAATTCCTCTGGGAACCACCCTGTTTGGAGTAGGGACTGCGGAATATTTTTAGAGGAACGCAAAGTCCAGGAAATCAAAACAACTAAGCGTATCCCCTATGGTGAGGCCAAGAAGATCTTTCAGTCGATGCAACCTCCCACATTTGCTACATCTTTTGCCTTCCTGGTTCAGAAGCCTACTCTAAAAGTCGATGCCTCCACGCAGACAGAGGTGGTGAGTGTTGGCACTAATACATGCAGCTGTCAGTGCATTTGCAACGCAGCCAGTGTTTCAGAGCCAGTAGCCCCTGTTCGAATGGCAGACAAAGATACAGTGGCGAACGTGGGCCAGCCCCTGACGCCTCCAACAGCTGAGGATGTTCCGAAGCCCAGTACAGCCATTACCACTCCCACATCAGCTCCCCCAAAGCCCACCAAACCGCAGAAAGCTCCCATACAGCAGCAACAGCGGGTCAAATCCCGTAGTAAACCGTCTGACCATGCAGATGTGGTTTTCCGTGAGGCTTCCTCTGACTCTTCCCCAGAGTTGATGGACTCCAATGTATGTGTGGGGCAATCATCTCGCCCCACGCCTGCCCCTCCACCTGCTGCAGTCTCCCCGCCCCGTCGGAGAGACAGGATGAAGGTGCTACCCCCATCATAGATGGCTCCCATACTCTAGTGGAACTTGCAAGGGTTCAGGACGCATGTGGAGGAACTTCGTCTACTCTCTCAGGGTAGACCACTGTGTCTCTGTCTCCAGGAGACGTATTTCCATCCATCATATTCCCCTGAGATACGAGGCTATACACTCCACAAAAAGGACGACCTGCGTGGAGAGAGAGCTAGAGGAGGCGTAGGTATTTTCGTCAGGACGGACTACCACTCCTCGCCTCTCTCACTTACGACGACTTTACAGGCCGTCGCTGTGTCCGTGCACGTGCGTCATCCATTGACTGTCTGTTCACTTTACTTGCCCCCACATGATGCTCTAGATGAAGCGGCCCTCACTGACCTTCTTACACAGCTCCCCCAGCCATTCATTATTTGTGGTGATTTTAATGCCCACAATGTGCTTTGGGGCTCTGCAATTACCTGCCCCAGGGGTAGAGCGATTGAGAGGCTTCTCCTGTCATCATGTGCCTACTTGCTCAATGCAGGACAGAGTACTCATTTCTGCACGGCGACTGGGTCGTTCTCTGCCACTGATGTCTCGCTTTGCTCTCCAGCTCTTGCCGCCAGTGCTCACTGGGGAGTGGTTGCTGACTTGCACGGCAGTGATCATTTCCCAATCTGGATTCACCTGCCAGATGGCGTGGGGCCCGAAAGGAGACCACCACGATGGGTGCTCAGTGGAGCTGACTGGACACTTTATAGCCAGTTGGCCCAATTCGAACACTGTGCGAATGTTGCGGTGTGGGTGGATCATATTACCAAAACGGTCCACCACGCCGCTGCAGCATCCATTCCACAGTCCACAGGCCACCGGAAGAGGCCACCTGTCCCTTGGTGGAGTGCCGAATGCCGCTCTGCAATCAGGACCAGGCGTGCAGCTCTGCGTCGGTTCAAGTGTCGGCCGGCTGCTGAGAATCTTGCAGCTTTTCGGGTGGCGAGGGCAAGATGTCGCCGCATTATTCGTGAGAGCAAGAAGAGGTCGTGGCAAACGTTCCTGAACACCATTAATCGTTCCACCAAAAGTTCCATTGTGTGGGAGACCATCAGGAGAATTTCTGGCAGAGGAGGGAGGTGCCCCATAGCTGCTGTAATGACTAACGGCACTCTCCACACAGATCCGCGAGACATTGCCCAGACAATGGCAGCGTATTTTGCCACAGTTACTGCAACAACCAGTCAGGATCCAGGTTTCCAGCGCCATAGAGCGGTTGCTGAGAGATGTAGTCTGAACTTCCAGTCCACCTCTCATGAAGTTTACAACTGCCCATCCTCTATGTGGGAGCTGGATTCTGCATTGTCTGGAGCTCGTGACACATCCCCTGGTCCGGACAGGATCCATTACAGTATGCTATGGCGCCTCACAATGCGCAACAGAGAACTCCTCCTCGCACTTCTTAATGCCATTTGGGCGTCGGGCCACTTTCCTGACGCGTGGCATGAGGCAGTTTTAATCCCTTTTTTGAAACCTGGGAAAGACCGCACGAGCCCAAGTAGCTACCGTAGTATTGCCCTCACTAGTTGCATAGGGAAGACCTTGGAGCGGATGGTCAACCGCCGCCTTGTCTGGATGTTAGAATCCCGGCAACTCCTTAGTCGCTTTCAGTGTGGGTTCAGGAGGTTTCGTTCCACTTTCGATAACCTTGCCCTCCTGGAGGCGGCTATACAACAAGCTTTCCTCCGCCGTCATCACCTTCTAGGTGTATTTTTCGACATCGAGAAGGCCTACGATACCACTTGGAGGTGTCTCATCCAAGAGCAGCTTCCTCTTTTTATTCACTCTTTCCTCTCGCCACGATATTTTCGATACCGAATTGGTGACGTCCTGTCTGATCGCTTTGAGCAGGAGAATGGTGTCCCTCAGGGTAGCGTTTTAAGTGTGACTCTCTTTGCCATCGCTATTAATAGCATTACGTCCATAGTGAATATTCCCGTCCAGTGTTCTTTGTTTGTGGATGATTTCTCTTTGTTCTGCTCTTCTTCAAGCCTTGCAACGACAACTCGTCAGTTGCAACTTACGATTAGGCGTTTGGATGAATGGGCGCGGAAGAGTGGTTTTAACTTTTCCACCGAGAAATCTGTATGTGTTCTTTTTAACCATTCTCGTTCGATTTTAACCTTTCCTGAGTTGCGGTTGAGGGACACTATTCTTACTTTTAAAGACACGGTGAGATTTCTGGGGCTCATTTTTGACTCGAGTCTCACGTGGTTACCTCATCTTAAAGACCTGAAACGGCGGTCGCTTCAGGCTTTAAGTATTTTAAAATGTCTTAGCCACAGTACATGGGGAGCTGACAGGACTTGTCTGCTCCAGTTTTACAGGGCGTTTGTGCGATCTCGGCTCGATTATGGGTGCACGGTTTATGGGTCTGCGAGGCCTTCTTACTTAAAGATTGTGGGCGTTGTCCACCACGAAGGGCTTCGGTTGGCCACTGGGGCATTCCAAACTAGCCCCATACCAAGCCTCTGTGCAGAGGCTGGTGAACCGCCACTTCATATGCGGCGACGGCTACTTACAGTGCGCCAGGCGTATAAAACTTTGTCCACACCATACACCCCTGCATACCATACCGTTGCTCAGCCTCCTCTGGCACGATTGTTTCATAACCGGCAACGTGCGACGCAGCCCTATGGGATTCGCGCACAGGATTGCCTCGGTGCGATGTCTATGGCTGGTCTTCGTGTTTTACGTCGCGGTTGGAGCAGATCTCCACCTTGGCTCCTCCGGAGACCAAAACTTATTTTAGATTTGACTAATTTTAAGAAAGATGGCACACCATATTTTACGTTCCAATCTCTGTTTTTTAACATTTTAGATGTGCATCACGGTTTCACTGTCGTTTATACTGATGGCTCCAAACAGGAGACTTTCCTTGGCTGCTCTGTGGTGTTCCCTGATCATGTTACCCGGATTCGCCTCCCTGCTGAATATACTGTTTTCGCAGCGGAGCTCCACGCGATCCTGAAGGCACTGGAGCAGATGCATCGTGTTCGGGGCGATCGATTTCTTCTCTGCTCCGATTCTCTTAGTGCCTTACGATCACTACAGAACCTATACCCGACTGAAGAGATGGTCCAGCTGACACATGACCAACTGTACTTGCTCCAACAGCGGGGTAAAGAGGTATCCTTCTGCTGGGTGCCTGGTCATGTCGGCATATGGGGCAATGAACAGGCTGATCGGGCTGCCAAGGAGGCCTGCAGGGAGCAGGATGTGGTCCAGTGTCCTATCCCCTTGCAGTCAGTCATCGCTGCACTCCACAGGAAGTGCATGGAGTTGTGGGAGGACGAATGGCTGGCGGTGACGGCCAATAAACTGCGGTCGGTCAAGTCAAACACTCGGCCGTGGCGTTCCTCCTGCCGGTTGCTCAGGCGGAAAGAGGTGGCCCTCACACGTCTTCGGATTGGGCACTGTCCTCTGACGCATAGCTATTTATTACGGCGGGAGGATCCTCCGTTTTGTGATGCTTGTGGTGTGCACATCTCGGTCCGGCACATCTTAACAGACTCCATTTTATACCGTGACGCAAGGCCGGAAGCACAAGTTGAATGGGATCTGCCTTGTGTTTTAGCTAACGATGAGACGTGTGTGTCTAGGATTTTTAAGTTTTGTGATGTGTCTGGACTCTGGCCTAAACTTTTAGGCTGGAGGTTTTAGTGTGTTGCAGAGTGGCTGACTCCTCTCTTTTTTCCTTGCGGTCAGCCAGCCACTTCCATCTGCTACATTGTTTTAGGTCCCTCTACCATTTTCTTCCTGTGTTGTCCATGTTTTACTGTTGACACCTTGCTTCATCCCACGCTTCGGTGTGGATGAGCACATATTTTTCAACGATTGTTACCCGTGTTTTATGTTCCGTATTATATTCCTGTTCTGGGATTTTTCTTGACACCCGTCTCTCTATGTTACTGAACGGGCGCTGAAGACCTTGCTGTCGTGCGCCCAAAAAAAACCTCTACCTCTACTACTACTGGAAGGCATCATCGCAGACGTATGGCAGTGGACAACCCAGTCCAAGACGCGTTATTCCTCACTTCTCGAATGGTGGGGTACCTATGCTAAAACCCCGGATTCGAAATACACTCAAGTATTTTAGCCCTGAAAAGGCGGCTGAAATAAGGCGCACTAGGGAATTTTATTATGCAGTCCTTCGTGATCTTTACGATAATGCTCGTGATGCCCCCTTGAGAGTCGTCGACGTCCACCGTGTGAAGGCAAAACTTCTCCAACTCAAACGCAGGCAAGTGGACGGGGTGCGACTGCGTTCCCAGCCTCGCTCAATCGTACAGGATGAGTGGACCTCTCTCTATCATCTTCTCCGGCTTCACAAGCGATCTCAAAGGACGTGTCTTTCTACCATTCGTTCTCCAGATGGGCGTGAGAGGTCCTCCCAATCTGATATCATCCGTGAACTTTACCAGTACTATTCCGAGCTTTATGCTGAAGTGGATTCAGATGGTCCAGCGTCTGTTGATTTCACCTCCCTCCTTGATCGTGTTGTTACACCAGCTCTCCTGGAAGAGTTTTTCTCTGTTTTCCATCTCGATGATATACTTCATATTGTGGCTCGTTCTCCATCGCACAAATCACCAGGCCCCGATGGCCTTCCCAAAGAATATCATATTCTATTTTGGCTCTTAATAGGAAATACGATAACTTCCATGGTGACTGAAGTGTTTCAGGTAGGCCTTCTCCCGCCCAGCTTTAAGGTTGCTAAAATCGTCCTGATTCCCAAAAACCCGGGACGTTCGCGTGTGGATCAGGTCCGCCCAATAATCCTCTTCAACTATGATTATAAAATAGTGGCGCGAGCGGTCAATAGCCGAATATCTGTATTGTTGGCTACCATCATCGCGAGTCATCAAAGTTGTCTTCCGGGTCGTACTCTCTTTACTCCCGTTGCTGAATGTCGAGACTTAATTTCGATTGCTTCCACCATTCCTGTGCCAAGAGCTTTGCTTTTCATTGATTTTCATCGATTTTCACGCGTTAGACCGCGTGAATCATGGGTTCCTTATGCGAGTATTGACGACTGTTGGTTTTAACAATGCTGCACGACGGCTGTTTAGCTCTCTAATCACTGGTATTCGGGCATCCATTGACGTAAATGGCCGTCTTATTTCCACCATCGCAGTGTGTCAGGGCGTCCTTCAAGGGAGTCCATTATCAATGTCGCTCTACGTGCTGTATCTGGAACCATTATTGCGAACTATAGCTGCTCGTTTGAGTGGATGGTCGCTGCTGGGAGAAAGGTTTACCGTTCATGCATATGCTGATGACGTTATGGTTCTTCTCCGTACCCATGATGATATACCACCGCTGAAGGAAGTTTTGGATGCCTTTTGTCGTCTTACGGGAGCGCGGGTTAATGACCAGAAATGTAGTTTACTCAGTTAGCGAGGATTTAACGCTGTTGAAATTCCATGGGCTTCGAAGGTCACCCCATATCGATCGTTGGGTGTTATAATTGACAGCTGTCCGCTAAAGATGGCTGCGATAAACTGCAAATCTGTCACGGATAAGATTCAGGGTGCAATCATTGAACACGAGCGTCGCTCCCTCCCACTTCTTCATAAGGTTCGGGTCAAGGAAAGGTATGTTTATTGCACAAATATTTCCACTTCCTGCGATGGTGTCCCGCAAGTTACAAAGTTTAACTGGCAGGTTTATCTGGCGCCACTCTGTATTTCGCGTGCGTTATGGGGCCATGTCGCGGCCCCGTTTGCAGGAAGGTTTGGTCATCCCTGATGTGGTGTCACCGCCAGACACCACACTTGCTAGGTGGTAGCCTTTAAATTGGCCGCGGTCCGCTAGTATATGTCGGACGCGCCTGTCGCCACTATCAGTGATTGCAGACCGAGCGCCGCCACACGGCAGGTCTAGAGGGACTTCCTAGCACTCGCCCCAGTTGTACAGCCGACTTTGCTAGAGATGGTTCACTGAGAAATTACGCTCTCATTTGCCGCGACAATAGTTAGCATAGCCTTCAGCTACGTCATTTGCTACGACCTAGTAAGGCGACATTATCATTAGCTATTAATCTTGTGATGGATGTACCGTCAGACCGATGTTCACCAATTATGGATTAAAGTTAAGTTTTCCAGCAGCTACGTACTTTTCTTGATAGTATAATTACTTTTGTTCCAGACCTCACGCCAGCCTGCGTGAGTTAAACGCGTGCCTTTCGCCTTCCTCCAAACCCCGTGAATTGGCTCCTGCCAATTCACAACACCTGACATTCGGGTTAAGGCGTCTGCCTCATTCATCCGTCGCACCGTGTTAACGTGTCAACGCCCCCCCCCCCCCCCCCCCCCCAGTCACTTAAAGCTCGCCTATATGACTGCATCCGACCGGAGAGTTTAACACCTCCAGTAGATATTGGTACGATTAGTTATAAATTACGGCACGTCAGGGAATTTTTTCTTGAGGTCAGTTGTTTAGGAGTAAATATCCTTTCCCAAGCGAATCTCTCCCTAAAAATGCTGTTAAGCCGCTGGCCAGCTCCTTATAGTCTTCCCTCTGTGGAAGCCCTGTCGCCAGACGCGAACTGGAAGATTGTTTGGTCTAACATCAGCCTCCCGACTTTGCCGATGGAAGTGGCTTCCTCGTGGTACCAAGTTGTTCATGATATTGTACCTACCAACGTGCGACTTTTTCGTATTGGCCCCAGTGTAACGGATCGCTGCAATCGTTGCCATGAAACTGATACATTATCTCATCGGTTGATTTCCTGCGGTCATGACCATTGGAGATGGCTTCGCCGGCAACTGTCTTTTCTCCTCAGGACGTCGGAGGCGGCTATCTCGAGGGAGATTCTCGTGCGTCCCGATTCCACTCTCTTTCCTCGATCGAAGAACAATACCGTCATGTGGCTTGTTGGCCATCATGTCCACTACGTGATGGTGAATATGACGCAGATCCGTGTGCCTTTTCCCACTATATGGCAACCGCACATTGGACGTGGCTCTGGATGCCCCATAATCGTGAATTTTTTTCTAATATTTTGTATCTTGTTTTTCATCGCCAAGGCGTTGGATGAGTTGCCATGGCCCCCTTTTTTATTTTTTTTTATTTTTTGTGGACACTTCTATGTATTTAGATGTTCCACAATGTAGAAGTGGCGGAAGAAAGAATGTGTGGGAACGTTAAAATTGACGCCCATTCCTTCCTATACGTTTTTCTGATTTCACCCTTTTGTATTTGTCGAAATGGCTTCTTTTGTTTTATTTTAATTGGTTGCCTTCAATAACTGTTTTGGAGGAAAAGATAATATTTTCGTTTTTTGATGGAATATACTGCCATTTGAGTGTATATTACGGTATGTTTCCTGTGTGTGAAAAAAAAAGAAAAGAAAAAAGCGGAATCGGCAGCGTGATAGATTGATAAATTATTGCATTTCATGGTTGGCTGGTTCATAAAAAAATAAAATAAAATAAAATAAAAAAACCCTCTCTGGTGCCAATATTATTTCTCTTTTTTCACTTTATTAAAAATTTTCTCTGTTTCGTGGTATATATATTTATTAAAAAAAATGGAGTTTTGAGTTAGTCTGCAGGAGGGCGAGGGTTCGATCCTGTTAAAAAAAGTGACTAGTGTTGCTGCCTCTGGATAACGGGGTCCCGCGTTCGATAAAAAAAGGGCGCTAAAGGCGCTGCAGTCGTGGACTGTACGGCTGCTCCCGGCGAAGGTTCGAGTCCTCCCTCGGGCATGGGTGTGTGTGTGTATAATTTAGGTTAGGTAGTATGTAAGCTTAGGGACTGATGAACTTCGAACTTAAGTTCCATAATGTTTCACACACATTTCAACATTTTTTTTTCTTGTGTACAAGTCCATTTCCTCCACTTTTCTGTCTCTAAAGCTTCTGAAATTAATGATCCAAACAACCAAAGAAAGGTTCATCTCTAGCAAGAAGCCATATGAATAATCCTGATACCTCAACTGTAGAAGTTTCAGCGCTCATTTAACTTTAGGATTCTGTATCTCAAAATGAACAAAATTTGAGTTTCACCACTATTGAAATATGCCCTTCATATATGCCATAAAGAGTAAAGACTCGGAGAAACCATCGAAC
Organism: Schistocerca piceifrons; assembly: GCF_021461385.2. Taxonomy (NCBI): domain Eukaryota; kingdom Metazoa; phylum Arthropoda; class Insecta; order Orthoptera; family Acrididae; genus Schistocerca; species Schistocerca piceifrons. The sequence continues at coordinate 42,511,630 of NC_060140.1, read as the reverse complement.
TGTGTGATAAAATGAACGACTAATGAAGTGAAGCCGTAGACAGAAATTTCGCAGTGGTTACCACGGACGAAGCTGATTCACAACAGTGTAAATAATATTCTTGATGGGTGTCAAGAAATATTGTTCATACAACAGTAAATATCATCTGATTAAAGATACAAAAGCATTATGTAGCAAAAGACTACAAAACAAAAATAATATTTATGCCAAGGAAAAAATGATGGAACTTATAAAGAAACTTCAGTCATACAATTTTAAAGACTTATTTATCAGTACTATTCAAAGACACAGTGCAGAACTCACTTTGGTTTGAAATGTGAAAGCGTTTTCATCATTCACGGGGCTGTATGGCGCCTCTTTTCCCTGATTTTAGTTATTTTTCATATTTTTATACATGTTTCTTTTCCTACAAGTAGTAAACTGTAATTAATAGAGACGCAACGTGCTTAAGATAATAAATTACCAGAGTTAACTACTATAAGTCAACCAGAGACATGATGTAATACAGCATTACGTACCTAAACTGTTTCTCTTGTAGAACTATAAACCTGACAAAACAATGTAAAATCATTCACTTCCACTTCTCCTCCACCAACTGCTACTGAGACTGCTATTCTTATTGCTCGTTGTTGATTCATGCAAGGGCATTCTAGATGAAGTATAATTTCCAAGAACAGTATTACTTAGAGGTGAGTCTATTATTTACGTATCGTGACTCACAATTTATTTCCTTCAGCATTGTAATAACTGAAACTATTATAGCAGAAATTTTTGGTCGGATCCGCAACAATAAGTGAGTCAAACGTATCTGCAAAATGGGGTCTGTATCTTTTCCAAATTAAAAGAAAGAAGTACGATAGTCTTTCTACAGGCCACGCAGAGTTTACTGATTTCGTTATTTCAAAAGAATTCCGCAAGCCGAGATTACTCGATCATTGGCTTGTGATGAACCTGTCAGGCCCAAAGCACATTAACGTTTGTAATGTAGTGTAAGGAAACGTGTGAAAGCGTTAAATAGTACTCACTCTTGAGAAATGTTTTTATCCCATCGAGTCTTAAATCATACACATATCATAGTTATATGTCACACAGTTTTATTCTTACACAAGAAACTGATATACCTAAATACAGTACCCACAGTCTCCCACCACGTAATAACAGCATCACAGGGCGTGAGAAGTGCCGTCAGATGTGGGAGGCTTTAAGAATATCAAGATGCTCCCACATGATTGGTTCTTTCTTAATAGAATGAGCAGATAAGCAGTTGTTAGCATCCCACTTAGTAAATGATTCGACTTCATTTACTTCCGGTACGATGGACGTGGAAGAATTATGGGCAAATTTTAAACACATTGTAAAACACGCATTGGAGAAGTATGTGCCGAAAAAGTGTGTACGAGAAAGATCGGGAGAATGTGGACAGGCAAAAGTTAGTAGAGATTCGTGCTGCTGTAAAAAGAGCGATGCGCGAAGCATACAACCACTACCACCGTCATACCTTAGCAAAAGATCATGCTGAAAACCCAAGGAAATTCTAGTCTTACGTAAAATCGGTAAGCGGGTCGAAGGCTTCCATCCAGTCACTCATTGATTCGTCTGGCCTGGCAACGGAAGACAACAAAACGAAAGCTGACATTTTAAATTTTGCATTTGAGAAACCTTTCACGCAGGAGGATCGTACAAACATAACGCCGTTTGAGTCTCGTACAGATTCCCGTATGGAGGACATAGTAATAGACATCCCTGGGGTTGTGAAGCAGCTGAATGGGTTGAAAATAAGTAAATCGCCAGGTCCTGATGGGATTTCAATTCGGTTTTACAGAGAGTAGTCTACTGCATTGGCTCCTTACTTAGCTTGCATTTATCGCGAATCTCTTGCCCAACATAAAGTCCCGAGCTACTGGAGAGAAGCACAGGTGACGCCTGTATATAAGAAGGGTAGGACGGATCCTAAAAATTACAGACCAATATCCTTAACATCGGTTTGTTGTAGGATTCTCGAACATATTCTCAGTTCGAATATAATGAATTTCCTTGAGGCAGAGAAGTTTCTGACCATGCATCAGCACGACTTTAGAAAGCATCGCTCCTGCGAAACGCAACTCGCCCTTTTTTCACATATCACCTTGCGAACCATGGATGAAGGGTATCAGACGGCGTTTGACTCGGTGCCGTGCTGCAGACTCCTAAATAAGGTACGACAATGTGGGATTGGTTCCCAAATATATGAGTGGCTCGAAGACTTCTTATGTAATAGAACCCAGTACGTTCTCCTCGATGGTGAGTGTTCATATGAGGTGAGGGTATCATCTGGAGTGCCATAGGGAAGCGTGATGGGTCCTCTGTTGTTTTCTATCTACATAAATGATAATTTTGATAGGGTGGAGAGCAATGTGCGGCTGTTTGCTGATGATGCTGTGGTGTACGAGAAGGTGTCGTCGTTGAGTGACTGTAGGAGGATACAAGATGATTTGGACAGGATTTGAGTTTGGTCTAAAGAATGGCAGCTAAATATAGATAAATGTATATTAATGCAGATGAATAGGAAAAAGAATCCAGTAACGTTTGAATACTCCATTAGTAGTGTAGCGCTTGACACAGTCACGTCGATTGGATATTTGTGCGTAACATTGCAGAGCGATATGAAGTGGGACAAGCATGTAATGGCAGTTGTGGGGAAGGCGGATAGTCGTCTTCGGTTCATTAGTAGAAATTTGGGAAGATGTGGGTCATCTGTAAAGGAGACCGCTTATAAAACACTAATACGACCTACTGTACTCTTCCAGCGTTTTCTCTGGAGGAAAGGAGGCATTCTTTTCGTGAATCGCTACTGAGGAAATTTAGATAACCAACATTTGTGGCTGACTGCAGTACAATTTTACTGCCGCCAACTTATATTTCGCGGAAAGAGCTCAATGATAAGATAAGAGAGATTAGGGCTCGTACAGAGGCATATAGGCAATCATTTTTCCCTCGTTCTGTTTGGGAGTGGAACACGGAGAGAAGATGCTAGTGGTGGTACTAGGTACACTCTGCCACGCGCCGTATGGTGGGTTGCGGAGTATGTATGTAGATGTAGATGTAGATTTTCTAATCAGAGTGTGCCCGAAATAAATGGATTGAAATGAGCATTGTCACTGAATTAGAAATCATCCTTTCAGTATCTCCAATTGATTGTGAAACATTTCAATTTTCGTTCCTATTGACTTTGAGTTAATTTTATTTCAAGCAATAATAGCGATATATTACAATGCTAGCGCATCGATTTCATCTTTCATCTATTTCATTGTTACCTTTCCTACTACATTCAAACACAGAGTGTCGTTCACTCATAGAAAACGAAATGAATAATTTTAAGTAGACTAATAACACCAATTTTTTCTGTTAAACTATGTATGAGTAATGACACCACAGTGTGTTAGCTTTTCAATTCCAGCATAACAGAGACGAAGTTTAATGGTTTAAATGAGAAGTATAGTACATTTAATTAAAGAACTATTGGCAGACTAAAATTAAATGTAAGCACTGGCCCAATTTAATTTAATGCCATTTCATCAGAGTGTTAAACTGTTTTGATTTTATTGGTTCGTATTCTGGCGTTGCATTATTGCTGTAATTCATTCACTCAAGTAATTTCTCAGTTGTTTAAGATATTTCAATGACCTTCTTTTTGAATTTCATGAGTTTCGTACATGCACTTATAGGTAGGGTGAGGAAATGCAGTTTTTCATATAATAAAATATCTTAATCAGTCAGTCGTTTCAGTAACGATGACGTATTTAACATTCCGAATTATAACATTTGACTGCCTTTTTTTTGTTTAAGGCAGTTACTAATATTTTTTCAGTTTTATTTTGTGCGGTGTTGTGGTGTTGGTTACGTGTGTGACAGCCTTCTGATAGCACATGTTAGTCTGAAAAAACCTTTCCTTCTTGCTCTTCCGGTTATTATCGATCAGGTAACAAGCAGGCATTTTCCTTTTGGACTGACGGGCGTTTAAATTTAGAAATTACTTCATTTAATTTTGCCGCCAGTTATTCAGAATTTCGTGCTGCCCTGTCTTCGTTCCGTTTTTTACAGTGTGTGATTGCACCGGCTTGTATACATTATTCTAAATTGACGTAAGCCAAGAATGGAGAAAGCTATTTTCTAAATAGCTTATGACATACTTCTCCTCAGTCATCAGTTATTCAATTTGGAGACAATTGCCCTAACGTTCTCCGATGCGATCAGGCTCACGCGATCACGGACAATATTTCAGCATAACCGAGTAGTAAGGGCGGATGGTCTAAATAGAATCAGAACACTGGCCAGCAAAACCAAATTGCAGAGCGGCATGTTGTGGAACAACGCCTCACGCTTACTCCTGCTTCATATTTGACTGAATGTAAACTAGATGCTTGCTTTGTGAGGACTGAGATAGCTGCTTTCAGCATGCTTTTTCGATGAACTTGATGAGATCATTAACTGCTCCGTCCATTCAAGTTTCACATGCGCTACAGGAATTTAACGTATTCTTTAAAGCTATGCTCAATCAAACTAACTTCTCGTTTTGCGTGTTCATTGTGTTATCTGAGGGAAATGACTATTTATTTTTGGTTCGTTCTATTTCGCCTGAGCACGATGAGGCCAATACTCAGTGATAACTCATACATCCGCGGACACAAATGACTTGCGATATTCCACCTCTGTCTCGTAAAAGAATAGTAAACATTTCTGTAATATTATGATTATGTAAATTGGGAACTTCGCATATCGGTGTACATCACTGACTGTTTATTCTATTCCACCGTGAGGGATTAACCATTCTCAATAACTGTTTCGATCATTATAATGGTGTTGTCATACGTAAATTCATTGCTTTATAGATTTCCCGTTGTCCATATTCATGACTAGTGACACCTGCGTGTTCACATTTACATTAGAACTGCTTCGTGAAACCATGACCATGCCTTCACACCACTGACCACGTTTCGCAGCCAGCGAGGTGAGCTCAAACACACTGCTTTTCATTAATGTTTTCTGTTCTCAAGATTTACATTATTCAATGTTTGCATTTGTACTTCCAATAGAAAATTAATACTCCTCCTGCAATACTTTCGGCTATGTCCTTTTGCATCTTCTCTATTTGTCTAGTCTTTTCCTTATAAAGGGTGCGAAAAATTGTGTCACGAAATTTTAACTCTGGATAGCCGATGCCAGTAGGATCCACAATTACTAGTGTTGTGTAGGTCGACAACGAACCATTTTTAAACTACGGAAACTTGGCGCCACGTGCTCTGTTTGGCCATGGGATTGCCCTGTTGCCGTTCGTCAGTTGATGGGTACCGCTATTGTTGTCGGTTCACACATACAAACGTCCCTCGCCCCGTCACTGCCCCAACGTAATAAGCACACGTGTCGAATAGGTCTTGCTGTTTGTCTCCACCTCACATCAGAATCATTCACATGTAAGCTTCGCTTCAGAGCACACACGTCACGTGCGATTTAATCATACAGTAAGCATGGCGGTACAGTATTCCTTTGAAGAGCAACGAGATATGGTTTTTGCTTACTGACTAGCCGACGTTAATGCGCATGAAGCTCGACGGTTGTACGAGGAATGGTACCCACCAAGACGCCACCCACACAAGCAAACGTTTACAGCAATTCACCGGCGACTTCGCGAAACAGCTCGTTGGCGGCATATAATGGTGATGCTGTAAGACCTCGAACAGGGTGCTATGCTGCATTTGAAGAGACTGTTTCCAAGAGCATCGAGGAATCACCTATGACAAGTACTCGAGCGTTTGGACACGACGTGAGGTTCACTCATCGATTAATCTGGGATGTTTTGAGGGATTACGGCGAGCATCCATCTAGTTTCCACCCTCTCCAAGACCTAAGTCCTGTGGCTGACTATGAACACAGGCTAGGGTTTTACCGGTGGTTTCTGCGACATGTTCCACGAGATTCTAACTTCGCTGCCATGGTGTTGTTTACCGACGGGGGCACCTTCCATTGGGATGGCCATTACATCGCTCGCAACGTTCAATGCTGGGCAAGGGGAAATCCTCACGTCACGTACGTCCACGGACACCAGGAACGATTTTCGCTCAACATTTGGGCAGGCATTGCGTGTAACCATCTGATTGGGCTGGTCCGTCTACCTCCTAGACATACCGGGAAAAATTACCTTCAGTTTTTCCAAGAAACTCTACCCGGCCTCCTGGAAGTTGTTCCCCTGTTTATACGGCTACGCATGTGGTTGCAGCATGATGGAGCGCCCGCACATAACAGTCGTGCTGTGCTCAGGTATTTAAATGAACTGTTTAACGGCCGTGTAATTGGCGGAGATGCTCATAGTGTTATATCCTAGCCAGTTATGCCACCCGAGCCCGCTGCCAAAAGGTTGGCAGCATCAAAGTCCGGACGCCGTCCGCATAAGCAGCGCCAGCGAGACAGGAAATCGCCGCAAGTCTGCGCGCGCCACCGCTGGCTTCTGGCTTTTTAAGCGCTGGAATCGCGAGCGCTAATACAGTTCTGTATTCGCCGCTCAGTTGTATACTCGCCACCGAATTGTGTACTTGCTAGTCAGTTGTGTGTTCATCGCAGCAGAGTTGTTGTTTGTCGTCAGCCGACGCTGACCTAGCCGCTCCGACTCGAACTAGACAGATTTCTGTAGACACGGAGTTCACTACTGTGTTTCTGTATCTTCGTTAATAAAGTACCGACTTTTATTTAATCAGAGTGTTTGGGTTTTCATCTTTCTGTTCACTGTTCCAGCGGACCGGTCGGCCCGCTATTAAAAGTGTGGCGGTGACTTCGTAAGCCGTTTCTACAGCGAATTGTTTGTCTCTACGAACGCCGCCACAAAACATAGGACTTGGCCTCCGCGATCACCAGACCTAACGTCACCGGACTTTTTCCTGTGAGGATACTTCAAGGTTGTAGTTCACCCACCAGAATGCGAAACACCTTGAAACGAGGAGGAATTAATGGATCGCTTTCAACATGCCCCCAATCACATCAGGGCAATGCCAGGAATCTTTGAAAGAGTTCGGCAAAACACCGTTCGGCGTTTCCAAGCTTGTGTCGCGTCAGAGGGTCGCCAGTTCGAGCACCTGATTTATGTAAACAATGATCCAGCTACAAAGAAGGCACTTATCAGGACTAACACAATTTGTTAAAGACTTTCTGTACGTGAACTAATAACTGTTGACCGGTTTGTTCCCTGCAAGTCTCACCATAAATATACAATGGATGTGTCGAAACCCTGGCGGATTCGACCCAAGGCCCCCGGAGTGGAGGGCTGGTGCGCTACCACGGATACGTCGCGATCTCCGGCAGGCAAAGCATTCACTGCCATGCGTTGTCCAGAGCATCCGGGAGGAGGACAATTCCGTGGCCAATCAGAACGCGTGGCGACAAGTTTCCGTAGTTTAAGAATTTTGCATTGTTGACCTACACAACATCAGTAATTTTGTTTCCTACTGGCATCAGATATCCAGGTTTAAAATTTCGTGACACAATTTTCTATACCCTGTGTAGCGAAATTCATCATCTTCAAGACTCTGAACCAAGTTATTCAGCTGGGCCACACGTCGCACTCACTACTGCCTTCATTATTTTTGTGCATATTGCAGTAATCAAGTAGCACACGTTTCATTTCATTGAGCACCTGGCTTCATTGATGTCCTCTTTAGGCGACTAAGGTTATTTGATTAGCGACACACATCACGCCAATTTGCCATCCATCACAAGGAGTTCCCACACTACGATACTCCTTTACATCCCTTATTGTCTCTTCTGAATATAAATTAAATATCACCGCTGATAATGAGCAGCCCTGCTTTACACCTTTCTTGATTTTACTCCCGGCATACATAATAGCCAAGAAAACTCTGATCACGCACTATGACGGTGCATCGACGAGGATATCTGTACCGAATCACCGTTTTCATTATTGTACCTGCAAAATGGGCCAAATGAATCAGGCCACTCCAAATATATCCAGTGTTGTGATTCCCAGTCGCGTGATCGCAACCCCATGCAGGTTTAGCCTTCCCTCTACCAACGCGAGTTGAGCGGGGCAGCCTACACACTAATCGCAGTGAGACTGCCAGCTGTTCGGGCAGCCTGCAGCAGAGGTCGCCAGTATGGAAAGATCCGTGCTGCACATCAGGGACCAGCAGTGCACGGTTTCACACGACTGCGCATTCCACGTCTGAACAAGCAGTTCCATAGCAGCTCACCTGCTGAGAAGCCTCGACTTGCTTGCCAAACAAATCAGTATGTATGCCACGACAACGCAAAACGGCGCCGCGGAGCAGTGTGTGCGTCGGGAAGAACACAGTTGTATTCACCAATTTGAGGTTAATCTCTAAACAGGACGTGGCCACAGGCTAGGACTATTTCTACAAGAATTACATGAAAGTAACGTATCTCTGCTACTGATTAAATCAAACTTTTGGACACAGACATTTGAACTTAATTCAGTAGTTCCAATACGTCTGTGCATGCGTACCTGACACTGTTTGTTGCGAGAAGCATCCCTCTTCGTACAGATGTGTCAGAATCACCTCTTAGATTGGTGTCAACGTTCTAAACTTGCCTCTGTTCGGTAAAAAGTGAGTGATATGTATGCACTGCGTGCAAGATTCCACTTAGCGCGCATGACGCAGTTTGAACCCGACCTGTAAGGAAATGTGCCATTACTGACCAAAGGTTTAGACTTCAAACCAATAACTGCCCTAAATCTTCCTAAAATATTCCAGTGGAGTGGAAAGGAGATCTCTATCTTAGAATAGACAACAACTATTCCCTGTAATTGTATTTACTGGAATCACTTGTGAACATGTTTGGTCATTACAATTCAAAAGAGCAATCTCAGGAGTCTCCTGTTCAGACAAGGGGAACCTCGTATCAAATTTCTAAAATAACATAAAATATAAAAGATCAATACTACCACAAAATTCACGATAGTTAATTATTTAAACTGAGAGGAAGACGCTCTGGTGGAAGACTATCCTAACGTCCAGCCGAACATTGAAATCAGTTCTAACAAATTTTATTCTTTCCCCACAAATGTTAACCAAACGCGGCCGTCGAGCTCACGAAGAACATACGCTAATCTCTCGAAATACCACAAGGAGGACAGGTCTTCCTACTTTGAGGTTAGTATCACTGGAGTAAAAATTGGCTTGTGACACGACATTTACATTTAATTGCGTGCTGCGTTCTAACCTGGTGTTGCACAGCGTCGTCGGATTGGCTGCTGTCGCGTGTCATAGGATCTGTAAATCTATCAAAATCATACCCTGAGCCTGGCTGGTTCTGTATCAGCATACTTGCCCTACGTTTTCGCGAACCGAAAAACGCTAACTTCACCCTAGTCTGATTTTAATGGCTAAGCACACGCGCAAGGTTGATGCGCCGTGTGTTACTCTGCCCTCGCTGTTCTCGCAAGAATTTAGCTAAATTGACTGTCTTCGTTCCCCTCTCAGGCGATTTACGAAAATAATTGAGCCAGCTCTTGACTTAATTTAGGAGCTGGGTGAACAAAGTGTTGACACCAGTCCTTTCCCTGTCGTGATGTTAGAGAGGGATCTCCTCCGACCACACTCGGCGACGTCTCAAGGGAAAGTGCCTGTTGCACCGGGCAGTTGCGCGTCTCCTCAGCCTCGCTTCCTCTCCCTCTACAGTCGTGTTGGATACTGGCTGGAACAGCCAATGGCAGTCGCTCTTTCATTTCTAGTAGCCACGGCTGCCCAATCACCAAATGGCTTAATAAGTAAAGTGTTGTGTATCTGGCTGGCTTCCAAATGAAGAGCCACGTCTGTTACCCTTTATTAACACTCCATCATCCACAAGAGTGGTAAGTTACATCCTCACGCGCCGCTCACTTCATATACTGTCCTCCTCCAGTTCTCTGCCGTGCCCATCACCTGCTCTTGACCTTTACTAGGCTGCGGCTCTGCAGGCCATTGTGTCACAGTGTGGCTGACTAAAACTGGCCTCCTCCTGTGATGATTCCACGCTCTGTCTACCTAACTTAAACATGCGAGCCGCGTGGGATTAGCCGCACGGTCTGAGGCGCTACAGTCATAGACTGTGTGGCTGGTCCCGGCGGATGTTCGAGACTTCCCTCGGGCATGGGTGTGTGTGCGTTTGTCCTTAGGATAATTTAGGTTAAGTAGTGTGCAAGCTTAGGGACTGATGACGTTAGCAGTTAAGTCCTATAAGATTTCAGACACATTTGAACATTTTTTAAACATGCAAATTTACATAAGGGAGGTATTCTCGTCACTCTCGATGCCACGTATATTGAATCTCAAACAAGTGAAATATACACACAAAGAGCCGGCCCATGTTGTACAACCAGTGTCTTGCAACACTATAAACGACACGTAAAACTGAGGCACCCGACACGTAAGATGTTCAAAATCCCGACACCTTACAGCGTACTGAAGTCACAGCAGCTGAAACGAATGGCACCAAAGCGATGTCACAACATATTGAGGTTTTCTCGTTTTTTTCTATGTTATGGTGACAATGTGGCTAATTTTTTGTTTGTACCAGTTATTTTTAACGTTTATAACTGCCGAATGGTGTACTTATTTTATGCCCTCATTGTTGTTTCCTGTGTCAGTGGAACTTGTCTTTGATCAAATAGTAACAAGGCAACACAGCTTCAAACTATTGCTCCTCTGTTAGGAGAAGGGCTGGTAGAAATGTCTTCCAACCTGTACCAAATGTAAGGAAACATGTAACTTACATACGGTTCGTATCTTCGCCTGTGCGCTTGAGCCCCATCAGTCTGTGCGGATCGGTCATCCTGTCGTGAAGCTACCCATACCTTCACAGGGTATACAATAGTCGGAAAAGCGGATATAAATTTCGTTTCTGAAGAATGTCTCCAAACTGTTGCAGAAGTGGCGCTGTTGTACTCTCAAAGCCATCCTGATAGAGCCACGCTCACTTGATCTGAGCTGTGGCTGTGAACTACGAAATGTGGAGAATGGAACACGCCAAACCAGAAAGAACAACAGTTGGTGAGTGGAAAACAACCAAAATTTTCGCAGCAACGGCCCAGCGTCCACATGTCACAGTGAGGCAACCTGAATGTGCAAGTGCCATCTGCCGAAGGAGTGTTCCGCTAATACTGCTTATAAGTACCTTTCTTCCTTTTATCAATTCGCTTCGTTAACACTTTCATGGCTATAACCTTGAAAATCTGTTGCAATTTCAGAAACAGTATGCACGAAAACTACAAAGTGATGCAACGTTTTTACGGGAGACTTCGTTTTGTAGATGGACCACAGTTTCCAGGCTGTGGGCAAATATTTAGAGATTGTTGGATTGGTCGTTTGACAAGCACAAATTACCTGCATGATCATCAGATTTAACACTTGTAGACTTTATCCAAGGAAAAAAATAAATTAATACGTATACAAGGAAAAACTGACGACTTCAAGGACCTGAAACGTTATGTAATATGGACCTATGCTGCGAAAGGTCCAGATGCAATTAAACGAGCAGCATTGTCTGTCCGAGTATCTTTAAAGCATACATTGCTGTTTAAAGTCACACTTTGAACACTTGATTTGAAAGTCACAATAATAAACACATGAACAATATCCGAGTAATGCCGTGCCCAAAATTAAATATAGCAGGGCCGACGTTTTTGGGACATCTTTTTGGTTTGTGATACTGATACTGTTATACCTACATGTTGTGATAAACGTGGATGATCCAGCGAGGGGGCGCAGTGGTTACAGCACTGCACTCGCATTCGGGAGTATCACGGTTCAAATCCGCGTCTGGCCATCCTGATTTAGGTCCTCCGTGGTTTCCCTAAATCGCTTCAGGCAAATGCCGGGACGGTTCCTTTGAAAGGGCACTACCGATTTTCTTCCTATCCTCCACTTATCCGATGGTATCGATGACCTCGAAATCAACCAACTAACGTGAATGTTGGCAACTAAACACCGATGTGCCACGTAAGTCACTGAAAGCAGGGGCGCCACGCCCAACCGAGTATCAGGCATGGAAACGTATAAGCACAACTACTGAAAGGACTGTAATTCTATTTCCAAAATGCTCATTTAGCCAGTGTCACACCAATATTCACTTCAAGAGACTGTTGTAAAATACTTGCAGCCTATGATAGTCCTGCTCTGAAACTACCTCCAAGTGCTGCGCACTACATTCTTCCATGTGGTGGTACAGCACTTGCCCGCGAAAGGCAAAGGTCCCGATTTCGAGTCTCGGTCCGGCAAAGTTTTAATCTGCCAAGAAGTTTCAATTAACATCTTGCTCCCAAAGTGTCGTTCATAGTAATGATAATAAACCTTCGCTCACTCTGTAAATTTAATTACAAAATTTGAAATCTACTTCCATTACGGAAACTAACGTTGCCAGCGATTAAAATCATGTGCACAAATAAGGTTAATAAAAAGACAAGAAAATCTCTCTTAAAGTAGTATATACTAAAATACAGAACAAATATTATATAACTCCAGCATTAAAAATCATTTATCAAATCCTAAATAGTTAACCTTGAGAGCTATAAAATGTTACGCTCAAATGTCGATAATAGTAAGACAAAAAACTCATTTGATCTACAGTAATTAATGAGAGAAAATTTTAGCCATTCATTCCAAAAAACAACAGCCAACTTTACAATACGGCAGTAGACTAACCGAGCAACTACCCCCAAGGTGTTGCCAAATGCTTTGACTGCACGACGAGGCGCCTTGACTGCACCCGCGGTTGGAAAGGCCAGAAAGGTGGAAAGGTAGATCTACAAAACACTAAGGCTCTGCGTGAACGACCAGTGACTGCAAAGGTAACATAACCTGTTCTTACATGGGTTGTGTCTGCGTGATTTGTTATCACATGAGATGTTTTAAGACATAGAGCGGCCATCAACAAGCCCGGGAACGGATCGCACACAAGCGTCAGTGGGCCCAGCACAGCTACCGCGGCCCTTATGGCGGACACGAGAGCACACGAGAAGCTAGGAAAGCCGCCAGAACGCACAAGACAGCAGGTCCTCGTGGACTGCAGTCCGCCTAAACGATACAGCGGTCGGCCAGCTAACGGTTGTATTGAATCAGTGGTGGTCGAAATAAACTTGGCGCCAAGCGTGATTAACTCTTTCGGATGATATTAAATTAAATGACACTTGATTGAAAGATATTACGTAATTAACTGCAATTTACTCTTGCATGGCATGGTTAATTCAACCACTGATAAATGCTCCAGACCAATGAAAGTGAGATAAATATTTACTTCTGTCCTTTTAAAGGAACTGACTCACATTTGAACCTCACTCTCTGAGCACCGCGTAATTGTAAGTTCAGTGTAGGCTACGTACAGGGCACTATCAGGAAAACGTATAATTAATTTAGAGCCAGCAGGAACGGTCAGCAAGGCACCCAAATATTCATACCAACGGCCCACAAGTGCATTGCCGGAACAAACTCCGTCTCGTTTTCGTGACCCACACCGACAGCAGCGTACCAAGCGGCCAGCAAGCGACACTCTGAATATGACATCGGATGAGTGAGGATACTAACGTTTATACTGACCTGCAGCACAGTTTTTACACTAGAGCGTCTATTTAGTGCGGTGGTTTCTGAGACCATTACCCCCTGAGAGCAATCACATATTTGCTAGTACCCATCAGCTTTTTGCAACTGACCAAATTTTAGAATGTAATAAAATTACCTTCGAACAATTTTATTTATAAAATGATAAAAAACAAACAATATTTAGATTTTGTAGGTGTTCCATTAAACCACTAACTATTGCGTCAATGAGATAACTGCTAGAACATTTTTTAATAGAATGGTGGAGAAGCTGCCAGAGCGTCACGAGTGATGCCCAAAGTCCTTCTCTGGAAAGAAAGCTAACTACTCGCACTGAGGGTAGTCACTTGTCACAAGACGTGGTTTCTCTGCACCAATCCTCTCCTAGCAGCAGATGGCTTCACTCACGTACTGCACCCCCACTTAAAATGAACTAGACATAGTTTGTAAATCACTTCATTGCTGAACTCTTTACTTCAGAAATGAAAGCGATAAGCAGAATTCAGGCTGACAGTGTTTAGCATCAATAATAATAATAATAATAATAATAAATAACAATAATATTAATTATAAAATAACAGTAATAATAATAATAATTATAATAATAAACCTCATGGTGGCCCGGGAAAAGAATAGGGCTCTGGTATGTTCTGCCAGTCGTAAAAGGCGACAAAAAGAACAAACCACTAATAGGGCTAACCCCCCTTTTAGTGTGATTAGTTGGTTCAGGACAGAACTAAGGAAGCCTCGGACAAGCGCTGTCATGGTCGGGGACGACGCTTGAACCCTATGCCCGTCCACAATGGTAACGACAGTGCTAGCCACACGGAAAATGATTTAAATCCAAATAGAGGTGTTTTGCAGGATATACTTCCTGCAATCACTCTAGAAGGAAAACAAAGACAGAGGATGAGTAGTCAGATGAAGGTAACCGACACCTCATGTTCTGTTATTACCAAGCAACAAACTTAGGAACCAACACAACGGGATACAGATCACAAATATACACAACATTTATTACCAGATACCCAGAATTAAAATTTTTAACAGAACAACGCTAGGTGATCAGATCCGTGTAATAATCAAAAACATCAGGATACCCCAGTCAGAATTAGAAAACATCAAACAACAAGTACAACAAGTACTGGAACAAAATAATGTGCAATCAGAAGAAGAAGAAAATACAGTAAGGGACTCAAACATCTCAGAGCAAACAAACAAAGAACAACACGCATCAATTAAACAATCAGAAGAAAACGAAATCTTAAGACAGCCACCAGAACAAGCACAAATAGAACATTAAGTGACACACGTGTTAGATAGAGAAGTGTTCTCGCTTCCGGCGCCCGGGTTCCCGGGTTCGATTCCCGGCGGTGTCAGGGATTTTCTCTGCCTCGCGATGACTGGGTATTGTGTGCTGTCCTTAGGTTAGTTAGGTTTAAGTAGTTCTAAGTTCTAGGGGACAGATGACCATAGATGTTAAGTCCCATAGTGCTCAGAGCCAGAGCCATTTAACGCACAAGTCGAAACAACAATAACAATGACAACTATCAACACAATCATACACAACAAAATAAATGAAAATACAACTATGGAAGAGTTACAACTACTGATTTATATAGGAGCACTCACTACACTAAATATACACACTAGGCAGGGATCAGAACCAACCAAGACACAGAACAAACCCGCAAAACCAGCATGGCAACAAAGGTTACAGATCAGAATAGAAAAACTGAGAAAAGACATCGGACATCTAACACAGTTTATAAGAAATGAAATACCAGACAAAAAACGAAAAAGGTTAGGTAAAATCTCACAACAAGAAGCAATACAGCAGTTAGATGAGAAGAAGCAGAAATTACACGCATTGGCCAAACGACTTAGAAGATACAAAAAAAAGTGAAAATAGAAGGAAACTAAACCAAACATTCAACAAAAAGCAAAAGAAATTTTACCAGACAATAGATAACACACACATTAAAATAGACAATCCACCAAACATAACAGACATGGAACACTTCTGGAGCAACATATGGTCAAACCCAGTACAGCATAACAGGCATGCATGGTGGATACAAGCAGAAAGAGACAGATACAAGATGATACCACAAATGCCTGAAGTGATAATTTTGCAACATGAAGTCACCAAAGCAATTAATTCTATAGACAATTGGAAAGCCCCTGGAAAAGATAAAATAGCAAATTTCTGACTAAAGAAGTTCACCTCAACACATTCACATCTAACTAAATTATTTAACTGTTACACTGCAGACCCATACACATTCCCTGATACACTTACACATGGAATAACTTACCTGAAACCTAAAGATCAAGCAGACACAGCAAACCCAGCTAAATATCGCCCCATAACATGCCTACCAACAATATACAAAATATTAACTTCAATCATTACACAGAAATTAATGACACAAACAACACAGAACAAAATTATAAATGAAGAACAAAAAGACTGTAGCAAAGGAGCACGAGGATGTAAAGAGCAACAGATAATAGATGCAGAGGTGACATACCAAGCTAAAACTAAACAAAGGTCGCTACACTACGCATAAATTGATTATCAAAAACCATTTGATGGTGTACCCCACTCATGGTTAGTACAAATATTGGAAATATACAAAGTAGATCCTAAATTGATATAGTTCCTAAACATAGTAATGAAAAATTGGAAAACCACACTTAATATCCAAACAAATTCAAATAATATCTAATTAGAGCCAATACAGATTAAGCGTGGAATATACCAAGGAGACTATTTAAGTCCATTCTGGTTCTGCCTTGCTCTGAACTCACTATCCAACATGCTAAATAATACAAATTATGGATACAATATTACTGGAGCATACCAACACTAAATCACACATTTGCTATACATGGATGATCTAAAACTACTGGCAGCAACAAATCAAATCAACTCAACCTATTACTATAGACAACAGAAGTATTCAGGAATGATATAAATATGGCTTTTGGAACAGACAAACGTAAGAAAAATAGCATAGTCAAGGGGAAACACACTAAACAAGAAGATTACATATTGGATAACCACAGCGACTGCATAGAAGCGATGGAAAAAACAGATGCCTATAAATATCTAGGATACAGACAAAAATTAGGAATAGATAATACAAATATTAAAGAAGAACTTAAAGAAAATATAGACAAAGACTAACATAAATACTGAAAACAGAATGGACAGTAAGAAACAAGACAAAAGCTATAAATACTTATGGTATACCAATATTGACATATTCATTTGGCGTAGTGAAATGGAGTAACACAGAACCAGAAGCACTCAATACACTTCCACGATCACAATGCCACAAATATGGAATACATCACGTACATTCAGCAACAGAAAGATTCACATTAAGCAGAAAGGAAGGAGGAAGGGGATTTATCGACATAAAAACCTACATTACGTACAGGTAGACAATTTAAGAAAATTCTTTCTAGAACGACCAGAAACTAGCAAAATACACAAATCAATCACTCATATAAATACATCGGCTACACCATTGCAATTTCATAACCACTTCTACAACCCTTTAGAACACATAACATCAACAGATACGAAGAAAGTAAATTGGAAAAAGAAAACACTACATGGCAAGCACCCGTATCATCTAACACAGCCACACATCGATCACAACGCATCAAACACATGGCTAAGAAAAGGCAATATATACAGTGAGAAGGAAGGATTCATGATTGCAATACAGGATCAAACAATAAACACCAGATATTACAGCAGGCATATTATTAAAGATCCCAATACCACAAAAGATAAATGCAGACTTTGCAAACAACAAATAGAAACAGTAGGTCACATCACAATCGGATGTACAATACTAGCAAATACAGTATACCCCAGAAGACATGGCAATGTAGCAAAAATAATACATCAACAACCTGCCATACAACATAAACTAGTAAGACAACACGTTCCCACATACAAGTATGCACCACAAAATGTACTGGAGAATGATGAATATAAATTATACTGGAACAGAACCATTATAACTGATAAAACAACACCACATAACAAACCTGACATCATACTCACCAATAAAATAAGAAATTAACAAAACTAATCGAAATATCCATACCCAATAC
Organism: Schistocerca piceifrons; assembly: GCF_021461385.2. NCBI lineage: Eukaryota > Metazoa > Arthropoda > Insecta > Orthoptera > Acrididae > Schistocerca > Schistocerca piceifrons. Next base: position 42,493,919 of record NC_060140.1, on the reverse strand, counting down.
AACAAATGTACAGAAGAAAACAGGAGAAAAAATTTAAAAATACACACAACTGGCTGAGGAACTCAAGGACATGTGGCATGAGGATAAAGTTGACATTATATCGATTATACTGTCAACTACAGGAGTCATAACACACAATATCCACCAGTACATCAACGCAATACAGCTACATCCAAACGTATATATACAACTACAGAAATCTGTAAATATTGATACTTGTTCTATTACCAGAAAGTTCCTAAATGCAATGTAACATATACCGTACAGTTAAAAGGATGTCACGCTTGATCAAGATCCGCGTCACTTTCCATTTTTAACCAGACATAACGTCTGAGAAAAGAAAGAAATAATAATAATAATAAAATAATAATAATAATAATAACAGAAGCACAGTGTAGGCCTTACAGCAATATAATGTCCATATCGGTAGTTATTGTTGCGTTGTCAATTAGTTCGTTTAGCTGCTGCCAAGTGAATGCTGAAGCCTTTTATAGTTTATTGTGAAACTATCTACTACTCGGAGGCTTCTCATGCGATATTTAAGCACATTTTACGTATTTATCCCAATTTTACTCTCATAGCTGCATGGGATAAAACGCGAAGTATGTGTCTAGTGGAGGGACTAGCTGAGGACAATGAAATTGATAAATTCCTTTCAGAAGGCGTAGCCCTCACCATATTGAGTCAAGGTCCAATGCTAGTACGTGAAAAACTATGTAATTTGTATTACAATCTTTTTAAATAGTGTCGCAGTACTAGTTTGTCTAGTCACAAAGTGACATTATGTACACTCCTGGAAATGGAAAAAAGAACACATTGACACCGGTGTGTCAGACCCACCATACTTGCTCCGGACACTGCGAGAGGACTGTACAAGCAATGATCACACGCACGGCACAGCGGACACACCAGGAACCGCGGTGTTGGCCGTCGAATGGCGTTAGCTGCGCAGCATTTGTGCACCGCCGCCGTCAGTGTCAGCCAGTTTGCCGTGGCATACGGAGCTCCATCGCAGTCTTTAACACTGGTAGCATGCCGCGACAGCGTGGACGTGAACCGTATGTGCAGTTGACGGACTTTGAGCGAGGGCGTATAGTGGGCATGCGGGAGGCCGGGTGGACGTACCGCCGAATTGCTCAACACGTGGGGCGTGAGGTCTCCACAGTACATCGATGTTGTCGCCAGTGGTCGGCGGAAGGTGCACGTGCCCGTCGACCTGGGACCGGACCGCAGCGACGCACGGATGCACGCCAAGACCGTAGGATCCTACGCAGTGCCATAGGGGACCGCACCGCCACTTCCCAGCAAATTAGGGACACTGTTGCTCCTGGGGTATCGGCGAGGACCATTCACAACCGTCTCCATGAAGCTGGGCTACGGTCCCGCACACCGTTAGGCTGTCTTCCGCTCACGCCCCAACATCGTGCAGCCCGCCTCCAGTGGTGTCGCGACAGGCGTGAATGGAGGGACGAATGGAGACGCGTCATCTTCAGCGATGAGAGTCGCTTCTGCCTTGGTGCCAATAATGGTCGTATGCGTGTTTGGCGCCGTGCAGGTGAGCGCCACAATCAGGACTGCATACGACCGAGGCACACAGGGTCAACACCCGGCATCATGGTGTGGGGAGCGATCTCCTACACTGGCCGTACACCACTGGTGATCGTCGAGGGGACACTGAATAGTGGACGGTACATCCAAACCGTCATCGAACCCATCGTTCTACCATTCCTAGACCGGCAAGGGAACTTGCTGTTCCAACAGGACAATGCACGTCCGCATGTATCCCGTGCCACCCAACGTGCTCTAGAAGGTGTAAGTCAACTACCCTGGTCAGCAATATCTCCGGATCTGTCCCCCATTGAGCATGTTTGGGACTGGATGAAGCGTCGTCTCACGCGGTCTGCACGTCCAGCACGAACGCTGGTCCAACTGAGGCGCCAGGTGAAAATGGCATGGCAAGCCGTTCCACAGGACTACATCCAGCATCTCTACGATCGTCTCCATGGGAGAATAGCAGCCTGCATTGCTGCGAAGGGTGGATATACACTGTACTAGTGCCGACATTGTGCATGCTCTGTTGCCTGTGTCTATGTGCCTGTGGCTCTGTCAGTGTGATCATGTGATGTATCTGACCCCAGGAATGTGTCAATAAAATTTCCCCTTCCTGGGACAATGAATTCACGGTGTTCTTATTTCAATTTCGAGGAGTGTATATAAATAGAAGAGCAGGGCCTGTGAATTCTACCATTTTAGCTGCTGTTTCTTCCAGCTGTTTGAATGTGGGGAGATGTGCTACCTGCAAGATTTACCTGTTGGGAAAACAATGCCAGAACTCCGAGAGGTTTACCACCAGAAGTTCCCATGGACAGTGGTCGTGTGAGTGAGCCACTGTGAGTACCTCGTAATCCAGAGTACTTCAAAAGAGCCTTTTAAAGCAGTGCAAGTCACAGGAGATCGTCAGAGAGTTTCAAGATAAGGTCACAGGATCTTCTAAAAGCGGAAGCAGAGAAGAAAAAACCGCTATGCTTCTGTGAACGGTATGGGAAGTGAACTGCGTTTACACGCCCAAACATCATGCCGCCAATCGTAAGGTGAGAGCCAGGGCACTGGCTACTTTCAGTTTGTTGACAGAAAACGCAACGAGTTTTGGGGAAGAAAATTCTGCAAGCTCTCGATACATGCAATAACAAAGAGGGAGATTTTCAGTTGTCACAGCAGCAACCCTGTAATTTTCTCCCCTCTTGCGGTAATTTGGAGAAGTACGTCAGAGCAGTGTTTTGGGGCGAGTACACGGCGTCGGTTCGTGTGTCGTCCTTCGAGAGTCGCTGTGCGACGCACTGCTGCAGCGCCACGCCCCTTTCGCTGTTTTTGAGTGAGACTTTCGAGTCTCTTTCGTGACTTTGCGACTGATTTTTGTCGTTAGTTCTGTCTCACACTGGGATCAGAATTCGAAACTATCTAGTATGTCGCTTTTGTGAGTTGAGCAGCCTTTGGGCCGCGATTTGCACGTTATTACGCTAGTGATTCAGAAAAATATTAACCTTCTACGCATATTGCGGTTTAAATTTTTTAATGAAAGTATTTGTAATTCAATCCAACTTCAACTTGAAAAATACTGATTGGGAGAAAATAAATTAATTATTTTTAAGATGACTTTTCCTCACTCTATCAGCTTATCCCACCAAGATCTTATGAAGCGACCCTTTTAATAAAAAATAAATATCGTCAGAGGACTCTAGCACACTGAAGTGCAGTCTCATTATGACGGTGTTTCCGATATAATAGAGGTGCCACTACACCTATTTTCTTTCAATTTGGAATGTTAGCTGGATACTTTCTAATTATACGAACCGAATTAAATTTTATTTTGGGAATAACGCTTGTTTCGTCATTTGCGTGTTGAGTTCACGTGGGTGGCAGGCAGCTTCGAAAACGAAACCACTGCAGAACCTCAATCGACTCACACACAGTACAACAGGTACGGCAAAGAGTCATAAACAATTCTGAGGTAATAACAGAAATAATATTTTACAAATAATTTAAATTCGTGACCAACACAATGGAACCCTTTTTGTTTTCATCCCTCAGAAAATTTCATTTTGTCCCTCAGGGGTAATTACCCCCGGCTTGGGTACCTTAACTATCATAAAAACCGACAATAACTACAAAATCACACCACATTCGTCATTCTTTAGTTTCCTAAAGACCCTGGAAGGTATGAAACGGTACATCACGGAACTGTTTATTTACGATTCTGTTTACTGTACAGATATTTACCGAATAATGTTTTTCTTTATTAACAAAAATTTATAACCAAAAGCCAGAAGATCTAACCCTTTGCATAAAGACATTGTAGGGCAGACATACAAAGTCGAATTTTGTCCACTACACTTCAGGCCAAATCAGTTAATTTGGAACATGATTTCACTTACATTACTTAATGTTCGAAATACACCACCACAGCTGTAGCTTGAGGTAAAATGACACTGACGTGATAAAAAGTCATCCAAAGCAACAAAACTGTTTCCCAATACAGAAGGAACCAGTTCCACACATATTGCTAAATTTGAGCAACAAACGGAAAGGAACATCAACACGTTCGTGTCTCAAGCAGAAGTAACTAAATTTACTAAATTATTCGTTTGTTAGAGAGACGAGTGAAGTTTAAGAATAGGCGAATCGTTTGACTCCATAAAACTGTTTGTCAAGGAAAGTGTTTATCATAATAACAACTGACAGCATTAGAAATATGGGCGTCACATCCTCGAAATGCACGTTTATATTCCCTTGCTTTTAGCGGAGTAAATATACTTTCAAGTACGTATCTATTTGCATATCTTCACAAATACATGGTAGGTTATGTTACTGAATTAACGTAATTCTGCTGGCTTCAGATGAGTTTCACGATAATTCATGTCTTCAGGTAATTTACTAACGCAAGGAAAGCACAGTTATAACAACCGTTTCTTTAATCGAGTAGAAAATAATTAAAAACCAATATTATCCTCAAGACGCACCTGACTGACTGCTTTGTCGCCGCTTGGAGCGTTACTGTCGCGGCAGCCGTCAAACGTTAATAACTTTCGCACCAGAGTGTCTCGTGGCTGTATTTAATAGACTGTGACGTGTATCAAGACTTAGAGGAATTATGGGCAAAGCTTGTAAATCGCGCCATGGCAAGTACCTGCCGAGTTGATTAAGGGCAGAAGAAACGGGGCACGCTTTAGTTCTAAAATTGTTGATAAAACAGAGGCTGTTGCACTCTCGCTTCAAAACAGAACGCGCAAATGATGGCAGACAGAAAATCATGCATCTGTAAGAAGACCGATGCGCGAAACATACAACTAACACCATCACCTAGTTAAAGATCTTTCCGAGAACCCGAGAAAATTCTAGTCCCACATAATATATATCGACGGGGCTAAGACATCTACCCATTAACTTTGTCTAGTGTGGCAACGTTGCCACGTAAGTCAACGAAAGGAAAGCCGAAGTTTTGAACCTAGCTTTTAAGAAATCATTCACCCAGGATGATCGTTCAAACATATCGTCGTAGGACCGTCGCAGAAGTTACCGTATAGAGGACAGATTAACGGGCTTCACTGAAGCACAGAAGCAACTAAAAGGGTTGAAAACAAAGAAGTCACAAGGTCCGAAAGGAGTCAAAGTTCGATTTTACAGCTAGCTCCTACGGCATTTTCCCCTTACTTAACATGCATTTATCTCTAATTTCTCACCCTGCGCAAAGCCCGAAGCGACTGGAAACAAACGGAGGTGACTCCTTTATATAAGAACGGTGAAAGAATGGACCCATAAAGTTACAAACCAATATCCTTAACATCAGTTTGCTGCAGGATTCTTGAACGTATTCTGAGTCGAATATAATAAAATTACTTGAAACGGAGCGTCTTCTGTTCACAATCTGCAATAATTTAGAAACCATCGCAATTGCGAAGCTCATATTGCCCTGTTCTCACACGATATACAGCAAGTCACGGATGAGGGCGACCGACAGATTCCATATTCCTAGATATCCGGAAACTGTTTGACACAGTGCCCCACTGCAAACTGTTTAAGAAGGTTCGAAGATACAGAGAATGCGAGAATGGCTCGAAGACTTCTTAAATAACAGAGCTCAGTATGTTGTCCTCGACGGCGAGCGCTCAGCACAGACCAGGGCACCGTTTGGAGTGCTCGAGGAAAGCGTGGATGGACCGCTGTTGTTATCCGTATACATAAATGATTTGGCGGACAGGGTGGGCTGCGATCTCCGGTTGTTTGCCGATGATGCTGTGTTGTACGGTAAGCTGTCGTCGTTTAGTGACTGTACGAAGATACGAGACGACTTAGACCAAATTTCCAGTTGATACCATGAATGGCAGCTTGCTCTAATTATAGAAAAATGTAAGGAAATCCATATGACTAGGAAAACAATCCCGTAACGTTCGACTAAAGTATTATTAGTGGACTGCCTGACTTAGTCGCGACGATTGAATATCTAGAAGTAACACTGCAAATCTGAAATGGACGGAAAGACAATAGCTGGGAAGGCAAAAGGTCGAAATAGGTTTGTTGGGAGGATTTTAGAAAAGAGTAGTTCATTTGTAAATGGGACCGCGTTCAGAACACTAGTGCCACCCGTTCTTCAGCATTGTTCAAGTGTTTGGAATTCGCCAACAGGTCGGATTAGAGGAAAACATCGAAGCATTTTCGAGGCGAGCTGCTAGGTTTGTTACTGGTAGGTTCGATTCACTGAAGTGCTTCTTGAACTCAAATGGGAAACCGACTGATAAAATTTAGGGAAACGAATTTTCTAACTGACTGCAGACCGATTCTACTGCCGGCAACGTACATTTCGCGTAATGCCTATAAAGACAAGATCACGGAGAGCTTGTACATATGCATACGATGGAGTGCCGTTTATCGCTCCCCATATTTGCGAATTTAACGGGAAAGGAAATGGCAAGTAATGGTATTAAAGGTAGCCTTCGCCACTCACGATATCGTGTGTTGAGGAGCATTTACTGCATGTAGATGTTCGTAGTAGGCCTATCAGAGACCCACGAATGTACGCGCTAAAAGTATGGTGCAATTAGATCCAAACCTCAACATCTAAAGTAAAAGCTTCCCTCCAGCTCCAAATTGTTCTGTACAATCCACATATTGTTTGGTAAAACTTTACACCATTTTAAGCGTCGGGTTTGGGGTGAAAGGGGGATGGAGATTTTGTTAAATTAGTAGTTTCGTTCTGATTTTATTAAATATTTCGAAAACTATACTGTTTAGCGTGAAAAGTACCAATTACAAAAATAATTTTCATTAAATTGCGAACAAAAATGGTTCAGTGCATAATCTTGCTAAAGCGAACCGTTCAAGAGGGGGTAAAAGTATAAATTTTTCGTATTTTGTTTTTTGAATTTTGGAATAAATATGTCATTATCAGAAAGGAAACTATTCTTTTATACAGGATTGTGTTTGTAAAAGCAAATTGCGATTTTACTCGCCGGTGGTATGCTAGTGATAAGTCGAAGGAACGACAACCTCACGAACTTCTCAAGGGGGGGCCACTTTTTAAGGGAAAAGCGGCTTCCACAGGCCTAGGCCATATAAACCTGTGGTACGGAGAAACCCATTTTGAACGTTCTCTGGACAATGCCGCATTAAAAATTAATACCTTTGGAACATAAATGATTTTTAATTATAAAAATATTTTCTGTATAATAATTATGATACATAATTATACCATTTTGAATCATAATATTTTTAAAACTGCAGCTTTGGGAGGCATTTTTTTAGAAAATAAGACGCATTTGGCTGTACCATGTTTTATTCAGGTTTTTGAGGTTCATAAACTGAGTTCAGCAGTGATATTGAATAAAATTGTAGACTGTTAAATGCGACCTTTAATTAATGTATGCATCAGTATTCAGTACTCATCTAGATCTTCATGTATGATATTTGTGTCCCTGTTAACACATCCTAGGATTGAACAATTACCGCATATGCTTCAGCAGTTTAGACCCTTCTTTCTGCACTCACAGTTACGGACGGATACGTCTTTCTCAGCACACTCTACGATGGACAGTAGTTGCCAGGGACGTACAGGACGTACTGTTGTAATTGGCGTCAGGTGATCGCCAATATTCTTCCACCCGCACTCGAGCGAATTGTTCTCCTCGTTCAGCCACTGCTGCGTTTGGTGGGGTGGTAGGTTCTAAATGAATGCTGCCTGGAAGCTGCTGAGGTGGGGAACTGCAGCCATCCTGAACTGTTAATGTATAGGCTGCTTGCAGTAGCCTGCAAGTAACATTGGTAGCCAAAACAACCTAGATCTTTAGTGTTCTTGGCTCCAATTACCGCACGAAGGAAATCCTTTTCAATGTCAGAAACTGCCCTGGGGTCAGCTTTGGGGTCGTTGAAGTCTAAAAGTTTCGTCTGAAGAGCGTTGTTAGGTTGCACTTTCCTGTACGGCGTAAAATTCCCCTTCTTGTAGATACCTGATACAGTGTCACATCCTGTGAAAGAGTACATTGCTAAGAGTACACCTTTCAAATCCCCAATTCCTCGCTGAATGTCAGAAATAGTGTACACTTTTTCGTGCTGATTGCCTTTCTTTGGTACCACCATTTTCAATTAGTTCTCTGATAGTGGGTTGACAGCCAACAAGACACGTAAGCCCGTGTCATCACCAACCAAACAAGCTTCAACTCCTTCCCTGACTTCAACAGTCGCTGTTAAAAGTATTATTAAGTTAGTGTCATCCGAGGCACGATGAACTCTGCAACGACCTCTTTCCAAGTGCACTGTAAGGAGAGAAATAAACTTTGTGCCTGTATCCTTTTTTATGTTCACTATTGTAGTTGTCAATTTCGTAATGTAGTATTACATGGTTATTGAGATAGATGTTGTGTAAAGTAAGCGAATAGCCTGGTTAGATGTGTGAGGGGGCTAATGGCCCCCAGCTGGTTGCTGTCCTAACACCATCAACTAATATAATATCCGTTCAACTGTTGATAACGTTTTGAGCCACCATTTTTATGGAGTTGGTGGACTAGCATCGATAGGCACTCAGAGGATACGCGACCAGTTCTCTGTATCTCCTCAAAGAGTTCAGCTGGTATGTTCAGAATGTCTTCATTGACCAGCTTCAAGGAATCTGCGACAATTGATTCCTTTCAAGCTGCTATATTATCCCTTAGGGCGTCCATGATCTGTTTCATTTCTGTCTTAGGTGTGTGGATGTGCGTTAGTCGCAATTCGAGTAGCTTGTCATACGGGTAATTCCCTTTCGGTTCATTCTATTTTCGCCGGTTTTTTAAGCACGCTGCCAAGATTAGGGTATTATATTTTTTGTTCATGCCCAGCATTCCATTTTTTTCCCCTGAAGCACATGGTTGGAGGTTGTTACACTTTCAGATTAGACTGAAAAATTTGATTGAAATCCCTGAGATTGTTCTTTAGAATATCCTGATCAATAGGGTCCATCTGTTGTTTCTAAAACAATGGCCTTACAAGTCCGATCACAGGGGTTGCGTGCTTCCGACTTATACAAAAGCAGTTCAAATGTTCGTGTTCCTTCGGCGAGTTTAATTTTTTCAATGACTGTGTTCTATAGGCGTAATTTTGGTCCGAGGTCTCGTTCCACCGTCTACGTTTCCGTTTTACGAAATTGCAAGGTTTACACATTAGCTGCTTCTTGTCTGTTGTATTGTACTCTCTGTCCAGCTCTTAAGACTGAAATGTTAGTGGCTGATGGCACACTCTCAATACTTGTTAATTGATTTACAATTCTGCCACATCATTTCTGCATTCGTTCTTTCCAGCTGTTGGAGCCTTTCTGTAAGGAATGAAATTAATTTTAATCTTGGAGAGGTAATTATCTAAATGATACTTGGTACCTCTCTGAACTTGAATACTCTTAATTTCCTTCATCGCAGTCCTAAATGGTGCATGTAACCGATTTCTCATCGTTCGAGTTCCCAAGTGGAGGACCTGTCTGTTCTTTACTTTGATATTAACTGAAGAATAAACGTTCGACACAGTTCGACATAACCAAATTCAAAATGTCTTGATCCTTCTGTGTGCAGGATGTTTCCCTTTACCAGTTCATAATTTACTTCTATTCCTCGTCAGCGTACAGTCGTCGACGAAAATCTTAATATTCTTTGTAGTTATTTTCATCTTCTCCTTCTCTAGAAGGTCCCAAAATTGTTCAGTTTTCTCTGGACTATGGCTGCTGTTCTTCCATTTGAGATGGCCGCATGTACTTTAATCAGGGTGAAACCTTTGCCCCACAGCAAAGACTGAGTATTGACAGTATTGATACGCAAGAAAAATTCACAACATGATTGATAAACTTCTTATTTACAATAAAATCTGTTCCAAACATTGATATATTCTTGCTCATATCCACGGATTCCCTTTTTTCATAGATCCTATACCCCACATTGTTCGTAACACATTCGTCCTGATAATGTGTATTCTGAACATAAGGATTGTGATGTTTTGGTAGTCCAACAAATTGTCAATCCCTAGTGTTCACCAAATTTTCGCAATGATTTCGCATTTGTCGTTCAGATCCCAAGATATGCTTGTACTGTTGTGGTCGACAGGCAGAGCCTGGTTTCGTAGTGTTAGGCCCAGATTGTGGGATTGGTTGTTTGTTTCATTAAAAATTTGAGATGATAATTTGTTTGTTGTAAGTAAGATCTGTAATTCATTCTGATTTAGCTAACTCATCTCCACATATTTACAGGCTTTCATTAATGATATTAAAGGTGTTGAGAGTTATGAATATTTTATTTCCCTGATTATCTGGATATTTCAATCAATGATATGTTGGACTTTAATGCTATCGGAGGTATCTTTCTTTATCTATATTTTACAGTATCATCATGTTATACATTGAAAATTCCTGGGAATTTAATTGAGCTTTTCATTAAAGTGCGCCATCATAATATTTTATCACTTCGTTAATTCGAACTTGCAGTTATGGAAGGCTTTCCTCTAACATGTTATGTGGGTTTTTCAGCCCAGTGTTTTCCGTCACCAAGAGAAGAGGACTCTACGATGTGTACCTGAATGCATACTATGAAGGCAGGATCCAGTTTATGATGTCTGGGGAGGGTGCATTTGTGCTCACTGGGGATGATGGGCTTTTATACCCATAATCCTTCGAAAGGGATTGTAGTCGGGGAGTCGGAGCTACCATAGTATACTAATGGCTAATGTATTTACTGTGACAGCAAATCTTTTACAAGACAGTTCGAGAACTCCTAGAAGGGAGCATCATTTTGCTGAAGACTGCTGTTAGTTGTGATTAACTGGCTGAAAGCTTAAACATCTTCGTAAAACTTCTAGGAACTTGCTAAGGTGTAGGAGGTCCTGACGTGGAGAGGTAAGTCTGCGAGTTTTCTCTACATCACGTTGGGTCGTGGTCAATGGGGTTACTTTTATGAGACAGAATGCCTGTGAGAATTATTTTTATAAGCAATGTCCAGGCTTGCTGCTGTATGATAATAATTCTTATTTTTTTCCCTTTCACTATGCATTTGTTTCGGCTTAACATCCATTAATGAGTGACCTGTTCTTGATGTGGGTGACATTACTCTCATGATACTTTTTTTTGTTATAGTAGGACAATTTCGCTGAAACAGATGTGTAGAGAAGGGGTAGGAAATAGAAATTAATATCATACACACCGAGTCTTGACACTCCTTTAAAATATTTCACGTGCTGACTTATTCTACTCTGCAGGAACATAAACTATAAGGATTAACACGTATGTTTACTGTGTGGAGCTGAGAAACTCTGTTTCATTCCTTTCAAATGTGTCACGTGCTGACTTATAGTTTATGTTCCTGCAGAGTAGTATAAGGATTAACACGTATGTTTACTGTGTGGAGCTGAGAAATTCTGTTTCATTCCTTTCAAATGTGTCATGTGCTGACTTATAGTTTATGTTCCTGCAGAGTAGTATAGGGATTAACACGTATGTTTACTGTGTGGAGCTGAGAAATTCTGTTTCATCATTTTTCAATGATCTAGTCATGTGTTGGGATTCTACGAGCGTTTAGTTGCTTGGTTGCAAGCTCCCACACAGAAGAGCACAGAGTAGTATGATAGCTGGTGGTGGTGTTCAACTAAGGCAGTGGACTTGGTGAGGTCTAGTGGCTACCAACAAACTATTTGTTTTGGTGCAAACTTGAGAGAATGGCATATGATTTCCTATATTATTGCTGGGAATCAGAACCTTGTCGAATGCAGGTGTAGTTACCAACATGTAATCAATTGTTGATTACAGAGAAGAAACACACTAATCTATGGTGGTTACCCTCATGTAGCAGTGCAGAAGATTCATTAGGTTAAGTGTATAAATACTTCCGAGTAAATCTATGGAAAAATATAAAGATTAACTTCGTATGCTGCTCATGTCTTCTTCCTTCATTTTCCAACTTCCTCTCCTCCATTCTCTCTAGCCATTTACTATGTAATATGAAAATGATGCAACTAGTCAGAAAGTACTCGTAGTTTCAATAAATAAGGAAAGTATATTTAAAATGTAGTCCTTGTATGTGGTATCTCTTTTACAAAGTAGGCACCTACTTTTGTGGAGAAAGATTTATTTAGTTTTGTAAACTCTCTCTCTCTCTCTTACACTCTCTCACACACACACACACACACACACACACACACACACGCATACACACACACACACATGCACACTCAAAGTTATCCAAAAATTACATAAAGACTGTAACTTTCTGCGTAGTATTTTAAAGTTGGATTCAAAAATAATAAACACCCAGCACCATATTTATCCAAAATATTACGTAAATCAGCATTCCTGTGCGTGCAGAGATCGAAACAATGCTCAAATTCATTGCTTCCCGCATCTAATTGCTGTCAGGCGTCACAAGGTGGACAGCAAACCAGCGGGACTCTGCATTTTACAAGCCTCTTAGTTCGTGTGAGGTGAGCGCACATATTCTGTCGACTGGACAAATATGCATAACATGCTTAAAGATTGCGAAAATATTGAGTCGCTGACTAACAAGAGAACTTTCCAAATGTAAGTAAATGGGCTGATGATATATGGTGGGTATGTAAACTGGTCCAAATAATGCAATACACATTTTTCCCGTTTTTGCCCATTTTCACTTACGGGTAAAAACACAACCCAAATGTAATTTGGTGCATGGTGAACAAAAAAGTGTGTTACACATAGAAGTAGAACTGTATTAACTTCGCTCCGGTGTAAACTGAATTTTTCTGTAAATTAAGCCACACCTACCAATAAATTTTGAGAAATTAAAACTTCTGTTACAAGATAAATTAGAGACACTCTCTTTCCATATCCATCCATACGTAATAAAGCTGACTCCTCAAACGCCATTTTTATTAAATGTATTGCACAAAACGTGCTGTTGGAGTAGTTTCAACATCTCCAATTGAAATACAAGAATGTTAAATATGCATATAATTCTCTGCCTTATTTAGCCTCGCTTTGTGTTATGAATTGTTAGTTTACCTTTTAAATTCATATTTTATGGTCTTTGTTTACCATTACATATATGTGCAGGAAGTTAATTAAAAATAATAGGTAATTCTTTCTGATAATGTGAAATCATTAAAGTAATGATAATCTATAGAGAAATGATTGGCACACTTCTTGTACACCATGAAAGAAATTTCTCTACATAATGCATACCACGAACAACACAATATAAAACAAAATGCGGAAAAATTCTGAAACAGTTGCGAGTGATCCTAACAACATCCTCCTGTGCATCATGCATATTTCAGTAGACTAGAAAACCTTGGTGAAGGGAAAAGATTATCTACTGGCTACTGCAGCTAGATTATATTGCTTCTCAAGTGCAGCCTATCATCATAATCGTGCTGTAGGTGAACCAGTTCTGTCGAGACTTTTGGGGTTACCAAGTGAACAGTTTGTGAAAGCACCGTATTGAATCTCATACTGAGGACAGGCAGCGACTACCCAAAAAAATCTAATAACAATAACTAATAAAACAGATAAATAGACTTAGAATGGTTATTTTGGTTTTTCAATTAGGTATTGCGAAAATACTTCAACAGTGTATTCTTTAAAACTTATTTCCATGAAATGGCATTTCAGAGATAAGCTTCAATACGTGTGCGTGGAGGTGGTGTGAAATTTTGTGTAGTTGATTTCGTGTAGTTGATTTTGTAATGTAAGCCTTCATTTTCAAACATTAATTAATTTGCAAAACTACAGATTATAAAAAAAATTGATTATACTGGCATGTAAAATGTTAATTACATTTTAACAATTATATGAAGATATTTTTTACATGTTTTGAGCTTTTGAGGATATTCCCTCTAATCCTAAAATGACTCTTTACCTTTTTGGATGTGTTTATATCCCATGAAAGTGAAAGTGGCCAAAAACGTGATAATAATTATAGCATTATTTGCACTCCTCTATGTATCTGTCAAGTTTCTTCAAAATCTTTCTTGACATCTTGGAATGTTACCTTGTGAGTATTCTGCTGCTGAAGAGAGTAAACAATGTTATTTCTAAGTTAAATCTCGTCTCATATCAAACTCACTCTAACAGTGCAGTAAACCCCCTCAAACTAATTAATGTCCAGATTTTCGTCAAGTATCAAATTATTGTTTCCACATTTAACACATCTGCAAAAGACTTGCTAGCTATACAAAAATGGCAGTGTTTTTGTTGAGTATAATAATGTTTAAGTGAAATATTACTCTGTTATTTTCCACACATATTTATCATACTGGTGCCTAAAAAATAACAGTGAACGCTAGACTATACTATTTCCATACGAAATCGCAAGTGATTTAAGAAAAATAACGCTGTAGACATTGTAAGTTATGAGTAAAAGACGTAAACTATGGCATCCAGCATACAATTCTAGATATGTAAAGAAACAAATAGGTATTTTGGATATACTCTTGTTGTAACACGCTGTTTCCCAGCACCATTTCAGGAGGGGCAAAGATAATCTATCTTAAGAAACGTAAATCGATGGCAGCTATTGCACATGACTGGATGTAGTCCAGGCTGGGTATGGAACAAACTTCAGCAATCGGAATTATGGCTTTATAACACGTTTGTAGGAGTGACTGAGGCTCTCTCAAAGGGTAAGTAATGTAGTCGTTAAATGTTTAATTTGAATATCCATTGTTCTTGCAAAGTGTATGATATCTTCCATATTTTGAATAATAATGCATTTTAATTTTGATGTAGTTGTCATAGGGATCTGTAGTTACACTTTTACGATAAACCGCCTCCATGTGAAACTTCCTGGCAGATTAAATCCATGCGCCAGACCGAGACTCAAACTTAGGACCATTGCCCTTCGCAGGCATGTGCTCTACCAACTGAGCTACCCAAGTGCGACTCATGCCCCGTCCTCACAGCTTTACTTCTGCCAGTATCTCGTCTCCTACCTTCCAAACTTTACAGAAGCTCTCCTGCGAACCTGCAGAACTAACACTCCTGAAAGAGAGGATACTACGGAGACATGTCTTGCTTGGGTAGCTCAGTTGGTAGAGCACTTGCCGGCGAAAGGCAAAGGTCCCGATTTCGAGTCTCAGTACGGCACATAGTTTTAATCTGCCAGGAAGTTTCATATCAGCGCACACTCCGGTACAGAGTGAAAATCTTATCCTGGAAGCCTCCATATGTGTGTGTGTGTGTGTGTGTGTGTGTGTGTGTGTGTGTGTGTGTGTGTGTGCTTTATTACGCGATAAACTATCAATAATATATTACAGTGAACCACCTTATTCCTTCCTTCCTTCCTTCCTAAATCAGTGTTTGGGCATGTTGTGTGAATGTATGGTGCTTTTATTACATGTTTGTGATGATTATAGGAAATGCCATGTGTAAATGTGTGTATCTGAGACATCACGTTGACTAGGTACAATAGTATATAATAATTGCAATCTGCTATATGATGCATTATCTTCACCTTTCTTAAATTGATGCTGAAATAAAGGGTGTTTCTCAATGAGTAGGCTGAGTTATACATTCAAAATTCATACTTGTTTGTGTGCATACCTAGAACATTATCTCGGTTAGGACAGTTTTGATGTTGTAGGCCTAATGTGTAATTTGAAATGTCTGTTACTTTTCATAAACGGCATTTGTTTTGACATGGAAACAGTATACTTCATAGTTCATAATAAAGATTTGGCAACCCATATGGCAAATACGTGCAGATAATGACAGTGTTTAATTAATATAAACATTTTGATACACAATGCCAACACTGCACTTTTTGTATTTCTGCTGTGTTTCTTGAAGAATTTTATATGTGGAGAAAATATTGTGATACATGGAAGCATCACAGATACGGAAATTAATTTGTTTTAGGAGTTCATTATAATGTTTGACTGCATTTGGTATCAGAGGAGATTTGACATGGAGAAAACGTTGTTTACTCTTGTTGACAAGTGCACTAAAAGTCGTAGGCCTATGTGTGTCTCGTGAAGTTGCTTGCATTTCATGTTGTGCTGACTGGATGTGGTAGTTGTAGGTATAAGGAAAAGTACTTCAGCAGCGGGTCACTACTCTCGAAATCTCTAAGCATATTTTATATCGTCAACTTGATAGAAATCCTCAGACTAGCTGAGGCTTGTAAAATGCGTAGTCATCTGTTTATTATTGCCATAGCTTTTCTGCTCTACTTCAGAAATGTGACAATAATTGAGATTTGGAAATTAATAAATTTGTGGGTTCATTCAATGTTCGCACATACGCAAATTATGATTTAAGTGATTTTTGAGAAAAATGTGGCAGAAAAAATTAGAGTATTTGGATACCTGTGAGCACCCTCTGAAGTACTGTGAAATACTGCAAGTTAGACATTTTACATAAATTTTGGATAAATATTGTTATCTAGTGTGTATACTTAATACTCTCAGTCCACACCCTGGAATATATGACCTATATTTTCATATACTTCGCACCATCACGACTTTAGAAGCTGTATGTTTGACAACTTTCGGTTTTCTTACTTAAACACTTTCTCCTAATGAACAGTTAAATCACATACTATACGATTTCAGCGGTTACCATTAAAAACGCGAAGAGTAACAAACTAACGCTAAGGGGCTTAAATCCTAAACTAGCGTAAGTAATGTCTAATTTTCCAGGTGTACACTATAAATTCCGCCGATCCTCATGTCAATTGCTACGTATAACCTCTCTCTCCTAACTTTGGTCGAATTCCACAGTTCTCGTGACCCGGCATTTTTTGTTTTTATTTTTTGCTTTCCGGCTGGTTACCCTTCCGGTGGCTGCAGTCACAAGTTAAACGTAATGGAGGAAAGCTGTGTTCGTCACCTGTCTGCGAATCCAGCAAACGCTGACCTGTATACCTTCGTTTTGCAGCTGTTTGTGAATCGTATTATTTTATGAGGTGGAGATTGTCGATCAGCCCAGCATTGCCCTAAACAAGCGTTAAAAACCGCATAAAAGGCACACTCAGCCTGGCTGGTGAACCTGACCAGTAGTCGTGAGTCCAATATTTGCACTACATTCATGTCTGGTTAACCTCCCTGTCTCGCCAACTAGCTCACAGCATGTTAGTCTATAGAGAAGGTCTGTAACTCTGCTAATGAAAATTTCGCATTACACTCACGTATAAGTAGTGCCAGACCACTATTTCCTTCCATTATTCTTACTCAGTTTCTGTTGTTACAGTTTGCTATGATTTCTTAGATCAGTGATATAAAAAAAGTTATTCAATGTCTACCTCTATTCTTCTTATGGTGCAAAATACTCCAAAATTATATTTTTATTTGCTTTAGGTTATCAATTAATTTTACACCAACCCTATGTCAAAAAGACTCCGTGCTGACTGTTCCCTCAGCCACGGGGAACAAGTGACTGTACTCTGGCGCCGTCTGAGGGTTTTTGCGAAACACTGTTGTGTTTCGGATCTTCTTTTGATTGAAAGTATCACACGATTATTTACTGTTGTGAAGATGCTTTGAAAGAAACGTAGGTAAATGTTGTAAAAAGTTGAAAAAATCATCATTACATTATTATTCTACAACGAACGGCTGGTGATCACGAAACACTTATTCTGGAATACTCATAAATATTTTGAGTCTCCTTTCTTAACTACTTCACCTTCTACAGACATAATTCAAATCACTGCTGACAGGAAACTAAAATGTATTCACACTGTCACCTCAGTCCGCATAATCTATAGAAAGTTTGCTTTGTAATTTTGTAACTTATCTTAGTTAATGTTGAGTACCACTGCTCGCTTTAACATGTTGACTCAAGCCTTAACAGTCATTATTATACAACAGATGAAAGATCCTAAAAATTGGTACTATGTGGTACGAAACTATTGTCGATAGCCGACAAACGCGTTGACGTCACTTTAAACTCGGTTAATGATTTGTGGATATACCTGAATGCAGACGTATTCGCTTACTACTTCCAAACTAGTTTCAGCGGCAACTCATAAGCACCTGCAGTATTTCTGTTTCTGCACGTTTTCTAATTCTTCCACGTTACTAGTTTTTTAAATTGTTGAGCTCTCCTTCACAACATGACTTGTCCTGAGACTGACGTACAAGTTTGGGGATATGAAGCAAAGATGCCCGCAACACTGAGGAGTGTTTCAGTACTACATATGTTTAAGACCGGTTATCCCATAACATTATGCTCTGTATTATGCAAAATAATTGTCATGAAAACGGGCAATAAGTCTTACATTAGACACTCGAAATGCACAGAAAAGTAGTTATTAATTACGTTGACTACGCGAATGACGACGTAATTCCATTAAATAGCATAGTTTCCTAGCCCAATTCACACTATAACTGCATAAATGTAAGAGAGATAAGAATGATGATAAAACTTCTGGACAAGAGCCGAAACCAGGGGAATATGTTCACCACCTGTTTGTATGTACACTAATTCTGCGAAGTGCAGAAAAAAATATGTGCCCTGTCTTTGATAAAAGAAGATAGGGTTAAAAAGGAAATAAATTTCAATTGATAATATACTGTCTCCTCGACTGCATGTAATTACTTAATTCTCTCCATATAGGAAATTTCCCACAAACTACACAAAATAGAACATCCCATACACATCAGAGTAATATACAACTGCTATAAACACCTAATGACATGCATCTTTTACTTAGGTGACGATATCGAAAATGATGTTGAAAATAAAATAAATGTTCGAAACGTCTGTAACAGAATATTCGCCCCTAAATTGCAAAACGAAACCACCAGTAATTTTTACAAAGTGATGATGGCTACTTTGTTACTTTTTGGAAGTGAAATTTCGGTTACCACGGGGAAAAAAAAAAAGCAACTGACGTTTGATTGGAAATGAAGATAATGGAAGAGAATTAAATATTTTCAACGTTTAAAGCAGGTTATGTGAAAAATCGACAAAAAGCCTCATCAAAATGCCAGATCGTAGAATTTTCCAGCAAATCGTGAGCTACAATTCGAAAGGTTAAGTGTGTGGTTATGGATACCCATTACATTCAGTTTCATAGTATTGCGCAATTTCAGAAGTATCACGTTCTTGACTTCAACTATAAATCTGAGGTTGAGACATATTTTTTAGGGTTTCACTTTTCTCTAGCTCATATTTTCTGCGAACATTGTAATATTACTGATGTTAGGCAAATGATATTGCATGCCACCAGGGCTTGCTGACATAAACATAAACGAAGATTACAAGTCAAGCACATAAACAACGGTAGTGTGACGTGAGAGATGCACAACAGTAGGTAAAGGTGCACTTACTCTATCCAAGGCCTTTTTATTGGTAAGGGTTCCCATGATGAATGATAGGAAGTGGACACGGCGAATAATTAATCGGATGTGGATAAAGAACCACATTCCTTTTTCCTAACTTTCTGTGCTTCATAAATGAAGTTGGCGGGTATTTTCTTTCACTCGCGGCAATTTTGTAATGCAAAATACGGAAATTAAGATTTTGTCGGAAAATACCAACATTACATAGGCTTGCTACGACGTACGGCAACGAATTACGAACAGGAACATCCAACGGGTGAATCGCACACGCTTTAAGGCCACGTCAGCGCAACAGATTCTTAATGAAACGCAATATAGATAAAAAATGGTAGCTACAGTGATTAAACCGTTGCACTTCGAAATGTGTATCAGTCATGAAGGAATTTTGATAATGACAAGTCACGTCTTTTTCATTTCATCTATTTACGAACTGCGTAGCACACAAATCACACAATATCGACCCTCATTTCCAGCAAAGAAATAATAACTACACAGTGTTTCAGCATGTTTGCATGTCTCTCATTATAAGTAATATCGTTGAATGTAAGTTCCAAAGTCGCTGAGTCAATATTAAAGTCGTTTTTTATGAAAGCGGAGCCGGCCGAGGTGGCCGAGTGGTTCTAGGCGCTACAGTCAGGAACCGCGCGACCACTACGGTCGCAGGTTCGAATCCTGCCTCGGGTATTGGTGTGTGTGAAGTCCTTAGATTAGTTAGGTTTAAGTAGTTCTAAGTTCTAGGGGACTGATGACCTCAGAAGTGAAGTCCCATAGTGCTCAGAGCCATTTATATGAAAGCGGAGCGGTGGACAGCGCATCCGAATTCTGTAGCTTCTAAACTGTGCGCTTTCCACTCCTACGTATCTTACTGAATGCGTGTGCAACACATCACTTACCTTTCCGTACTTGAATCACGGCACGTACCACAGCTTCCTCTTTACCTCGGGCACAGCGACATGATCACTTCCGTCATCTTAAAGCGACCGAAGGGATGCGTTTCTGCGGATATGAACTTACCGATCGTCAACTGTCTTTCATTGTTGCGTGTGCCGTGGCTTCTGCAATGTAAATGACTTTCTATTCGATCTTTACATGTAATCGAGTAGGCACTGGATATCAGAAGCTGTTGATTCGTTTTTGTGTGGTAACCACGTGTTTCATCTCGCTTACCTGAAGTGCTTCCTTTGGGAATGCTATATGCCTACATCACCGCCTAGGAGCTGACGTCACGGCTTAGGAATAGTGTGAGGTACAGTCATCAAACTTAATATTTTTGTTCAGAACTTTATGTGATCAGAAAGCAATCAGTCATACATACATTTTAAATATATTGCAATTTCTGAGTAAAAGCAACAATAATTCCAATTTTCCTTTCATGTAAGAAACGTACCGTACGTCAAAATTTATACTAATCATTCCACAAACGACGACTGGAAATGAAGATAGCGTTAATTACAGCTATTTCCATTAGAATTTGCATTTCGGAAATATTAAGCTGAATGCTTGTAACAAACGCATAAGAGAGTCGATACAAGTGACTGTATTGTCTTTTGACTACTTAACGGTAAAATTCTTTACTGCAGTTGATGGGAAAAACATCAAGTGCAAAATTTTCATAACAATTTCTGCTGTCGTCCTGCAGGAGAACAAGTGGAAGGTATATAAAGATTGATGTTTCATGTCGTCCCAGGCAAGTAGAAGTTTCTAAAGAGCACTGCTGTGCCAAGTTACGAAACATTATGTACGAAAATTTATGTGGTAATCTTCCCACAAGTTTCATAGCAGATTAGAATACAGAAAAGTGTTGGTACTTGTACAGCGCCACTTCTTGTTGATATGATTCACTTAAATTACAGCTGAACTACAACGTTGATAGTATTATTGGCCAGACGCTTTTTGTTACTGAATGTGCATCCTGTGTATTTGTCCGCATGATTAATAGCTTTCATACACTACCAAGATGTCGCTTACATTCTATCAATTAATGTCTTTCAGTAATTTATGAATAGATCTATCGTGATTATGCAATACTGGGGTAATGAAATTAAACTGGCTTCACTCAGTTACTTTTTCATTCTGATGCCAATATTTTACTATACGCTGAAGCCATCAGGGTAACTTTTTGTATGAATTCTCTAGGAACGTCATCATTTACATTGAAGGTGTCGCTACCTGTATCCTGTTGTTATTTTCGCCAGTTGCGCAATTACCTGAATCATCATACTCTGTAAGAGTAGTTCTATTTTAAAAAATTTGAAAAAAGAAAACTTTAATGACCATGAGACTTAGTGCTTTGTACCGCACCCTTGTTAAGTACGTGACGGTAGTGAGAAGACAGCTTCAGACCATGAGTCACGGTTACCGCATGACAGATACACTCTGATGCAGTAGCTAGATGCAAATGATTACGGCTGTCGCCGAAAGGCGTCAGCTTCTTATGGACTACGCAATTAGCAAGTAGTTTAAAAACAATTTGGAAACAAAACTGTAGTTGTTGTTGTGACTTAGCAAGACAGCCAAGTCAAAAAGAGAGGAAGCTGAAAGGCACGCGTTAAGCTCACGCAGATAGGCGTGAGGTCTGGAACAGTTAAAAGGAAATGCGAACTTAGAAAATGGACGCAGTTGCTGTAATACTTAACTTTAATCCACATTTGTAGAACATCGCTCTTGATGATACATGCTTCAAAATATTAATTATCAAAGCTATGACGCCTTGCTAGGTCGTAACCAATGACTTAGCTGAAGGCTGTGCTAACTATCGTCTCGGCAAATGAGAGCGTATTTGTCAGTGTGGCTTCGCTAGCAAAGTCTGCTGTACAACTGGGATGAGTGCCAGGACGTCTCTCTAGACCTCCCGTGTGGTGGCGCTGGGTCTGCAGTTACTGACAGTGGCGACACGCGGGTCTGACGTATACTAATGGACCGCGGCCGATTTAAAGGCTACCACCTAGCAAGTGTGGTGTCTGGCGGTGACACCACAGTTGTTATGTTGATTATGAATGTAATTAATTATTGTTAATTTGTTTATTAATCTGAATGATTGTGTGAATCGGAAGTAAGATATTAAATGGTAAGTACACGTTGGCGTGAGAACTGTGATAGTACAGTAAAGGTGAATTATACCCACAAGGGATTTTTGTAATGTACAACTAGCTAGGTTATGGGGTTAGGAAAACAAGAAACACAGATCGATAATTCTGTTATTGTACCCTCCGATAGAAAGGTGCATCCTAAAACAAAAACAGAAAGGAAGGGCGCAGTACACGTAGATGCCTACAACTGTCGTGCCTGACTGATTTTCCGTGTAAGAGTTCTTTTACATTTTGGGTTTATGTTTAGTTTCTTGTTCACCCGTTATTACAGCTTTAAAACAATTTACAATGAAAAAATTTAGTATCTTGATAACATTTTACAATGAAAAAGGGCGAGGTCGAGGATTTTCAGGGGTTGTCGTCGTGTAAGGGTTTCCTGATGCTAGTTGCAGAAGTGGACCACTTGCCCATTGAGTCCAGGAACGTTAAGTAGTGAGAAGAAGACCGTGAGTGGCCATCTTCTGCACGTGCGTCTCAAGTTCCGCACAGCTGAATGACTGTGTCGTCACCGCTTTGGCCTAATTGTCGCTGGTAATCACCTAAGGCTTCTTCTTGTCCACAGTCGATTCGTCTATATGGTCGTCAAGGAGAAAGGTGAAGAGAAGAATCACATTTTTGGAGTGCAGAACGCCAATGTGGTCTGGGCACTGAACCCGGTCATGCTGCTGGAGACTGGGCAGGCAGTGGTCCCAGTAAATGCCTGAGGGATTCCTGTTTTGTATTCCCTAACCGTCCCAATCAGGGTCATCTCGTGCTTGTATAGGAACGTAGTGGCCAGTGGAACGATAATGTACCAGTAGTCCGCCGTCAGGTTTCTTCCCGATCCAGATAACTTGGCTATGAGGCATGCAATCAGATCAGAAGGGGAGTTGGTCCTGTCGAAAGCTCCGTCAGGTTGCTTTCCAGCGTACACCTCCATGCAAGAAGTGTAGAGCGCCTCGGAGTCGCGCATGGCGAAGGTCTCGTTGCCGTTCGTGGCCGGCTTTATCGGAATGTATTGAATGAAAGAGCATCGCCCACGGAAACTCTACAGTTTCTCGTCGATTGTAACGTTGCTGCCGAGGATGTAACTGTCCTGGCAGTTCTTCACTGAGACGTAACTGATCCCCAATACTGTCAGGCAGGGGGTAGTAATGTTGCCCCTCATCACGGCAATTCACCCCGGTAAGTCACAAAACAAAGGGGTGGTTTCATTGACGCCTTTATGCCAGCCACTGGGGCCTATTTGTGGGGATTCTGAGTGTTGGTGTGTCTGAAATATTTTGCCGGCCACTCTTTAGGAAACGGGGGGATTTCAGCTCTAGGTGTCGCGGTTCTGACTCTGTCGCAGACTCGCCAATAGGAGAACATTTGTGAGCGGACAGTTGTGGGTGAGAGAGGTTGCGTCGCTTTCCTCACTGTAGCATTGCGCAGAATTGTGGCGAAATTTGGTGCCAACACGACATCATTAATCCAACTGACAGCTCACTGGAACTTGTCAGCCGCGTCCTTCTTTCTTCATGTGTCAGCACTTTGTTGTTTGAAGCACCGCCGAGCCACAGGAAGACGTCACAGGGCGACGCGCTTTTGCACCATCACTGAGCAAGTTTGTATCCAAATTTGCGCCAAATTGAAACTTTGGCATTGCAATGGGAGAGATTTACGAGGTTTCGAAATAGTGATCATTCAAACTTATTGTGCAGTGTTGTCGCTGAGGAAGTAGGAGATAATTTCGTGTGGCGTGAACTGCTTAATGCGATGTAATAGCAAAGTAGCCTGAGATATGGCTTGCAGTGTAATCAAACTGAAAAGAATCTGATCCTGCTGTCGGGGTG
Organism: Schistocerca piceifrons; assembly: GCF_021461385.2. Taxonomy (NCBI): domain Eukaryota; kingdom Metazoa; phylum Arthropoda; class Insecta; order Orthoptera; family Acrididae; genus Schistocerca; species Schistocerca piceifrons. Next base: position 42,469,708 of record NC_060140.1, on the reverse strand, counting down.
CGTGGGTAGAATATTATTTGATTGCACTGGCATGAGGTGCCTTGGGACGATCATCTTTATCTGCAGTAATGATCTCAAACTTTTTCAAGATTTTGGGGCCAGTCAGTTTATCTATAGCGTCCAAGTTCTTGGCATGAGCCCAGATTTGCCCAACATATGTTTCTAATATTTAATCTCCGGCTGTAAGAAATTGAAACACTATCCGGTCACAATCTATGAAGAGTGACCAAGGAGACTCAATACTGTGCTTCTACTGCAGGGTACCGCCAGACCGCACACTGCACAGTTGACAATATAACGTATCCAGATATTTGATTTTGTGCCCAAATCTCCCTTCGGTTATTCTCCTGACACTGCGACGAGCAATATATGGCTTTTTGCCTAAAGTTTCGCAACATCGTTTCGCGACAGTAGTCTTTCTTTTTCCCTCCAGTGATTCCCGTTTCTGTTGATGGACCATGTCTCCAACACTCGCCTCTTTAAGACTGTACCAGTGACCAATCTACAGTATATCTAAGGCATGGTTGGGATCTTAGACGTTCGAGTAGAGCTCAAGAGTGTATCGCAGAAGTGCTGTGATTGCGGTGTCACATATAGATCATTTAAACAGTGCTACATTTCTCTGAATAAACAGAAGTCGACCATTCGCCTTTCCTGTTGCCGATCTCACTTACAAGTTCCGTTTCATGTTACCACGCAATATTAGCCTAGATATTTAATCGACGTCATTGTGACTAGCAACGCAACAGTAATACTGTATTCGAAATGTACAGGATTTTTATTCCTGCTCATCTGCGTTCACTTACGCGTTTCCGTGTGTAGAGCAAGCTGTCAGTCATGACATCAAGTAGTATGTATGTCCAAGTCATCCACGCCTCCGTCAGTCCCTTCACCACGGCACTTCCCCTGCACCGGAGCGTCCTCAGCAAACAGGGGCAGACCACTGCTCTCCCTGATCCACACTAGCAGTAGCGGTTTCCCTGTTCCAGCTAGCATCGTCTCTTCACGCTATCCAATTAGCCAGAGTACTTCGAGTCCACAAGGCAGTAACACGGCAATAGACGGCTTTTCTCTCCAACGTTCCAACAATTTCATTTCAGTACAAATGCTCGGAATGTCATTCGAGGAATGAGAGGTACTACATCTTCTGCAGCGTAAAGCATTTGACGGTGAGAACAGCTGTTTAATGACCGTGGTTATTTACGTAACAGAAAATCCACAGGTCTGACTCGTTCAAGCTACTGAGTGCATTCAACAGAGTTCTGCACGTCCTACACAGACGTATGATTGTTTGACAAGGGCATCGTTTTTAATTAATTGTCCTACCAGATTACAATTTTTAAAATTTCTTCAGTTAAAATTAACCCAAAAATTTAAGCTATAATTGTGGAAGTCATTTCCCTGATGTTTCTTCAAGTTCAGAACATCACTTACGCATCTGTACCTCTTTAAATACTAAGTTGTGAGTAAATTTCAAATTTGCGTTTCTTAGAAAAAGTATTTAAGTGAGCATAAAGTACCCCCACATCCCGTTTGTAGTACACGTTACTGAAGGTGTGTTGTTATCGTTAAGTGTGCTAAGAGATATTTACAGGTTGTGGAGCCTATTTAACATCAGTATGTCTTTAAAAACTATGTTGCTGATACAGCTCAAAAATAAATAATGAATTTTAATAATTATTTCGATTCTATTTTAGGGTGGACATTAAGTACGTCAAACCCGACGCTCTTGGCAAAGCGTGTTATGAAAATTAGTTGGTATTAATACTGCCACATTCCTCACCAGATGTGAGCTGTCACTTGATCGGAAGCCACTTGAAGTGAGAGTTGTGCTAATGAAATACTTTTGTTGTATTAACAAATTCATGTTCGTACATTGCAAGAAATACAGAACCGAGGTCATTGTGTCAAGCAAGCACAGAAAGGGGCAAAAGATATTTATTTAATGCGCTGCAGCGTCATTCATTAATATTTTCAAAGTACCCTGATGTGATTACATATTCCTCTTATCAGTTTATATGACAGGAGCATAGCAAGTTCACTGTCAGGCCCTAACCTACACCATAGGCTTATATAGACAGGATAGAGGCAGAAGAAGAAAAGATATTACAGCAGCGTGTCATTGAACCAACGCTTAGGTCTTACAATAACCCGTTAATTATCCCAAAGAAAAGAGTCAGAGTTCTATCGTCCACTGATTTGAGATGATGGTATTGGCGGAAAAGGTTGCATCCGTCGTGTCCAAGATATACGTCATCTTTGTGTTATGCCTCTTGTCATTACCTTCACAAACTGCCGCTTAGACCTGCCATAAGTTCGGCTACTTCCATTAGATGTTTCAGTATTATTTTTCCATCTGATTTAAGACAGAGTGTAAGAACGTATCTTCTTGATATCTTGAAAGCAGAAAATAGGTGGTACATGCATATTGATGTGTTAGATTTGCAAGCGTGTTTGAAAACTGTAGTGTGCACGGTAACACAGAGAAAACAGATTATAGCATGTGGGGCTTCTGTATCTTCCCACATCAGAATGTTCGTTACATTTTGGACATATTTGGTTTTTCTATTGTGATCTGTCAGTTTCCGTTTTGCCAGATTATAAACGTTTTATGAACTTAAATATTTTATCTACTCCATTTGTTTGTGGACAAAATGGTAAAAATTCCCCATGTACTTGGGATGCCCAGGCTTCTCTCTTAACACAACTTGATTTGAGTAAGGATCTTTCTGTTTCCTTGAACAGTTGTAGAACTGGTCTTAGTCTAGAGCTCTTTGAAGAGTTAGATGACACACAACACCATCGACTTCTAACTATTGTTTCTGAGAGCTGAGTACACACAAAATATCAATGTTACTATACAGTTATTGAACTGGAACATTGATGGTTCATGAGGATTTGTCAATTTCGTTTTTATCTGTTCGGTTAGGCGATCAAGGTACCCATGCATCACAGAGCGTTACAGTTTCTGAGGAGTTAAATCATGGATGTTTAATCAGATGAGTGCTATAACTGACTTGATTCCACTGTTACTAAAATCCTAGGAAAAAGGAGTTAAAGAGACGACTAGCATAATTCACACTGTAACAAAGGTGCTGGTGAAATCTCAAAAGTTAACAAGCAAGATAAATACATTGCCTTATGAGTTTTTCCTTGTTTATGCCGAACCAGTTTTGATAATGTGAGTGGAGCAATGTAATGCTGAGGACAAAACTGTGTTGTGCCCTAGAACAATGTACCGAAACCTGGAAGTTGTCTGTCATATTTTCACTTTTCATTTCTGAATTTCTAGCATTTGCTGAAAAGTAATGAAAAGTAATGAAATCTCTGAACTGAATTCCGTATATTTAATGTGAGGATAACGCATTTCAGATGTGTTTAAAATGGCTTTCACTGACAAAGTTTCATGAGGGGTAGTGTTTTTTTGAAAATATGTAAATAACGCAATGTTGTAGTAATAACTTATAATTTGAAGAGACTAGGAGGACTACTTTTCACAATAAAACGTATGGTGTTGTAGATAAATTGTTGTTTATAAAATACTTCCCTCTCTCTCTCTCTGTGTGTGTTAATTGCATGGAAATGTATATATTTGTATTTTTCGTCTCTTGAACTGTGAATTTTCAGTATCTGGCAGCTCAAAGTCAACTTCTCGCGACATTTCAGTTAACGCTCTGCAAAGTGTTCGTCGCATGTTCACTAGTAAAGTGTAAAGATAGAACTAACAGTACGCCTACATTTCCAGCTACGGCCACAAGTCACTGTATGGCGCACAGTGGAGGGTACACTGTACTACTACTAGTCGTAATTTCCTTCCTTTTTCCACTCGTAACTGGAACGAGGAAGAAACGACTGTCTATATGCATCCGTGGGGCCACTGGTTTCTCTTATCTTGCCATTGTGACCGTAATCGTAATGTATGTGGCGGTAGTAGAATCGTTCTGCAGTCAGCTTCAAATTCCGGTTCTTTAAAACTTCTCAGTGGTGCTTTGTGACAATGGTGAGACAGAAATTAAGTACATGCAAGCAATGCCAACAAAGCAAGTATGTATTAGGCACTAGGCACTAGGCTGGTACTCATTTTCCATTTATTCCTAGGAAGTTCGCTGTTATTTCTTCAGCTGACAGGTTTTGGCAGTTACCGAGAGGAGTAGATGGTTCAAAATGGCTCTGAGCACTATGGGACTTAACAGCTGAGGGCATGAGTCCCCTAGAACTTAGAACTACTTAAACCTAACTAACCTAAGGACATCACATACATCCATGCCCGAGGCAGGATTCGGACCTGCGACCGTAGCACTCTCGCGGCTCCAGACAAGCGCCTAGAACCGCTCGGCCACACAGGCTGGCGGAATAGGTGGTATATCTTAAATTATAGTTACAGTAGACTTATGGTCTAAGTTCCTTGAATTACATCCTGTCAAAGCTGCCACTGGCGAAGCTGTTACAAGGATTTTCCATAGGGATTCCATATCTAAAGTTGGGAAACCTGAGAGGTTACATCTAACATTGGAGTGCAGTTTATATCTAGCGAATTAAAGAATTAATAAAAGGTGTAGCAAGTGGGTACATTCAGTGCACTAGCCAGCTTTCATTTATGAATGAGTTAAATTAATTATACTGTATTATGTTAATTAAACCTATTCATTATACTGGATTATATTGAAATTTGTAAATGTAATACAATACAATGAATTTAATTTGCATATTGTAATATTATTAATTTAATTAATTTGTAAGAAGTATTTGTGCATTAAAATCACACCTAATGTGCTCCATACCCCCTTAATCCTAAACATAAAAATCAATGCCAATTTTGAACACACTAATTAAAATACATATAGAAATAAAAAAAGTTATTTGTAAATTTTGGCCATCCTGAGCGAACTAGAATTTAAATAAAAATGATGTTCAAAACCATTAAATATTCTTTTATATTCAGTCAACAAATTTACAGCAAAACCTTTTGATTGGAAACTTTTCAGTTTTTTTTCTGGTGGTACTCTCTTTATTTCATTTCAGCCCAATGATTATTTTTTTTAGTCAATATCGCTTTTGGGCGGCGCCTCACCCATCTTCTTTATCTTCTTCTTCCGGCAGCCTCTTGGCAACCATTTCAGCAGATAGTTCAGTTGCTAGTAACAGATGTCCTCATTTTCTTCTCGATGTGCTCAACAAATAACAATAGTATCGGCCAGGCTAATAAAACATACAGCTATTCAGCTGTCCCCACAGGGCAAGGAAATAACGTTTACAAGTTGTATAAACGGTTAGTATTTGAGAACAAAGCTGATTGAAGAACAAAAATGAGAGATCTGTTGGCGGTTTCCTGGTCCAGCTCCAGCTGCTAAGGCTGTCCAGGAAGCTGTGGCTGGACAGCACGGCGCGGCCTCCCCGCCGCTCCGGATGGCGATCAGAATGTGAGTGAGACACAGGTCACTCAGGAGGCAGGAGCTACGCTGTGTTTCACACCAGCCAGCCTGCTGAATTGATCGATTTTCTTTGATTTTTCAGCCAAATATTAACCAGTTTAAAAATTCAAAATTGTAGTATAATCTACATGAAAATGGATATTCAGAAAAATAGCGATGAATAAAATTGGGTACCATAGATACGCAGTTTTTCTGTTTAAATATTTTCAGTAGGTATTCTGTGTTGAGACTCCCATCTAAGTTTTTACTTACTGTACATGAGTATATAGAGAAGTGTGTCTCTTGATACCTTATCATTAAACGTAACCACCAAAGTCATTGGTGTCTTTTGTGATGTGTCGGCAGCTGGGCCAACACCTTGTAGATAGAGATGGCTGAAAATGCACGCTAGACTAACGCAGACGGGCGTGAAGTACTGGAACAGGCTACGTAATTAATGCTATGAAGAAAACTACGTAGCTGGATTAATACTTATCTTTAATCAATCATTGTGGTACATCGCTCTTGACGATACACAGGAGACTTTAATTACAGTCACTGTAAGGCTAATGGCGCCTTGCTAGTTCGTAGCCATTAACTTAGCTGAAGGCTATTCTGTCTCTCGGCTAATGAGAGAGAAAGGCTTCGTACATCTAGTCGCTAGCTAGGTCGTCCGTACAACTGGGGCGAGTGCTTGTTCGTATCACGAGACCTGCCTTGTGGTGGCGCTAGGTCTGCGATCACAGTGGCGACACGCGGGTCCAACATGTACTAAATGGACCGCGGCCGATTTAAGTTACCACCTAGCAAGTGTGGTGTCTGGCGCTGACACCACATTCCTCCCCCGCAAATCGGCGAACGGTCGTGAGATAAGGCTTCCGCCCGCCGTGGGGAGGACCCCATGTTGACGTATGCGATGAGGTGGGGAGCCTAACAACAGGCGAGGCTGTGCCACCCGCACCTGGCCATTCGGTTCTAGGGGAGCTAGGAAACGCCTGAAAACCTAGTCCAGGGTGCACGTCAACATGCGGTGTATGCGCCCGTAAAGAGACAGGAGGTGCCGAATGGGCGACCTCCATTGTGTCGGGGTAGCCGACGCGCGATGACGTCATGTGGTCCGGAGCGGGCAAGAGTTCCATGGCGGAGGACAGCTGGTCACGGGAAGCGAACGGCGGCGCGTGACCCTGGGAGGCGCTTGGCGGCTGCAGCGAAGCGTCGAATGCGGGCGGCGCCGGCGGGAGAACAGGCGGCGGCGGCGGTGGCGGCGGCGGCGGCTGCGGCGGCGCGTCGTCATGGGGCAAAATGGAAGGCATCGTCGGTAACACCTGGGGATGAGGCGAGCCAGTAGATGGGTCCCCAGGGCGCTGACCGGACGGCACCGTCGCTGAAAGCAGACGGGGAGCGGCAGAACCCGTGCGACGACAGAGGCGCAGCTGATTGAGATGCCGACGCACCTCACCAGAGGCCCCCAAAACCAAATACATCGCGCGGCCGAGGCAGCGAAGAATGCGCCCTGCGAGCCAACGCCGTGAACCTCGATAGTTGCGATAAAATACAACGTCGCCTGGAGCAAAAGCAGGAGTCTGCCGCTGCAGAGGAACCTGATGCGGCGGATGCAGCAAAGACATCAAGGTGCGATGAGGACGACCATGGAGCAACTCAGCCGGCGAGTGACCATCTCGGGGCTGAGAGCGATACGAAGACAAAAAGAGCGACAATGCGTCCTCCCGAGAATGCGACTCTTTCAATTTCAACATCTGTGACGTGAAAGTCCGGACCAATCGTTCAGCGGCACCGTTTGACTGAGGCGAAAACGGCGCGGATGTCAGATGTTGAATACCATTGGCCTGGCAGAATGACTGAAATTCTGCGGACATGAATTGTGGGCCATTGTCGGAAACAATAGTCTGCGGAAGACCTTCAATGCAAAAGATAGCAGACAACGCTTGGATGGTGGCGGAGGACGTCGTGGAAGACATCCGGACAACAAAAGGAAAATTACTGAAGGCGTCGACCAGAACCAACCATCGAGCATTCCAGAATGGACCAGCAAAATCAATGTGCAAGCGTTGCCAAGGGGAAGTGGCTCTTGGCCATGCAAAGACTTTCCGCGGCGGTGCGGATTGTTGTTCGGCACACGCCATGCAAGAAGAACACATATTCGTAATCGCAGCATCGATTCCGAACCAAGTACAGTGCTGACGAGCAAGTTGTTTCGTTCGCACTATACCCCAATGTCCTTGGTGAAGAAGCCGTAAAACAGAGGACTGTAACGAACGTGGGACCACGACTCTGGACTGATCATTATCAGAACGCAACAACAAAACACCACGTCGAACAAAAAGTCTCTCCTTGTGAGCAAAAAATCGGCGAACCAACAGATCCTCGATCCGAGACTTTGACAAAGGCCATTGCGTAGCAACAAAACGCAAAACAGTAGCAAGGACAGGGTCAGCAGCTATGGCTGTAGCTACACGACGAAAATCAATCGGAAACGATTCGACCACTTCATCGGTCTCCGAATCAATGAACATGCAAGCAAGTTCGGAAGAATCGAATGCTTTATCCTCAGCAACAGGCAAACGGGACAACGCATCAGCGTTGCCGTGCTTAGCAGTGGACCGGTACAAGATATCGTAGCGGTACTGCGAGAGGAAAATAGACCAGCGAATGAATTTCTGCCCTGTACGCGGAGGTACAGGCTTGGTCGGATGAAAAAGCGATGTCAAAGGTTTGTGGTCTGTGATGATGGTAAAGTGACGACCATACAAGAAATCATGGAACTTAGTAACACCAAACACGAGAGCCAAAGCTTCTTTCTCTATCTGGGAATAATTTCTTTGCGCAGATGAGATCAATTTTGACGCAAAGGCAATAGGGCGAGCATGGGAGCCAACTTTGTGCGCAAGCACAGCACCGATCCCGAAATCCGATGCATCTACCATCAACAAAAGGGGTTTCTGGGGATCGAAAGGCGTGAGGCAAGTATTAGAAAGCAACGCCGATTTCAATTGGCGAAAGGCGCGTTCGCATTCCGTCGTCCAGACGAACGGAACACCTTTACGGCGTAAGCGATGAAGCGGAGCTGAAATGGAAGAGACATTGCGCATATATTTGTGATAATAGTGAATTTTACCCAACACACTCTGTAGCTGTTTCACATGGCGAGGGGAAGGTAAATCTTGTATGGCACGGAGGTGCTCTGGACTCGGATGTATGCTTTGGGCATTGATGACATGGCCCAGGTATGGTAAGTCACGAGCAAAAAACACACATTTGTCCTTCCTCAAGCGAAGACCATTTTGTCGCAAGACCTGAAATAACGTTCGTAGGTTCGCAAGATGATCTTCTTCTGTCTGTCCGGAGATCACTATATCGTCCAGATAGTTTGCGGCAGTAGGGACCGACGCACAAATAGTTTGCAAATATCGCTGAAACAATGCAGGGGCGGATGCACACCCGAACGGCAGTCTTTTGAACCTGTACAATCCAAGGTGCGTGTTAACCACCAATACACGCTGGGATTCGTCGTCCACAGGTATTTGCATGTACGCATCGGCTAGATCCAACTTCGAAAAATATTTTCCCGGGCACAGTTTAGCAAAAAGATCTTCCGGGCGGGGGAAAGGAAAAGTAGCAGTCACTAGTTGTGGATTCACTGTGGCCTTGAAGTCCACGCAAAGTCTCAATTTTCCGGAAGTTTTTGGCAAAATTACTAAGGGTGAGGCCCAGAGAGAAGCTTGCACACGTTCAATTACACCCTGTGATTCTAGATCGTTTAATGTTCTTGCGACCTCATCACGCAATGCGTGAGGAACATTGCGCGCTCTGAAAAATTTCGGTTGCGCGTTTACTTTCAGTTCCAAATGTGCTTCATAGTTTTTAGCGCAACCTAAGCCCGGTGCAAAAATGTCTGCAAATACGTCACACAGACGAGAAACACTGTCTGAAGGCACAGTTTGATTCACTGATAGGACCTGATTTACAATAGACAAATTAAACAACTGAAATAAATCTAAGCCAAACAAGTTCACTGCAGAAGAAGAACGAAGAACATAAAATGACACAAGTTTTGTTTGTCCTTTATATGTTGCAAAAAGAGTGCACTGTCCTAACACAGGAATTGTCTGTCCGGAATAACTTTTTAACTGAACATTTGCGGCACGCAACGGAGGTGCGCCCAGTTGTTTGTACGTGTCGTGATTGAGCAATGAAACTGCAGCTCCGGTATCGAGCTGGAATGGTATCACTTTGCCTTCAAAGTCTAAGTCCACAAAAAGTTTATTGTCCTGCTGACGACAAGAGCGACTGTTTTGTGCAATTTGAACAGAAACTGGTACAGAATCACTTGCTAATTGACGTGATTTCCGGCGACGTCGACGCACAGTTTTTGTGGCACGAACACAGTCACTGTTAGAAAAAGTGTCACTGGACGAAGTGGAATTAACTACATGAATGTCCATGGGCGAAGGTCCACGATCCTGAGTGTCCTTAGTTCGATTCCGGCGCGAAGCAAAGGGCCTGGAATGATTGTGATTGTCTGATCGGAGCTTTTTCTGGCAAACACTTTGAACATGTCCTTTCCTATTACAGAAAAAGCAAATAGCTTGGCGTGACGGGCAATGTTCACGCGAATGTCTAGTAGCACACCGCGGGCATGATTTCACTGCATTTGTGGGCTGGCGCGGCACACGTGGCTTAGAACGCGGCGGCAGCTGCGTTTGTTTGCGTGAGGGCAGTTGACCGGGCCGCGCAGCTCGCCCGGAGGGCCGGTTAATGTTACACACCGCTGGCGAAGTTTCAAAATATTCCTGAGCACAGTCAAGTGTGTCTTGTCTATCCAATATGTCTATCACTTGTTGAAGGGAGGGATTAACGAGTTTCAATATGTGCTCCCGTAAGCGAACATCAGAAACGTTCTGTGCAATTGCATCACGTACCATCGTATCTGAATAAGAAAGACCACAGTCACAGTCAAAGGCACAGTCCCTAGTAAGTCCTTGCAATGTTGCTACCCACTCCCTATTAGTTTGACCTGCCGTACGTTTTGTACGAAAAAACGTATACCGTTTTGCAACCACATTAACTGTTTCTTTGAAATAGGCACCTAAAGCAGACAAAATTTCCTCGTAGGACAGAGTTGCTACGTCGCGTCGGGGAAACAATTTCACTATCACACGGTAGGTGGACACACTGACACAAGAAAGCAAAAACGGCTGCCGCTCATTACCTTGAATTCTGTAGGCGGCGAGGTGGAAGGCAAACTGGCGGGACCATTCCAGCCAAGTCTCGTGGGTTTCATCAAAACTTCGAAATGGGGGTGCAACGGCAGGTTGTGGCGGCGGTACCGGTGAAGCGGCGGCCGCCGCATCGGTTTGAATGGCACGTTGACCCTGGACGAGCCGTCCAAGGGCATCCAATAACGCCTGCGTCTGCTGATTCTGCAAGCGATAAAATTCGGACAGTACATCTGGAGAATGTGGCGAAGCCATGACACAAATAAATTAGGGCAAAGTAAAACACAAGATCCTTTGTAGACTCGTCGCCATGTGATGTGTCGGCAGCTGGGCCAACACCTTGTAGATAGAGATGGCTGAAAATGCACGCTAGACTAACGCAGACGGGCGTGAAGTACTGGAACAGGCTACGTAATTAATGCTATGAAGAAAAGTACATAGCTAGATTAATACTTATCTTTAATCAATCATTGTGGTACATTGCTCTTGACGATACACAGGAGACTTTAATTACAATCACTGTAAGGCTAATGGCGCCTTGCTAGTTCGTAGCCATTAACTTAGCTGAAGGCTATTCGGTCTCTCGGCTAATGAGAGAGAAAGGCTTCGTACATCTAGTCGCTAGCTAGGTCGTCCGTACAACTGGGGCGAGTGCTTGTTCGTATCACGAGACCTGCCTTGTGGTGGCGCTAGGTCTGCGATCACAGTGGCGACACGCGGGTCCGACATGTACTAAATGGACTGCGGCCAATTTAAGTTACCACCTAGCAAGTGTGGTGTCTGGCGGTGACACCACATTTTGACTTGTAATTATTTTGTCCAAGTGTCATGTTGATCACATAAGAAGGATAATGTGTTACGAAATTAGGGGGATTTATATCAGTACCTCTTTTGTTGAGTAACTCGTTTAAAATAAAGAGAAATATCATAAGCTTTCAGATAATGGTCTACAGGTTCTAAATTCCAAACTTCTTGTGGAAACATGTCCTTTCTTCCGTTTTTCATATACAGATTATACAGCTTTATACGATCATATATTAACAATCAGGAAACTGGAGAGAATCACTGCTCAGAATAAGATCAAATTTGAGTAACATATTATTGATGCAGTGGGGAAATGTCATGTGTTAAAAAACATTTAACGAAAATTTGACCAATAGATGGCGCTGTAAGAGCCAGAATCTGCACACCAATATACGCACAGCACACGGCCCTCCCTCAGCTGCGATTCATCTGTCGACGATAGCCGATTCCAGTTATGTTAAGACCCTCACAGCGCCAACTTGTGGGAATATTCGTCTCCATGATGTTTCCCCTGTGTCAATAATATGTTTTTCAAATCTCGCGTCAATCTGAGCATTGGTTCTCTTTCTACGGCGTTTTGAAACTGAAAATTTAATTACGGACATCCTATGTGTATGTATGTATGTATGTATGTATGCATGTATGCATGTATGTATGTTCCACAGCAGTTCCTAAATCACTGTCCCGATTTCAACCACAACTGGTACAAATATCATTTACGATCTGGAGAGAAATACTATAGAGTTAAGTTACCAACCCCACTCCACTAGGAGGCTGGCAGTTATTAAGAGTGTGAACGGGGGAGGAGTAGACTGACACAAACAGGGGAAGGAGGAGCTGTGCAGAGAGAACGGGGAGGAAGAAATAGGCAGAGACTGGGAGATGGAGGATAAGGCTGACGATGAGGTTTGGTTTGTGGAGCACTCACCTGGGGATGGAGGAAGTGGATAGGGAGCAGAGTCAAGGGAAGGAGGAGATAGATGGGGGTTGGGGGGGAGAGAAGGTGACGGACAGAGAGAGGGGTAAGGAGGAGATGGACAGAGAGAGGTGAGGGTGGAGGTGAACGCTTACAAGATTGGGATAAACACATATGTGAGCATTACCAGGTACTCAGTTAGTTCATTATAATTGTTTCATTGGCAAAAAGCCAGGAACGATCGAAAGCCCATTTTAGTGTTCAGTACACTACCTGTCTAAAATTGTCTCCTAAACTCTTACTTCTATTTTGTTTTGTCTTACATTATAACTGGTTCCTAGACAATACCTTCACATATAATCGTTGCAGTCTACTAAAGTTCATCTTCGTATTCTGGTGTAGCTTTACCAAACACCACCACCTCCATATTTCCAAGATCGTAATTTTATAAAGTCTTTGTAGAGGTCTACGATCATGATGCATTGATACAAAAACATCAGTCTGGCTCGCACTTCGTTTCCTCAAATTGATAACGCGTTTTAACAAACTGTCATTATGAAATTTGTCATAAGACAAAAAATGAAAGAACACTGCGTACACATTACTTCGCGTGACATTAAATATAAGGTTTACCCGTTAACTGATGAAAGAAAGTTTCCTTCTAAAGGAATTTGATATAACCAGTATGCTGTTATACTCGCTACTATCGTATTCCATTTGACGCAATACAATGAAATACTTTTCAGAGTCACAGGAGAAGAAGTTATTTGTACATTCGCTACCAGGTTGTGGCCACAATAAAAGAAAACCGCAGTCTACATTAATACAAGAACAACAAGCACAAACGTAAGTAAAATAAAACTTACATTAAAAATATTGTTTTCGTTTGTCTTTCCATACTTCAGTAAACAATAATTAACTCATAACAACGATAAATATACAAGTTTAGCAAATTCAAATTGACATGAGGACTAAAAAATATCAGACAGTTCTACAATAAAACGACATAACATTTTTCACTTAAAATGAAAAGTTTGGACAATGGCTGCACTACTCCAGGAAATAACTTTGATGAGGAATTCACAATTAGATCTTGTAATGCATTAGAATTTAAGGTTCTGCTGTGACAAAGAGATGGATGGAGTACAATGCAAAACCTTCTAAGTTCAAGTTCAACAAGAAGTACTACTTTGGAATATTAAAGATAAATTCTCTTCTGAAAATTGGGAAAAAGAAAAATTGCAATTATTTCTACAGATGACTCATATATAAAAGTTGGCTGTAGAGGAAACAAAATTTTTAGGTAAGAATGTGATTGATAGACAACATTAGAATTTAGGAAGGTAACCCAACAATAAGAATAGTGGAAAACATGCCAGTGTTTGAAACACTATTTTATGTAAGCATAAAATTGTTGGTAGTTTAACCGAATTTACGTCTACATCAGAAAAATATGCATGCTAACAGCAAAGCGCAAGAATAAAAGCTATAGTGTTACCAATTTCCATGCACCTATAAATGATGACAACAGAAGAAATTTGTAGGAATTAAATTAGTTCTGGGGTCTTTAAAATTCTGAAATCACCAATATACATAACCCAACGTTAAAATACTTCTCGGCGACTTCAACGTCCAAGCTGGGAAGGAAAGGAAGTTTAAGAATATTGTAGGCGAATATCCAGCACACTTAGAACAAACAAAAATGGTGAATGACAGATAATGTGCGTAAAATGTTGCACTTAAAACTGACGCCTGCACATTTTCGCAAACTACCAAGAAAAGCCAAAACTTAGATATCTCCAAATCCAAAAGTAGGAGAATATCAACTAGATCACATAGCCACATCTAACAGGCGTTTCATGGTAATGATGGACGTTAAAGCAATCAGATGTGGGGAATTTTATTGATGCCATTAGCTCACTATAATTAAAATACGATTTCTCCCCTTTAAAAATAATAGTACAACCAAGAAAGTAATCAGATAAAGTGCACTACTACCAATATTACAAACAACAATCCAAGGTGATTGGCATGAACTGCTGATACGAACTGTCGTGGCGCGCACAGCTACACAAACGCAACGGTCGGCTATCGTGGCAGAGTTACGCGCCGCCAGCATCTTAGTGCTGGCGCTATCCGCCAGGCGGCACTACAGGCGTTCCCGCCAAACATTCGATCAGTCGCGAACTACGTACGCGCATGAGCCTTTTTCCGGTGCGGATGGTCACACTATCGTACCACCATCAACCAATCAGGTATCGCCAACGGCCGCCAATCATCACACCGGCATCAGCGTAGGAAGACTGGAGCCGCCGTGTTAAATAGCCGGAAGAAAGCGAAACAGGCGTCTTTCGACCAGCCGCGGATTGCCAGCCGGAAGATATTTCGCCGCAGCCGGAATGTCCAGGTGCCACGTCTTCGCTACGCCGGCCATCGACCCCGGACTCTGCGCCCGTCTACTTCCTCGGTATCGGCCGGAAAGCGTCAAGAGAAAACCCGACAATGAAACGTAAATTCAGTTCAGTTGCTAATATTTCAGTTCAGTAAGGTGGCATATTCTTTGGCTTGTTATAAAATTGTGGTAGGAGAAGAAGCCTTTTATTTTCGAAGAAAGTTAATTTTACAAAAAGATAAAGTGGTGGCCTTGCTCCACCTAATAAAAAAATTTTGTTCGCACATGGGTGTTAATCTGTGGATATAACACAAATTACTAGAGCAGCAGTGAATAACAAAGAAAATAAACATAAAAACAGTCTGATAGATCTAAAGAATATTTGAAAAAACTTAGCTTATAGAAATACAAAAAAAATAACTAAAAATAGCAGTAGAAATTGTTACTAAACTTTTAAAGATGTACTTCAATGGTTTCAAACATGAAAATAGCAAAATAATATTAAATGACAAAGAAAATTGCAAAATTCCAGCAATTTTTTGTCAGACTTTAAAACCCTCCAGTCCCAACAGTTAAACTGGATTTTCCAGCATTACCACAAAACCTGAATGAATATTTCGCACCAACACAGCAAGAAATTATGGAAGTCATCAAATCACTCAAGAACAACATAACAAGTCATGAAGGCTCCAAAGCTTTTGGAAATGGAAGATCGTACTCAGAAAAAATATTTAACCACATATAAATAATTCAATACAGAAGTTTAGGACACAATAGCGAATATCATTAGCGAATATGCAGTTAAAGCAAAATAAGTAAATGTAATTCATAAAACACTAACAAAGACGCTATTTACAGTTACACTGATGGGAGAATTATCTCACCCACTCGAAATAAAACCTGATGTTAGTAAACGTAATAAACCATCCCCTGGTTTGTTTATCTGCGTTTTGGAAAAAAACCCTAAGGATCAGGTATTTGGAGCTAATGAATCATAAAATTCAACCAATTAATCTGGATACGAACATAAATGGAATTAAGATAAACTGTCTGGCTTCGGCAGACAATGTTGCACAACTTTCAGAAAATCTTTTTCAAATAAATCTTCTGGAAGCAATAGCAAATAGAACAGATAAAAACTCGTGAGAAGCGTGAAAAATGATCCATAATTCATAGAAACAGTAATAGGTAAAACAGAGGGTGTAAGTAAATTAAAATATAGCAACTATACAACAGAATGGACTGGAAAAATTAGCAGTAGATCTAAGGGTTGGCATATTGGAGGACGCATATGATATTACAAAGAACATTTACAACAAAAATACGTATCTATAAAAAGAAAAGTAAAACACCATAAAACAGTGGTTTGAACAGAATGTTCCTAGTAGGTCATTTAGGAAAGGAAGTAAGCTAAAATAAGGAAAGAGAAAGAGAAAATGAAATATATTTCAGCAATAAAACGTATATTGCTAACTTGACTGTTTAGTTTTACTCCCTAAGCTGCTACTTTGGCAGGTGTATCTACTGACTGAATAACTCTGGAGAAATCCTATCTAGTCCTTGTTTCCATTTGTATGAACAAGAAAAACACTGATGGGCGTTCAACGGATCTTATACCAGATTTTGGACCACACAGTGTAGTCTCAGCAGTATTAGACTCCAGATGTTTTTGGCCGGGGGGGGGGGGGGGAGGGGGGGTTAGCTTGACGAAAGGAGCAGGTAATCTATCGTCCTTCATGATGCAGCATCAGTTCTCTCTCACACACAAAACCATATGCTTTCCTTTTTCTAATTGAGTGGTCACATCACGTGACTTCAGACAAGTGAAACAGAGTTTTGGAATGAAATGAGATGAATATCTTCACAATGACGTCCAAACATCGGAGAAACAACGATGTGTCCACGCAGATGCTTCCAGTCTTTCATTTGAGGGCTAATGTTAGAATGGTGAGAATTAGTTAACATTCAGCTACCTTTAAAGTTTATTACCAACATGAGCGAGTATATTTATGTACACACAATCGGCGACCGTGTGTTCTGATTTCTGTCACATTATCTTCCGCGGATACTTCCGTCTTCCAAGACTGGAGCAGCTCCGTTCATGGGCCAGAAGGCATACAATACTCGTTTTACAAATGCTCAGGCATGCTGTAGCACAATGACTTGTCTGCTTAATTCCCTCATGTTTATGCCACACAAAATGTCTGGGACTCTTTAGAACAGCGCATTGAAAGTACGAATTATCTTCCCAGCACTTTATTAACTCTACAGAGCATAATCTTCAATGTGTCATTTAACTTTGTCATTGTGTAGTAGCAATTCTTGGACAAAATTAGAGGTCAGTGATACGGCAAGAGTTCCACTGATCAGATAAGGGTTATCGTGATAAATTAGTGGCTGTTGGGAATGTTATCACCATGGTCATCCATCCCCAACTTCTCTTTCTCTGGGATTCCTCCCTCCCTATCCATGCACCTTAGGTGGTAAATTCAAAGTTGGGATGTAACCAGATATCCTGCCCTTGTATCTTGGCCAACTGCGTGACAAAAAATTTCTGGGAAAATAAGGGTCACACTCCCCACTCCCTTTCTCTCTTAGCTAGTGGTAACACATCATAATAGAGGAAATCCCTTCCACTTTATCATTTTCTATCTACATCAACACCATGAGCCTTCTCATTTGATGTCTGCTTACCGAAGTTAGAGGATCGGAACTGTTCAGGTATTTGTTATAAATAACTGTTACAAATTAATTTCTGGGTTATTAACAACATTCTTGTAATTTTTTCTCTCTAGAGCTCTGTGATCTGCAGTAAAGAATAACACTGGTAAAACAAATTAACTTATAGTTTATTTACATCTTTTGCCTTTTTTCAAAACGTGTTCGCTTCCAGTTCTTTATTTATTGATAATAGTTTTGTGTTTAAAATTTTTTAGTATATGGTTTACTTACAATTATTTTCAAAGGTACTTTATTTTAAATTACATTTCGTACATTGAAACTGACTACAAATTATACTATCAGGTACAGAGATCCACATATATATAGGGAGAAACTATTTACACCAACTCTAGTAAAGAAGGAGAAGAAGAAGAAGAAGAAGAGAATGCTATGTAGTATGTTTTCCATTTCATCATTACTTTCTGATTGGTTTTTATATACCATCGGGTTTGTATTCTATGTACAGTTTCCACTGTACTTTACCTGATATCTTGTTTACAACGATCATTGATATATGTAGTTTCACATCTACACGTATTATACAATACAGGGTGGCCCATGAGGAATGGTCAATATTAAGGAATGTCAGAGGAATGATCATTCAAAAAAAAAAAGTGTAGTAAACATGGGCTTTAAAATGCATACCTTAATATCTATAAGCAGTTGTGCAATGGAAGACATGTGTTTCACAATAGCAAACACATGTGAGTGCTTATAGCTCTTAAGATATACATTTTACTACTCTCGTTTATGAAGCATTTCTGATTCGAATGATCCGTCCTGTCATATCCCTGAGTACTGACCATACCTCCTGGGACATCCTGTGTATACAGGGCATGGAGAATGGGTACTATAAGCAATAGTTGAAGGAAATAATATGCACTCCCTCTCTCTCTCTCTCTCTCTCTCTCTCTCTCTCTCTCTCTCTCTCTCTCCACAGTGACTTTCCTTTAACGAACGTGGCGACCCACTAAAATCTTGACTTGGCGATACGACCTCTTTCTCTAAACCGTCGAACCCAGAGGTTAACTAGAGTAATGTTGTGGTGGTGTCTTACATTTTCCATTATTTTCCCTGAAGTTGGGCTATTCATTAATTTAAAAACAATCTTTTCGAAATCACCCACTGTGATCGCTCTCTTGTTGGTATTTCCATTAATATACTCCATCCACCAGTGGGACTGTTCAGAAGTGTCAGAAGCCTAGGAGTTTTCTGTCGTCCAGTGTTATCTCAGTTTTTAACCCAGTGCTGCTTGCAGCTTCAGGATGGAGCCACTGGGCGGCGCTAGGCGCTCGGTGTATAGCGACCAGTCGTTCTCCTCGCCACCCAGGTCAGCAGGATCTGCCACGTCTCCCTCCACGGCACACCCATAGCTAGAATTCGCAACCACATTTTGGAAGTTAAGCAGTGTGGCGATTTCTTCACTCGACAGCCATCGGTAGCTGCTAACTGGCAGAGATTGTTGCATAGTGTGCCCATAGAGTTTGTTCATATTCCAGTACAAGTAAAGGATGCAACTCAAATTGTCAGATACGATAACTACCCGTCACTCATTCATGGGTTATTTGCCTTCGAACTGAACCTACAGGCACTGAATACACCTGACAATCCGCCAGCCTACCAAAGGAGTCTCGGAGCAACATAAAATATCGACATCACTTTAGCTTATACAGTAGCGGCGCGCCGTGCGAAAGGCAGGAAGGTTGACAATGGAATGACGTCAAGTTACAATACCACACACTATACTACCACTGGGAGCGAATTCCAAGAAGCACAAGGCCCAAATACAACATCATGAAGGCTCACTGGGAAGAACTAAGAAGGGTGTTTCAGTGTCCAGGAAGTTCATCACTCAAGAACTGACAGTGGCTATACATAGAGCAATGGAGGCATCGATACCTGCTAGCGCAGGTCATTCTAAAGGAGTGCCTCGCATCTGGACTGAGGTGCTGAACAAATTAAGATGTGAAGCAGTAGGAGCCAGGAAGCTATACTTCAGCAGCATGACCCAAGGAGAAAGAATCCGAAGGTTGCATAGATACAGATACGTTAAGTAACATTTTACGGAAGACAAATGTAGGAAACAAAAATGGAATGATAAAAGCAGTTCGCAGAGGCCAACTTAGAAACCGATCCTTGGGGTATACCGTATAAAATAATCTGCGACAAAATACTATCATTGGCAGTTTTGCCCACGCTCAAAACAAATGATGGACGGTAACAGGAAGTTGGCAACAGTCAGCAACCCTGCTAAATGAAACACTACTTCCTGATGATGGAGAAGACGGCGAGACAGAAGATGACCGTAGTTCACAAAAATAATATGGGAAGACTACAGAAACAATAAATTAGTGATAGCCCTTCGCACAAGAAGACACTAGGCAAATAATTTTAAGGCTGAAAAATAAGAAGAAAACCTCCAGGACCGAAGAGATCCCTGCTGAAGTAATACAAGCTGTATGTGACCAATTAGATGGTTACTTGTGCGAATTATACAACGAATGTCTCTTGGAAGGAAGAATCCGTGTACTGTGCAAGAATGCTGAAATGGTAGTAATTACTAAAGGGCAAGACAAGGATACCCGAATCCTACATATCAATCTGTCTAATGCACTTTTTCCGTAAGATATCTGAAAACTATTATTCAAATCGTTACAAGATTATTGGCTGCTACATGGGATAAGCCGTCACGAGTACGGGCTCACAGGAGGCACGTCAACTGAAGACGTAATTAATAAGGCGATTTCGCTAACGACAAATACTCATTCTATGTACTATCCAGCAATGATCTTCGAATTGAGTGTCCTGGAGAATCGTGCCACTGCCTGAGAGATTATTGCCACCTCTGACGCGCTTCTTTAACATGCCCAGGAAAGACAATAGCGAAGAGAATAAGAAAAGATTGTCCACAGGGATCACTGTGTAGTCCAGAATTTTGGGATGTAGCACTGGAGCCTATACTACAAAAGTAGCATGATAGCTGCAGCAAAAGCGGTCTGGCAGCATTTGCAGTTACGTGTTAAGAGAAAGCAGACAGAAAAGGTACAAACTTGATTAATAAAATTATAACCAATGAAAACAGGCTATTTAACAATCAGAGTTTACCACCAATATGTATATATTAGCATCAGTCGTGGGATATGGTGCGAGCATTTGGGCCCGTAGATTGCAGATAGCGAAGCTAGCCTCTGTAGTAAGAGGAGTTCAACGAGGGGTGTTAGTAAGATTAATGTGCGCCTGCAGCGCTACCCCGAATGATACCTTGGTAGCAATTCTAGGACTATGCGTACTTGACTTGGAAATTAGGAAAAGGCGAGCATTTTACTGGTTAGATAATGACAGTGAAATGTAAGTACGAAGGGTGCATGAAACTAAGGCATATTTGAAAAAGGTAATAAAAAATCGCATATTACAACTATGGCAAAATGAATGGGACATTCGAGCCCAGGCATGAGAACGTACGAAATCCTCTCTAACATCAGAGACAGACAAAAAATCATATTTCTAAACCCATAGAGTGAATTGGTAAATTACCTGACGGACCATGGCCCATATTCGGTAGGTCTATTCAAAATCAGAAGACAGATGAATGATAGCAGCGCGTGTGGCAGTGTGGGCATACCACAAAACCATTGTGGGTCTGCACGCTTTATCGAGATGGGGTGGGCAATGGAGTAACGCTTCAAACGGTCTGTGCTTGGAACCATTCCTGGGAGTCCAGTAGTAGATTCCGATACACCACTACAGGCTCACTGTAACCCTTGGACCTTCACAATGACGATGAAACACAGAAATTGCATAGGGATTGAATAGAAAAGGCACAATGCCGACTTACGTCCATGGGGAGTAACGCTTCAAACTGTCTGTGCTTTGAAAGTTACCTGGGAGACCAGTATTAGATTCTGATGCACCACAGGAGATTTACTGTATCCCTTGATTTTCACATTGACGGTGAAACACAGAAATTGCATCGGGATTGAAAAAAAAAATGGTACAATGCCGAAATCCGTCCAAGGGGCGAAACGCTTCAAACGGTCTGTGGTTTGAACCCTTCCACGGAGTTCAGTATTAGTTTCCGATGCACCACTGCAAGTTTACTGTAACACTTGATCTTCTCATTGACGATGAAACACAGAACCTGCATCGGAATTGAATACAAATTACACAGTGCCGTCTTCTATCCCGGGACAGTAAAGCATCAATCCGTCTGTGGTTGAAACATTTCCTGGGAGAACAGTAGAAGATTCCGATGCTCCACGGCAGCTTTACTGTAAGCCTTGGACATTCACATTGAGAATGAAATACAGAAATTGCAATGGGATTGAATAAAATATGCACAATGACGATTTAAGACCAGCGGGAGTAATGATTCAAAGAGTCAGTGATTAGAACCGTTCCTTGGAGTCGATTTCGAGGCTCCACTGCAGGTTTAGAGCAACCACCGGACATTCACATTGACATTGAAGCACAGAAGTTGCATCGGGATTGAATACAAAAGCCACAATGCCGTCTTCTGTCCAGGGGTAGTAACGCCTCAAACAATGCTGTGATTGAAACTTTCCTGGGAGTCCAGTATTTGACTCCGATGTACCACTGCAGTTTTTCTGTAACCCGTGGACCTATACATTAACGTTGAAACACAGAAATTTCATCGGGATTGAATACAAAAGGTACAATGTCAACTTCTGTCCAGGGGTAGTAACGTCTCAAACAGGCAGTCATCGAAACTTTCCTGGGAGTCCAATACTAGATTACGATGCACCACTGCTGGTTTTCAGTAACCTTTGGACCTTCACATTGACGATGAAACACAGAAATTGCATCGGGATTGAATACAAGAGGAGCAACGCCTCAAACATTCTGTTTTCGAACCTTTTCTTGGAGTCCAGTATTAGTTTCCGATGCACCACTGCAGGTTTTCTGTAACCACTGGACCTTTACATTGACGATGAAACACAGAAATTGCATCGGGAGTGAATACAAAAGGTACAATGCCGACTTCTGTCCAGGGTGATAAACGCTTCAAACAATCTGTGTTGGAAACTTTCCTGGGCGTCTTGTAGTACATTCCGATGGACCACTGAAGCTTTACTGTAACCCTCGCACCTTCACATTGACGATGAATCACAGGAATTCCATCGTGATTGAATACAAAAGGCATAAAGCCGACTTTGATCCGGGGGGAGTAACGCTTTAAACAGTCTGTTTAGGAAACATTCCTGGGAGACAAGTTTTAGATTGCGATGCACCACTTCACGATTACTGTAACACTTGGATCTTCACATTGACAATGAGACACAGGAACTCCATCGGGATTAGATAAAAAAGGCACAATGACGACTTTTGTCCTTGGGGGCGTCACGCTTCAAACAATCTGTGCTTTGATTCTATCCTGGGAGACCAGTATTAGATAATAATGCACCACTGCATGTTTGCTGTAACCATTGGACCTTCACTTTGACCATGACGCACAGAAATTGCATCGGAATTGAATACAAAATTCAGAATGACGATTAGTGTCCAGGGGGAGCAACGCTTCGAACGGTCTGTGCTTTGATCCTTTCAGGGGGTCTAGTAGTAGATTCTGATGCACCACTGCAGGTTATTTCTATTTTGTGTTATCTCTAAAAGGTGAATATGTTTCGAAACTTGACTTTAGATTTACAGTTCAGCTTAAGTATGTTTTACATGCATATCCCATATCAGAGCTGTCTATGAGTTTGCAATCTGAAAGTTTCTAGCTATATAACAAAAATAATGCCATTCCGAAGAAAATATCCAGTGAGACAAAAAACTGTTTTACATAATTCACTTTTAGAATCAGTGTTTCAAACCAGGTACTTAGGCGACGATACTGAAAATTTTATTTTCAAATTAATGCACATTCGAACTGTCTTTGGGGTCATTTTTCTGTTACTGGTTCCAAAGTACAAAAAGAAACCAGTACGAAATTTTATAAAGTGATGGTAGTTACTTCGTTAGAGCTGCCAGATTAGTCAAGGGCGTTAATGCCCTGCTTCCTGGACTCGGGTAGGCGCGCCGGCCCTGAATCGAATCGCCCCGGGCAGATTACCGACGAGGGGCAGTCAGCCTGGATGTGGTTTCTAGGTGGTTTTTCACATCCCACTAGCACACATTTGAAAATTTTCGCACTATTTCATGGCTTACACTAGACACATACAGCTGGGGTACACCAATTCCATACCTGGGAGTACGGGATACAGCAGGAAGTGCATGTGGCCCCCCTCTGACCCTAACATCGCCAGATCCATGGTAACAAGGCCGACCCCACGCTAAAGTGTGACAAAGACCCAAAGGAAATTAATGATGATGGATGATGGTGATTACTTTGTTACACTATGTAAATGAAACCTTGGAGACCATGAAAAGAAAGAACAGAGACGTGATTGGAAATGAAGGAACGGAATTAAATATTTTCAACATTAAAATCAAATGTATCTTGAGAAATAGACGCAAAACCTCATGAGAATGCCAGGTTCTACAGAAGATCGTGAACTACAATTCGAATGGGAAAAGAGTTGTTGGAAGGCTTCACAAAAAATAGAAATGATTGTGTTTGTTAGGTTTGGAAGGGGCAATAGCCTAATTCTTGAAAGGAAAATGATGATGTGATGTGTATCCATTGGCGTAACGCATTTTTGTTTTATCGTTATTGGGTAGAGGGGATGGAGAGATCGCATTCCTGACTATGGTTACAAAGGTAATGTTAAGTTTGTGGTCATGGATGCCCAACCCATTACGTTCAGACTTCATCGTATGGCCCATTTTTGGATGTACAATCTTCTTGACTTTGTGTATAAAACTGAAATTTAGGAATAAATGAAACGAGTCGCACTAGACACTCCTCGTCCCTTCACATCGCAAATGTGCTCGGTTGGAGATCGTGCAGTACAAGGAAGTTGCTGCACGTCTTGCATTACCTTGTTGTAACAAAATATGACCTTCCTGTTGCAAGAACGGCTAAAGGACGGGTCTACCGACACTCTGCACGTACCAAGCGCTGGTTAGCGTCGCCTCCAGAAACACCATACGTGTGCGAGGGTGAGAGAGAGAAGTCTGCTGTGGCTGAAAACTGTCTTGACACAGGACACAGCATGAACTACGTGAACTTTCGTCCACTTCCACGTACTGGGACTTTTCATCATTAAAGAAGCAGTCGAAATTCGCATAAGTAACGACCTGGTCAATAGAGAGTTGGGATTTCAACTCGGTAAGATATGGGAACCAGCCCTGGCGGTACTAAGGCATCGTCGGCCGCGGACGAACGAACCAGAGTGGACACAGACGGAGAAGTCCACACACTTAAACTGGGCGGCAACACTCTGCCTGCACGCATGCTGGCCAGCTATGTGCTGCCGCGCTTTTCCCGTGTCGAGCTTGACAAGCCCGTGGCCCGTTTGCAAGGCAGGGGGCACTGGGTATCGCCGTGCTCTACGTCTATCATGACGTCATAGCCTCATCGCTTTGCGCCTGCGTTTTTCTAGCGAGTCAGCACATATATATTGGCGAGCCTTTGTAGCAGTACAGCAGTGAGCACCTGAACATGACGCGCAGCTGTCTCGTCGAAATATTGTGCAGCTTCCACAACATTATCCAACGCGACGCCCGTGATCCAGTGAAGGAGCTACTACATCCCGAAAGTCTTAAACAGCAGAGTACTTGATACTTATCCGTTGCTTCACTCTGAGTAATTACTGGACAGGCCTGCTGCAGGCCGCTGTTTTTCAAAAACTGGCTCACGCGATGCGTCTTTGCAAATTCTGTTAGGTGAGGAGTGTCAGAAAGTGTTTGTGGTCAACACACATTTAGGGCTATTCAAATGTTTTGCGCTCACCCTCTGGCAGCGCCTCCGCGTCAGCCATATGGCAACAGTACTTTGGACAGCTTACTGCAAAAGTTACATTCTGTTCAAATTACTTTGACGATATTGTGGTGCCAGGGCATATAACGCAGGAACATACCAGAATCCTTCGTATGCCTTTTCAAGTATTTTGAGCTACAGGTTTGAAGTGTCGCCTAGAGAAACGTGCCATTCTCAGATTGAAATTCAGTACTTAGGGCATGTTCTTAACATCCAAGGTGTTCATCCCTTTCAGTTACATTTTCTGGCCATCCAGGACTTCTGTTCTGCGGAACGTGACGGAATTGCTGTCAGTTTTCAGGAAGATGACACATTATATCCGAATTTTATCTAACGCATCCCAGGTCGTGTCTCTGTTACATCGTTTCCGCCAGGAGAATCTGCCTTTGTTTGGACCATAGAGTGTCAGAATGCATTTCAGAAACTTAAAAATACCTTGTTGAGTGACAGATGCCTTGTTTCTTCGATCCCGCTGAGCCAGTGACTTTGGCGGTGGACACTTTTTCTTAGAGAATCGGAACTGTGCACTCGCACTGATTTGGTTTAAAGGATAGACCGAGTGCTTTCGCTTCCAAGTTATTGACCAAAACTCAGAGTAACTATTCGCAAATATATAAGAAAGCGCTCGTTATTATCTATGGCATGAATAAATTTCACCATTGTCGAAATTTTTACATAGTGATGGAGCATAAACCACTTCATTCTTTGTTTAATCCGCCCAAACATGTTCCGCTGCGCACAGCTCAGATGCTGCAACGTCGAGCTTTGTTATTCTCACCGTATCAGTACGAAATATTGTACCGGCCCACGTCTAAGCATCCAAATGCTGATGGCCTTTCTCGGCTTCCTATTCGTCCTGATTCTCAATTCGATGCTACTGTCGCATCTTGTTTTCAGATAAATGCACCTGAGATTGAACTTTTAACTACTTTTCCACTGCACTATAGGAAAATTTTTCTGGCCACAGAATGAGACCGTGACTTTGACCCCTTGTTGCTCTACATCTGTATGACTTGGGCTCGTTCAGTGAAAATTATTCCGAATTCTTTTGTGCGCCGTTATTTTTCTTGTACGCGTAACTTCTCCGTTCAGCACGGAGTGACTTTATTGCAAGGTGACTCTGGAATGGTGTGCTTGTTCCTGAAGTGTTACAAGAAAATGTTTTGCGATTGCTCGTCCAAGGGCGTTGGGGGATTGTACGCACGAAACACTTTGCGCGTTGACAATGTACGTGGCCTGGCATGGACGACCACGTTGAAGAAGTGGCCTCACAGACTCGTGCTTGTGCTGAGACACTTTAGATGTGGCATGAGACCCCTCTCATATTTCTATCTTATTCAGAGTAATTCGATTTTCCTCTCTAATTGCTTGCGGTGAAAAGTTGCTATTCTTTCCCACATGGACTTCCCACGCAGCATCTCTCGTCACCCGGGTGGTCCAGGGACAGGCAGGAACTGCTGATCTTGAAAGGGTAAAGCCGACGGATGTGAGGGAGTCGAGTGGATGCTTTCCAGACGCCAACATTGTCGTAAGAGCGGGGGCGACACGCCCACAGGGGCCTGAAGGAGCTTCTGGGCTAGAGATTCCGTTACTTCGTAGAAACTTAGTGAAAACACTTTCTGGCGGGCTACCAGGGAGGCGTGGGAATGACTTGTGTTCCCAGGCAGTCTTAGCGGGGAAATTCCCGCGTTTTCTGCAAAATCATAACTGTGATTGGCTTGCTCAGGGGATAGCTCCGTGATGTAGCAAAATCGGAGCAGAAATTGGCACCAAGTATCTCTATTGGTAGAATAGTAGTGCGTCGGCTATAGAGTGGAATATTCCACCGGTTTTTGAGTTGCTGATTGGAATGTTTAACCAGGACCACTGTCGTGGGTGTGGGAATGTGCTGTGTTCGTCTTGTACGGGTGCTCTTGAGAGAGTCGGTTCTCGCCTTTCGGTCGGAGTAGATTACAAGACTGAGCTCTCGCTGCTCTGGACAGCCTGCCTTCCGTTGGCTGTCTAATATACTTTCATTTAATTGTAATTGTTTGACGGATAGCTGAAGTTTCGACTTCAACGTAGCTTTCCGAGTACAGTTGGGAATTGAGCGTTCTGCGTAGAAGCGGGCTATGTTGTCTGTCTTGAGCAGTTTTGGCTAAAGTTGACTGAATCAGAGTTACTGTGTGCCTTTGCTTGTTAAAATGAATCACTGTACCGTCAGTGATTGTGTGGCGGGCCTTCTTCGTCTCCCTCAAAGGCGCATTTGCATTGCTAGGAAGTCTTTAGTCTGGAACAGCCAGACCAGGACAATTTGTTTCGGGCTATAATCGCGACAATATCATCACCATGACGGGACGTCGAAGCAACCAGCCATCGCCTCCGGTACACAAGATCGTGTCCTTGCAGTTAAGAAGACAGCTTGGTAATGTATGTCCGCAGCTCCAGCAGACTAGGGAATTTTCCTAGGTGATAATCAGAGCTCAGCAGAGCGCACCTGTTCGTCTTTTCTAACTTTGTTCTGTCTTGGGTGTTAATTGCCTGAGTTCTCACTACTGTGACAGCAATTAATGTTGGGTTGGCTGGGTGTTTCTCTTAAGATTTGAGTTGCAAGGAATTGGCTCCACATACCACTTGGTCATAAATGTCACAATCTATTTTATGGCCAACTTCACCTTCACAGCATTTATTTGAGTATCCAATTTGATGTATAGTAAACGTTTCATGTTTTTTGTTTATTATTTTGAGTTTAGTCATAATAAATCAAACTATTATTTTGGACAGAAATTTCACTCTGTTAATCGGTAGAGCAACCCTTTCATTTCTCACTACGTTAATGAAACTTTCCTTTATCTAATTAATTTCTATCAAATTAGGTTATTGCAGGTGCCAAACTCTTTTCCACTCCACTTGCAGGGTCGATTACAGTCAGTTCGCTTTTCTTTTTAATCCATGAGCTACAGCAAATGTCGGAGTTAGAAAAGGGGGGGGGGGGCTTCAAGCATCATTTCCATATGAAGGTTCTAGAAGAATTTAGTGTTAAATACATTGAGAGCCCCGGCACCTCGCACACTATCGGCCCCACCGCAAACGTTTTCAACTTGGCCAACGTCTCAATCGCCCTGGCATCGAGCGCATATTGTCTTTAGTCGTCCCTTTCCGAACACTTACTTTTGAGGATTCTTTTACCAAATATATGTCTTCAGTGGCCCATGAACTCGACTACGTCCCTTAGTACCTTTCAACCTTTGTCATCTATTTTTTACGTGGAAGGTTTGTCTGCAGTGTTGGTTACAGACAGCGGACCGCAGTTTACCGCTCAGAACTTTGAACAGCTTTCTAAAGTCCACGGTATCACTCACCTTACCAGTGTTCCGTTTCATCATCAGCCGAACGGAGAACCCGAACGATTTCTGCGTACGTTCATGCAACAGACGAACGAACTACGTGCCTCCCACACACGGGACAAAGCGCTGCTGCTCTTCCTCGCACCGCACCGCTCCCACCCCTGCGACGATCCGTAGGCCGGCGGAGCTCCTACACGGCCGTCGCCACCGCACGCCGCTCCAGCTGCTGCACCCACCACAGCGCACGGCGCCTACCACGCCCCTCAGGTATCGCTTTGCGCCTAATGATTCTCATCTCTTCAGAGTTTTTGGTCGCACCAGACGACGGAAGAGAGGGCCGATTCTTCGAAATTTTTGGCCCTTGCATGTATTTAATTCAATGTCCTGCTGGATTGCTGCGCCGCCGTCAAAACCAGATTCTAGCATGTCGATTGCGAGACTCTTGTGCAGATTTTCTGTCCCCAGATTCGCATCCTACCGCGATCTTGCGGACGGCGAGGCTGCCCCCGGGTGTCTCCCCGGAACCGATGGAGCTGGACCGATGGAGGTGCCACTGAAAACAGCGGGAACGCCACACCTCCAGCGTCCACTGTTAACGCTGACGTAACCAGCCGCCCGCCGTCGGTCGGCCCCTGTTCTGTCACAGACTTCGGTAGCATCATTACTGAGTCTAGGAAGACGATACTTGGCCTGCATTCTGCCAGCAGTAATAGTGTATAAATGTACTTCCATGTATGACGCACGGCAGGCACACGAAGATACCTCATAACAGGAAGCTAAGTTTTCATTCTTTCCTGTTTGGAACTAAAGAGTTCTGTTAATTTAAAAGTGTTATGTACAGATCATTTTGGATTCCTGCCACAGGCCATCGCAACTTCTCTCCTTACATGTTTGTGACGGTGCTGACCCAACAGAAGTCGACACAAAAGTCAGTAAGACAAAACTGATTATTTTAGGAACTTCTCAATGGCATGAACAAAAGATGAATGTAACGGTCTTGTCATGAATGAAAAACACAATACTTTTATTACTCGAGTCATTGCTTTATTTTTAAGTCATTTTCCTCCAAAAGTATCCCAGATTTGTCTGAAGTCTATAAAGGAACCATATATTTCTGAAAGACTAAAGATAACCTGTACAATAAATACAAAACTGTATGCATCAGTCAGAAACAGGTCTAATATTAATGGTGTTGCATAATATCGCAGCCACTAATACAGACTATTATGCAAATGCATTATGAGAAAAAGACAGGTACATCATGTGACATAATAAAGCGAATGTTTGATATAGCGGAGGAGAAAACAGGTGTAGTCATAGACGAAGAGGAGAAGATAGCATTAAAATTAAGCGATGCTATGGTAACCTCACTATAAAAAACAATATGCATCATAAAAGCTTCAAAATCAAAAAATTCTAGTTGTGATAATATAATATCAACAGATTAATCTAAAGAGTGTTCTTTAGAGCTTAGTAACATATGCAGCCATTTGTGTAGCCAGTCTTATCAGTTGAACATTTCCTAAGCGGCTGAAATATGCTGAGGCTAAGGTGGTGGTGGTGGTGGTTAGTGTTTAACGTCTCGTCGACAACGAGGTCATTAGAGACGGAGCGCGAGCTCGGGTTAGGGAAGGATTGGGAAGGAAATCGGCCGTGCCCTTTCAAAGGAACCATCCCGGCATTTGCCTGAAACGATTTAGGGAAATCACGGAAAACCTAAATCAGGGTGGCCGGAGACGGGATTGAACCGTCGTCCTCCCGAATGCGAGTCCAGTGTGCTAACCACTGCGCCACCTCGCTCGGTTGAGGCTAAGGCTTTGCGTAGGACTTGAGGTACAGAAATGTTGCAATTTCTACCGTTTTCCTCTGCCAGTGCTCTGGAACATTGTCGTTAAAGATCTATACAACTGGCTACTGGACCATTTGGTAACAAATAATATATTCTCAAAATCACAATTAGGATTCCTTCACGATTTAGATGCTCAGAACGACATTTTCACACATAGTGATAATGTACTTCATTCATTCGACATAAATTATCGGCTCCTGATGTATTTTGTGATGGGTCAAAGGCGCCTGACGGAGTAAAGCATTATATTTAAGAATATTATGGCGTAACAAGAAACGCTGGAAAAATTGAAATCTTTAAATGCGAAAATTTTAGGTTAGGCTCTACCGCGACAGTTACTGACACGAAATGAAACATGTTTACTGTTACCAGTCACTGTTTATTTACATCCACGACGCGTTTTAGCGTTTCAAACAAGTGGTAGTCTGGGTCTGGCGTGAGGTCGGTCGCTTGACGGCGCGTTCGGCGCGGCACTGCCCGTTGCCGGCGCGCCGTAAGGCACGGAATCTCGCACTGGGGCGTATCGCTTCTAGTCGGGCGTGCCGCGGCAGTCCTCACACGGGGAAGTGATGAGTCTCTCACAGCCTCTCCTTCCCAAGTGGCTCTTTCCGCCTTCCCGGGGTGCCAGACGTTAAGCTCGGCATTCTGCCTTGCGACAAAAGGGAGGGCTGCGACCCAACCCGATGCGAAAGCGAAGGGTGCGTGGCACAGGGGGAGCTGTGTCGAGGGACCGAACACCAGTCCCTTTCTGTTCGCAGGGCACAGACCAACATGTGCTCTGCATGCCGGCGACTTCGTTTGTCGGCGTGGGATCGCGGCGCGAGTCGGCAAGGGTGCTTCGCCGCGCCCCTGGGTAACCGTGGCGTGTTCTGCCAAACCCAGGAGGAGGTGACATCGCCTGGGCCAGGTTAGATGGGTCCAGACCGCCGAACGACTGGGGGAGCGACCTGCCACCTGAGTAGGAGTGGGTCCTTGGCCGAGAGGTGGAAACTCGGGCAAGTAGGCGGCGAAGGGCGAGGGGTGCATCCGCCTCTCCAGAGTGCGGGGTACACTTGCCGGGGAACGTCGGGTGAAATCGTCGATGACGGGGCCACCGAGGGGGACCAGTGCGCTGGCAACGGCGCGTTGAACCCGGCAGCTCGGGAATGCCCTTGACCTAGGGGCGAGATCGGTGGGCGAGCTGCACCAATCTCTCCCCCCCCCCCAACCCCCCCCCCCCATGCCAGAGGAGCCGGTCTGGGGCAAGAGACGGGCTCCCACACCTTTTATCACTCGTTACCTAATATGGCTGAAAACGAAACGAGTGATTCGAGTGCGCCTTTACGGGCATCTATGATGTCTGCTCCCTCTCCACAGGACGGGATGGGACAGGCTGTGGATGAAAGTGTCGTACAGAAACATGCTAGGATTACCATGCTCTTAGGGTAACATGTTAAAAACAGAAAAATCAGTCAAGCGGCTCTAAATACAATCAAGAATGAGCTATCGGCTTGGGCCATAGCTCATGCAAGACTTGAAGGCCACGTTATTTAGTTAGAAAAAGAGAACGATAGGCTAAGGAAGCAACCTACCAAGACATGGGCGGCTGTCGCTGCACAGGTGCCAACAAAACAAATCACAACTAAATACACTATTGAAAGAGTTGTAAAACAGTCAGACACGGCAGTCTTTCTGAGGACCCTGCCTGGCCAAGATACTAGTGTCAAAAGAATACAGGACCTTCTAACAACAACAGTTGACCCAGTTAAGGACAAAATTAAGATTAAGAGAGTTAAGCCCAGTAGAAATTCTGTAATTGTGGATGTCGCTAGTGAGGAGGACAAAGAGAAACTACTAAATAACCAAAAACCAAACTCAGTTGTGAAATGTGAACCACCCAGAAAAAGACACCAACCAATAATACTATATAACGTACCAACAGTAATGACGAATGAGGAGCTACACGAGACGATTAGGACACAAAATTTCGATGATTTGGACGAACAAGAATTTAAAATCTCTTTCAAGTTAAAATTCAAAACAGGGCCTCGAGATCGTGATGTGGTACAGCACGTGGCCGAGGCCTCTGCGCAATTGTGGAAAAGAATCAGATCAATGGGCAGGCTATATGTAGGCTTTCATGCCATTAACACCAGAGACTACATCGTGGTACCTCGTTGCCACAACTGTGGCGACCTGGACCACATTCTGAGGCACTGCACCAGGGGGTCGGCTTTCTCCAGATGCGGCGAGAGTGGACATAACCGCAAAGAATGCAAAGCAACAGGGATCTGCATTCCGTGCAAAAGTCGCGGGAAGAAATCCTGTGGTGCCACGGGACGAAACTGCCCCACTTACCGGATGCTAGAACAACGCCTCATTTCTAGAATTGACTATGGCAGAGCAGGGCTCAGTTAACAGGATGCTTAAACGCAAGTCCCCGAGTAAAAGGAGCAGGGATGCTGTGAAGGCCAATAGATTTAGAGAATTTTTAAGGTTGCTTTCGGGCACCGTAAAAGTTATGACAGTAGAGAAAGAAATTCAAACAGATGGTGGACAGATGTATACAAACTGATTTCTCGTAAAAGATCACAGCTCCCCCTTCCCAAAACCGGGGAATGAGGCCGAATAAAGATCAACTGCTGCAAAAGCATCCTCTGGTGGTGGCGGCGGCCTCCCTGGCCCCTACCCAAGAACCTAAACATACTGAACGACAGCCACTCCAAGAAAGCATAGTTACTAGCACCAGTGCACATCCAACTGTGGCAGATACCCCAGTAGTCAGGCTACCGCCTGTAGACCCGGTTAGGGTGTATCCTAACATTGAATATACAATGCAATTGGCATGATTGGAGCAGCCGACTATCCTGACCACTGCCTTACGACATTTGGTCCGGGTAGGACATGAGAATGGAAGAAAGGTCACCTTCTCGGTAATGGAGGCTGTAGATAGAATACAACCAAAGTCAGTGAACCTTCCCACTGACTTCGGAGCCCTGCGAGACTTACTCAAGAATCTGTTTGAAAGACGTGGGGAGAAATTTGACTTAGACGACATCTACACCCAGTCAGTCCTAGCTCACGGTCGAATCGCCTTTGACTGGAGTAAGACTTGGCCTGACTTACTTCTCATAATGACTAAACTAACTGTTGGACAGCTAAACACGCATAACAGCAGACTTGTGATGCAGGAGCTTCGAAGGGAGGTGGAGGAGAGAACGCTTGACGTACTCTGCCTGCAGGAGCCGTACTCTCAAGCTGGGAAACTTTCATTTGCAGCCGCTACATGGCAAATAACTAGTAGTGGGGATGCCCCCAAAGCGGCAATTGTCATTGCGAACCATTCTCTACGAGTAACAACACTCACACAATTTTCCACCGGTTACTGCAACGTCGTGGAGATACAGGCTCCCGCGGGAATTATAACCCTCATAAATATGTACTTCCAATACGGAGACAATATAGAACAACATCTGGATCACCTAACAAGAGTAGTCACGGCGTTGCGGGGACGCAAACTGGTTATAACAGCTGACATAAATGCAAAATCCCCTATATGGTACAGTGGCAAGAGATGAAAATGGTGAAAAAGAGGAGGATATGATCATGGCGTTACAATTTGTTGTGGCAAATAGACCTGGCAATCCTCCCACCTATGCGGCGGGAGGGGGCCTTGGCACCAACATAGACGTAACGCTGGTTACACCAAATACTGCCAACATCATCCAGAACTGAGAAGTAAAAGAGAACGCTACAACAAGTGACCATAATCTTATTACTTTTAGCCTAGCAAATAGAAGGTGCCACTGGGCCATGGGGTGGGAGCTGCAACTGAATTTCAAGAGGGCTGACTGGGAGAGACTGGCGAGAGAGTGCAACATTCCTCCATTGCCAGAAGGTGACGCACAACAGGACCTGGACATTGACAAGTGTGCTGAAGAACTGGTGTGGCAGTTACCAGAGCGGTAAAGGCAGCTGTTCCAACCAGGAGGATGGCCATGGCGGCCTCCCCGTCACCATGGTCAGCTAAACTGGAGGAAATGCGTCAGTCTGTCAGAAGGCTGAGGAGGCACTACCAGAGCAGTGTCGTCTGGTGGGAAAAGCAAAGATGATTACTGCAATACTGGGAGGCAAAAGAGAAATTCCAAAAAGAAGTAAAAGAAGTTAGAATACGAAGTTGGGAAAGATTTGTACTGGACCAGTTGGTCTTGGACCCAGGGGGAGTACCCTACAAATTAGTTAGGGAAAAGATCCGTTCCACAATGATGCTATCTTTTGTGGCGGTGTTCGTAACGACAAACACTTGGCTGTAGAAATGGCTGACGAAGTCACCGCCACACTTTTAATAGCGGGCCGACCGGTCCGCTGGAACAGTGAACAGAAAGATGAAAGCCCAAACACTCAGATTAAATAAAAGTCGGTACTTATCTTTATTCACTAAGATACAGAAACAAGGTCGTGAACTCCGTGTCTACGGAAATCTGTCTAGTTCAAGTCGGAGCGGCTAGGTCAGCGTCGGCTGACGACAAACAACAACTCTGCTGCGATGAACACACAACTGACTAGCAAGTACACAATTCGGTGGCGAGTACACAACTGAGCGGCGAATGCAGAACTGTCCTAGCGCTCGCGACTCCAGCGCTTAAGAAGCAAGAAGCCAGCGGTGGCGCGCGCAGACTTGCGGCGATTTGCTGTCTCGCTGGCGCTGCTTATGCGGACGGCGTCCGGACTTTGATGCTGCCAACCTTTTGGCAGCGGGCTCGGGTGGCATTACTGGCTAGGACATAACACTATCAACGGTCAGGCACGGGGATGGGATGACGGATTCCTGGCAGGAGACTGCCGAGGTCCTTCTCCGGTCCCTGCTGCTGATGACGATGAGGCTAGTGACACCGAAGGCCAGTCCCAGCTACGAAATGAAGATCCAGACAGAATAGCAAACGATAGGGCAGTCTACCCCTTCTCCGAAGAGGAGGTGGCTGGCCACATCAAAGCATTAAAACCAGGGAAAGCCCCTGGCCCAGACGGCATTGTGGCGGAGGTGGTGCAGTTCCTGGCACCCCAACTGATGGCGCCACTAACCCATCTATACAATGAATGCCTGAGACAGGAAAAATTCCCAAAAATTTGGAAATAGGCAAATGTTGTGATCATCGAAAAGGGACCCAGAAGGACCAATCTGCCTACTGGACATCTTTGGGAAATTACTCGAGAAATTGCTAGCTGACAGACTGACTGCACACCAAGTGCTGTGCGGGATGAGTGGCAGGCAGTTCGGCTTCAGGCCGGGGCGATCGGCAACCGACGCGATCGCTCTGGTGGCTGAGGTCTGCGGCTCTACCCCGTACAAGTACATTGTTGGCATCATGGTTGACATCAGTGGCACCTTTGACAACCTGTGGTGACCTTCGCTCTTCTCCTACTAGCGAGAGAAGGAGTGTCCAGGGTCGCTATATGGTTGCCTGAGGAGCTATTGTGAAGGGCGGGAGGTCTGGCTATCATCCCCTAGCAGCAGAGTTGGAAAAACTATAACTAAGGGATGTCCCCAGGGTTCCGTCCTAGGTCCCCTGTTCTGGGACATCCATATGGAACCACTTTTAGATAGTTTGCAGCAGAGTGAAGAAGTGCCAGAGGTGATAGCCTACGCAGATGACCTCCTTCTGCTGGTCGGCGGCCGGAGCCGCGAAGACATCGAGCCAAAAATAGACAGAGCTATGACCAAGTTACAACTGTGGTGTACAAATACTAAGATGACGATCTCACCAACAAAATCAACGTACTTATTGCTGAAGGGACAGCCAGTAAGGAACCCTACAGTTAGAATCGGATGCTCACCAGATAAGACGACAAGAGACTCGCTACTTGGGCTTCATCATCGATTAAAGGTGGAACTTAGGAAGGCACATTGAGTCTGTAACCCAAAAAGCAGTACAAGTACTTAACAACCTTATTTCCATGGGGCACAAACGATTCCACCTTCCACCACACCTAATCAAGCTATATCACAATAGTATATACTAACTTCAATAGTGGGTTACGGATCGGGAGTCTGGGCACACAGTCTCACAAGGGTGGTGCGTGCCATGGCAGTGAGAAGAGTACAGAGAAACATGCTGTTAAGATCTATAGGGGCGTACAGAACATCCCCAGGAAGTGCCCTATTAATAATAATGGGTTTCTGTCCTTTAGATATAAAAATACGAGAACAAGCAGCATGGTATTGGGTTAAGAAGGGGAACAACATGAAAATAGAGAATATCCTGGGAGCTCTGGTAAGGGACAAGGGAGAAATACGCAGAAGGGGTGAGGACTTATGGCAGGAATCTTGGGAAACGGATGAAACTGGCAGAAGAACCTTTAGCTTCCTGCCAAATGTTAAAGAAAGGTTAGGGATGAAGTATTTCGAGCCAACACGGGGTCTAATATACTTTCTCACTGGTCATGGGCGCTACCCGACATACTTGTGTCGGTTTGGGAAAAAGGCTACACCCGAGTGTGACTGAGGCGCTTCGGAGGGCACTCCTGACCATGTGGCTTACGAGTGCCCCATTTTCGGTGATGTAGCAGTGACATTAAGACAACAACTTCCACATTACAATACATATGACCTATTAAGACACGAAGAGACTTTTGAAACTCTAAACAGTTTGGCAAACGAGGTATCACGGAAAGTACTGACAGCATACTTGAGGGACTTTCATGACTAAAGACAAATACTGAACGCGTCCAATTACCCTGATCCTGTACCGCCTGTGCGTCGACAGGTCGACTTTTAGTTTCAATCCGCCACGTGCAGGACTAGGGGGACCAGGGTACACTAATCTAGACCAAAATAGCACCGGAATTGACTTAGGTTAGTACAGTAGTTGTAGCATTAGATATAGCTGTAAAGTTAGGAACAAGCAGCGACAAACAATCTTGGCCTGCCCAGTGTCAGGGGCACGCTCATCGGGATTAGCTCGATGAGCAGGGCCTAAAGTAGTAGGTTTATATCTAGGCTGACACACCTGTAATGCTGCAGGCCGTTAGGAATTAACAAGTAGGTAAGAAAACTAACAATTAGCTAGTAGTGTAGATCAATAACTGTAGTCTGCCTATTACCCTGTACTGTACCCTGTCTGTAGCTCACAATAATAAACATTGTATCATTGTAATAACAATAAAAATAGCTGCTGAAATATATAACATTGTAGTAATATTACGACCCACTAAT
This sequence comes from Schistocerca piceifrons, assembly GCF_021461385.2. NCBI lineage: Eukaryota > Metazoa > Arthropoda > Insecta > Orthoptera > Acrididae > Schistocerca > Schistocerca piceifrons. The sequence continues at coordinate 42,431,978 of NC_060140.1, read as the reverse complement.
CACTAATGTGGTGGGTTCATTTTGTATAAATATTATAGATGTTATCTAGATTTCTTAAATAAAAACAAGGTTAGTCTGGCGTGAGGTCAGACGCTTGACGGCGCGGCCCTGTCCATTTCTGGCGCGCCGTAAGACACGGAGGCTCGCACTAGGGCGTATCGCTTCTAGTCGGGAGTGCCGCGGCAGTCATCACAAGGGGAAGTGACGCATCTCTCATAGCCTCTCCTTCCCAAGTGGCTCTATCCGCCTTCCCGGGGTGCCAGACGTTAAACTCGGAATTTCTCGAGTTCGCCCAAACGCTGCCTTGCGACAGAGGGGAAAGCGAAGGGTGCGTGGCGAAGGGGGAGCTGCGTCCGGGGGACCGACGATCTGTCCTTCCTCCTTTTCGCAGGGCACAGACCAGCAGGTGCTCTGCATGCCAGAGACCTCGTTTGTCGGCGTGAGATCGCGGCGCTTGTCGCCTAGGGTGCTTCACCGCGCCCCTGGGTAATCGGGGCGCGTTCTAACAAACCCAGGAGGTGGTGACATCGCCTGGGCCAGGTTAGCTGGGTCCAGACCGCCGAAAGACTGGGTGACCGGCCCGCCACCTGAGTAATAGTGGGTCCTTGGCCGAGAGGTGGAAGCTTGGGCTTGTAAGCGGCGAAGGGCGAGGGGTGCATCCGCCTCTCCAGAGTGCAGGGTGCACTTGCCGCAGGGTGAAATCGTCGATGACGGAGCGACCGATGGGGACCATTGCGCTGGCGACGGCGCGTTGAACCCAGCAGCTCGAGAGTGCCCTTGGCCTTGGGGCGAGGCCGGTGGGCGAGCTGCATTCTTTGTCCCCCCCCCCCCCCTCTCATGCCAGAGGAGCCGGTCCAAGGCAAGAGATGGGCTCCCAATTCTTTCTCGCTTGTCGACAATATGGCTGATACAGAGACAAGCGATTCATGTCCCCCTCGAGGGCTTCATTGCTTTCTGTTCCCTCCCGACAAGAGGGCTCAGGGCAGACTAAGCAATGCATTAGTGAGAGGCATGCCAAGATCACACAATACCTGGAAGCTAGTGTCAAAAACGGCAAGATAAGCCAGGCTGCGGTCCTGACTTTGAAAAACGAACTCGCCCCCTGAGCCATCACTCACGCGAAGCTTGAGGGGCGGGTTGAAGAACTCCAAAGGGAAAATGAAAGGCTGCGCAAGCAGCCAACAAAATGATGCTGTGCCTTAGTATCTCAAACTACACCTAAGAACCAAACAGCAAGAGACACTATAGTCAAAGTATCACAAAGACCGGACACGGCTCTTTCTCAGACCCTTGCCCAGTCAAGACACCAAAAAGGTACAAGAGATATTTACAACAATGATAAATACAGTCAAAGACAAAATAGAAGTGAACAAAGTTAATGCTACAAAGAACGTGGTAATTGTCGATGTAACAACAGAGAACGATAAAAATAAGATACTAAATAATCAAAAACTGTGTAAGGCTGTAAAATGCGAACCCCCAAAAATAGGAATCCACAAGTAATCCTGTACGACATTCCAGTTACCTTTGTCAACAGTGAGCTTTATGAGAAAGTATGAAATCAGAATTTTGATGACATAAGTATGGATGATTTAAAAAATGAATTTAAACTCAGATTTAAAACAGGACGAAGAGACAGAGACGTAGTGCATCATGTGGCGGAAGCCTCCCTTCAAATGTGGAAAAAATTAACTCCAATGGGTAAGATCTATATTGGCTTCCATGCTATCAATGTGCGGGACTTTTTGGTGGTACCTTGATGCCATAGTTGCGGAGACCTAGACCACATACACAAATACTGCGAAAAGAAGTCGGCTTGCTCCAGGTGTGGAGCAGAAGATCACGTTAAAAAGAATTGCACTATGTATCCCCTGTATAAGGAGGGGCAAAAACACATGCAATGTCACTGGTCGTAATTGTCCATCGTATTGGATGCTAGAACAGAGATTAATATCAAGAAATAACTACAGCTGAGTCCACTCTGGCATCCAGGATGCCTAAAAGAAAATCCCCATGCTAGAGGCGAAGGGATGTGGCGAGAGCGGCTCAGTTCAAACAGTTCCTGGCAACACTTGCAGAAGGAAGAAATGGAAGAAGGGAAATTAAGGCTGTGTGCTTCCAAACGAACCCACAGGAACAAGTGGCCGCCCCCTCTCCCTATTGCTGGGGACCGCGAGCGCCAGGAAATCAGGCAATTCGAGACAGGCGTCTGTAGAAGTGGGCCGACCAGCATTCGTTCAAGGGAGCCCTGTACAGGAACCGCCAGTGCAGGTCAACACAATTAGCAGTTCAAACGGAGATACAATCAGTAATACAAATGTTAGCACTGACTCGAGACAACCAACAGCTGGACGAACAGCGGTTGATCCGGTCAGAATATATCCAAATGTAGAACATTCCTTGCAACTATCCCGGCTGTTCTGACCACGGCACCGCGACACTTAGTGTGGGTGTGACATTAATATGGGCGTAAGGTCACCCTCTCGGTCATGGAGGCTGTTGACAGGGTACAACTAAAGACTATGAGTCTTCCCACCGATTTCGGCGCCCTGCATGACCTCGTAAACAAGGTATTCCAAAGAAGAAATGAAACCTTCAATGTAAACAAAATGTTCACATGTGTGTGAAATCTTATGGGACTTAACTGCTAAGGTCATCAGTCCCTAAGCTTACACACTACTTAACCTAAATTATCCTATGGACAAACACACACACCCATGCCCGAGGGAGGACTCGAACCTCTGCCAGGACCAACCACACAGTCCACGACTGCAGCGCCCTAGAGCACTCGGCTAAGCCCGTGTGGCTCAGTCTAAACGAAATATACAATCAGTCCGTCCTATCCAATGGGAGAATAGCCTATGATTGGACGAAGACCTTTCCCGAATCTTATGTACACACATACCTCCCATGACTACAGAAATACAGATATGGCAGCTAAATGCACCCATTAGCAGGCTGGTCGTGCAGGAGCTTCGGAGAGTGGTGGAGGAGCCTTGATGTGCTTCGTTTGCATGAGCCATACTCTCTTTCGGGGAACATAGCTTTTGCTGCCATGAGTTGCCAGTAGTAAGTTTTGGAGACGACCCGAAAGACACCATCATAATAACCAATAAGGCACTGCGATTAGCAGTGCTTTCACACATTTCGGACGATCACTGTAACTTCATAGAACTTCAGTCACCAATTGGCATAATATACCTAATAAATATATACTTTCAGTACGGCATAGTTATTGAAGTGTACCTTGGTCAACTTACGCAGGTGGCAGGTGCCTAGAGGGAGAAAGATTGTTGTGGTGGCAGATGTGAATGCCAAATCCCCCTGTGGTACAATGGCACTCGAGATGAGAGAGGCGGCAAGCTGGAAGAGACTGTCTCTACAGCTTCTCATTGCCAATACACCAGGAAACCCCCCACCCCCACCTATATGGGCAGGGGAGGTGAGGGAACCAACATTGATATCGCGTTGATGACAGCCAATATCGCTGCCAGTGTACAAAATTGGATAGCTGAAGAGAGAGACACAACCAGCGATCATAACCTAATTACCTTCACCGTTTCAGATAGGGTGTTCCAGTGGGACTTAGGGTGGGAAGTACAACTAAACTGCAACAAGACTAACTGGGAGCACCTTGCAAGAGAGTATGGCGCCCCAGCGTGGCCAGATGGTGACTAAGGTGTCAATAAACACGCCGAAGAGCTGGTGGGCGCACTCAGCAGGGCGGTGAATGCTGCTGTACCAACCAGGAGGAGAGCTGTAGAGGCCTCTCCATCACCATGGTCTGCAGAACTTGGGCAGATGCGTCAGTCTGTCAGGAGGGCTAGGAGGTATTACCATCGAAGTGTCGTCTGAGAGGAAAAACAAAGATGGCTACAAACTAACAGAGAAGCTAAAGAGCAGTTCCAGAAGGAACTACGAGCAGTCAGGCTGCAAAGCTGGCAAAAATATGTGCATAGCCATTTGGCTATGGATCCCTGGGGCTCTCCTTACAAGATAGTAAGGGAGAAAATCAGGTCGCCAATGGTGCACTTCACAGTCAGGGATGGAAACCGGATGACTGGGTCTTGCCAGGAAACTGCTGAGGTCCTTCTCCACTCCCTCCTCCCTGAAGACAGAGCTGAAGAAGACACAGAAGAGCAATGCCTAATTAGGCAGGCTATGCAGGAAGACTACAGGATTAATACCATGGTTTGCCCATTCTCAGAAGAGGAAGTGGCGACGCACATAAAAACATTAAAGAAAGGAAAGGCCTGAGGACCAGACGGCATCGTCACTGAGGTGGTGCAAAACCTCGCTCCTCAACTAGTAACATCTCTAGCAAAAATTTACAATGAGCCCCTTCGCCTCGGAACATTTCCCACTATCTGGAAACAGGCCAATGCAGTTTTCATAAAAAAAGGGCAGGACAAAGATCCGAAAGAAGTAAAGTCTTATAGACCAATTTGTCTGTTGGACCTGTTAGGCAAATTGCTGGAGAGGTTTCTAGGTGACAGACTGACGGCACACCGAGTGCTGTGCGGGATGAGCGGCGGGCAATTCGATTTTCGGCAGGGGCGATCTGTGTCTGACGCAGTTGCTGTGGTGGCCGAGGTCTGTGGGTCGTCTCCGCACAAGTACATTGTTGGCATCATGGTGGATATCAGTGGTGCCTTCGACAACCTGTGGTGCCCTTCGCTCTTCTCCTGCTTGCGGGAGACGGAGTGTCCAGAGCCGCTATACGGCGTTCTTAGAAGCTATTGTATGGAAAGAGAGGTCTGGCTATCGTCCCCTAGCGTACGAATTAGCAAGAAAATTACGAAGGGGTGTCCACAGGGCTCTGTACTGGCGCCGCTTTTCTGGGATATAAACATGGAGCCTCTCCTGGAGAGCTTGGAGAACAGTGCGGATGTGCTAGAGGCGATAGCCTATGTGGACGATCTCCTTCTGCTGGTTGGCGGCCGGAGTCGTGAAGATCTGGAACCCAAGATTCATAGGGCATTAAATATTCTTACACAGTGGTGCCACAAAACGAAAATGACTATAGCGCGTAACAAGTCGACATACCTACTACTGAAAGGCCAATTGGCCAGAAATCCAACAGTGAGGATCGAGACCTCACCAGTAATTCGGCGTCGCGAGGCCCGGTAACTGGGAGTGATAACTGATAAAAGATGAAGTTTTGCTAAGCACATTGAAACGGCAACTGGAAGATCTTTAGAAGCTCTCAACAACCTCATCATGATAGGACAAAGCGGATTTCACCTTCCACCAGAACGCATAAAGTTATACCACAACACCATTCTTGCTTCCATCGTGGGTTACGGATCCGGAGTCTGGGCGTACAGGCTCACTAGGGTCGTGCCTGCTATGGCCGTGAGGAGGGTGCAGCGCAACATGCTTCTACATTCCACTGGAGCATATAGAACATCTCCGGGCAGGGCACTACTGATACTCATGGGGGTGTGTCCCCTGGATATTATAATTCTGGAACAGGCGGCCTGGTGTTGGGTAAAAAGGGGAGAAATAGAAAAACCTGAGAGCATTTTGCGGGGTGTGGGTGGGGGATAAGTTTGCAATTAAAAGAAGAGGAGAAGAGCTATGGCAAGAATGGGACAGAGAGGAAACAGGCAGAAGGATTTACCAACTGCTCCCGAACATCAAAGAACGTCTCCAACTCTCGCATTTACAACCAAGTAAGGGACCGCCGCACTTCCTCACAGGTCATGGACGGTACCCAGCATATCTTTGCCGGTTCGGGAAAAGGGCTACCTCCTCGTGTGACTGCGGAGCCGAACTTGGTACTCCCGATCACGTGATCTGCGAGTGCTCTATCTTCGATGACGTAGCCAGCGACCTAAGAAACCAACTACCAAACCATGATACCTATCACTTAATCAGAAACCCGACTACATTTGACATCATAAACCGCCTTGCCAGCGATTTCTCGGCAATAGTCCTGCGAGAATATCGTAGGGAAAACACATGAACCATTGATCATGACATGACTCAATGCGACCTATCCCGTTCTGTCAGGGCGTGGATTGACCAATCGCCGTGACGGTAGGAATCCGCCACGTCCTGGAACAGAGGGAAGGTGCGCAAATTCCCGAACATGACAACTGCACACCGATAGTGACCTAGTAGATAGATAATTCTCAGGAGGAAGTAGATTAGGACATCTCCAAACAGAAACTGCAACGATTTTCTAAAGGCCAGCCCGGTGCCAGGGGCATGCCAAAAAGTAGGTTTATACAATAACTGGCACGCCTGTGACGCTGCAGGAAGTAGCTACTAGAATAGTTAGTGTAAAAAATGGTTCTGAGCGCTATGGGACTTAACATCTGAGGTCATGAGTCCCCTAGAACTTAGAACAACTTAAACCTAACTAACCTAGGGACATCACACACATCCATGCCCGAGGCAGGATTCGAACCCGCGACCGTAGCGGTCGCGCGGTTCCAGACTGAAGCGCCTAGAACCGCTCGGCCACAGCGGTTGGCCAACGTTTTAAACCTCCATCATCAGGTGGATTTACATTTGTATGACACACGTGTGTCTTGCATTACGATTTTTGGAGGAACTTATGGCACTGTCTAGTGAAGAAACAAGAGACTATTTCAGAACAAGGTTTTGGTTTCGTTTGACAAAAAACTAACTTATATCTAAGGTTAAAAATAAAATAAGTAAAATAGAGTGCTTTTCACTGTCGTAACACGTCATACTTATACCGTCATATTTTGTAAACATATATGGCGTCAGGAAACTACTAGATGCAAGGATCATATAGCAAAAGAGAAACATTATAACAAACTACAAAGAATATACATCATAACAACATTATTATCTAATAAATTTTAAAGGATTTTTGAGATATTTGTTTTGAGGTGTTGAATACATGTGTTGGAAAAAAAACATTTCAGGTGGTATATAAATCAGAATTTATCAAGTTCATGTAGCTTAAAATTCGTTCTCGTTTATACAATCAGGTAACACATTCCAAACTTTGAGCGCAATAGTTATGTTGGCTACAGTTGTAAAATTATCCATAAATGACAATTTTGGTTAGGATTCACAGATGGCAATGGAAGGCTGGAAGCAGAGGAAGAGGGAGAGGAAGGGAGAGGGTGGAAGGAGTGACTGGATGAGAGGAAACTTTCCAAAGCAGGGACTTCTTAAGATTATATCTGTTACATATAATAACTGACTACAGGTTGTGTTAATACATTGGTTAATGCTTTACAAGGTGCAAATCGATATATAACTTATGCCGTTAGTTGATGTACATATAGTGTCAAGCTGACAGGAGGAACAAACTGTTGGTGTGATAGTATATTTGTAAATGAATTCAATCCTTTGTGTATTTGGGGGATGTCATGGTAACATAACTAAATATTTATGGTACATTTTAAGGAGTGTGTGTGTGTGTGTGTGTGTGTGTGTGTGTGTGTGTGTGCACTGCAAATGTAATAACCTATGCAGTTTCTGAAAACAGAAAATGCTCCTGTAAATATTGTCATCTAAGCTGGATTCCGGTTATTTTGTTTAGTACCTGTATAATTACAGTGTTTTAAGAATGTCTACCTTTTTGCATTTAGGTTGGACGTGTATGATGCTGCTTCTTGTGTTGTTAACATGACTGCTGCTGATGTGTGGTATTTTTTGTTTTTTAGTGTTGTCATGTGTACTTTGAATCTAATCTCAAATTGGCGTGTGTAGAAGTAGCCACAGTCCAAACATTCAATTTTGTACACACATGTGTGATGAACTGGGTTTCGCGTGTTGCCGTTGTGAGGTAACTTCTGTCCAAACTTGTTGTCTACTTTAAAGAGTATGTTCAAGCGTTTTAGTTTGAAGACATTGGCAATCTGATATGAAACATTGCCTAGAAATGTAACAAATGAATTAAAATAATAAAAGAAACAGCAATTGCAAATGGTTATAACAGCTCTCTAATAGACATCCTAAAACACTCAATAGTGACAAAGCAATCACATCACAAAAATTAAAATAAGTCTACCATAGAATTCCATTTCTAGCTAATAATTAAGAGGATACAACCAGCAGGTGCAATCTCTAATATTTTTCCATCGGCCCATACTACACATAGTAATAACGCACAGCAAATGCGCACTGGTCCTCTGACAACCTATGGCGCGACACACATATCAGCGATGGTGAACGAGCTGATAACAGATCCGTTTCCTCTCGATGACTTCATACACACAAGATCGACGGTTGATTTCACTTTCATCGCAAACTTTTCCAAATAAAGAGCCACAAGCTACGTGGATGACACCTGCGTCCTGTGGGAACCTGACAGAAAGGTTCTGGCTGAGCTACTGGACCGCCTAAACAGCGTTCACGAAAACGTATAACTGACGATGGGGCTAGAACATAAGAGATATCTTCCAATTTTGGACATGCTAATAAGAGGACATAAATACAGTCTTCCTAGCAGACCTAGTCTATGGAAAAAAGACCCACTCTCATCTGTACCTCCATGCAACGAGCTAACGTCACTGGCGCAGAGATGCTCTGCAACAGCTTACACTGTATGCTGCCAGAAATAGTGAAGCGCGGATTCACGTACATCGAAGAAAACGAATGATAGAGCCTTCCGCAGGTAAGAGGAACAGGAACATACCTTTATCCCCTATGATGAGACTATGTAAGCCAAAACGGTGGGAAACTGCGGGGAAAAAAAACAGCAGTCTTTCAACCACTACAAAAAACGAAAAATATGTTTAGCTCGGTAAATGATATAATTTACTTGTGAATACCAGGTATACATGGGCATTCTTTGAGAGTGTTACCGCCAACAGATTCGGAAAACGCAGCACAGCATCTCGCAACGGTGGATGGAACACATTAGATGCGTACGCATGTGGAAAAGACATATCAGCATTGGTTAAACGCAGCCTCAACGAAGGGCATACTTTGGAATATGAGAAAGCAAATAAGTTGTGCCGAGTTAGTCAATTTTGGGAGAGCATCAGGAAAGAATTTAGTGAGATTAGGCTTCATAACAGTCTCGATATTAGTCGAGGGCCATTAACTAAGTTCAATGTAGAATCCTTTACTAACAGCCTTACGCCAAGAGTGTCGGCAAGACTGAATGTGCCGAGGGTCGAACGGCGGTCGGCGTCTCCCCCTATCCCCCCACCACCACCCCCCACACGCCACACCTGGGGAGAGTCGGCCACATCTCGGGTGTATACAGGTTGCACCGGCTTAATTGCAGGCATTTCTATTACTGCCTGAAGACTGTGTACTGAACGACATTATGTCAGCATTCAGGTAATTTGCAACTTATAATTATAGCTAACACAAGTGATATGTTTGTAGTTTGGTCAGTCTCTCCAAGTATGTGTGGCAAGAGGAAGCCATTAATGCTTATTTTCCCTTGGCAAGTAACACAGATGATGACGTGTGGACACGAGGACGCAAAATCGTTAGTCTATCCCGAAAGGTGCAGTCGACTTAGTGGTGTTGTTAGGACTTGGCAGAATAAACAACCAACACATACATGAGTGTAATTTTTGAGGTACCACTGAACTTATACGCATTAGACCCTGTATGTGAGACACCCACGCAATCTCGACATTTCGCCAGGACATGATAGGATTGGCATTTATCAACAAGTCGCAAATTTTCGACGAAAGCTCATCAGTGCCAGTTACGTTCACGCACTAGTACGAAACATTTAGAAGGTCAAGAGAGAAAAATGACGAGTAAGTATTATTATTCCCAGCCAGATCTTTGAAACTCGTAATGTTATTGTGTAATATAAAGAGCTTTGATAAATACAGAAAAAAGTAAAAATTGTTTTGAACGTGCCACGAAACAAGAAAAATTTGGACTTCAAAATAGATCTACTTCAACGAGATATTAAATTATTCACTACCACAGTGATATTTAGTGTTGCAAAATTCTAAATTTAGGAATCTGTCGTATAGCAATGAGGGAGGGTATTGTAGTATACTAGCAAGTAGGATGCTTTCTGGGTCCTACATCTGAATAATTGTCACAGGAACAGTCCATAGTTGGTAAACTAATTTCTTTCCGTAATAAGTAATTTATCTAATCCGTATTGTTTCTCTTAGATTTAAATACTTTTCTTCACAGATTTAACGTCCCACTGTCCCTTCTCCCACCCCAACCCCTGATTAGTTAAAGAATGAATGTCCCATGTGTAAAACATCTTCATCAGTACTTTACAGATGGGTTAGTATTTTCCATATTATGCTACACATTTAATATAAGAATAGTCTACATGCCTTAATGACTATATTATGGCAGCATTTTAAGTTACTTAAATATTTCAATAATTATACTAAATATTCGTAATCAGTATTTTGTGTATAATGTGAGAATTTCACGTGTAATGTACTTTGTGTCTTAGACCTAAAATAACTGTCTAAAAATATTCAAGAAATAAATAATGATAAAAAACTGCCATAACAATCGTTGCTCCTGCTATGTGACCAAATAACAGGTTCTCACTACAGGCATTCAAAGTGCTAACGCCCTGTTAGTTCTCTGCCCAAGTATGTTTCTCTCATGACATGAATATGAGCCTACGTGGTGATACATTATCTTTGGATAATTAATTACAATAGTACGAAGCATAGTAAAGTATAATATTGACACCGAAGGTTTTGGAAAATACGAAATATTGAAGTAGGCAAACAAAGAAATAATGGAGCAGAAAAAGAGTGTGGGTTTTAGTCTTCTGTGTTGGATTACATTAGATTAGATTTAATTTCATTCCAAATGATCCGTAGTTAGGAGGTCCTCCAGGATGTGGAACATGTCAGAAAAACAACGATACATGGCAAACATTTATAACTCAAACAAATAAGCTAATGTACCATACCACAGGTCCCAAGCGGAATGATCGTTATTTTTAAAGAACATTATACGAAAGAATCATTGATTCGACTGTTCCTGCAGTGGCTGTTAAACTGACAGCCACCTTAAAAATATTACTTCCTTAAAATGTTACTACCATCCTACGCTACATCAATTTCAGACCATTTCATTTTTTACGTTTTAATCAATGTTTTTCTCGTTCATTACGAACCTACAATTGAGAGACACCCCAAACATTATGCGTCGTTTTTCCTCACAATCTCTAAAGCGCTCTAAACTATGCGACCCTAAAAATTCTGCTCTTTGAAAATATTTGAAAGTATAATGACTGATAAACTTTTAAGTAATTAATGTCAATAATTATTTCTTGAAAGAAAATTAGTTAAATAGTTTAGTGAAGAGCTGACAGGAGGGCTCATTTATATAATTCAAAAAATTATTCACGTAATACTTTAAAGAAATTTGTGAAAGTAATTGCTCTGAGCCTAACATAATTGTTTTTTGAGAAATTTATTTTTGTGGTCTTCATGATCGACTTCTGTAGCTGTCATGCTGAAGATGTTTTGATGGCCACATGGCATGACCTACTAGGTTTTTAGCTGGTGTGTTGAAAAACTCGAAACCTAGGAGGACCACGTCTCAAGATTTGCCATGAAACAATATGAAGAAGCGCTCTAAACTATATGACCCTAAAAATTCTGCTCTTTGAAAATATTTGAAAGTATAACGACTGATAAACTTTTAAGTAATTAATGTCAATAATTATTTCTTGAAAGAAAATTAGTTAAAGGATGTGAGGACGGGGCGTGAGTCGTGCTTGGGTAGCTCAGTTGGTAGAGCACTTGCCCACGAAAGGCAAAGGTGCCCATTAATGACACATATTTGGATATTTTATCATCAGAGTCCCATCACACACTCACGCTTCAAGCATTAACTACAGTTCCCAGAATGAGATTCTCACTCTGCAGCGGAGTGTGCGCTGATAGGAAACTTCCTGGCAGATAAAACTGTGTGCCGGACCGAGACTAGAACTCGGGATCTTTGCCTTTCGCGGGCAAGTGCTCTACCAACTGAGCTACCCAAGCACGACTCACGCCCCGTCCTCACAGCCTTACTTCTGCCAGCGTCTCGTCTCCTACCTACTGGCAGAAGTAAGGGTGTGAGGACGGGGCGTGAGTCGTGCTTGGGTAGCTCAGTTGGTAGAGCACTTGCCCGCGAAAGACAAAGGTGCCTATTAATGACACATTGTTCCTGGAAACGCAAAGTAGATGATTGTTAATTCCTCTGTGTTCCAGGTGTGCACTTCTCACTATTATGATTCGTCAAATTCATGTTTATTTGACAATTATCGTGTATCGTCAATTTATTTAATTTTTGTATATCACTATACTCACTATTCACAGACACTGTATCATGTAATTACAGTTGGTATATATCCGTCAATAGAATAGTCCAATATTGTCTTTTGTGCAGATATTTGGATATTTTATCATCAGAGTCCCATCACACACTCACGCTTCAAGCATTAACTACAGTTCCCAGAATGAGATTCTCACTCTGCAGCGGAGTGTGCGCTGATAGGAAACTTCCTGGCAGATAAAACTGTGTGCCGGACCGAGACTCGAACTAGGGATCTTTGCCTTTCGCGGGCAAGTGCTCTACCAACTGAGCTACCCAAGCACGACTCACGCCCCGTCCTCACAGCCTTACTTCTGCCAGCGTCTCGTCTCCTACCTACTGGCAGAAGTAAGGGTGTGAGGACGGGGCGTGAGTCGTGCTTGGGTAGCTCAGTTGGTAGAGCACTTGCCCGCGAAAGTCAAAGGTGCCGAAATCAAGTCTCGGTCCGGCACATAGTTTATATCTGTCAGGAAGTTTCATTAATTACAGTTCATTACATATCACGATTTCCTTAACATGATATCCAATATACATCAGTGGATACTTTTCACATAATCATATGGTGAGTACCTATTAGTAATAACGGTATTATAAGTATTTAATGAGAGCTTGGCTGTTACTGATAACTGCGTCTGGCTCTTCCCTCAACCATGCGATAACTACTAACCTCTGTTTTCATCCTGATGTAATTGGGTCAGTTTACAGGATTTTCTGTCTTTTTTTAAAAAACGAAGTCACTATATTGCGAATTTGGTATTAATGTACAAATGACTTTGTGTATGCACATCTGGTTAATACTAAGACTAATAACACTATATTTACCAGCTAATTGAAAGAACAACGTAGAATTGAAAAATTCCAGTACTCTAACTAACTGCAACTGTTTAATAAATCTCGTTTCAATCTGCACGTTGTCGTTGTTGTGGTCTTCAGTCCTGAGACTGGTTTGATGCAGCTCTCCAAGCTACTCTATCCTGTGCAAGCTTCTTCATCTCCCAGTACCTACTGCAACCTACGTTCTTCTGAATCTGCTTAGTGTATTCATCTCTTGGTCTCCCTCTACTGCTTTTACCCTCCACGCTGCCCTCCAATACTAAGTTGGTGATCCCCCGGTGTCTCAGAACATGTCCTACCAACCGATCCCTTCTTCTAGTCAAGTTGTACCACAAGCTCCTCTTCTCCCCAATTATATTCAATGCCTCCTCATCAGTCATGTGATCTACCCATCTAATCTTCAGCATTCATCTGTAGCATCACATTACGAAAGCTTCTATTCTATTCTTGTATAAACTATTTATCGTCCACGTTTCACTTCCATACATGGCTAAACTCCATACAAATACTTTCAGAAACGACTTCCTGACATATAAATCTATACTCGACGTTAACAAATTTTTCTTCTTCAGAAACGCTTACCTTCCCATTGCCAGTCTACATTTCATATCCTGTCTACTTCGACCATCATCAGTTATTTTGCTCTCCAAATAGCGAAACTCCTTTACTACTTTAAGTGTCTCATTTCCTAATCTAATTCCCTCAACATTACCCGACTTAATTCGACTACATTCCATTATCCTAGTTTTGCTTTTATTGATGTTCATCTTATACCCTCTTCTCAAGACACTGTCCATTCCGTTCAAATGCTCTTCCAAGTCATTTGCTGCCTCTGACAGAATTACAATGTCATCGACGAACCTCAAAGTTTTTATTTCTTCTCCATGGATTTTAATACCTACTCCGAACTTTTCTTTTGTTTCTTTTATTGCTTGCTCAATATACAGATTGAATAACATTGGGGATAGGCTACAACCCTGTCTCACTCCCTTCCCAACCACTCCTTCCCTTTCATGCCCCTCGACTCTTATAACTGCCATGTGCTTTCTGTACAAATTGTAAATAGCCTTTCGCTCCCTGTATCTTACCCTTGCCACCTTCAGAATTTGAAAGAGAGTATTCCAGTCAACATTGTCAAACGCTTTCTCTAAGTCTACAAATGTTAGAAACGTAGGTTTGTCTTTCCTTAATCTTTCTTCTAAGATAAGCCGTAGGGTCAGTATTGTTGTGGACTGGCAGGAGACCAACCCACTAAATTGAGAGGGATCCGAAAGGCACGCGTTTAAGCTCACGCAGGCTGGCGTGAGGTCTGGAACAGGACAAGGTAATTAGAATTTAGAAAAAAGGAGGTAACTGGAAGAATACTTAACTTTAATCCGTTAATGTTGAACGTAGCTCTTGTCTGTACATTCTTTACAATATCAATAGCAACTGATAATGGCGCCTTGCTAGGTCGTAGCAAATGACGTAGCTGAAGGCTATGCTAACTATCGTCTCGGCAAATGAGAGCGTATTTTGTCAGTGAACCATCGCTAGCCAAGTCGGCTGTACAACTGGGGCGAGTGATAGGAAATCTCCTTAGACCTGCCGTGTGGCGGCGCTCCGTCTGCAATCACTGATAGTGGCGACACGCGGGTCCGACGTATACTGACGGACCGCGCCCTATTTAAAGGCTACCACCTAGCAAGTGTGGTGTCTGGCGGTGACACCACAAGTATTCCCTCACGTGTTCCAACATTTCTACGGAATCCAAATTGATCTTCCCCGAGGTTGGCTTCCATCAGTTTTTCCATTCGTCTGTAAAGAATTCGCGTTAGTATTTTGCAGCTGTGACTTATTAAACTGATAGTTCGGCAATTTTCATATCTGTCAACACCTGCTTTCTTTGGGATTGGATTTATTATATTCTTCTTGAAGTCTGAGGGTATTTCGCCTGTCTCATACAACTTGCCCACCAGATAGTAGAGTTTTGTCAGGACTGGCTCTCCCAAGGCTGTCAGTAGTTCTAATGGAATGTTGTCTACTACAGGTGCCTTGTTTCGACTCAGGTCTTTCAGTACTCTGTCAAACTCTTCACGCAGTATCATATCTCCTATTTCATCTTCATCTACATCCTCTTCCATTTCCATAATATTGTTCTCAAGTACATCGCCCTTGTATAGACCCTCTATATACTCCTTCCACCTTTCTGCTTTCCCTTCTTTGCTTAGAACTGGGTTTCCATTTGAGCTTTTGATATTCGTCCAAGTGGTTCTCCTTTTTCCAAAGGTATCTTTAATTTTCCTGTAGGCAGTATCTATCTTACCCCTAGTGAGATAAGCCTCTACATCCTTACATTTGTTCTCTAGCCATGCCTGCATAGTCATTTAGCTCTTCCTCTCGATATCATTTTTGAGACGTTTGTATTCCTTTTTGCCTGCTTCATTTACTGCATTTTTATATTGTCTCCTTTCATTAATTAAATTCAATATTTCTTCTGTTACCCAAGGGTTCCTACCAGGCCTCTTCTTTTTACCTATTTGATCCTCCGCTGCGTTCACTATTTCATCCCTCAAAGCTACCCATTCCTCTACTGCAGCATTTGTTTCCCCCATTCCTGTCAATTGTTCCCGTATGCTCTCCCTGAAACTCTGTGCAATCTCTGTTTTTTTCAGTTTATCCAGGTCCCATCTCCTTAAATTCCCACCTTTTTGTAGTTTCTTCAGTTTTAATCTACAGTAGATTGTGGTCAGAGTCCACATCTGCCCCTGGAAATGTCTTACAGAGATTTAGGAACCAGGTTTTAAATTGTCTTACCATTATGTAATCTATCTGATACCTTTTAGTATCTCCAGGGTTCTTCCATGTATACAACCTTCTTTCATGATTCTTGAACCAAGTGTTAGCTATGATTAAGTTATGCTCTGCACAAAATTCTACCTGGCGGCTTCCTCTTTCATTTCTCTCCCCCAATCCATATTCACCTACTATGTTTCCTTCTCTCTCTTTTCCTACTCTCGAATTCCAGTCACCCATGACTATTAAATTTTCGTCTCCCTTCACTACCTGAATAAATTCTTTTATCTCATCGTATATCTCATAAATTTCTTCATAATCTGCAGAGCTAGTTGGCATATTTCAAATGTACACGCTGCAATAAACGTGATACCTACGGCGTTACAACAGTTTTACAATTTACATTTCAAGCCAACGTACCAAGAAAGATCTCACACAATATATGATGAAAACTTCAGTAACATTAGATAAATTCGGGATCATACAAGACTTAACTGCCAAGAACATGACTGACAAGAACGTCAAATTAATGTTTGCTGAATGACAATGTGACCGAGGCGCTAGAAACACAACACAGCGAGTACACTATTTTTTTTCCAAATGTCAATGAAGTACTGCATTTAAATTATAGAAATCATTCCAAACGAAAAATGCGTATTTTTGACGATACATTATCTGATCAAAAGTATCCGGAAGGTTTACATAATATGGAAACTGACCACCAGATGTCACGAGAGACCAATATGAAAAGCGGCAAGCAGTACTTTGTTGGCAGTACAGAAGCTGTGACAACAGAACGTTGTGGTGAGGGGAGCTCAGTGACTGTGGTCGTGGACTAGTCACTGGATGTCACCCGAGTGACAAATCCATTCTAACCCTTATAAAGCTGCCTGACTGTCGCTGGTGTCATTGTTAAGCGGAAACGCGATGGAACAACTTCAGCTAAACGAAGACCACACACACTTAACGCACTGGCTGACAGAGGACGATAGCATTGCAATGGCGATTGTAAAAATCGGTGAAAGAAATATTATCGGCAGGCCAACTAGCACAGTGACTATGCGGAGAGAGTTAAGAGGAATGGGGTACAACGAGCTAGAGGTTCCTCATAAGCCACAGATTTCTATAGTCAGTGTTAGATGACGTTTGATGTGGTGCAACACTGGGCAGTGGATGACTGGAAACGAGCCATTTGGAGTTGTGAAATACGCTATACAATGTGGCAATCCGATGGAAGGGCTTGTGTAGTGCCAACATTGAAGCACAGAGGAGGTAATGTTGCAATGATGTGGTGCTCTTCGTGGTTAGGGTGTGGTCACACTACTCCGCTTAAGAAAACGCTATACGCTGAAGAATGTGGTCATATTTACAGCATAGTTGAGAATTAGGTGGACTGATAAGGTAAGGAATGAGGAGGTCCTATGCAGAATCGGAGAGGAAAGGAATATGTCGAAAACACTGATAAGGAGAAGGGACAGGATAATAGGACATCTGCTAAGACATGAGGGAATGACTTCCATGGTACTAGAGGGAGCTGTAGAGGGCAAAAACTGTAGAGGAAGACAGAGATTGGAATACGTCAAGCAAATAATTAAGGACGTATGTTGCAAGTGCTACTCTGAGATGAAGAGGTTAGCACAGGAAAGGAATTCGTGACGGGCCGCATCAAACCAGTCAGTAGACTATTGACCAAAAAAAAAGTGTCCAGCACACAGCAGAGGAACAGTTCAGATACGATGAGTGTTTATATCAGCATTATAATGCACCCTGTCATAAAGCAGCATCTGCAGGGCAGTTGTTTGTGGACAATAACATCCCTCAAATGGACTGCCCTGCCCAGAGCCGTGACTCGAACCCAATGGAACACCTATAGAATGAGTTATAACGTCGATTTTGCTCCACATCTTAGCGTCTAACATCAATACCTTCTCTGGTTTCGGGTCATGGACTGATCTGCCCAGAGTCCTAACCCAAACTCGATGGAACGCCTTTGGAATGAGCTAGAGTATTGACTTAGCTTTACACCCCATCGGTACCTCCTCTGGTTTCGACCCTTTAGACATTCAGACGCCTCAATGCAAGTGTCCCCATCAGCAAGGTGCAGATACATTAATAGGAGTTATGCCAAGATGAAGACATGGCCTCTCAGACGATACTAGCAGTGAAGTGCCAACGGAAGAGCAGAGACTAACAGTTATAGAAAACGGATGTTTTTGAGTTACTGAGAGGGTGGGAGTTTTGCGTCCGACAGGGTGTTCTCCCTGGCATTTCAGGAGAAATGAGATGACTCCAGGTCCGTCCGGTGAGGACGAGGCGTTCGATTCTCACACCACACCTCCGATAGACACGGGAGGCACTCTGATGTTGTCGTGCCACCGATGTGATAGGAGGATAATTTTGCTCTTGAGATGGTGCTCATCCCACACAGGGAAACACAACTGTTCTGTGGCTACAAAATTTCCATTGGATTTGTTGATATAAAATGGATGACAGAAATTCTACAGTAGTCTCTTTGTAGTAGTAATTTAGTCTGTAGCTATGGTGAGTAGGCCTACTTGGTCTCTTTTGAAACAGTTCGTATAGAATCTGAGCGCTCGAGCAGCAACAGTTTCAGAAATACCACGTCATAATTCCTGTGTAACAAGGGATACCTACTGAAACTACTCAAAACTGATATTTAGTTTTGAAGGGTTAGATGACTGGGTCTCTGAATATATTGTTTTCACTGTAAACAACTAATTCAACACTTACATGTAATTCTATGAACTCGTTATTGCAGCTGGTACGAGTACAATTCACATTAACAAGCTTCATTAGAGGCCAAATCTATTTATTTATTGCTTGTACAAACTAGATAAAGAAAAGCGTGATGACCAAAAACTTTACGCCTCTACTTCCCTGCCCTTGCTGGCCAAATATTGGTAACGAAAGTTTTACTAACCACCTGAGTTCGAACTGGCTTCTTCTGGAGCGAGTGTCACTGGGACCCTCGGCCACGGGATTCTGTTTTCTTTGCATATATTTATGTTTTATGTAATGGCTTTTATTCTGCAGTTCCACATGCACAGACAGGATTTGGAAACTGATGCAAAAAAAAAAATGGAACGTAATCAGAAGTGATAATCGTGTTTTAATATGAAAGCAGAAAATTAAGAAAAACGCTGCATGGAATCGGTTCTTCAGAATTAAAACCTTAAAATACGCAACTCTGAAATAACATCACCTTAAAGGTATGTAGCAGTGAGGAATGGTCAACTTAGTTGTTTAGCCATAATCTCTCGGTCAATCCATGTATAGAACAGCTTCGCTCGTCTGCTCTGTGTATAGTTACGTCCACTTCAATAATGTAATACTAGCAACTTTGTCGAGGCTGTGTAGTAAGGTGTGGTCTTTCCACGCAGGTCATTCTTTTGGCATTCTCCATCATGTGGCAAAAAACATGAGATTAATTTAACATCTGTAGCCTAGGAACTAAATTTCTTGTTTCCTATGCTGTAGTCTTGGATTAGTATTATTGTTTTGTTTCCGTTTCCGCAGTCTTCAGGCAGGTCTCACGTGGGCCACTATGACTGTGCTGGCGTCTGCATTTAACCACAGTTTTCCTCTGGTTCAAATGGCGCTGAGCACTATGCGACTTAACTTCTGATGTCATGAGTCCCCTATAATTTAGAACTACTTAAACCTAACTAACCTAAGGACATCACACACATCCATGCCCGAGGCAGGATTCGAACCTGCGACCGTAGCGGTCGCGCGGCTCCAGACTATAGCGCCTACAACTGCTTGGCCACCCCGGCCGGCTTTCCTCTTGTACCGTGGATATTATTCCCTGGTGGTCCTATCACACCGTCTCATTTTCAAGTTTCTGTTTTCCACAACTTTTTTTTTCACTCTCTGGTCTTCTGGTGCTGCAGTCCGGAACCGCGGGACTGCTACGGTCGCAGGTTCGAATCCTGCCTCGGGCATGGGTGTTGTGTGATGTCCTTAGGTTAGTTAGGTTTAATTAGTTCTAAGTTCTAGGAGACTTATGACCTAAGATGTTGAGTCCCATAGTGCTCAGAGCCATTTGAACCATTTGAACTCTCTGGTCGACCACTTCATTTCTTACTTTATCAGTCTACTTAATTTTCAGCTACACGACGTGTTAAACGCTTCGATTTTTTTCGTTTTCGGTTTTCCCGCATCCACAATTCACTTCCATACAATACTGTCTCAAGCAGGGCACTATCAGAATCTTCTTCCTCATATTAAGTCCACGGTGTGATCTATCAAGCCTTTTTAGAGAGGAATACCGCGTTTGTAACAGATTCAGAAGCATGTAGGTTGCAGTAGGTACTGGGAGATGAAGAAGCTTGTAGGATAGAGTAGCATGGAGAGTTGCATCAAACCAGTCTCTGGACTGAAGACCACAACAACAACCGCCTTGTCTGTGCTATGTTAGTCTGATTTTTATTCCCTTCTTGCGTCCGTCTTGTACTATTTCGCTTCCGAGGCAGCCGAATTCATTTACTTTGTCCACTTCGTGGTTCCTAATTTTGATGGTTAGTTTGTCGCTAATCTCTTTTTCTTACTTACTCATTACTTTCGTCTTTCTTCGATTTACTCTCATTGTCAGCCCATGTACTCTACCCATTACATCGTTCGTTTCATTCAAAAGCTATTGTAATTTTCCCTCATTTTCACTAAGTATACCAATATTATCAGCGAATCTTACGTTGATATCCTTTTCTCTCAAATTTATTGCTTTCACTCCTTATTACCGTAATTGCATTCTCGATGTATAGGTTCAAAGACTGTATTCTTGCCTTATGCTCTTTTCTATTCAAGCACTCTTCCATCGGTCTTCATTCTGATTGTTCCTCTTTAATTTTGTACATGTAGTGTATTACCCCTCTTTCCCTACTGCTTAGGATTATGCCTAGTTTTCTGAGAATTTCCAACATCTTGCATCGTTTTATGTTGAAAGGTTTTTCGTTGGTCGACAAATCCACACATGTGTCTTGGTTTTTCTTAAGTCTTACTTATTTTATGAAGCACAACGCCAGAATTGATTTTATGTTTGTTAAGGCCAAAGCGATCCTCATCTGGCAGATCCTCATTTTTGTTTTCCATTCTTCTGTATTTTATGTTTGTCATAAACCTGAATGTATTAGTCGTTAAGCAGATTATGCTTATATGGTCGCATATCGAGATTTGATATCTTCGGGATTGTCTGAAGGATAGTCTTTAGCAGTTGGATGGTACATCTCCAGTTTGATGGAATGTACCCCGTTGTCTGAAGATCTATTGGCTTCCACTTACCTCAAAGATTTAAGAATTTCCCTAGGTATGATATGTATCCGGTCTGCCACGTTTGTGCGCAGTTCTTTCAAAGCTTTGCTAAATTCTGCCTCCAAGGGAGACAAAATGGATTGTAGTTATTGTAGAGGGATATCGCTAATAGGGATCACAAATTTAGCATTGGAGGGCAGCGTGGAGGGTAAAAATCGTATAGGGAGACCAAGAGATCAATACACTAAGCAGATTCAGAACGATGTAGGTTGCAGTAGGTACTGGGAGATGAAGAAGCTTGCACAGGATAGAGTAGCATGGAGAGCTGCATCAAAACAGTCTCAGGACTGAAGACCACAACAACAACAACATCGCTAATAGCAGTATGTTCCAAAATTTTCTCGAATATTCTGATAAGCAGGCTTGCACCATATACAGATGACATTGTGGAGGATTACCAAGCTGGCTTTCGGAGGAACAGATCTACTATAGATCAAATATTCACCCTGCGTTAAATTTTGGAAAAGAAATGGGAATACAATAAACCAGTTCTTAATCTTTTCATAGATTTTACAAAAGCATATGATTCAGTATTGCAATCAAAATTGTACAGAATTCTTTTGGAACTTGGAATACCAAAGAAGTATGTTAGACTTATAGAAGCGAGTTTGAAAAACACAAAAGGTAGAGTACGCGTGGGGAACTTGGAGTCAGAAGAATTTGTAATAAAGAACGGACTTAAACAGGGAGATGCCCTGTCTCCACTACTTTGTAATTTAGTCCTAGAATACATTGCACGAATGGCAGAAGATAATTGTTCAAATGGCTCTGAGCACTATGGGACTCAACTGCTGTGGTTATTAGTCCGCTAGAACTTAGAACTACTTAAACCTAACTAACCTAAGGACATCACACACATCCATGCCCGAGGCAGGATTCGAACCTGCGACCGTAGCAGTCGCACGGTTCCGGACTGCGCGCCTAGAACCGCGAGACCACCGCGGCCGGCAGGCAAAAGATAATTCAGAGGGTGTGGAGTTAAATGGAAATATTAAGATACTAGGGTACGCAGATGATCTAAACATCATTAACGATGGAAAGAATCTGTAACCGCAAATGCGAATGCGTTAATCGAAGCTAGTGAAGATGTAGGCCTAAGGATAAGTGAAGACAAAACTAAATACCTGGTTACTACTAGAATGCCAACAGCAGTAGATCAGGAAATGCTAAGAGTGGGAGACATGCAGTTTGAAAAAGTGAACACATTTAAGTATCTAGGCGTGGACATCACTTCGAGAAATGAGATTGAATCCGAACTGAAAAAAGATTCCGGCGGGAAATGCTTGCAATTTCTCACTGAATAGATTACTTTTATCACGGATATTGTCTACGGATTTAAAGATTAGAATATACAAAACTATTATTCTACCAGTTGTGCTGTATGGGTGTGAGACTTGGTCTCTCACTGTGCAAAATGAAAAGCCGTTTCGAGTGCCTGAAAACAAAATTTGGAGGAAAATTTTCGGAGCAAAAAGGGATGACATTAGCGGAGAGTGGCGAAAACTGCGTAACGAAGAGGTTCACGAACTCTATTCAAGGCCTGACATAACCAGTATTATTAAATCACGTAGGCTGCGATGGGCGGGTCACGTAGCTCGAATGGATGAGGGCAGGGCAGCGCGCAGAGTACTGGTACGTCACCTAGAGGGAAAACGTCCCGTGGGGAGACCGAGGTGTAGATGGGAGGACAATGTGAAGGCTGATTTGAAGAGCCTAGGTATTGAAGGTGAATGGAAGGAAACAGCCCAAGACAGGGGCAGATGGCGAAAATAGGTTGCTACGGTAATGGACTCTCGAGTCCGGTATGACCAGTGAGTGACTGAGTGAGCGAGTATTATATCCACTGATTCTTCAAAATCGACATCAATTCCTCTTTGAGAGCGATATTTTGAGCAGATTCACCGACACCATCACCTCTCCTCCAACTGGCTTTCTTCTGGATCCATATATCACCACATACAGGTATGGACAATAAGTATAAGTGAGGCTGTGATTACGCATAAGTTTTTCTAGACATCGTAAAGAAAATCACGTACACGTTGTGCAGAGTGACCTAGCATTTCTGCGAACTACATTAAACAAGTTAACTTTCCTAATTGTATTAACCACTGTAGCACGAAAATTTGTTCCACCTTTTATCTACTCGGCGTAAACATGTCTAACCCATGCCAGCGTCAACCGCTTCGTAGCTCACAGCTGTACCATGCCTCACATTTCTATGAGGAAGAAATTGTCTCACATTTCTGTGGTCTGAGGATATTTTTCACTAAATAAAACACAGAGGGCTGATAGTAGCTTGTCCTATATCTTATACCCCGGCGAAAGTCTTTGTTTAAAGGTGACTTTTCTGTCTTGTGGTCACTTATTAATTGAACGAAGCTCTCAAAATTTTCAAATGTGTGTGAAATCTTATGGGACTTAACTGCTAAGGTCATCAGCCCCTAAGATTACACACTACTTAACTTAAATTATCCTAAGGACCAACACACACACCCAGGCCCGAGGGAGGACTCGAATCCCCGCCGGGACCAGCCGCACAGTCCATGACTGCAGCGCCCCAGACCGCTGGGCTAATCCCGCGCGGCAACGAAGCTCTCATATTCGTAGAACTGGCAGGAGATGTTTTGAAGCAGAAACAACCTTGGTCACTGGCTCCCCCTTAGGACGACATAGCTTAGGTGAATGCAACATTCTTAATGATTGCCGTTTTCGTCTACTTTTTACCAGAACCAGCCAAAGAAAACCTGACATACGAGGAGTATAAATATGTAGGATTCCACGCCCTAGTTGGGATAAGCCTGCGTAAAGGAACGTACAAACGTACGGAATAGATTCCCAAACATGTGAGTGGCTCGAAGACTCCTTAACTAATAGAAACCGGTACGTTGTTCTGTATGGTTATAGGCAAGGGTACCGTCAGGAACGTCCCATGAAGTGTGACAGGCCGGCTCTCTTTCTCAGTATACTACGTAAACGATCCAACGGACAGGGTGAGCAGCAACCTGCGGCAGTCTGCTGCTGACGCTGTGGGGTGCGGGAAGGAGCCGCCATTGTAGGACTGTAGGAGGATCCAAAATGACTCGGAGGTAATTTCTAGTATCTAAGATGAATGGGAGCTTCCTCTGAATGTAGAAAAATGTAAGCTAATGCAGGCTAGTAGGAAAGGCAATCCTATGAAGTTCATGTATAGTGTCACTGGTATGCTGCTTGACAGTCACGTCGGGTCAGTGTCCGGACGTAGCGCTGCAGAGCGATATAGAATGGAAAGAGCAGGTAAGGACGGCAGAAGAGGTGGTGAATGGTCGACTTCAGTGGTTTATTGGGGGAACTTCAGGAAAAATTAGCTCATCTGTAGAGCATATAGAACACTAGTATGGCTCATTCTACGAGGGCTGACTGAAAAGTAATGCCTCCGCCTTCGTAACTCTTCAACAGTTGGCAGCGTTGGTATGCGGCAGGTACTGGCTTGTTTGTGGCCTCTTCTCTACAGCTCCAGTTGGCGGGAAGCTTTGGCAGTGAACGGTTGTGTTGTTACTGTGGAAAGTATGGAACCCTGCGCAGACGATCGGTTAATGCAATTTAAGCAACGTGCAGTCATTCAGTTCTTGACAGCACAAGGTGTCACCCCAAAAGAGACTCATCAGAGGATGAAAGCAGTTTATGGTGATTGTGTTGATGTGAGTACTGTGCGTCTTGAGCGAGTAAGTTTAAAGATGTCGAGGCGAGAACATCTGCCCTGAGTGACAAACAATGAATTGGACGTCCTGTGACAGCAACCACCGAGTTTCACAACCAAAATGTTGACAGATTGATTCAGGACGATCGTCGTATCACTCAGAGAGAAACTGCAAGCACAATCGGCATTTCTCATTGTTACATTGCTTGGCTATCGAAAGATCTGTGCACGATGGGTACATCGGATGCTGGCGTTTCAAATGAAAGCGCACGGATTTGAAGTTTGCCAGGAACTCTTCTCGGTTACGAGAATGAAGGTGACGCCTTTCTCCATTCAATCATGGGACATCATTATGCTTCTGATGAAGACGTTGAGAGAACTGTGAGGCTGTGATTGCGGAAACTTCTTCCACGATGGCTTCAGAAAACTTGTTCATCGTTGGCAGGAATGCATCCAATTAGCTAGACATCATGTGGGAAAATGAATATTGGTAATTATAGATCGGATTCTAAGGATCATTTCTGCGTTTGATTTATTAAAATACTCCCATCCAGACCCAATTAACGAAGGTGGAGGCATTACTTTTCATTCAACCCTCGTAGAGTAATGCTCTAGTGTTTGAGATCCCGACCATGTCAGTTTAAAGGAAGACATCAAATAAATTGGAATATGTACTGCTAGGTTTCTTACTGGTTACATGTTCTCGGTAGCTTCGACCAACATACGAGTATTAGGGAGATGGTTCCTAAAGACAAATGAGAATCCCTGGAGGGAATACATTATTTTCACGAAACACTATTGAAAATACTTAGAGAAAAGGCATTTGCTGCTGACTGCAGAATGATTTTGTTGCTGCCAACATACATTTCGCGTAAGGGTCGCAAAGACAGGATAAGAAAATTGGGGCACGTACGGAGGAATGTAGACACTCGTTTCTCCATCCTACTTGCGCGCGGAACAGGAAAGGAAATTACTAGCAGTGGTGTGAGTTAGCCACTGCCGTGCACAATATGGCGGCTTTTGGAGTATGTAGGTAGATCTAGATGAAAACCTGAACACTGAAATACCCGAAGATTAGGTCATAGAAAGGTGGCCTTACTGGTTGGGAACAGGATGCCTCAATGTCTCGATTTTTAACAGTGTCACTAGACCATTGGAGTCAGATTTTATTGGCTGTAGTGGGTGTTCGGAGAGAGGTATGGCGTTTGTGGAACACTGTTTGTGGATTGCATAGCTTGATGACAACAAGTAGTCGACTACGAATCAGCGACAACCTTCTGGGAGCAGTCCGATGTGAAGAAATAGCGCACCAGTCGCGTTAAAAAACAATTTTTAGCGCCACTAGTCTGTTATTTCTTCAGATCATCATTCTTCCAAACCAACTGCTGAAACTGATGAACAAAAATATAAATGACAAGTGGGTGGAGACGTTTCAGGGAAATGACGTAATCGGCGCTCGGCGCTACCAACAGAAACTGCAACGTTTAACTTCATCAAGCAGTTCTGACACTACAATTGCTGGATCGCTGACATTTGCAGAAATGAAAAGACGGGGATGTCGACGTGAAGTGTTCCGGACAAATCCGATATGTAACGAAACCGAACAACGGACCCATCGGACACCTTTTATTGTGCCACTTACAATCATTTACCATTGAGCAAAGTGGTTATCTCCAAGCGTCAACGATCATCGTTTTCCTTTCAGTTGTTGCTCTAAGGGGGATAAACAGGCTGCTAGAATGCTGTTGTACAGAATATCTAATAATGAATCGATACTAAAATATAAGTCCCTAAAACGAGCAGTATTTTTATAATGTGCAGCCGATAATTTTTGGCCAGTACGTCGATATTTTCCGTAGAAATACCGACATATCAATAATTATTTCGATATATCGAGCGCCCGATGATATTCCTTTATGTATCAGCATATCGCACTCCCTCTAATTTTCAAAATATCAACAGTCCTAGCCGCTACTAACAGCAGGAAAACGGGCAGTGTCTTTAGTGTGTCTGTGGATCGCTTCATATCGCTCTTTTCAGTTAAGAGCGCAAAGTGATCACGTAGAAATTCCTGCTGAGAGATTCGTCTGAAGCTATGCAGCCCACGTAACAAAAATGTCTCGCATTTCTTTCTTCAAGACAATTCTCAGCCGCATTTGGCAGGGGCAATGAAGACTATCCTGCAGCATTTTCGATAGGAAGTGCTTGATCCCCCACAGTACAGACCTTCATTGGCTCTCTTTCATGTTCATCTCTGCTCACATGAACCGCTGGCTACGAAGACAACATTTTGGCACAAACAGCGATAGGCAGACCAGCGTAGAGAATTGGCGGAAAGCACAGGCGGCTGCTTTCTGTGACGAGGACAGCGGAAAGTTTGTACAACGCCACGACAAATGTCTAAGTCTGAGCGGCGACTATTTAGAGAGGTACGTGGAAGGTGTGCCTAACAGTTGCGAATAAAAAAAAAATTGAGTCTCTCAGTGGTTTCCCTTTCGTGTGGATTATATGAACCATGCGGCAACTCTATTTCTTCTGTCAGCTGTGGCATAAGACCGCTGCCCTTCGCACAAACGAGGCTCGGAGGCTGCTCCTTCTTACCGTAGAGGTACTTCTCGAAGGCGCGGAAGGTGAAGGGTCCATGGAAGCCCTCGAGGCCGACGATGAGGCTGGCGCGGCGGTAGTCGTCGACGAGCCTCTTGACGAGCACCTGCTCGTTGGCGCGGCCCGCGCGGATCTGGAGCCTCTTGAGCTCCAGCAGCTGCTGGAAGATGCGCCGCTCCATGTGGTACCTGCGGCAGCGTCAGTCGGCGACCCGGTTATACAGGCAGCGTCTCAGTAGCACCGCAGACTCTGTCTCAAAATAGCTGTACTCTCAAGTTTTCCCTGTGCAAGGTGGTGAACCACATGGTCGGTCGTGAGCACAGACTCCGCTGAAATCTAGCCAAAAAGGAGCAAGATTTTAAAATTGCCTATTTTGGTATAATCCGTTCGGTGAGCTTCAGAATGTGTCATACCTCAAGAATAGTATGTGACAGAATGTACATAAACTTTATTGTATAGTTGAGGATTGATTGTTATCGACACGTCGCATTTGTCAAAGGTGGATTGATTTGACGCCTAAAAGCACGTTACATTAGCATAGGCAAACTAGACGTTTTTACATTTTTAATGCGAAAATGGAGCTACCATTTTCATTTTACGATCTAAAATGACATTTTCATATGATTAAATCCAGCGAGTTGCTAAATGAAGCCAGACAGTATTCACTATAGAAGTTTTTATTGATAAACCAGAAAAAATCACACTGATCAAGAAAATGCTGTTGGATATCAACAAAAACAACCATAAAAATGACGCAAATTGATATACCTCATAGTGGAGAAACAGAAGATGAAAAAGGGTGTCTGAAATAACGCACATGCACTACATCTACGGCCTAGCAGATGGGAATGCGAGTTCATCACGTCAACTTTATGCTTGAACGTAACTCCGGTAGGCAGTTACCTGTGCAGGAACGTTTGTGCGACACCATCAATGCTTGTGAGAGGCAGGCTCATTTGAGAAGGAAATTTCAGATGAAGACCACCCGATGTACGAATGCGTGAGGTTGAAGAATATGTTCTTCTTCCTGTGGATGGAGCTCGAGCAGATAGTACAAGGAGAACACCGGAAGGGAAGGCCTCAGTGACATGTCGACGTGAAACAATTAGTGTGGAAACTTATGTACTCGTATCGACTTCAACAGGTGCAAGGATTAAGTGAGGCCACGCATGTTAAGGCAGTGTGCTGAGTTTCTGCATTTCTTAGCATGTACCTGATTCACTGATGAGGCTGGCTTTTAAGATCATGGATAGGGATCTTCAATTATCATAGCAATCGCGACTGGGCTTATGAAAACCTTCGCGAATTGCGACAAGACAGATATCAACAGAGATTCAGCCACAATGTGTGCTGTGGAATCGTTAATGATCATGTAACTGGCCTCTATGTCTTTCCTCAACTTGTTACTGGATAAACGAACCTGCTGTTTCTCATAGATGATTTGTTTGATTTAGTTGATTATATATCTCTAGAAGTCAGCCAACGAATGTGGTTTACGTACAATGGTGCTCCACCTCCCAATACATGGATAGTTTTCCAACATGTCGATAATCAATTTTCATAGAGACTACTACAGCCAAATTTGGCGCAGAAACAACAGGCTTCGTATCAGCACTGTGAGGTTTATAACCTCCTAGCTCCAATAGGAGTGGAGATATGGGAAATACCTTTGTTCCTCACCTCTGGTGTATAGGTTGCCCTATGCAACAGGTATGTTGTGTGGGAACAGTGTCATACTGTCCAACCAACTTGCTTTGCAAGGTAGCCTACGTGTCAGGGGCAAGAATTGGCTTTCTGGGCTCTGATTTATAGGCTGCCCTACATAGCAGGAACGTTTTGTTGGAGTAGTACCAGCCTGATTTATCGACCGGCTTTGCACCTGTATGTCAGGAGCAAATAATTGATTTTGAAGAACCTGTTATGTTGCCTGCCCCCCGTGGTAGGCAAATTGTGGGAGTAGTACCTGCCTCCTTTATTGAACTGTATTGCAGTGGCTACATGTGACAATGAGCTTGGCAGGTGATAGTTTGAGATGGGTAGAGGAGCAGATGAACAGACTGAGGGGGAGAGCAAATGGACAGGGGAGGAGGGGGAGATGCATGAGACAGGTGGAATGTGTAGAGGGATAGTGAAGTTTGTTTAAGTTTATGTGGCTTGGTATTACGTGCTAATTCAATTCTTTATATAGTAACGAAATGAAACAAAAGATTGGAAAAGAGAGACGGAGAGAGAGAGAGAGAGAGAGAGAGAGAAGGAAGGGAGCGGGAAATGGCTATTCATTAACTGGATCCAAACACCGCAACTAGCCCACTGGCACTAATATCTTCACCGATTTGCCCATACTTCAAATAGAACGACTACTTAGCAATTTTGCAGGACAAGTGCGTCGATTGTGCTTTATTAAATTGATTTCTACTGCACTCGACGCATCTCTTCATACTCGAAAATGATCCCAAACGTTTTCTGGCAGACGGGCGCCTTCGTCGAGCCACGTCAGTACGATCACTTCCTGTGTGCCTCTCATCGGTTCAACAGTTCCGAACAAAAAGCAGATTCAGACGGGACAGGGTTACAGCTGTTGAAGGCAATCAAGAACTTCGCAGCCTATTGCATCGTAACAGTTTGTGGAAAATTTCGACTAATATACTAGAATGTTCTTATTAAGAAAGAACCAACAGTCGACCTTCCTCGCGTGGTTTTAAGGGCACCTTTACTGTCAGACCGGGAGTTATGCGCTAGTACTTAAGACTGTGGGATAGGTAAATTTCGCATATGGCAAAATTTAGAATATCTTTTGAGAAAAGAGCAGAAGCTGTTAGAACATCGAAACTTCATTTATAAAGCCTGTACTAATGGCAGTCTGGAAGTGTTATATAAGAGTGATAAAATTGAAGACAGTATTATGGAAAGGGAAGGGCTAAGTGAGTGAACATGATATGAGTAATGTGATACTGCAAGAATAATTTGTCACATGATTGAAAGACATCAGTTGAAACAAGGTACCTTTAGTGGACATGATTCCCTCACAGTTATTAAGATCTTTAGGAGAACGGACAATGAGAAAAGTATTTCACATGTTATGCGAGGCACATGAGAAACGCCGTCACATTTGAAGTAGAACATTACAATTCCTATACGAGTACTAAAGAGATGCTGGAAGGTGAGACTACTACCGGAACATCAGTTTAGTAAGTCGCGGCTGCAAAATACAGGGACCAGTTAGTTACGGAAGAATGGAGACCAGGAGAACCAAACGTCGGGGAGGACCAGTATAGAATTCGAGGAAATGTGCGAACTTGTGAGACAAAATTGACCCTACGACTTTTCTTACAAGGGTCCATCACTTACTTGACCTCATATTTTAAGGAAAAAAAAGCACCTTTGCAAGATATCAGCCGGGTCAATCGAACCCGAGGGAAAATTTGGGCCATAATTTTGATTCAAGATAGCGAAACGAAAGCCGTAGTTTTAAATTTCACGTTCAAGGAACCATTCGCACAGGAGGATCGTACGAGCATCGAACATCGAACTTGACCATCGGACGGACTCCAATATGGACGACATAGTATTAAGCATACCCGGCGTAGAGAAACAACTAAAAGATTTGAAAGCAGGTAAATCGTCAGATCCGGACAGAATACCAGTTCGATTTTACAAAGAGTACTCTGTGGCATTGGCCCCTTACCTAGTTTGCATTTATCGTGAATCTCTCACCCAGGACAAAGTCCCAAACGAATGCAAGACAGCGCAGGTGCCTCCAGTGTATAAGAAGGGTAAGAGAAGGCACCCGCAAAATTACACACCAATATCCCTATCTTCTATTTGCTGCAGAGTCCTTGATTATTCACAGTTCCAATATAAAAAGCTTTCTTGGGTCTGAGAAGCTTATGTCCACGAATGAGCATGGTATTAGAAAGCATCGCTCGTGAGAAACTCAGTTTGCCGTTTTCTTACACGGTATACTGAGAACTTTTTTGATAAAGGGGAACAGGCAAACTCCATATTTCTATATTTCCGGAAAGTATTTGGCATGGTGCCCCACAGCAGGCTGTTAACGAAAGTACAAACATAAGGAATAAGGTCACAGGTATGTGTGTGGTTTGAAGACTTCTTAAATAATGGAACCCGGTGTGCTGTTCTCAGCGGTGAGTGTCCATCAGAGACAAGGGTATCGTCAGGAGTGCCCCAAGGAAGTGTGATAGGCTTATTTGGCGGACAGAGTGGGTATCAATCTGCGGTTGTTTGCTGATGGTGCCGTGGTGTGCCGTAAGGTGTCGAAGTTGGGTGACTATAGGAAGACACGAGACGACTAAGACAAGATCTCCAGTTGGTGTGATAAATGGGAGCTAGTCCTAAATGTGGAGAAATGTAAGTTAATGCAGATGAGTAGGAAGATCAAATCTGTAATATTCGGACACAGTATTACTTGTCTCCTGCCTGATACCGTCACGTCCTTTAAAAATCTGGGTGTAACGTTGCAGAGCGATGTGACACGGAACGAGCACGTGAGAACTGTGGTAGGGACGGCAAGCTGTCGATTTCGGCTTACTGGGAGAATTTTAGGAAAGAGTGGTTCACTTGTAAAGCAAACGACAAATAGGACGCTGGTGCGACCTGTTCTTGAGTACTGCTCGTGTGCCTCGAATCCGTACCAAGTCGGAATGAAGGAAGGCATCGAAGCAATTCCGAGGCAGGCTGCTAGATTTGATACCGGTAGGTTTGAACAACACGTAAGTGTTACGGAGATGCTTCGGGAACTCAAATGGGAATCCCCGGAGGGAAGGCGACGTTTTTTTCGAGAAACACTATTGGGAAACTTTAGAGAATCGGCATTTGAAACTGAGTGCCGAACGATTGCCAACATGCATAGCGCGTAACGACCACGAAGATAAGACTCGAGTATTTAGGGCTCACACGGAGGCATATACACTGAAGCGCCAAAGAAACTGATATAGGCACGCGTATTCAAATACAGAGATATCAAAACAGGCAGAACACGGCGCTGCAGTCGGCAATGTGTCTGACATAGTTGCTAGATCGGTTACTGCTGCTACAATGGCAGGTCATCGAGAAGAACATGTTGCCTGGTCGGACGAGTCTCTTTTCAAATTGTATCGAGCGGATGGACGCGTACGGGTATGGAGACAACCTCATGAATCCATGGATCCTGCATGACAGCAGGGCGCTGTTCAAGCTGGTGGAGGCCCTGTAATGGTGTGGGGCGTGTACAGTTGGAATGGTATGGGACCCCTGAAACGTCTAGACAAGACTCTGACTGGTGACACGAATGTAAGCATCATTTCTGATCACTTGCATTCATTCATGTCCTTTGTGCATTCCGACGGACTTGGAAAATTCCAGCAGGACAATGCGACACCCCACACATTTAGAATTACTACAGAGTCGCTCCAGGAGCATTCTTTTGACTTTAAACACTTCCGCTGGCCACCGGACTCCCCAGACGTGAACATTATTGAGCATATCTGGGATACCTTGCAACTCTTACGGATTTATGGACAGCGCTGGAGAATTCATGGCGTCAGTTCCCTCCAGCAATACTGCGTTTTAGATAGGTACGTGCCGAGTAAAACTGTGAGGGATGGGAAAAACCCACCGTGGTTCAACCACAAAGTTAGGAAACTACTGCGAAAGCAAAGAGAGCTTCACCGCAAGTTTAAACGCAGCCAAAATCTCTCAGACAAACAGAAACTAAACGATGTCAAAGTTAGCGTAAAGAGTGCTATGCGTGAAGCATTCAGTGAATTCGAAAGTGAAGTTCTATGCACCGACTTTACAGAAAATCCTAGGAAGTTCTTGTCTTACGTTAAATCAGTAAGTGGCTCGAAACAGCATATCCAGACACTCCGGGATGATGATGGCATTGAAACAGAGCATGACACGCGTAAAGCTGAAATATTGAACACCTTTTTCCAAAGCTGTTTCACAGAGGAAGACCGCACTGCAGTTCCTTCTGTAAATTCTCGCACAAACGAAAATATGGCTGACATCGAAATAAGTGTCCATGGAATAGAAAAGCAACTGGAATCACTCAACAGAGGAAAGTCCACTGGACCTGACGGGATACCAATTAGATTTCACACAGAGTACGCGAAAGAACTTGCCCCCCTTCTAACAGCCGTGTCCGCAAGCCTCTAGAGGAACAGAAGGTTCCAAATGATTGGAAAAGAGCACAGCTAGTCCCAGTCTTCAAGAAGGGTCGTCGAGCAGATGCACAAAACTATAGACCTATATCTCTGACGTCGATCTGTTGTAGAATTTTAGAACATGTTTTTAGCTCGCGTATCAGTCGTTTCTGGAAACCCAGAATCTACTCTGTAGGAATCAACATGGATTCCGGAAACAGAGATCGTGTGAGACCCAACTCGCTTTATTTTTTCATGAGACCCAGAAAATATTAGATACAGGCTCCCAGGTAGATGCTATTTTCCTTGACTTCCGGAAGGCGTTCGATACAGTTCCACGCTGGCGCCTGATAAACAAAGTAAGAGCCTACGGAATGTCAGACCAGCTGTGTGGCTGGATTGAAGAGTTTTTAGCAAACAGAACACAGCATGTTGTTATCAGTGGAGAGACGTCTACAGACGTTAAAGTAACCTCTGGCGTACCACAGGGGATTGTCATGGGACCATTGCTTTTCACAGTATATATAAATGATCTAGTAGGTAGTGTCGGAAGTTCCATGCGGCTTTTCGCGGATGATGCTGTAGTATACAGAGAAGTTGCAGCATTAGAAAATTGTAGCGAATTGCAGGAAGATCTGCAGCGGATAGGCACCTGGTGCAGGGAGTGGCAACTGATCCTTAACATAGACAAATGTCATGTATTGCGAATACATAGAAAGAAGGGTCCTTTATTGTATGATTATATGATAGCGGAACAATCATTGGTAGCAGTTACTTCTGTAAAATATCTGGGAGTATGCGTGCGGAACGATTTGAAGTGGAATGATCATATAAAATTTATTGTTGGTAAGGCGGGTGCCAAGTTGAGATTCATTGGGAGAAAATGTAGTCCATCAGCAAAGGTGGTGGCTTACAAAACACTCGTTCGACCTATACTTGAGCGTTGCTCATCGGTGTAGGATCCGTACCAGATCGGGTTGACGGAGGAGATAGAGAAGATCCAAAGAAGAGCGGAGCGTTTCGTCACAGGGTTATCTGGTAAGCGTGATAGCGTTAAGGAGATGTTCAGCAAACTCAAGTGGCAAACTCTGCAAGAAAGGCGCTCTGCATAGCGGTGTAGCTTGCTGTCCAGGTTTCGAGAGGGTGCGTTTCTGGATGAGGTATCGAATATATTGCTTCCCCCTACTTATACCTCCCGAGGAGATCACGAATGTAAAATTAGAGAGATTCGAGCGCGCACGGAGTCTTTCCGGCAGTCGTTCTTCCCCCGAACCATACGCGACTGGAACAGAAAAGGGAGGTAGTGACAGTGGCACGTAAAGTGCCCTCCGCCACACACCGTTGTGTGGCTTGCGGAGTATAAATGTAGATGTGGATGTAGATGTAGTCGAGTCCGTGCCACGTCTTGTTGCGGCACTTCTGTGTGCTCGCGGGGGCCCTGCACGATATTAGCCAGATGTGCCCGTTTCCGTTTTTTTGGTTCTTCAGTGTAAAGACTCGTTTTTTTTCTTCGCTCTATTTGCGTGTAGTACAGGAAAGGAAATGACAGGTAGTAGTTCAGGATACCTTGCTCTACGCACCGTACGGTGGCTTCCGGAGTGTCTATGTAGATGTAGATGTAGACTGTAAGCAGTTATGAAATTTTGGAAGTACAGCTTTTAAACCTGCGCGCTCATAATTTTTTTGTTATTCGTTGCCACCCCACTGCTGCTGCTTTTTAGCTGCGTCACAGAGCTCGATTTGCAACCTCTAGCTGGTGCCACAGATGTCTTTGCTTCGAAAATTTTTATGTTGCGATTCACAAATGCAGTGCAATTTAATGAGACAACTGAGTGTATCATTAAGGAAGTAGTGTAGCGCTGTTTAATTATTGACATCGCTGTGGTACGTTATTATCTTTGGATTTTGAAGCTAGCACTGTTAAAGTATATTTGTAGCAGATGCTCTTTCTTCAACTGTGATTAATCGAAATTCACTAACTTCATTTTATAATCTTCACTCGCTCCAGAGTATTCATTTTGATTTTGGGGCGTATATGTAAGCGGAGCATTTCAGTACTAGAATATTCTTAATAGTGAACGTGCGTGTGGGTGACATATTATGAACTCGTCTTGTTAGCTATGTTTCGGACAGAGTGACAAGAGTTTACAACACTCTGGGAAGATGAGTCCAGCCTTCTCCTCCCCTTCCCTCGTCTTCAGCATCATGCGAATACGAATGCTGTGGTTGTCACCACGACGTACCGCACATCGCGGCCGGGCCTTAGGCGGCTGATGTGGGGCGGAACGAGTGACAAACTACCTGTGCGCGCGAAAGTTTCAAACCCATCCTTTCGGAAGGTCGTAACTGCGCACTCTAACAATTACGCCCCAAATTTTCAAGCGGTGTCGATTGCTGGGGTCGATATCATGCAAGTGTGCTTTCTGTCATTAAAATACGACGTCAAGTTGGTGACATTTCCTCATTAAACGACTAAGAAGATCTGATGAACGGGAAGGATGACAGTATCATGAAAACAAGTTATAAGACGAATATCAAGAAATGTAAAACAAGGTTAATGGCGTGTAGTTGAAATGAAGCTGATGACATTGAGCGAATTAGCTTAGCAAATGAGACAGTCAGAGCAGTAGGCGAGTTTTGCTATCTAGGAACCATAGCAACTAAGGAGGGCAGCAGTAAAGAGGAGATATAAAATGCTGACTTCCAACAGAAAGAGACGTTTTTCTTAAAAAGAGAAGTATGTTAACTTCGAAATTAAACTTAAACGTTGGGAAGAATCTTCTGAAAGTATTTGTCGGGACTGTAGCCTTTGTTTGTGAGGAAACATGAACGGCAAACAGTGCAGGAGGAAAGAGAATAGAAGCTTTTTAAATGCAGTGTTGCAAAATAATGAGGAATATATCAGATAACCAATCGAATGGGCGGGAAGAGAGCTTTAAAGCAGTACTTGATCAAAAGAACGGATAGGTGGGCATGCAGCAAGTCAAGCGTTCGACACTGGGTCGAGGCATATTTGATTTTATTTGCCAGTTTCATTCTGCCATACAATACTGTTAGTATAGACCGTTTCTTGAGCCACATGTATCCGATATTTACATAGCACATGTTTGGAAATTATTTGCAAAGCATGTTGCTAGCCCTATTAGTCACGTAAGGCCTTATCGAAATGTGATGCACTTGAACGTGGGAAGAATAATAGTTGGTACTTTCGATGCGACCATATTGGTAGGGTACACAGAAAACAGGCTCGGAACCTAGTAGATGCAGTGGTGTGAAACAATTCGCGAACGGGACGTGCAAGAGGTTTACCAATGAAAACGGTTGTTCATCGTACTTCTGTGTTCGTATTATGTAAGTGCAAATGTTTTGTAGAAGACCCACTGTAATAGCTGTATGACGATCAAAACGCCAGACACCGTACCACGGAGACTACATTTAGCAAATAAAAACATATACGCCTCGACCCAGAATCGAACTCTTGACCCCCTGCATGTTAACCCAAAACGCTATCCACTGCACCACCTGTACAGCGCTACGAACATACGCTGAGAGGGTAGTTAGCACACGTGTGATTACCGCGTTGTCAGATTGCCAGGTCAGGTTACTGCCGACAATATGCGCAGGACGAAAACATACAACTGATTCACCTCGCTGGGCAATGAATCCACCATCTTCAGCGACGGATTTACAATTACCTTCGGCCTCCTGAGTGAATCACAAAGTAGTGAGCATGGGGACATGGACATACCGGTCTCCGGGATGCGTACAGAAATAGTTCACTCAGCCTCTGTAAATACTGTGTGACGGCACGGGAGTTCAGCGTGTTCGGTCAGGCAGTTATGTGCTTTCTGTAATTAAAATAACTGAGTCAATCGATCAACAGCGAAAATAAATGGATGTCTTACGACGTCCGCCCCGAGCTGATGTAGCGAACAAAATGAAATTTTTTTTTTTTTTTTGAAGAAAAAAAAAGAGGAAGGTGGCGCAGTGGTGTGTGTAACTGTTTAATAAGCAGTGGATCGTGGGTTCGAGTCCAAATGCGGCACACGTTTTTACGCGTCGCCACTGAGTCGCATACAGTCCCCATGCAGCTGACGTCAACAGTTCCTTTCTTTTGCTATCACTGCCCACTGCCTTTAGTTTACATTATGTCTCATTGTGTTTCCCCAAGGACAAGAATGCTCTATAATTTTGTGTATTTTGTCTCCATGTTGTCTTATGGAATTATATTCCAGAGAAGTGTACCTGAAGTAAATATGCGACCAGTAAAAATATATTGCCTGAAATACGCAACTGTATATCTTAAGAAACCTTTTAATGAGCTTGAAATCCTTAGAATTATTTCCCAATACGCTTAGTCATTAATTTTTTTCGCACCTGAGTTATATCGGTTTCAGCTCTACTGTGATCTACACAATTACAATAAAAGACAAAAGAATAATTTTCATGTAGACTTTGTCTCCTTGTCTACACTTCGGATTGGAGTTAGGTACTCTGGTCCAAAAATATCCAACAATCTCCCATCTAACACAAGGAAGAAAACTGGAAATCCCACCTAGTTTATGAGAAAAGTAAAAACATACCTCGTGAGCCACTGTTTCTACAGATCAGCAATTATGTAGATTCATAGATGGAAACTTTCTATGAATTATATGGGAAGTAGCAGCGTTTGTTGTACAGTGGTGTGACAAGTAGTGGCGTCTGTAAATAAGACTCCTTTTACAGATGTAGATGACTATTTTCACACCAGTGTGATGAACATATTTAGGAGTCAATAGTAGGCAAACAGAAACTGCTCAGTGTTACTGAGGAGGCTGCAGCTTTTTCAAAGTAGCACTTTTTTCTTAATTTAGTTGATTAAATGTAGCTAGTGTAACCATGGAAAGCATTAAGCACTGCAGTGATAGTTTATTATCGCTAATACAGTATACAGTATACAGATTACGTTACTACGATTTCTCTGTTTTTTGTTAATGAATACCTTGACCCCTTTCAGAGTATTTAGCCCCTTTGATATCCCAGCGTTGAACTCTGAACGAATATTTCGAATGAGTGTTTCTTTATGACAATAATATTCATAGAATGGTATATTAATGGTGAGAAATTTTTATTTTATTTTCACAAAAATTTTAGACTCACACGATTGTCATTCTTGCAGCGATACTCGTGAAAGTAAATATTTTTTTGTCACGAACAGGATAGATTTTAAGTTTCACACATCTTGTTCTTGTCCTCTTCTAGCGATTAAATTGCTTACGGCAATGAGCAGAGTGCATATCATCAACAGTAGGCCAGTGCTCGTACCGTGTAGCTTCTTATGATTACATGGTGTATTTATTGGTTTGAATAGATTGTTCGGTGGGTCTTCATCAGAAACACTTAATCACTTTCACACTACAAGATGAAGAAATTAGGGCTGCTCCAGTCAGCTGTCGGAAGACCGCTGAAGTCGTCAACTTTGGATTCATCTAATACTAAAACTTCCTCATTACTAGCGCTAAAAATAAAAAAGAAACTAACGCACTTTGACAATAAAAATAAATAAATATGACAACTTATTCCGTAATCTGCTGCGAACCGAGTAGTTTGAGTGGTTTCACTTAATCCGAGAGCGCCAGCTGTTACTTCTTTCAGTTACTTCGGTTTTCACTCAGTCTCTGGGTTTGAGCTGTTTCATTTACATACTTTTTCTGTAATTTTTCGTGGGGCCTTACGATGGAGGAGGATTTTGTTTGGTGAGGGCGCGTGGCGCCGCCGCAGCACGTAGATTCCTCCTGCTGTTTCCAGAGCCAGGGGAGCAGCCGGCGCGAGGAGGTGGCGTGATAGCCGGCGCGAGCGCAGCGCCAGCCACCTCCTCGCGCCGGCTACTACCTGTCCCTCTCAGCTCCGTGACGCCGAAGTAGAGCGTGCGGGACGACGCAGGCGCATCATCATCAATCACTCTTTTTGCAGTAAAACAGTCGCAAAAGTTGGAAAATGTACCCTTCTTCTTGTTCACAAGGCCTTAAGAGAAATTTCTAAGTTGCTTGCTCAATTTATTAGTTACACATTGCACTTGGAACAAATTAAAAGCACAACAACAAGCAATCAGTTTGAAATGGTGAAGAGAATTAGTCTTTTATTAAATAATTAATTACAATATGTTAACTCCGGCGTACCCACTGAAGTATCTCTGCGTGCGTCTGAGAGTCGGGCTCCCCTCTGGGGGTATGTTTTGTATCCCACAGCTTTACTTCACTTAGTGGAAAAGTACAAAAGACTGTTTTCTCTCAAAGAATAACTGCATAGCTCGCTCAGGTAAACACAAAGAACTTACAGACATTGGCTACAATTGGGCATTGATTTAAAATCAATAGGAAAAGTTAAAAATTTTACCACACTGCGATTGGAACCCAAGTCTACTCTTTAGGAGTTCGATGCTCTGATCACTAAGCCAGCCAGCAATCAGTGGTTTGCGTTGCACTGCTGCTAGTACAGCTATTTCATTAGCTTCTCCTTCAACACGTTTGCTTCGTTTCCTTTTGCCAGTCCGTAAGTCGCCATCAGACATAAAAGCATTCACAACCTTGTTAAAAGAACGAACGACAGCGAGCTTACTCTGGAAAACGCTCACCATGCAAGGCAACAGCACCCTCATCATTTCTCCTACATTCTCTGTAGATCAGGATCATTTCAGCTTTTTCTTCTGTGGTTGCTACATTCATCATCTACTTGCACGTCGGTTCTCCAAATGATACCAACACAGGAGTCAACGACATAGGGCAATAATATGATGCTACAACACAAATAACCCACACCCACACACTTGTGTGTACCGGATTCGAAAGGGTAGGGATCTACGGACCATGGTGAGTGAATGAAAATAAATGAATGAACAACGATGTGGGAAAACTCTGAGCACAAATCAGTCCCTGCTCCAAGGGGTTGCTGAGTAGTGCTTCAAGGTAAACGCCTGACTGTAATGGACGTGCAGTGTTATGGAGTAGGGATTCAAGGCTGATTGATACTCTTCCGAAAAAAGTCTGCCAGAGAGTCTAGAGTGTGTACTTCATTCTCCCGGTTGGTG
Source organism: Schistocerca piceifrons (assembly GCF_021461385.2). Taxonomy (NCBI): domain Eukaryota; kingdom Metazoa; phylum Arthropoda; class Insecta; order Orthoptera; family Acrididae; genus Schistocerca; species Schistocerca piceifrons. Next base: position 42,391,297 of record NC_060140.1, on the reverse strand, counting down.
CAACAGTCGTCTTTGTCTGAGTGGTTGACACAGTTTGTTACCTTTCTTTGTGAATTCTTTTTTTATATTCATCGTGATTGGTATTTCGATGTTGTGCTGCAAGACTGTACTCATGCTTTGAGAGTGTCACCGCCAACAGATTCGGAAAACGCAACACAGCATCTCGCAACGGTGGATGGAACACATTAGATGCGTACGCATGTGTCATAAAGACAAATCACCACTGGTTAAAAGCAGGCTCAACATAGGACATACATTGGAATATGAGAGAGCAAATAAGTTGTGCCGAGTTAGTGAATTTTGGGAGAGCATCATCAAAGAATTTAGTGAGATTAGGCTTCATAACAGTCTCGATAATAGTCGAGCGCCATCAACTAAGTTCGGTGTGGAATCCTTTACTGGCAACATTACACCAAGAACGCACCCAGCAGTTGACGCTTCACAAGTGTGGGCAAGACTGAATGCGCCGAGGATTGAACGGCGGTCGCCGTCCCCCCCCCCCCCCCCTCCGCCCCTCCCACCACACACGCCACACTCGGGGAGAGTCAGCCACATAATTGTATCTAATACAAGTGATCTGTTTGTAATTTGTTTAGCCTCTCCAAGTATGTGTGCCAAGAGGAAGCCATTAATGCTTGTTTTCCCTTGGGAAGAATCACAGATGTGGACATGAGGACGCAAAATCGTTAGTCTATCCCGAAATGTGTAGTCGACTTAGTGGTGTTGTTAGGATTGTGCAGAAAACATCTAGTCATGAGACTAGAAGAGAAGACCGTACGATGGAGAGAAAAAACAACCAACACATACATGAGTGTACTTTTTGAGGTACCACTGCATTATACACATTAGACCCTGTATGTGGGACACCCACGCAATCTCGACATTTCGCCAGGAGATGATTGGATAGGCATTCGTCAACACGTCGCGAAATTTCGACGAAGCCTCATCAGTGCCAGTAACGTTCTCACAATCGCAATTTACGTATCTGTCACCTCCGAGATGTTATTCTAGTGATCAGGAATGCCGAGCAAAGCGCAATAAGAACTTTCAGCCATAACTGTCGAGGCAAATGGACTACGTGTTCTTGTGAAATAGGTTAGTGCTTCCATGGATAACAATATTCAATAACGGGTAATGTGGCTTCTCCTCATTTTTCTAGTCCTTTGCGGGTGCTAAATTTGAGTTTATTGAGTTTGGAGGTGACGATGTTTCGTCTATCTGCTGAAGAGATACATCTTAGCAGTCAAACAAAATTTTTTTATTTACTAAATCTCGAACACCAATCAACTGAAAGAACATAACTCAACACAAAGAATACTTGTAAGAATCAAAGAATAAAGCAAATTGTCATTGTACTCGTCGCCACAGAATAGTGCTGCATTTCATTGTGCATTCACAGATGTTCGTCTGGCTACTCCCACAATGTCTTCGATCTCCAGGATCATGTTCAGTTTATTTTTGTTTAAAACTGGCAGAGTGTGTCAGAAACTTCATTGTAATCTCTTGAAACAGTAATAGCAGACGTAACGTAGCTTCAAACAAATGACAGTCACCAATCGCTCTGTGCTGAAACTTGTTTAACTGCTGTTGAATTGAGAATAAATTCAAAATTATTGTAGGTGAAGTAAAGTATTTTTAAACCAAACAACCTCAGATGTAAAATCGTAAAACTTCAATAAGAGCACATATTAAAATTCATAAACGACGAAGCTGAACCAGAGATTACTTTTGATTCTGTTTTATTTGTAAGTCATATGTAACGAAACTTTCACAAATAACGTTTTTTAACAACAAACATAAATGTAACCGACATTCTAACTGGGAGAGAGCTAACAGAACATATCGCTACAGTCTAAAACATACACTTATACTACCAAAATCAAAACACTGAACAACGTAACATCTACTTGTTATTCTGAAGCCGTTAGCTTCTTTGAAAAATCTAAATTATTTTATTACACTCCTGGAAATGGAAAAAAGAACACATTGACACCGGTGTGTCAGACCCACCATACTTGCTCCGGACACAGCGAGAGGGCTGTACAAGCAATGATCACACGCACGGCACAGCGGACACACCAGGAACCGCGGTGTTGGCCGTCGAATGGCGCTAGCTGCGCAGCATTTGTGCACCGCCGCCGTCAGTGTCAGCCAGTTTGCCGTGGCATACGGAGCTCCATCGCAGTCTTTAACACTGGTAGCATGCCGCGACAGCGTGGACGTGAACCGTATGTGCAGTTGACGGACTCTGACCGAGGGCGTATAGTGGGCATGCGGGAGGCCGGGTGGACGTACCGCCGAATTGCTCAACACGTGGGGCGTGAGGTCTCCACAGTACATCGATGTTGTCGCCAGTGGTCGGCGGAAGGTGCACGTGCCCGTCGACCTGGGACCGGACCGCAGCGACGCACGGATGCACGCCAAGACCGTAGGATCCTACGCAGTGCCGTAGGGGACCGCACCGCCACTTCCCAGCAAATTAGGGACACTGTTGCTCCTGGGGTATCGGCGAGGACCATTCGCAACCGTCTCCATGAAGCTGGGCTACGGTCCCGCACACCGTTAGGCCGTCTTCCGCTCACGCCCCAACATCGTGCAGCCCGCCTCCAGTGGTGTCGCGACAGGCGTGAATGGAGGGACGAATGGAGACGTGTCGTCTTCACCGATGAGAGTCGCTTCTGCCTTGGTGCCAATGATGGTCGTATGCGTGTTTGGCGCCGTGCAGGTGAGCGCCACAATCAGGACTGCATACGACCGAGGCACACAGGGCCAACACCCGGCATCATGGTGTGGGGAGCGATCTCCTACACTGGCCGTACACCACTTATGATCGTCGAGGGGACACTGAATAGTGCGTGGTACATCCAATCCGTCATCGAACCCATCGTTCTACCATTCCTAGACCGGCAAGGGAACTTGCTGTTCCAACAGGACAATGCACGTCCGCATGTATCCCGTGCCACCCAACGTGCTCTAGAAGGTGTAAGTCAACTACCCTGGCCAGCAAGATCTCCGGATCTGTCCCCCATTGAGCATGTTTGGGACTGGATGAAGCGTCGTCTAACGCGGTCTGCACGTCCAGCACGAACGCTGGTCCAACTGAGGCGCCAGGTGGAAATGGCATGGCAAGCCGTTCCACAGGACTACATCCAGCATCTCTACGATCGTCTCCATGGGAGAATAGCAGCCTGCATTGCTGCGAAAGGTGGATATACACTGTACTAGTGCCGACATTGTGCATGCTCTGTTGCCTGTGTCTATGTGCCTGTGGTTCTGTCAGTGTGATCATGTGATGTATCTGACCCCAGGAATGTGTCAATAAAGTTTCCCCTTCCTGGGACAATGAATTCACGGTGTTCTAATTTCAATTTCCAGGAGTGTATATTAATAATCTCATAAATTTCAAACAAAAATTGATATAATAACTCAAACAAATATGAGTATTTCAATTACTTTACTATGAAAGAGTGCCTTCAGTAGCCCCCTTGCAGCAAATGTTGCGAATTATATTAGCAAACTTAGTTCAAGGGAGGCACAAGAAAAGGAATATCGCTAAGTGCTCTAAACTATATGACCCTAAAAATTCTGCTCTTTCAAAAAATTTGAAATTATAACCACAGATAAACTTTTAAGTAATTAATACCAATAATTATTTTTTGAAAGAAAATTTGTCAAATATTTTAGTGAAGAGCTGAACAGGAGGGCTCATTTATATAATTAAAAAATTTATTCACGTATTATTTTAAAGACATTTGTGTAAGTAATTGCTCTGAGCCTAACATAATTGCTCAATTAATAAAATAACAAAACTTACATCATATCTTTTGACAAATTTTATTGTGTTTGGCTTCATGATCGACTGCTGTGGCTGTCATGTTGAAGATGTTTTGATGGCCACATGGCATGACCTACTAGGTTTGTAGCTGGTGGGTTGAAAAACACAAAACGTAGTAGGACAATGTCTCGAAATTTTCCATGAAACAATATAAAGAACATATATAAGACACTTATTACTGACACATTGTTCCTAGAAACACAAAGTAGATGTTTGTTAATTGCTCTGCGTACCAGGTGTGCACTTCTCACTATTATGATTCGTCAAATTCATGTTTAATGACAACTGTTTTGTATCGTGAATTTATTTATTGTTGTATATCACTATACTAACTATTCATAGACACTCTATCAATGTAATTACAGTTTGTATATATCTGTCAATAGAATAGTCCAATATTGTCTTTTGTGCAGGTATTTTACCATCAGAGTCCCATCACACAATCACAGTTCAAGCATTAATTACAGTTCATTACATATCACGATTTCCTTGACATGATATCAAATATACGTGAGTGGATACTTTTCACATAATCGTATGGTGAGTACCCATAGTAATAATGGTATTATAAGCATTTAGTGAGAGCTTAGCTGTTGACAATTGCGTCTGGCTCTTGCCTCAACCATGTGTTAACCACTAACCGCGGTTTTTAAAAAGGAAGTTTATTCCTAATGAAATCGCGAGAGGCTGAAATATACCATCTTTTTTTGGATAAGACGGTTTCAACTTGTAATTGGGTCAGTTTACAGGATTTTCTGTCTTTTTTTTAAAAAAAAAGAGTTAACTACATATGCGAATTTGGTGTTAATACTCAAATGGCTTTATGTGTGCATGTTTAGTTAATACTATACCTAATAACACTATAATTTCTAGCTAATTGAAAGAACAACATAAAAGTGATAAATTCCAGTACTCTAACTGCAACTGTTTAATAAATCTCGTTACATTCTGCATATTGCAGCATTTTCGTTATGAATTGGTAAGAGAGATCTTTAATTGTGAGAATAATGACTCAAAATTGAAATTCTTAAACTGTCACGAAATAACTCGTTATAAGGAAGAACTCTAATCAGAAAAATTAAAAGATTAACTTCAAACAGCGTATTGCAGCCCTTTTGTTAAATATTACGAATCCAGTTTTTCAATTGCGAGAATAACAACTTGCCAGACTATAACTTTAACTTACAGTGGAACATAAAGAAATCGAAGCATTACCTTACTTCTAACAGAACAAACTTACATCTCAGAGAACACATTAAAAGAAGACAAACTTAGATATTTATTATACACAAAGAATTAAGCCCCCACACACAAAGATATTCACACAAAAATTTACTATATTGTTATTGAATATAAGGCATCAGTCATAGAACTTTTTCAGGTCCTTACGATGATATAAACCCTTCACCTTTCTAGTTTCAGGGTGTTGTAATAAATAGCTACCTTCATGTAGTATATTACTTATTTTGTAAGGTCCAGAATAAACTTCTTGACACTTCTTATTCTGTATCTTCATTAAAGATGACTTCAGGTCGTTTTTTAACATTATCTTATCGCAATACTATATACTAAAAGATTACCCATTTCAGTATTATATTTTGCCTTTCTTTTTAGAGCAGCAGATTTTAACTCCTCTAAGACTAGTTGGATAGTGTCTTCTTTGCGTCTTGCCATTTCAGGAACTTCAGGTATGGGAGTAATGCACTCGTTCTTTTCAGGTTCATTAAGCATTAGTTCAACAGGTGTATGATTGGTAGATAAATGCGGTAGGTTATTCAGTACATTTTCGAATACAGATACATAGTCTATCTACTTATATTGTTGCCTGGGAGCACAATGACCTAATAAATCGATTGAACTCTCTAAACACTCTCTCAACTCCACTGGATTCTGGATGGAGTCAACTTATTAACATGTGTTTGAACTTATTTCCTGTCATATAGTGTTTCCATTTATTTCTAATGAAATATGAAGGATTATCAGATAATATTATGTGCAATAAGTAATTTTCTTGAATACATGCCTTCCATATCCTAAAGTTGTTGTTCCTCTTATGAAGTATCAGTATACAACTTATATTTAACAGAACAGTTTTCTCTTCATTTATCATTCAATCTCTTATTTGTTTCCAGTAACGGCGCTAGATTTTTAGACATAGACAGATATTGACTTTTAAATGGAGAATTCTTAACTATCAGTGTTCTAAAAGCAGATGATTGTTCAACAATTTCATTTAAACCATTTAGGCCTTGTGGCAGTCACGACAGAGGATCAGCCAGTACATTATCTTTTCCACTATTGTGTATTAATTCTGTATCATAACTCTGAAGCACTAACGCCCATCTTGCACGTGTAACATGAAGTAATTTACAGGTCAATAGAAAGCATACTGACTGGTGGTGTATATATACTTTCAAGTGTCTTCTATAAACGAAATAATTGCACTTTTCCAATGCCCATTTTACAGCCCACACCTCCAGCTCTGTTACAGTATAATTATGTTCGCTGGATGATAGAACTTGAGTCACATAAACAATTACTCTAATTTCCTTTTCATCCCCTATAACCCAGAATAAAGATGCGCCTAACCCAGCTAAAGCTGTATCAGTGAATAAACAAAAGTCTTCAGTTATATTAGGGTGGTACAAAATACAAGGGTTAGCCAAAACATTTTTGATCTGTTTGTATACTTCTGCACAATTTGTTGACCAGTACCAAGGAGTATTTTTCAGAAACAAATTTAATAAATTATCATTACCCAGTGGATGATTGGGTACAAATTTTCTAAGAAATGAGGCCAAACCTAGAAATGACTTCAATTGCCATTTGTTTGTTGCATGTGGTATGTTTCTTAACGAATCCTGTTTTTTTTTTTTTTTTGGTTGGGTTTGATTCTCATAGGTGATATAATGTGACCAAAACTTTTAATTTGACTCTTCCCAATCTTAGACTTTTTAAAAATAGGAGTTACAGCATAATCATTGAATTTCTTAAATACCTTTTCTAAGCCTTCGATATGTTCTTCCCAAGGTTCAGCAGCGAGTAGAATATCATCTACATATGATGTAATTGTATTTAGTAACTCAAGTTCTAGTACTGTATCCAAGAGCGCTATGAACACTCCATCACTTATGTTGAGCACAAAAGGCATTACCTGAAACTGGTAGCTTCTTCCAGAAAATATAAAAGCTGTACATTTTCTGAATTCTTCATGAGGCTTTATTTGGCAGAACGAGGTCTTAAGTCTATGGAACTTAAACATTTTATACTATAAATATTTTGTAACAACTCTTCTAAGTTCTCTAGTCATGTTCTAACAGGCATAATAATGTTATTTATATCTCAAACATCCATCATGAGTCTAATGCTACTGTCAGGTTTGCTATAGCTAACAAAGGATGGCTGTAGGGGGAATTTGAAGGTTCTACAATATTCCATTCAAACATATTACGAATTTCTTTGGATACAGATTCTTTCTTAGACAAATGTATGGAATATGATGACACACAAAATGTTTTATAGTATTTTTCTAGATGACAAACATAACCTTTCATCACACATGATTTACTATAAAAAAATCCTGATATACCACGTTAATAAATGACTTAACTATATCTGTTGGTGTTCTGTAGGATAAGTAGACTCAGCAATTTTTTCATTAATATGATCACTGAGCTTTGTGTTCATTGCATTAATGGACTGAGTATGCATTTCATCACACTAATCTACACTATTAGGCATGATATATCTTATATTTATGCCAATGCCATACTTTAAAAGATGACCACATTGCTTACCAGATTTAATGTAACCATGTTACCACTATGATCTACCTAAATATAGGTCTGTCACCGCTTTCATTTTATGTAGGAATTCCGATCCCCAGATACACTGAACTGATAATTTCTTCATGACCAGGAAGTTTCACTGTAGTTCATACTTCTAGACTTCAATATCGACCATGATTTGGAACTTAATTAATTGAATTTGCCCCCCAAACGCGCTAGTAACATTACATTTCTAAATAGGCAATATTGGAATCTATCTTAGCGTATTCAATTGTTTCTATAGCTTACAATCTATCATGGACATAGTGGCACTGGTATGAACAGTTATATCAACTGGTATATCATACATATGAGCTTTAATTACAGCTTGGATTATCTTATTATCAGATTTATCCTCAACACACTCTTTACCTAATCGTCTTCAGTCTTCTCGCTGGCACCTATCTGACCACTAGCAACATGTTTTGTGAATTGCCTCCCTCTTCCTGGAAGGCTACAATTGGTCGTTATAGCATTTCCGATTTGTTAGTACCATTAGGTGGTTCATTCGTAACGTCTGTTATACTAACAGAATGATTTTGTCTTGTCTTCAACTTTGATGTGATTGCCTTCAAATTTTGTACACCTGCGTTTTTTCTTCTAATTGTTCCAGTCACTTATGTAGTGAATGAGGTTGATGATACTGGGGACTGCTTGTAGCTATAAATCAGGAATCATGACCAAGACAGCACTGGGAATAAAGATAGAAGAAAAAAGATTTTCCATACTTATGAGAGAAGAAACTAATTTTTAGTATGGAAGAACTGGGAGGTATTTATGTAATATTTCAGTTCTGCAGGAAGAGAATAATTTTGAGGCTTCACTTTTGATGTGATGAGTGTGTTACATTAAAGTTTAAAATATGGATACTCATAGGTTTCTGGGACTATTTTATGCATTGGGACATGGTGATTATTAAACCTCAACCAGGGAAAGGAGGTTTTGTATTGTGTTATGAAAAGTGTATGGCATCAGGGTTGTTGGTACTGGGGTTGACTGACATAAACTGAACAACTGAGAATTACTTTGTTTACACATTACTGGGATAGTAGCAAGCGCAAATGTCCATCATTAGCCTTACTGGCATTAGAGAAGTCAAATTATCTTTCCAGATATTATGTCAAGTGACTAGTGTTTCTTATTAGTTAACATGACAACTGTTTTTTCACACAACATATATACACTGATTTATTAGCACTTGTCAGAGACATTAGCCAGTAACATACGTAATCTTGAGGCAATTAGATTTGGTTATTGTGTAATTTTCAATGGCAGTGTGCTTTACACACAAAGATAATGATTAACTTTGCTATATCACAGACTACATAATTTCAATCCCAAGCAATGCTATCTATGTTAACACATTATCTAGAGAAAGGAAGTTATTTCAACATGAAGCATGTAGAATAACATTAGTGAAATTTACTATGAATATTGTGTGAGCTAGGGTACACCATGTTTAGAATTCCTTTTGTGAAACCACAGAAACCCATTTACATATTTCTTTAGGGGTAATGGTGGGCACGATAATTTAGTAACATTAGGGTGTCCATTTTGTAAATTCTCTGGGCACAAATAGCCATATACCACAGCTGTAGAAGTTACTTGTTCTGTGTGTAAGCGAATTGTCATCTCGATAGTAACTGTACTAAGTGCAAATCGTAGATGATTTGCTGGAAGAATTATTTTGTGGTTAGATTCTTGTGTCTGGGATGGTTAAATGAAAATGTGTGTGTTTTCTTATGGTAGAAATACAGTACAAAACATGACGGAAACACGAGCTACCGCTAATACGAAAGCAGTTGCTGCCTTAACTCAGCGAATGCACACGTTAAGAGAGGAAATGGAGCACGAGAGGCATAGAAATTTCTAACTTTATCGTGAGTTAGAAGCTGGGAACGCGATTCACATTCAATCGCAACTAGACAGAAACAGCTCCCAATTCTAAATTTAACGTATTTAAATAACTCACTCACTCCACAACTCATGCAATCGTGAGAGAAATTAATAGAGTCCCAGCATGGGAGAATTTTGATGGAACAAATGTGGCAGCGTAGTACACCATTTCCCAGAACAACAGAGGCATGAAGTGTTAGTAGTAAGCGTTTCGACTGACGTTTGTGACGTGTTTCTATCAGGCCTCTGTGTACTGCATTCCTGGAAAATACGCAAGAAGGCATACTCTGAAGACACGCCAACACACCAATTACCTGAAGAATTGTTGACCAGCGTTGGCTGGGGAAGCAATTAGTTTTAAGCACATAATTAGTATGTAAGGTCATAATAGGGCTACGTGGCAGTTAGTTAAGGATGGAATAAGTTGGTGCTGAGGTGTTGAGTGTGGGGGACACTACACTGTGAATTAGGGGGGGGGGGGGGGAATGTTCTCAACATGAAACTAATTGGTATTTAGGTAGTTTAGTGGGAGCCATTTACTAAAGATTCGGGACTAATCTTCTGGGAAAGGACGAGGAATGTTGCACCAGGAATAAGTTTAGTGATGTTGAGCTTACGGGAGCGACGGACACGTCAGGTAGGTGGCATTGGCAATGTTGTTATTAAGCAACCAGTTCTGCGAGGCAGGTTTACGACACCACTCACTGGCGAGGGAGCATTGCGGGCACTATAATCAAATGTGCAGACAGGTGTGGAGTAATCAGGTCCAACAACAATCAGAAACACACACGCATTCACACAAGCACAACCCATACAGACATGGCCACTGTCTCTGGGCGCTGGAGTACAACTTAGCATGACTCAGGCCCCAGTCATCATGATTAGTGTTCTGCCAAAAGGCAGGTTTTCACATGGTAGTTCTCCAGGCTGTCTGGTCTTCCGTCACCCTCTTCAGGTCCGCATAATTTCGTCTTCCCTTTATGTCGTCTATCATCTTGTATCTCCATCTTCCTCTCACTCCTTCCAAAGCATCGGCTAGCAAGCAGTCCCTGCTCAATGAATGTCCTAACCAGTTCTTTTTCCTTTCTCTTTTTCTCTTATGACTTCCAGCAGTCATCTTCTCTCACGAACCCTTTCCAATACTCTTTCGTTACTCTTTCCTTCCAGCTTATCCTCTCCATTCTCCTCCACATCCACATCTCAAATGCTTGTAACCTTTTTTCATCCTCTCGTCTTAGCGTGCATGTTTCTGCCCCATATAGTGCTATACTCCAGTCAAAATATTTGCCAAGCCTTTTCCTTAGACCTGTATCTAATTTGCCACATAACAGTCTCCTCTTTCTGTTGAATGCCTCCTTCGCTATGGCAATTCGAGTTCTCACATCCTGGTGACATCTCAAGTCTTCAGTTGTGCTTCGAAGATATTTAAATGCACTTCCTTGGCTAATGGTAACTTGTCCTATTTTAATACTGGACAGTCTGCTTCTTCTACTGATGACCATACTCTGTGTTTTTGCTGTGTTTATTTGCATCCCATATTCCACACAAGCTTTAGTCAGATCTTTCAGCATGTTGTTCAGTGTCCGCTCACTTTCTGCACTAGTACCATGTTATCAGCAAATCGTATACATTCTATTCTCTTTCCACCAATACATATTCCCCTTTTTCCATCTAAGCTTTTCGCAATAATCTCACCAACGTATTCATTAAACAACAGTGGGGACCAACACCTCGTCCAATGCTGGATCCTTCTGACAGTTGATTTCCAATCCTTATCCTACATTTCTGGTGTATGTATAGATTCTGTATCAGTCGTCTCTCTTTCCAATGTACTCCTTTCCTCTTCAATACATCCATCAACTCGTTCCACTGAAATCTGTCAAAAGCCTTTTCTAAATCTGTAAAAACAGCTAAAATTTCTCTATCTTTTTCCATATATCTTTCCCCTATGGTTCTTAACATGCCAATAGCATCTCTTGTTCCTTATCCTCTTCTAAATCTGAACTGATCCTCTGCAATCCCTGTATCCAGCTTGCCACATCGACTTCTATTCAACACTCTCAGCAAAACTTCAGCTGCATGAGGAATTAGACTGATGGTCCTATGCTTTTCACATTTTTTAGTGTTTCTCTTTTTCTCTGTTCGTATCATAAATGTTAACAGGAAGTCCTCAAGCCATTCCCCTCCGTCATATAACTCATTACCGAGGTAGATTATTTCTTTTCTTGCATTGTTTCCCAGACTCTTCTCCAGTTCTGCTGGCATATCGTTAATTCCACATGCCTTCCTATTCTTCATCTCCTTCAGCGCCTTTTCTACTGTTGCTTCCAACATGGTGAATCCATTACCATCTTCCGGCACATATTGCTCCTCTTCAACATTAATTTCGCTTCTTTTTTCATCCCACTTATACAGACATTCAATATAATCCTGCTGTCTGTTCAAAAGCTCCTGTGGCTGTAACATTCGCTCTTTCTATTTCCATGTTATTCCTCTTTCTTTTACGTTCAAAAACGTCTCACTAACCAGTCTATACATCATTTCGTACTTTCCCTCTTTCTCCATTTTCTCTATTTCATAGATTTTTACCTTGCTTCTTCAGTTTCTCTTCTTAATTCATGATTCAGTTTCCTGTACCTCTTTTTGCCTTCTTCAGTTACTACGTTTTTGCACTTTCTCCGCTCTTCCATCTTTTTCAACATGTTTTCTGTTATCCATTCTTTCCTGGTACTTTGGGAAACTCTAATTCCTATTAATTCTTTGGCAGAGTCCATGAGTCCTTCCCTCATCGTTTTCCATTTGTCATTAACACTTTCATCAACAGTACCTCTTTCCCATTTTACCATGGGTCTGTTTTCCAAATCTGATGCCTTTCCTACCTCTTTGAGTCTTTCTATGTCTATTCTTTCTTTTGCTTTACCTCTCCAGATTTTTTTCAACTTCACTTGTATTCCTCCCACTACTAGGTTGTGGTCTGGATTTATATCCGCTACTGGATAAGCTTTGGCATTCTTCAAACAGTTCCTAAACCTCAGTGCAACTGATATCTTTCCCTATTCAAATTTGATATCCATGGGTAACGTCTCCTTTTGTGGGGTTAAGATAATGTGTTACCCATTACAAATGAATGTTATTTACAGGAACTAATTAGTCGTTCCCCTCTCTCTTTTTTCCAGTGTCCAGAGGAAATGGCCATGTCTGCGGGAGTTGTGCTTGTCTGAATACGTGTGTGATTTCTATTTTGGAAGGAGGACTTTGTCTTAAAGCTGGAAATTTAGGCTGGTTTTTCATTGTGCATGTATGAAGCTCAGTCAGTCCCCTATATGGTGAATAGCAATCTGTTCTTCCCACATTGTTATTCCATTCTTTGAATTCACACAGAAATGTATTTACAATCGAGCATGAACACCACAATAAAACAAATTTAGAGAACTATCTTACATAGCAAAAAATAGCAGGAAACGATTGGTACTATCCCACATTACACGACAAAACTTATATTAAAAAGTTATACCCAAATGGAAGTAAAATAAAATAAAAGACAGCATTACCTTAAGAAGGAAACATGATAACGGAAAAGCTCAGTTTACTGTCATTCCATATTAGCAAAAAAATTTCCGATAAAATCTGAGTTACTAATCTCGTGTATGATTGAAACGGAATATGAATTTCCATTCTGCCACATGATTTAGATTTGCTTGGCGTAACTACATGATTGTCGACATTACTCCTTCAAGTGGCAACCATCACTTCCCTCTCCAGGTGATTTAGTGCACCGTCTGTAACGGTACCGGTTACGATCCAACATTCCGTCTTAACTTTTCTTGTTTACTGCCTTATTTATTTTCATTAATTTTGTTACTTCACTCAGAATCTTTAAATCTTTCTGGCTTTGTCTGAGATGTAAGCAAGACTTCTCACAGATATTCGTAACAGTAAATTTTGCAATGAGGTTGATAGATGGCTTTTGCGTAACAATAATAATACTTGTAGTAATTAATAAATGTATTACGGCAAGGACAGATAGCTCACTTTCTTAAATGAACATAAGAACTTATACGATCAAACAACCAAAATTTCCCTACACATCATACTCAAGGAATTATGAGTATTCAAGTTCTCATTTTTCACTATTTTCGGCTTGTAGAGGTGCGGTAACTGTACTGGATGGTCAAGTTCTGTTTTGTTATAATTGTTGCGTCTTTGTATCGATTTCAGCTGTCGAAAAATAGAGGCTATGAAGGGGCTGTTTGGTCATGCGTATGTTTACTCCATGAGTCAAGGAAAACTCATTTGTCGTGGAAGTGCCATCTTCAGGCTGAGTGTACTCTGTTAATCAGTCACATGCCGATGTTTTCAGGTTAATTCTCTTTCTAATGCAAGCGTCTTGCTTACTATAAGTGGGGAAATTTTTTCTTTCATCACAGGTAACGAAGGTATCCTGTAGTTCTAGCCGATGTAGAAATGGCGAATAGAAGAGACCTCTTAAGATCGGTAGCACCATACCACGCCGCCTGCAGGATTTTCGGGTTGACGCCGTTCACAGTGGACGCTGAGAAGTGTGAGCTACGGAGGACACGTGCTGGTACACTGTACGCAGCTATTGTTCTTGTCATTAACGTGGCAGTAACAGCACATGTGGTAAGCTGGTTGCAAGCTATACACGCGAGAATGAAAGGATTCCGTCACCTTTGTGTGGTTGGTTGCCTATATCATGACATTTCATGCCACCACGCTGACGGCGGTCACCGCAGACTTGTTTCGAAACATCCACAACTACCAGAGGATCCCCAGTCTTTTGTCTTATCGGTACAGTGGTATCCTGGAGTCGCGCCATTTCTCCAGTGCGGCGGTGAGGACTTCCAGCAAAGTGGTGTATGCAGGCTGTCTCGCGCTATGTGTAGCTGCAGTGACGTTGAAATTTCTGAGTTACGAAATGAAATGAACATACATGTTAACACTGTTCTCATGTGGTATTGTACTTACCGCTGTTGCCAGGTATGTGGGCCTCGTTCTTCTTGTGAGGAGTGACTTACGCCAACTCAACCAGTGTGTGAGAGCTTGTAGAATAGATGCCTGTTACATGAATTTTTATCAGAATCTGAGGTAGTTATTAAAAGTGTGTAGTGTTGTAAATAAGAAGACCTTATTTCTTCAAAATTTTCCCCTGATTAGTATTGAACAACACAGCCAAGGGGTACAAAAATGGATGTTATCAAGTCTGTTGTGCAGTATATTCAGGTACAGTGTCGCTACCTTCACTCAGAACCAACATGTAGCATCCCATCGGTGGAAACAATAGGAGAAATATCAAAACTGCTGCACTTTTTTCACTACATTAAACTTCCACGCAATTGGTACTTATTAATAGCAAGATTGAAATGATCTACTTAGACAAAGATGTAAATTTCCCAATTTATAATTCTTGAAGCACATAATAAGTTATTACATTTAAGTCTAAGAGAAAAGTTCAGGAACTATAACTGGAATGTTTTTAGAGGGGACAGGGTGTTGCAAGAGGCGACAGAGAAGCTGTGTTCCTCAGAAGTATGCAGAAGATTAACAAAGAGTTTCAGATGCTAAATGGAGGTACAAGATGGGTCAACAGCAAAAGGCCACGATTAGTAGCTGGCGTAGGCGAGTGTATACTATGTTTCGGCACTGTTCTCAGACGGACATCAAATATCGGTTGCTGCAGCTCGAAAAACCTACTGCTACAAAAATCATACTAGTGTTAATCTCGGACTACTATCTGCTTTGTTCCATAGAGAACTGGGACCAACACAGTCTTAACCACCACATCGGCTGGAGAAACTGTAATTTACATAATCAATCATCAGTGAAACAGACTCCATATCGAGGCCTTAATCACAGTTATTAGTTCCCTTGACCCAACTCGCCATGTCTCACGCAACCCTAATCAATCATTTCACTTTCTTGTCATGTGGAGGTACACATTTTCTCGCACATGGCCAACCTTTTTAAACAGCTCTCACACCTTATCCAGCCATTGTAATAAATCTACATTCCCATAGACATAGGACAGAACAAGAGTAGGAAGTAACACAGAAAATGGAAGACAAAAGATGTACTGCCTCGGCGGGAGTGACCTTGACCTTGTTACACCCGACATATGCTCAGTCAGTATAAGCCACTGAGCGTTAAGGTGGTAACCTCACAGCACATCAGATTCACTTTCAACCTCACAACGTACTGACTGTGGCTCAAATATCGAACAAACGAGGCATCTTTCGCTTCGTATACTCATCTGACACAGACAAAGAGACAAGCATTGCAAATCAAAACTCACTTTTCAACATACTATGACAGAACCATTTCTTCGTCATAACAACTGTGGAATCCTACAGGAGTAATAGAAACTTCTGAAGCATATAAATTTCCACAACATGTCAGATCGTGCCTGCACCATATCTTCCATACAGACTTGTTTCTGTCAAAGAAGAATGTCACGCATTCAAGGAAACGTCAAGTAAAATATCATGTAAAGTCTAAACATAACTGTCATAAATCCTTCTACATATCATTCACAGCATGTACTGAACCTCACAACATAGAAAATATCCACTCATAATCACATGTCACAGTTTCAGACTCACAACAAACGCAAGTTCTTACCTTGTATCTTCTTCTTTTTCTTGCGTTACGGCCTATGTAGGACCACGGGTAGCCCCTTCATGGACTGCACTTTCCTCTTCTTCTCCTAGAACCTCTTCATTCTTTCTCTTCTTCTCTCCCGCTCTTCTTCCGAGATCTTCAGTTTCCTTTTTTGCTGGCGGCTCCACTGGTGACATTCTAATCTTTTCCTGTATCCTTCTCTGTCATTGATCTCCGGCATATTTGTCGGTCTATATCTGTTCCCCCCATTTTCCTTTCCTTCGACTTCGATCCGCAATTCCAACCTGTCCTTCCGAAGTTCAACAACCCACTTTGTTCCTGTCTTTCCCCTTGTCCAACCCGTTGTTTTCCACACTCTCTTCGGCATTCTGTCCATACTCATCCTAACTACATTCCCAGAAAACCTTGCCCTTTTGAGTATGATTTCCCTGGATATTGTTCTCATGGTCCGGTACAATTCTTCCATTGGTCTTCTCATCCACCTCTCTCCACCGTTTTTGGGACCTAATATTTTTCTCTCTTCTTTCTCTAGTTATTCTGCCCCATTTCTTCCTAGTGTCATAGTCTCAGCAGCATACAATACTGCATTCCTCACTGTTGCCTTGTAGTGGCTTATCTTTGCCTCTGTGGATATATTCTTTTTATTGTATATCTCTCTCGTCATGCAGAAGGCTGACCTCATCTTCTTTATCCCCTCTGTTATTCCCTCCATGCTCCTGTTCCTTCCAATTATAAATTCTCCCAGGTATTTAAAATTGTCCACCATTTGTACACTGCCTTCCGGTGTTTCCCAGTCTGCAGTAGTGTTTAATGTCTTTGTCTTGTTATAGGCGATCCTCAGTCCCACCTTTCTGGCTACCTTACTTAAGTTGTCGTGTCTTTGCGTCTTCTTCCGTCTCACTTACTATTGCTATGTCATCTGCAAAGGCTAGGCAGTCCACGTGAGCCCTGTTGTCCTTTTTGTCCCCCACATGGGTCTTTGGTATTCCTATTTCCTTGTTTGTTGCTCTCCACTGATCACTTCGTCCAGTGCTATATTGAACAACAATGGTGGCAATCCATCTCCCTGTGTAACATCAGTCTTGATATCAAATTCTTCTGACAGTGCTCCTCTGAATCTCACCCTTGCTTTTGTGTCTGTCAGAATTTCTTTTATGAGTTCTTGTGTAGTTCCATCTAGTCCTCTGTTCTGCAGGATCCTAATAAGAGTCTGGCTGTCGATGGAGTCATATGCCTTTGTGAAGTCCACGAAGGTTATTACTGTCTTTTTGTTTTTTAAGGCCCTATGTTCTGTCAGTTGCTTCAGGATAAATATCTGTTCTATACAACCACTTTCCTTCCTGAATTCCGCTTGGTAGTCTCCATCTGTACTTTCTACCTGTTCTTTTACTCTCTTGAGCAATAGTTTTGATAGCACCTTGTATCCGACCTCTGGTAGCGATATTCCTCTGTATTTGTTTGCATCTCTCTTGTCCCCCTTCCTATGTATTGGTACTAAAATTGCATTCTTCCATCCTTCTGGCAACTTCTTTATTCTCCAGATCTGGTGAATTATGTTGGTCATGTTGTCTTTTGCTTTGTTGCCTCCCAACTTTATTATCTCGGCTGCTATACCATCTTCTCCAGTTGCCTTATTATTCATCAGATCGCTTATGGCATGTGAAACTTCATCCCTGGGTGGAGGGCGTGGCTCTCTCTCTTCTGTGTCAGTCCCCAGTTTCAGCTCTTCTTCAGGTGATTCACAGTTCAGCAGGTCGTGAAAGTGCTCTGTAAAAATCCGACAGTTCTCCTTCGCACTGACAGTTAGCTCCCCTTTCTTATCTCTTATAAACAGTTCTCTACCCTTCTATCCAATCAGACTCTTTTTGAATTTCCCAAATAAGTGTCTGCTGTTGTTTTTCCTGAAGTTGGTCTCAATCTCGTCCCATTCCTGCTTCTGTCTTCTGGTCCATCTTACTGTTCGGGCTGCTTCCTTTCTTGCTCCTAAGAAAATTTCCCATTTTTCTGGGTCCTTCTTGCTGCTCCAGTCTCTCCAGGCTTTCCTGCGAGTCTCTACCGCTTCCTCACATTCCTTGTTCCACCACCAATGTTTCTACTTCTTTTCTTCCTTTCCCCATAGTTCAACCTGTTTCGCCATATTTCGCTTCATGTCGTCCTATTCATTGAATGATTCAATTCCTTCTTCATATCTGGATCGATTGTGTCTTAATATGTCTCTGTCTACCTTTATGTTTTCTGTTCTTCCATTCGCCTGTGACAGTCTGTCCCTGTTTGGAATCCAAAGGCACTTAACTTCTGTAAGATACTGATACGATTCTATTCTTGTGCTCTTCCTGACCTTTTTGTTCATGATCTCTTTAGAATTTGTCCAGCTGATTGCTATGTGGTCAATTTGGAATTCCCCAAGGCGGGTGCATTGGTTTGCCCATGTCTTTTTCTAACACGGTTTGGCCCTGAAGTGTGTTGTCATCAATCTCATTTTGTGTTCTCGACACAGTTCAGTTAGTCTTTCTCCATTTTTGTTTCTCCACTGGTGTGCAGGGTACTCCCCCACTACTCCTTTATGTTGCTTCTCTCTTCCAATCTGTGCATTATAATCCCCTACGAGTATTTTTACATGTCCATATGGTATGTTTTTCAGTGTATCATCTTGCTCTTCCCAGAAACTATCTGCAACTTGCTTATCTTTCCTGTTCTTGTCATTTGTAGGCGCATGTCCATTTACTATCGTATACTTTTTGTTCGCTGCTTGAAAAGTCAGTATCGATATTCTTTCTGACCTGCTCTTCATTTCAGTTATGGCATCCTCGTATCTCTTGTCTACTATGAACACTGTACCAAAGCATCTAGGTGCACGTTTTTCCTTTCCCACTTTTGCTCCTGGTTTCCCCTTCAGTATTATGAAGCCTTCTAAATCCACTGTGTCTTCGTCAGTGTATCTTGTATCTTGCATCGCTAGTATTCCAATGCTTCTCTCTTTCATCTCATCTATTACCTGTTTAAGTTTACCAGTCTTAATCATTGTCTGTACATTTCTGGTTCCAATTCTGAAAAACTTTTTAGTTTTTACTATTAAAAACAGTCTTGATCACGATTTATTTATCAAGGTGACCGGTTTCGACCACTACTGTGGTCATCTTCGGACCGTTGAGTAGGAACCTCTTTCTGTTGGAGAATCACTAGACATTGATCACTACCTCTCTCATAATGTATTCAAAAGTAATTCTTTTTGGTTTTAATCTTCTTTGAGGTTCTTGGGAGCTCCGACTCTTCATTGGACAAATATATTATACTAGAACTGACATGTGATTACATTTTCACACAATTTGGGTGCATAGATCCTGAGAAATCAGTGTCCAGAACAACCACCTCTGGCCGTAATAACGACCATGATACGCCTGTGCATTGAGTCAAAAAGAGTTTGGATGGCGTGTAAAGGTACAGCTGCCCATGCAGGTTCAACATGATACCACAGTAGTGACTGGCGTATTGTGACGAGCCAGTTGCTCGGCCACCATTGACCAGATGTTTTCAATTTGTGAGAGATCTGGAGAACGTGCTGGCCAGGGCAGCAGCGAACATTTTCTGTATCCAGAAAGGCCCGTACAGGACCTGCAACATGCGGTCGAGCATTATCCTGCTGAAATATATGGTTTCGCAGTGATCGAACATAGGGTAGTGCCACGGGTCGTAACACATCTGAAATGTAGCGTCCACTGTTCAAAGTGCCGTCAATGCGAACAAGAGGTGACCGAGAAGTGTAACCAATGCTACCCCACACCTTCACGCCAGTATGGCGATGACGAATACACGCTTCCCATATGCGTTCACCGCAATGTCGCCAAACACAGATGCGATCATCATGACGCTGTAAGCAGAACCTGGATTCATCCGAAAAAATGACGTTTTGCCATTCGTGCACCCAGGCGCTCCTGTCTGTGATGCAGCGTCAAGGGTAACTGCAGACATGGTCTCTGAGCTGATAATTCATGCTGCTGCAAATGAAGTCGAACTGTTCGTGCAGATGGTTGTTGTCTTGCAAACGTCCCCATCTGTTGACTCAGGGATCGAGACGTGGCTGCAAGATCCGTTACAGCCATGCAGATAAGATGCCTGTTATCTCGACTGCTAGTGATCCGAGGCCATTGGGATCCAGCACGGCGTTCCGTATTAAGCTCCTGAAACCACCGAGTCCACATTCTGCTAATCTCGACCAACGCGAGCAGCAATGTCTCGGTACGATAAACCGCAATGGTGATAGGCTACAATCCGACCTTTATCAAAGTCGGAAACGTGATTGTACGCATTTCTCCTCCTTACACAGGGCATCACAACAACGTTTCACCAGTCAACGCTGGTCAACTGCTGTTTGTGTATGAGAAATCGGTTGGAAACTTTCCTCGTGTCAGCACGTTGTAGGTGTCGCCACCGGCGCCAGCCTTGTGTTAATGCTCTGAATAGCTAATCATTTGCGTATCACAGCATCTTCTTCCTCTCGGTTAATTTTCGCGTCTGTAGCACGTCATCTTCGTGGTGTAGTAATTTTAATGGCCAGTAGTTTAAATTCCTCAATGCCTACACACTAAAAATCTGCAAGTATATCCCCAGTACCCTCATCCCTCAGTCTATGCCCCACAAAGGCTCTGTCCTTATCCAATCCCCTTCTCTCTCTCTTTCCACACTGACCTCTTCCAGAAACTTCCCCATATCATCATTAGCCCACATGTCTCTCACATATTTACTTACCTCCTCCTCTTCCTGTCAGTCCTAACTCCCTCATCGTTCACAAACCCTCACTGCTGTGATTGCAAAGCTCAGCTCTGTGGTAATGAAGGTGAGGTTATTGGCAGAACTGAATGGCCACCCTGCCCTGGAAATCTGCTCAGCCTGATGTATCTATAACAGCTCCAGGCCTACCTTTCTGGCACATGTGTTCACGGCGTCCGCCTCCTCCATACATCACCATCTCACTCAGGGAGCTTTGATTTTCAACTGTCGCCACCCCATTGATCCCTTCCATTCTCCTCCTCAATGCTATCACCACCAATGCTGTCTCCTCTACAATGTCCACCTCACACAAAGCTACAACCCCCCACCCCCACCTAGCCCGACTGTAAATCTTCCCACTTCCTCAAAAAATGTCCTAACCTCGCCTCCCCTCCCTCCTGCAACACCTTCAACGAATCGCACCCTATCTACTCCTCCAAATGCAAGGCCAAACACCTTCCCACCAATCCCAAACTAACTGATCCCATTCACGCCATCGATCAGCGCATCCAATCCATCAATTCCCTCTGACCATTCCAGATGGCTGACAACATAATCTGTTTCCTGACCATCATACTCCAGAATATCCACCTCTTCCAACGCCCCCACACCCTCCAGCAGATCTCCTTTGTCACCTGTTCCATCATTCATTTCAATTTCTACACCACATACTCCAACAACCAGGCCCAATTCATCTTCACCCACCTGGACACCCTCATTTAAGCCCCTCTTTTCCCTCTGCCCACTCTCCCCCTTACCCCCCTGGTGCGCCAACAGTATCATCTCCTATACATCAACAAATACCTCTTCATGTGTATCCTGTCCCAGCACTAGGTCAACTCCTTCATCCCTTACTGAAACCTTTCCACAACGTCATCATGTTGTCAACACCTCTCTTTACCTCCTTCACTGCACTGACAATCCCCATTTGATAGAGGGAGGTGGGGTCACTACTGGCCACCTGAAGCATATCTCTATGTCCCTGTCCTGCCACAACTGCAGCTCAATGACAACCAAACACCTCACCCTTAGCAGCATCTTCCTTCCCCACCCTTCCCCCATCATCACATGTGCCGCTATGTACGTCTGATCCACAGTTCCTCTTCCCTACGAATTTATCTCCCATGTTGGTCACACCTTCTCCAACAATTATTACCACATACCTCAATATTGTCAGCTGCGACCGTGCTACCTTTGGTGGTGGCATCAGTTTCTCGAAACCCTCCATGGTGATCTTGTTCCCATCTCACAGATCACCCATCCCAAAAGTAGCTCCATGACAGGTGTCATCATCACTTGCCCCAACCTCCTTGGTCGTATCGCCACGGATGTCCTTGACCCCTTTGGTACCAATCACCTCCCCGTAGTTCTCAACATCTCCTCAGCACATTGCCCAAATCCAGCCCCCTGCTAGCTGCCCTGCCATGACTACCAATGAGCTGACCGGGATGCATACCAGGAGTCCATTGCCTCACAGGTCAAAAACGACCCTCTTACCTACCACCATCCCGCTGACATCCCCCATGCCTCTCTGTTCCTTCAGTAGATCATCGCTAATGCTGTGGAGGTTGATGTTCCTAACAAACTTATCCACCCTCACCACCCTACTCTTCCTCCACGGGCTGTCTTTCTTTTCCATGAATCCCAGAGACTCTACTGCTCCTTCCTCTGCATCTGTGACCAAGATACCCTCCTATGACACTGGCAAGTACAGATCTGCAACCTCTTAACAACAAAGAAACGGCATGACTGGCTCCAGACAAGTACATGACTTAACTCTGCCATTCCTATCAACTACTCCTCTGCCTTCCACCACCTTACTGGTAGCCATCTTGCCTCACATTACACCCTTCTCCACGAAGACCACACTTTCCATGACAACCTCAGTAAGGCTAACCATTTTGCTTCCCACCTCTCCAAGTTTTTCTCCTTTCAAAAAATGGATCAAATGGCTCTGAGCACTGTGGGACTTAACGTCGATGGGCATCAGTCACCTAGAACTTAGAACTACTTAAACCTAACTAACCTAAGGACATCACACACATCCATGCCCGAGGCAGGATTCGAACCTGCGACAGTAGCGGTCGCGTGGCTCCAGACTGTAGAGTCTAGAACCACTCGGCCACTTTGGGCGGCATGCCATCCCTCTCCACAACGGTGTCACTCACCGCCACCTCAAGAAATCCCGCCCCTCCATCCTGGCTATCGTTGCTACCTTGACAATCTCACTCTCTACGTTGGCTTGTACCCTGACATGTGTAAAACTTCCCACATCCCACTGTTCCCTAAACTGGACAAACCACACTCTTACACCTCTTCCTATCACTTCGCTTCCCTCACCTCCATGTTCAATAAGGTCTTTGAGACCATCCTCTGCCAATGCATTCAGCACCACCGTAACCAGCTCCACCTCCTTCCCCATACCACGTGTGGCTTCTGATCCTCCTTCTTAGCCGATGACCAGCTCTTTAATCTTGTCAGTCTTCTTTCCCTCCAACGTAACTCCCATTGTTCCTCTTTCGAAGTCTCCTTCGACCTCCAGAAATTGGCTATGACCATGTCTGGCATCCCAGTCTTCTCCTTGAACTCCAGAGCTACACTCTTTGTAACAATTTTCTCTGTCTCGTTGCTTACTCCTGTAGTCCCTCTTATGTCAGTATCAACAATACCAACACCCATGCATTCTATCCCTCCATCAGCGTGCTCCGAGGCTCCAACCTTTTCCCTCTCCTCTATCTCCTTTATGCTGCAGATATACCCAAACCTACCCCACCTGCTCACATCTGCTACCAATTTGCTGATGACACCGTCTTCCTGGCCCTGTATCCTCCCCTTCAACAGTGCCAAAGTATACCTTTTTCCTGACCTTGTATCCTCCCCTTCAACAGTGCCAAAGTATACTTTCAAACCCACCTCAAACAGTTCACTGCCTAGTGCAGCCAGTGGATCTTCACATCGACCCTTCCAAGACCAAGGTCATACCACCCACACTTTCCAGCTGCACGATTTTACCATCCGTTTATGGTTGTCCTTTCCACAGCACTCCTACCATGATACACCTAGGCCTCACCCTCGACCATCACCTCACCTGGACTCCCCATCTTTTTATGATCCAACACAAAGCCCACAACAGACTCCACATTCTGAAACTCTCGTCTTGCCTGACATAGAGCCTACATCCTTCCACCATCCTTCACACCTACAAATCCTTGATCCACCCCATACTCTGTTATACCAGCATTTTGGATGTCCTCGCGAGTCTGCTAAAACAGAGTTGTTATATATGTTTGAAATTGAACCTTTGTTTTTTAACATACTTATAAAATAAAGGAAAATTGTAAAATTTCATTTCAAATTGTTGACACCATCCTAGGCTTACCTAAATGGTTACATTGCATGTCATTCATTGTTTTTCGACTAATGTAGTGATTACAGTTGGTCATACTCATGTAATATTCCACAATAAGAGTTGAAAACTGATAATAGCTACACAGCTGCACGATCTTACACTAAGTTAACAAAAAATACCCATTTATTGTGTAATATTTCTTTCATTTAAAGTTGTAACCACCAATTCTGGCTCACCTAAATGATACTGTTATGACATTTGACTATATTTTATGATAATTATGTACATTTATTTTGTGATGGTCGTGAACTTATTCCTTCACATTCACATGTTACTTATTACTTATATTTATTTTACGTTTATATTGTAGCACACCATTTAGTGCCTAAAATTGTCCTCTGTTTTGATTACTGACTAAAGACTGCCTCTGCAACGTATCTTACGATGTTACCTAACGATGCACTTTTCATGGTGTT
This sequence comes from Schistocerca piceifrons, assembly GCF_021461385.2. Classification (NCBI taxonomy): domain Eukaryota; kingdom Metazoa; phylum Arthropoda; class Insecta; order Orthoptera; family Acrididae; genus Schistocerca; species Schistocerca piceifrons. The sequence goes on along the minus strand of NC_060140.1, from coordinate 42,366,511 downwards.
AGTTTGAGTATCTCTTCTATAAGAGTAACAATTTTTTTGACTGTATTTAATCGCAGTGTACAGTAGTCAGTAAATTTACTGTCTGATTCGCATTCTTCAGTCAATGCTAGCACCACCTGCTGGCCATCGTTTACCTCTTGTAAGTTCAATCGCCACGCACCGTTTAGCACTGGTTCTATTCGATAGACGATGGGACAAAAAAATGTGCCTACATGACAGGAGATTTGTATTGTATTCAGTTCATGTGCTCACTTTTGTGAACTTGTACTAAAATGTGTTTTTATGTAAGTACGACACTATTTGGAATATCTGTGTAGTGGAATACATACTTAGATACGCACTTATGTATATTTTCTGTCATTAATTTCTTGTACAGTTCATTCCACAGCTTCAGTCTGACGATAAAATATTTAAACGCATGACGCTTAATAAAGAATTGTGCGATCAGGACTTCTCTACATTTCAAAGTTGTGCCAAATCTGAATGGTCGCCTCCCTCTACTGTGGAAGTATTTCTAAACAAAGTAATGGACAATGAACTGGGCAACACCTGTCCTTGTCTGTTTTTTTTTGTGTAGGGCCTAGGTCCTCTCTCTATCCACTCGGGTCCCGCCAGTAGAAACCAAATAACCAAGAAGAGATATCTTCTGCTTAGCTACATTAATTTTGGAATGCTTAACAGCAAGACCAGTGGCAAGAATTCGGCTCAAAACCTCCTCCAGGTGTTGCAAATCTTGTTGGAAGCTAATACTATAAACTACAATGTCATCTAAGATTTAAATTTTACATCTCTGGAAACATTATCCAAATGTCTAGAGAGAACAGCAGCCCAAGTTGATAAGCCAATTAGTACACGGATAAAATCGAATAAATTCCAATCCATACAAAACGCTGTACCTGTCTACAGTTTTGGCTAATGGGGTCTGGTGGTAAGCCTGATTAAGATCGAGAATAGAAGAAAAACGAGCTTATGAAAACCAGGTGAAACAGTGGTGCAAGTTGGATAGTGGCATAGATTCACAAACAAACTTCTTATTTAATAGTCTACCCAACCACCAGTCGATAACCGCATTCTTCAGCCATTGTAACTATAAAGATAAGAGAGGGATGAGGTGATGTGGGAGACCTAATAACCTCATCACAGAGCATCCGCTCCACCAGCTGACGCAATATTTTCATTGCGGGTTGTGTCAATCTATATGGGGGTTGACGCACTGAAAATCGTCAGCTAGGCATATCCTATATTGTATAATGTTGGTAACACCCGATTTGTCAGTTAAGGCATCCGGGGACTCGCCCAAATGGAGCAGCATCGCCTCAGCCTCACAATCACCAAAATGACCTGCCTTAAATTTACAATCCTGCACAGTAACGGCGTTGCTTCCTTTGACAGGAAAACACTGGTACAACTTGAAGTTTTAGTTGGGTTAAAATTTAAAGGAAAATTCCTTTCTGCATAATAGTGATAGAACCAATACGCTGAATTCAGTCGCCGCCCAAAAGATCCTTAACCCTCAGCTCACAATGTGTGGTCTCTCAGATGGCGTGAAAATTTTCGAACTCTCTCTGTAACTTCAGCTGTGATTGAATGCTTCTATACTGTCCAAAACCCTCCATAGATTGCCAACGTTACAATGTTTTACAGTCGGTTGCGTTATTGCCTTCTTTGTTTGTTGTTACACGTGTTACTGACAGGCGTTAGGGTCTCCTAGATCTCGCCTCGTGAACTAAGGGCCTGTTTTCTTCAGTACAGTGTATTACAAAATTTGGTCGCAGGAACGTGACACTTTTAATTTCCTCGAGTCTGATGAAATTGTTAGTCGGTGGATAGAGAAATGTGTCATTGATACAGGTCAAGAAATAGACGAAAAAGATGATTGTACAATAGCCAGTGATCACAATTCTGCTGTGGAACAAGAGCACTATTCAGAGGAAGAACCTCAGGAAAACAATGGCGGGGATTTGTTTCTCCAATAAAATACTTAGTGTGTCAGTTAAAGTCAAATGCAGTTCTGTAGAACCCAGTATTTAATATCCACCGTTGGGACTGCTAGAAGGAGGCGTAGGTTATCTTTGATCAGAAAGATTCTCAACATATAGAAATAAAATGGTATTTATTAAATACGAAGAAACACTCGACTTAAATGATGCTTCTTCTTGTGAAATGTCCAGCACAATTATACGTTTGAAATTATTGCAAGTCCTGTAAAATATTAAAGTTCTGTCTCTGTGCCTCTGAGTAATGCCCATGTAGATTCTAGAAGTGGCCTATGATGCCTTTGGAGATGACGGACGAACACTGCAGCTAGTAGACTCGCCGGTAACTCGAAGCTGCACACGACTCGGTGCACTGAAGAGAACTGCCTCCTATCCCTCCTATAGCTTTTTTCCCCCTCTTCCTGGCCTCCAGTCCCTCAGTAGGTCCCTATCAGCGGTTTTTATTCTACATGAGTGCACCATCGTTTCCAGTGTTTTTCTTTTTATTTTTCTTTTCTTTTCTTTTCTTTTCTTATTTGTCTCGCTCTGTGTGATTTTTACACTTTTAACTTGTACAGGGGGACACAAGAGGATAGGGGTATCGAGTCAGTGGACAATGTACAGGGTGTGGATGTGTACAAGGAAAAGAAGAAGGTGGGGTAAGGGGATTAGGTCATAGACGATGCGTGTGGGTGACGGAAGGCGTTGCGAAGTGCATGGTGTTCCAGGATTTGGAAGGCTTTATGGAATCCGGGGGGGGGGGGGGGGGGGAAGGGGGCGGAACTCCAAGCGACACTGGCATAACAAAGGATGGGGCGGATTGAGGATTTCTATGTGTGAAGGATGATGGAAGGGTGCAGCCCGCACGTCGGGCCAGACAGCTATCTACTGTGGGTTTTGTGTTGGGTCATAAGGACATAGGGAGTCCAGGTTAGGTGGCGGTCAAGAATGAGGCCAAGGTATTTTAGGGTAGGAGTGACGTGAATAGTACGATCATAAATAGTAAGGTAGAAACCATGGAGATGGAAGGAACGGGTGGTGCAGCCAATGATGATTGCCTGTGCCTTGGAGGGTTGATACGAAGGAACTACTGGTTGCACCAAGTAGTGAACTGGTCAAGGTGAGTTTCCAGTGTACACTGAGACCCTTACCTTTGAAGGTTAAGATAAAGGGCCAGAAGGTGGTGTCATCAGCAAATTGTAGGAGATGGACAGTTAGGGAAGGTTTGGGCATATTGGCAGTATACAGGAAATAGGGGAGAGGGGAAAGGATGGAGCCTTGGGGCACGCCAATGATGATTGCCTGTGCCTTGGAGGGGTTGATACGAAGGAACTACTGGTTGCACCAAGCAGTGAACTGGTCGAGGAGAGTTTCCAGTGTACACTGAGACCTTTACCTTTGAAGGTTAAGATAGAGGGCCAGAAGGTGGTGTCATCAGCAAATTGGAGGAGATGGACAGGTAGGGAAGGTTTGGGCATACTGGCAGTATACAGGAAATAGGGGAGAGGGGAAAGGATGGAGCCTGGGGACACATCAGCGTGCTAGAAAGTACAGGAGTGGGAATTGTGAATATTGACATAGGTGGGACGTAGGGAGAGGAAGGAAGCAACGAGACAGACAAAGTTTATAGGGAGAGCAGAGATATGGAGTCTGAAGATGAGCTTGGGATCACAGGCATGGTCGTAGGTATTCTGGAGGTCGAGGGAAATGAAGATAGTGGAGCAATGAGAGTTAAGTTTGAGGGAAAGAAGATTGGCAAGGTTAAGGAGTTGGTTGTTCGCTGAGAAGGGGTGCCAGAAGCCACACTGGGTAAGGGGAAGTAGGTGGTGCTAGTTTGGGTGGCGATGAATCTGGCAGGGCAGGATGGACCCAAAAACCTTATCGAACACAGCAGTGAGGCATATGGAACGATAGGAAGAGGTGTCAGAGGTGGGTTTGTTGGGTTTAGGGAACAACAGGAGATGGGAACTCATCCACAGGTCATGGTAAAAGCCAATGGAGAGGAGAACGTTGTACAGGGTAGCAAGGGCAGCCAAGAAAATGAGGGGATTCCTTGAGGTGGCAAGAGGTGACAGCATGGTGACCAGGGGTGGTGTTGCGTCTGGAGCAGAGGCCGAGTGTAACGCCATGTGCGGTGATGGGAGTGTTTATGTCTGAGAGGGTAACTGATCCAAGAGCTGGAAACTAGGAGTGAGCTGTGTGACAGAGATATCAGTGCATTCAAGGACGGTGGGGAAGAGGGAGTAATCAAAATGGGGATCATCAGGAATGGAGAAGACCTTAGATAGGTGGGAAGCAAAATGGTTAGCCTTACTGAGGTGCAGCGATTGTCGTGGAGAATAGGGTTATGTGGGGTGGAATGGCTACCAGTAAGGCAGTGGAAGAATGAGCGGCACTTGGAGGAGTTGAGAGGGAGGGTGGAGTTGAGGCGTGTACGTGTGTGGCGCCAGTCCCGGCGTTTCTTTGCTGTAAGAAGGTTCCAGATGTGTCACTGTAATTGCCACTGGCGGAGGAGTGTATCCCTGTCATAGGTGTGGAGGAAGGAGTGGTAAAGCCTGCAGGATTCAGAAAGAAGAAGGGCGGCCTGTGGAGGCCGAATTGGGCGGTGAGCTTGAATGAGTTTGATAGGAACTTGGGCCTCCACAGCGTCAGTGATGGCCTTCTGGGTGAAGGAAGAGGCATGGGTGATGTCAGTGGAGCGGTGAAAGGTAAGGGTGTAACTTTCGACCTGTGAGACAATGGAGTCGTGGCTGCCATAGCTCAGAGCTCCAGTGTTTAACGTGACACCGACCAATCTCTGTCCACACATGGCAGCTGCGGCCTGTGGCAGTCCTCGGTGTGGTACCAACCCATAAAACTGGTGCACTAAGAGTGTTCCGAGAGAGAATTATCGATTGTGGTGCGTTACTCTCTGGAGTCGTGTGTACCATCACCTCAACCATTTTGTAGACTTTGTTTTTGTACCTATCGAGAAGCATTATTCCCTCCAAATTTAAGCATTGGAATTTAGTCTTGCATGAAAATTTACTTGCTACAGACACGTATAAGGTTTCAGAAAATTCAGTTCTCTAACAGTCCATATATGTGTATTACTTTAAAAATCGCAAAGAAGTATGTGATTTTGTGTGATAAATAGTGAAATTCTACAGGCTTTATTTAGAGGAATAAAATAAACAAGGAGAAGTCAAACAGCACTTTAGTAATGCTTGACAGCAACCAAGTAAACGGGCCGAGAAAACCCTTGCACAGAAATACTCACCTTATAGCGACCATTCATAAGCAAACCCATTGGCAGTACGACATTCCTGCAAGACCGGTTGTAGGCTAAGAAACTAACAAATGCTGCGATTACAAATATCATACTCAAGCAATGAGAGGCTACTGCCTGAATCAATTATATCACACACGGGTTCCTGATATACTACAGTGTAAACACGGGGCAAAATTGAACTGACGGAAGGTCTAATCCCGCTGTAGCATCCAATGGGAGATTTGAATTTCAAAGCGCCCTCATGCTTCTGGCGTCAGCTGGCCACACACGCGTTACACGGTGCAGGACGCCGACTCACCGACTGTCTGGGATCACCGCAACGGGATGCCTGCTCGGTCTTAACCAACCCAGCATACCGACTACACTCTCCTCCCTGCCCACCGGTCGGTTTTTCTGACAACCGATCCCGGCCCTCTTTCCCTCTTCGTATCGACATAACGAAAAAAAAAAAGAAGGTTAACCATTAATCTGTGTAATTGCCCAAAAGTCATTGGTTTATTTCAGAGCTTTCAAGGGCAACCGATCTTCTGACTTAACACCATCCAAAATGTAGTAGCTCCAATCGCCTCCTCCTCCTCACTCACATCAAGCTCTAAATCCATTGTTGTTGTTGTTGTTGTTGTGGTCTTCAGTCCTGAGACTGGTTTGATGCAGCTCTCCATGCTACTCTATCCTGTGCAAGCTTTTTCATCTCCCAGTACCTACTGCAACCTGCATCCTTCTGAATCTGCTTAGTGTATTCATCTCTTGGTCTCCCTCTACGACTTTTACCCTCCACGCTGCCCTCCAATACTAAATTGGTAATCCCTTGATGCCTCAGAACATGTCCTACCAACCGATCCCTTCTTCTGGTTAAGTTGTGCCACAAACTTCTCTTCTCCCCAATCCTATTCAATACTTCCTCATTCGTTATGTGATCTACCCATCTAATCTTCAGCATTCTTCTGTAGCACCACATTTCGAAAGCTTCTATTCTCTTCTTGTCCAAACTATTTATCGTCCATGATTCACTTCCTCTAAATCCATAGTGGCGTTAAAAACCACTTTTACACTGACGAGCCAAAGCAACTGGCACATCTGCCTAATATCGTGTAGGGCCTCCTCGAGCACGCAGAAGTGCCGCAACGCGACATGACATGGACTCGACTAATGTCTGAAGCAATGCTGGGGGGAACTGACACCATGAATCTTAAAATTAAAGTTTACAACAGTCTAGATTGCAATCTTGTTAAAATATTTTTTTATTGGAGTGAGTGACCGGTTTCGACTGTATGAAAGAGTCACCTTCAGACTCTGTAAAGACATATTGCTAAAATAGTATAGACACTATAATAAGCATATATATATATATATATATATATATATAAGATAAATAGTAATAAATAATAGCCAGAGCGGTGGATGGACACTGCTCGATGAGGTCCGTCGTCCCTGGACGCTCGTGTAACTGCTGACTGTGTATAAATTACCACTCACCACAGAGGAACTACAGAAAGAGAGACTAATACTGAAGCAGATTGCTAGTGTAAATCATTTCAATCCCAATGACTTTGACTTCATGTTTAATAAGATACAGGATACACATAGTGCACCTGAATCCGGTCATCGAAAATACTCCAAAATTACATACATGGGGTACATATCCGATAAAATAAATGAATTATTTAAAAATACCGAGCCCACAATAGCATTCGTTGCCCATAATCAGCTTCAAAATAGACACAGACACAATGGTAATCAAGAAAACAACACTAAATATCAAAATTCAGGAGTATATAAAATACAATGTGATGACTGCGAAAAACAATATATCGGACAAACTGTCCGTAACTTTGCTATTCGCTTTAAAGAACATTTGGCTGGTACCAGTCGTACTAAATCCTTGTTTGGCCAACATTTGAATGATTTGCAACCATTCCGAAGGATTAATTCATACGAATTTAATAGTCCTTCACTCTGCCCCAAAAGGACCGTTACTTAATGCATTAGAGAAAATTGAAATCTATGCACATCGTAAAAGTGAACCACTAGCTCTACTCAATGAACAGCTAGACTTTAGGGAAGAACATTTTTATGATCTTTTTGAAGACCTGCTCTTTCGTTTTCGTATAATTACGTTCTTATATATTTTTATATTATGCTGACGCTTGTTTTATCATTTTACAACTACGTTTTTATCTATGTGTATCTCATTTTTATAATGGTTCTCATTTTAAAAACCACAACACAACAACATGTGAACTCTCACTTCACACTTTTCTTATTTTTTGTTTTGCTATCCATATTTTTCCATCGAAGGATGCTAGTCGTCGCTTATTTTTGATTTCCGCTTTATACTTTGCCATAGCGGTATCAGGCACCTGGTTCCACCAATCAACATACACTTTAATTAGCATCCTGTTGCCAATATTGGAACCTATACTATGTCCAAACTGACATAGACAATTTCTTGTGAACAGATTTTAGATGAAAACTTAATTTTGAGCTGATTATAAACCTATACTTTTATGCTTTTATGACGTATAATTTTGTCATAATGACGTATACTACGCAAAGGGACAAAGGCGTCAAATTCTGGGAATTATAACCTTGTTACAGCACCATAGATTGTCGCAGTGAGAATAAGACGCTATTTACATGGCAACCGCTGACATATCTATACAAACACTGTTTTCGTGGTCGAATTGTCAACCCATGAGATATCTTTCGCAGTACCCAATAATCTCTGGTAATCTGATGCCTGCCTCACCGGGCTAGGACGCCGTTTCCACGGCAACTATCGATGCACTTTAGTAACATCGTTCCGCTGTTATTACAGAAGTGTTGGTGTGGTTCTGCCATAGTACAATTATTTTCCATGGCGCTGACATCAGAAAAGAGCAAAAATCCACGTAAACGCTGGGGCAACGAGACTGTTGTAAATTTTAATTTTGACTACTTTTAAGATCGCTGACTATATTTTAAAAAATCTTACCATGAATCTTGCAGGACTGTCCATAAATGCGTAAGAGTAAGAGGGGATGGAGATCTCCTCTGAACAGCACGTTGCAAGTATCCAAGATATGCTCAATAATGTTCTTGTCTGCGGAGTCTGGGGGCCAGTAGAAGTGTTTAAACTCAGAAGACTGTTCCTGGAGCCACTCTGCAGCAGTTCTGGAGATGTGAAATGTCGCATGGTCCTGTTGGAATTAAAGAAGTCCGTCGGGATGCAAAATGGACACGAATCGATGCACGTGATCGGACAGAATGTTTACGTACGTTCCACCAATCAGAGAGGTATCTTGACCTATCAGGTGTCCCATATCACTCAAACTGCAGACGCCCCACACCATTACAGACCCTCCAATAGCCTGAACAGTCCCTTGCTGACGTGCAGGGTCCATGGATTCATGAGGTTGTGTCCATACCTGTACACGTCCATTTGCTCGATGAAATTTGTAACGAGACTAGTCTGATTAGGCAACATGTTTCCAGTCATCAACACCCAATGTTATTGTTGATGGGCCCAGGTGAGACGTCATCAAGGTAGACGAGTGGGCCTTCGGCTCCGAAAGCCCATATCGATGAGGTTTCGTTAAGTGGTTCGCACTTTGACACTTCTTGATGGCCTAGCACTGAGATCTGCAGCAACATGCGGAAGGGTTGCACTTCTGTCACGTTGAACGATTCTCTTCAGTCGTTGTTCGTCCCATTCTTGCAAGATCCTTTTTCCAGCCACAGCGATAACGGAGATTTGATATTTCATTGCATTCCTGATATTGACGGTACCCTCTTGAAATGGTCGTACGGGAAAATCCTCACTTTGTAGTTACCTCGGAGATGCTGCGTCCCATCGCTCATGCGTCAACTATAATACCACATTCAAACTCACTTAAATCTTGATAACCTGCCATCGTAGCAGCAGTAACAGATCTAACAACTGCGCCAGACACTTGTTGTCATATATATAGCGTTGCCGACCACAGCGCAGTATTGTGCCTGTTTACATATCTCAGTAATTGAGTACACATGCCTATACGAGTTTCTTTGCCGCTTCAGTGTATGACATTCCTTGAGAGTGTTGCCACCAATAGGTCACTATAATGCAGCACAGCATCTCGCAATGGTGGGCGGAACACATTATATGCAGTAGCCTGGGGCATAAAGACAAATCAGCAGGGGCTAAACACAGCCTCGACGAGGGGCGTAGGTTGGAATTTGAGAAATCAGATATGTTGTGTCGAGTTAGTGGATTTTGGGAGAGCATGATTAAAGAATTTAGTGAAACATGACTTCAGAACCATCTCGTCAATAGGCGAGCGCTATCAGCTAACTTCAGCATGGAACCCTGTGCTGGCACCATCACATCAAGAATGCATCCAGCAGTTGACGCTTGTCGAGTGTGGGCGTGACTGAACGCACAGAGGGTCGAATGGCGTGCCGCGCACCCCACCAAGCGCCAGACCTGGGGAGAGTCGGCCACCTCTCGGGTATATACAGCATATAAGTGCTGTAAGTGCAGATGTCCCTATTGCTGACTGAGAACGATGTACTGAACGTTATTAAGCGAGTATTCACGTCATTTGTAGACTCATAATTGTAGCTGGCACAAGTAGTATGGTTGTAGTTTGGTTAATCTCTCCTAGTAAGTGTGGCAAGAGCAAGCAATTAATGCTTATTTATCACTGGACAGCAGCAGGTCAGATGATGAAATGTGGACTCGAGGACGCAGAACGGTTAGTATATACCGAAATGTGTAGTCCACTCAGTGGTGTAGTTTAGACCGTGCAGAAAATGTCAAGTCGCACAGTTTGTGAGAAGACTGTAGGACAGAGAGAAAAAACTACCAACAAATTCATGTGTACTTATCGAGGTGCCACTGCACTTACACGCACTACAACCTGTGTATGGGACACCTACGCAATCTTGACGTGACTGTAACGTTTATGCACTAGCAACGCAAATTTAAAAAGTCAAGAGAGGAAAACTACAAGTAAGTGTTATTATTCTCAGCCAGATCTTTGATATCGGTAATGTTATTCTGTTATATAAAGAGCTTTGATAAATGCAGAAGAAAGTAGAAATTGTTTTGAACCTGCCAAAAAACAATAAAAGAATACCATTTTAAAATACGTGTGTATCAACGAGATATTAAATTACTCACTACAGCAGTGACGTTTAGCGTTGCAGAATTCTAAATTTAGAAATCTGTGGTTTATCAGAGGGGGAGAATTTCGTAGTGTACTAGCACATAGTGCGCGTTCTGAGTTCTATATCTGAATAATTGCGTGTCACAGGAACAATCCATAGTAAGTAAACTAATTTATTTCCATTACAAGTAATTTATCTTATTCCCCTTGATCGTCTTAGATTCTGACTACTTTCCCTTATTTTTTTTTTATAGAAGTAACGCCCCTCTACCACTTTCGCCCACCCCGAAAAAATCGCTATTAGTTACAGAATCAGTCTCCCGTGTATAAAACATCTTCAGCATTAGTTTAGAAATGAGTTAATATTTGACGTATTGTGCTAAACATTTAAAGTAAGAATATTTGTTTACTTCTTAATGGGTCTAATATGGCAGTACTGCTTAAGTATGACAATGATTACACAAAATACTGGTAATCAATTTTTTGTCGTCCCTGGAAGTCCTTGGATAGGCGGACTGAAGTTGTGGTCAGGTCACCTTCTGCTGTTTTGTGATAAAGATTGGGATCTTAATACACTCCTGGAAATTGAAATAAGAACACCGTGAATTCATTGTCCCAGGAAGGGGAAACTTTATTGACACATTCCTGGGGTCAGATACATCACATGATCACACTGACAGAACCACAGGCACATAGACACAGGCAACAGAGCACGCACAATGTCGGCACTAGTACAGTGTATATCCACCTTTCGCAGCAATGCAGGCTGCTATTCTCCCATGGAGACGATCGTAGAGATGCTGGATGTAGTCCTGTGGAACGGCTTGCCATGCCATTTCCACCTGGCGCCTCAGTTGGACCAGCGTTCGTTCTAGACGTGCAGATCGCGTGAGACGACGCTTCATCCAGTCCCAAACATGCTCAATGGGGGACAGATCCGGAGATCTTGCTGGCCAGGGTAGTTGACTTACACCTTCTAGAGCACGTTGGGTGGCACGGGATACATGCAGACGTGCATTGTCCTGTTGGAACAGCAAGTTCCCTTGCCGGTCTAGGAATGGTAGAACGATGGGTTCGATGACGGTTTGGATGTACCGTGCACTATTCAGTGTCCCCTCGACGATCACCAGTGGTGTACGGCCGGTGTAGGAGATCGCTCCCCACACCATGATGCCGGGTGTTGGCCCTGTGTGCCTCGGTCGTATGCAGTCCTGATTGTGGCGCTCACCTGCACGGCGCCAAACACGCATACGACCATCATTGGCACCAAGGCAGAAGCGACTCTCATCGCTGAAGACGACACGTCTCCATTCGTCCTTCCATTCACGCCTGTCGCGACACCACTGGAGGCGGGCTGCACGATGTTGGAGCGTGAGCGGAAGACGGCCTAACGGTGTGCGGGACCGTAGCCCAGGTTCATGGAGACGGTTGCGAATGGTCCTCGCCGATACCCCAGGAGCAACAGTGTCCCTAATTTGCTGGGAAGTGGCGGTGCGGTCCCCTACGGCACTGCGTAGGATCCTACGGTCTTGGCGTGCATCCGTGCGTCGCTGCGGTCAGGTCCCAGGTCGACGGGCACGTGCACCTTCCGCCGACCACTGGCGACAACATCGATGTACTGTGGAGACCTCACGCCCCACGTGTTGAGCAGCGGTACGTCCACCCGGCCTCCCGCATGCCCACTATACGCCCTCGCTCAAAGTCCGTCAACTGCACATACGGTTCACGTCCACGCTGTCGCGGCATGCTACCAGTGTTAAAGACTGCGATGGAGCTCCGTATGCCACGGCAAACTGGCTGACACTGACGGCGGCGGTGCACAAATGCTGCGCAGCTAGCGCCATTCGACGGCCAACACCGCGGTTCCTGGTGTGTCCGCTGTGCCGTGCGTGTGATCATTGCTTGTACAGCCCTCTCGCAGTGTCCGGAGCAAGTATGGTGGGTCTGACACACCGGTGTCAATGTGTTCTTTTTTCCATTTCCAGGAGTGTATATTACGAATCTTAATATATCATCAAAATATATTGCGTGTTATATGAGAATTTTCACATACAACATATGTGGTATCTTAAGGCTAAAATAAATGACTAAATATACTCAAAAAATAAATGATAATTAAAAAAACCGTAGCTCCAGCTGTGTGACCCAGTAACAGGTTCTCACAGAATACAGTCAAAGTGCTACCTCCTTGCCTGTTAGTTCCCTGCGCGAGTGCTTTTCTCTCGTTAGATGAGTATGAGCCTACATGGTGCTACATAACCGTTCTGTAATTAATGCCGATAGTACGAAGCACGATAGAATATAACATTGACACCACAGGACTTCAGAAAATACAAAATATTGAAGTAGACAAACAAATAAATTATGGAGCACAAAAGGCACGTGTGGCTTGTACGCTTCTGCATTGATTCGACAGTTCCTGCAGTGGCTATTAAAACGACAACCACTTTAAGATATATTACTTCCTTAAAATATTTCTTCCTTCCTACACTATGTCAATTTCACAGCACTTCATTTTTCATGCTTTAATCCATGTGTTTCTCTTTCATCTTCAAAGTATAATTGAGAGACAGCCCAAACCATGAGCGTCGTTTCTCACCTCCCAGTTGTTATTTCAGCGATCACAAAGGCCGAGGAAGGCACAATAGTAAACTCAACCGTAACTGCCAATGCCTACGAACTACATACTCCTGGGAAACATGTTAGTGCTTTCGTATATAATAATATTCGGTGACGAATAACTGCTACCCACGAAGTTTGTAATTTATGCGGAAGAAAGAAATGTACGCCGATAGCCACTAAAAATTACAGGATCATGATCACGAAGGCGACATGCAACAAACGGCAAATTGGCTCATGTGCACTACCTGCTCTTACACGCAGATGGGCAGCATTTCAGCACAAACAAACGACGTGGGTAGAAATAATGCCTCCTATAAATATAACTGAAGAACGAGCATGGAAGCCCTCATTCACAAACCGTGGTTCCACGTTCTTTGTTTGTGAAATGACTGAGATATGCCTCATGTAGGATGTAGAAATCATCTTATTGTTCCAGAATACTGCTGTATGCGTTAATCGTAATCGCTCGACTGTCATGAGACTATGGAACCGACAGGATCAGCAGGTTCATACCCGACGCCATGTGTGGTATCCTCGACAGTGGGAGGGTTCCACGGTTTCGGGCAGCGGATAAACTGGATGGCTGGGAAAAGCCAGGCGCACTTTGTCAGTGGAGAGAAACGTGACTTTCTAGTCACCATGGTGGAAACGGGACACTGCTACACTTACTAAATAGACTAGTATTCTATAAACCCTGATCTAAGAAAACTGTGACATAACTAAACACATTTACAGAATGGAAAGACTGATGGGTGTTTTTAAACGTGCCCTCAAGCAGACAAGTAGTTTATAATGTATGAATTATCTAAGTCTTGCAACACTAGGATATTTAAAAATTGATACTCATATATAATCAACGTTTAGGGCGAGATGGATAAACGATGTCTCAATGGCTAGAACTGCAAGGCCTCCTTCAGAAAGTATCAAAAGAATTCTTGCACATGCAAGATAATTTAACATGCGTTCTGTACTATAGAAAGGTAAATTTTACACAAAACAAGTAACAAAGTGAGGAAAGTAGTCGTAGAGTGATAAATTAGGATACTGTTTCTTTCTGAAAATGTATTAATTCCTATATATTTATAATTTTCACACAGTAAAAGAATGTAAGCTAATGATTACATAGGTAATACTGTAGTTTATGGGAAATGTAAAAAAACCAAGTACGTTATCTTAAAGGTGAAAAATATATCTAGTCTGGTATGTCTTATGTGTATGACTTATATATGATATGTGATAGATAAAATGCAAGGATAACTTTCTATGAGATCTTTTGGGACGACGTCTAAGCGCTCAAATAGTCGGTGGCTGCCTTGGTTTGGAACAGTCATTATGGAGTTCTGGAGCAGTGCAGACGTATGTATATATGAGCGGTGAGTAAGTCGCGATCTGAAGTCAATGTAATATTCCAAGTAAAATTTTGTCGACTTGTGAAATCATCGGCTCGTAGATTGCAGAAAACACAGCAATTTTTTGAGGAACAAGTCATGTGCATTTACACCACTGGCCATTAAAATTGTTACACCAAGAAGAAATGCAGTTGATAAATGGGTATTCATTGTACAAATATATTATACTAGAACTGACATGTTATTACATTTTCACGCAATTTGGGTGCATAGATCCTGCGAAATCAGTACCCACAACAACCACCTCTGGCCGTAATAACGGCCTTGATACGCCTGGGCATTGAGTCAAACAGAGCTTGGATGGCGTGTACAGGGACATCTACCCATGCAGCTTCAACACGATACCACAGTTCATCAAGAGTAGTGACTGGCGTATTGTGACGAGCCAGCTGCTCGGCCACCATTGACCATACGTTTTCAATTGGTGAGAGATCTGGAGAATATGCTGGCCAGGGCAGCAGTCGAACATTTTCTGTGTGCAGAAAGGTCCGTACAGGATCTGCAACATGCGGTCGTGCATTATCCAGCTGAAATGTAGGGTTTCGCAGGGATCGAATGAAGGGTAGAGTCACTGGTCGTAACACATCTGAAATGTAACGTCCACTGTCCAAAGTGCCGTCAAAGCGAACAAGAGGTGACGGAGACGTGTAACCAATGGCACCCCATACAATCACGCCAAGTGATATGCCAGTATGGCGATGACGAATACACGCCTCCAATGTGCGTTCACCGCGGTGTCGCCAAACATGGATGCGACCATCATGATGCTGTAAATGGAACCTGGATTCATCCGAAAAATGACTTTTGCCATTCGTGCACCCACGTTCGTCGTTGAGTACACCATCGCAGGTGCTCCTGTCTGTGATGCAGCGTCAAGGGTAACCGCAGCCATGGTCTCCGAGCTGATAGTCCATGCTTCTGCAAACGTCGTCGAAATGTTTGTGCAGATGGTTGTTGTCTTGCAAACGTCCCCATCTGTTGACTCAGGGATCGAGACGTGGCTGCACGATCCGTTACAGCCATGCGGATAAGATGCCTGTCATCTCGACTGCTAGTGATACGAGGCCGTTGGGATCCAGCACGGCGTTCCGTATCACCCTTCTGAATCCACCGATCCCATATTCTGCTGACAGTCATTGGATCCCGACCAAGGGGAGCAGCAATGTCGCGATACGATAAAGAGCAATCGCGATAGGCTACAATCCGACCTTTATCAAAGTCGGAAACTTGATGGTACCCATTTCTCCTCCTTACACGAGGCGTCACAATAACATTTCACCAGGCAACGCCGGTCAACTGCTGTTTGTGTAGGAGAAATCGGTTGGAAACTTTCCTCATGTCGCCTGCCGGAATGGCCGTGTGGTTCTAGGCGCTACAGTGTGGAGCCGAGCGGCCGCTACGGTCGCAGGTTCGAATCCTGCCTCGGGCATGGATGTATGTGATGTCCTTAGCTTGGTTCGGTTTAATTAGTTCTAAGTTCTAGGCGACTGATGACCTCAGAAGTTAAGTCGCATAGTGCTCAGAGCCATTTGAACCATTTTTTCCTCATGTCAGCACGTTGTAGGTGTCGCCACCGGCGCCAGCCTTGTGTGAATGCTATGAAAAGCTAATCATTTGCATATCACAGCATCGTCTTCCTGTCGGTTAAATTTCGCGTCTGTAGCACGTTATATTCGTGGTGTAGCTATTTTAATGGCCAATAATGTGGAATATTTTCGTGAGTTAGCGAGTGTTTTGAACTTGCAATAATTCATGCAAGTTAGACACTCTGAAATTAGCATATTTTTTATGAGTCTGTAAGCGTTTTGAAGTTGTATGAATACTTGCAAGTTCCGCAGGTGGAACACAGAATTTTTTTATGAATCAATATTCGCATATTGAACACAGTGAGCATAACCTGAACTTAAAATAATTTCATGAAGTTTAGCTACTGCAGAATTTTTTAATATCCAACACAAGTTGTAGGACTTACTGAAGGCTTCTGCAGTTTACTGGGAGTACATGCTAGTTAATGTGGAGCACAGTTTGGTCAATATTTTCAAGACGCATTAGTGCTACCACTTTGATAATTCAAACACAAAGGTTAATCAGTAAACTATACTTACGTTAAACCAAACTGAAAGAGTGTTGAGAATATTGTTTGAATGTTTGGCATCGTACATTTAAATCCCGCGTGCATTTATCGGCTATATAATCTATAAAATTGTTAGCATGAAGATGGAAAGTATGTTGCTGCAAACTAAGTCTAAACATTTAAAAACCAGCTGGTACGTATAATCTATTTACTGAAAGTTTGGTCAATATAAAACAATTGTTATTAAAAATCTTAGCAGCCGCAACTTAAGGATCATATTTACTTTACACGACAGTCTATCTTCTCTTTTTCGAATTTTTTTTTCTAGTCCACAAGTTTCGTGTTGACATAACTTTCTGCCACTGCTAGTTTCCTGATGCTGTTATGCCATGTACTGTGATGTCTATTTATGTGCTGATAGCTGTCAGAAGTGGCGGCTTTATGTCCACCTTTTTTAGCGGAAATTCATTACACAGCTCACTATCAAAATTGATTTTTTTTTTTTTTTGCTTGTGAACACCAGAATCTGGATTGGAGCAATTGACTGTTAAGTAAAAACACCATCATAGCTATAGTGTCTTATATTAACAGCGCTAGACGCCTAAACAGTCAAATGCTTGACATCGCTGTTGGAATACCAGTACAAGTTTAACTGACTTTTATTGTACAGAGCAGGGAATCATGTCTGATTTTATCCTCAGAATGTATACGAATAAGGACGGAATTAATGTGAAGCGTTCTTTACTTGATGATAAAAGATTACTTTCAGATCAAAAAAGTAGCTATTGTCGATGGACCTCTATATCAAGGCACTGGATTTGTCAGTTTCCCAGTTGCCTGTGTTTGCAGCAGAATTCATGGACTCTTACCTCATTGCCATCTAACACTGTTAAAAACCTTTTTCTATCCAAAAAATTCGTTAGGTGTAGAAATTGTTAGTATTCGAAATCGATAAATCTACCGACCTGGGAAGGTTTCCATCAATTTGCACTTTGACTTTTTATGTTGCTTTAACGTCTAATGCGGCACGTACATTACTCGGAATCAAGCATAGTTCTGTACTGCTTTCAGATCTTGTGCACCGACATTTTCTCTTCTAGTTATTTCAGTCATTTATGTAGAGAATGAAGTTGGTGATACTGGGGACTGCTCGTTGCTATAAGTATGAATCATAATCAGGACAGCATTGGGAATAAATGTAGAAGAAAAAAGATTTTCTGTACTTGTGGGAGAAAGAACTAATTTTTGGCATATAAGAACTAGGAGGTACGTAATATTTAAGTTCGGCAGGAAGAGAATCATTCCGAGCTTTCACTTGTGGTGTGACGAGTGTGCTACATTAAAGTCTGAAAGATGGATAGGTCTGTGGGATTATTTTATGCATTCGGAGTTGGGTTGGGTTATTTGGGGAAGGAGACCAGACAGCGAGGTCATCGGTCTCATCGGATTAGGGAAGGACGGGGAAGGAAGTCGGCCGTGCCCTTTGAAAGGAACCATCCCGGCATTTGCCTGGAGCGATTGAGGGAAATCACGGAAAACCTAAATCAGGATGGCCGGACGCGGGATTGAACCGTCGTCCTCCCGAATGCGAGTCCAGTGTCTAACCACTGCGCCACCTCGCTCGGTATATGCATTCGGAAATGGTGATTATTAAAACTGAACTGGGAAAAGAAGGTTTTGTACTGGGCTACGAAAAGTATGTGGCTGTGGATACTGGTGTTGACTGACGTATACTGAACAACAGAGAAATTCTTTATTTACACATTTTTGGTATAGTAACAAGCGCAATTGTGCATCATTAGCACTACTGGCATTACAGAAGACAAAACACCTTTTTATGTCGTGTGGCTAGTGTTTCTTATTAGTTAACATGACAACTATTTTTTTATTAATATACATATATTGATTTCTTAGGACTTTTCAGAGACGTTAGCCAGTAACATATCTAATATTAATTGACTGTAGGCATGTGGCAATCAGCAATTCGATATGGTTATTGTGCAATTTGGAATCACAGTGTGCTTTACATCCAAAGATAATGATTAACGTAACTATGTCAAGGAGTATATAATTTCACTTCTAAATAATTTTATCTATGTTACCACGTTATGTAAGGAAAGGAATGTATTTCAGTGTGAAACATTTATGACAACATTGGTGAAATTTTCAATGATTTTTTTTTTGGTTCGACTTGTTCATCAAAAATAATGTATGGATGTTTCATTATACAAATGAAACTTTCCATTTCTTGTAAAATATTTAGCACACATCCTTTTCCATTGGTGGGTGGAACTGACAAGCATTGTGTAATGTCACTAAACTTCTTGTTTTAACTGTGAGCCAGTGAAAAGAATTTCATGCCAATGAGATTCAGATGTGGTGCAAATATTGTTTTGAAAATTCCTTCTGTCTATTCTAAAGTAAACTTTCTTTTAGCTCCTATATGTCAACTTACAAACACCTGGTCGAGTAAATTTATGGTACTGAGCTAGAGGATGATATATTTGTGATCATATTATGTTGTGTATAATGTTTTTTCTCCGACTGGATTTTGTTGAGGTGTAAGTTTAATTTGATATGCTATTTTTCCTCAATATAGGAAATATAGGAAATATTTTCACTACTTGACAATTAATAGGAGCTGTAAACGCCAAATTAGTAGACCTAACAAATGGGGTACGGCAGTAATCATGTCAAAAAAAGACTTGTGATATTCGCTATTTTTGACCTCATTAAAACAGCAAATACGAGTAGTTAATACTTTCAGCGAGAAGGCAAATACTTGTTTATAAATAATGATTAATGTATAATGAGGCGTCGCATGGCGACGGTGGAATTTTCTAAATACTGTAATTCGTCGTCTTTGGGCGGTGATATAAACAGAAAAATACGGATAGATATGCGATCCTTCACTATTTTGTTCGCTGGAGAACAAATGAAACCTTGAACGCTAAAAAGACTTGTACTGTTTTTCTCAAGTAAGACGGACGCAGATTTGTGGCAGTCTGATCTAATTTTTACTAAATGTATAAAAAACGTGTATGTCTGAGTTGAGTGAAGTGTAAAGAACTGTTATAACTTACCGTGACGACGCACGAGCGACTCAAAGAAGACAATGGCCATATAAAAGAGCGCTCAATGGACATGATACGGACATAAAAATCTACCGTCATTGTAGTACTAAGCTTAAGGTACGATATATGTTTTAGTTTATAATAAATATTTGTTCTGGGAATACTGAATCATTTAGCAGTGCTCATTCCTATCATCTCCTCAGTATTATTTTCATTTTAATTATGCATTTTGCTAAGATTACAGACACCAAGATCAGCAGTCCAATGTGCGTGTTACATTGATAAAAAGAAAACTGTTTTATCGTCTTCTTGCATCAGCTTTAATATTGAATTTCCCTTTTGTGTGATGTTACAGTTGTTTTTGCGCCCTTAAGAACTTTCTGGTCCCTTAGGAAATTGTTTTGTCATAACAATAACTTCACAACCGGGTATGATCGTATCTACGATCATGAAGTAATCAGAAAGACGATAACGCAATTTCTTAACCAATAGCACGCTAGTTGAGACTGCCTCAAGCCACGCGAAACTGCAAGTAGAAACTATTCACATCTCATAATGCAATATTTTATGACAATGGTCAATCCATGATTCTTACGCCAATTACGATTGATAAAACAGTAAGCGAAATCTCAATTTCCAACTTTCCATTGAATAACAACATCACTTTTATTTTGTAACATCACACTTGGCGCCCGAACAGGGACTTGACCAAAAATTAGTTCAAATGCTTGGAAAATTTTCTATGTGCTTGTGTTAATAAATGTTCTGTCGTTTCATGTACACATCATCTCTCTGTGAGAATGACGTAAAATATGCTGGTCAGTAACGCAGTTTAATTACCGAGAGAAAAGAAAAGAGACGTGAGTTTGCTGAGACAACATAGCGGAAATCAAGCCAGCAAAAAGTAAGTCAGAATTTTGTATACGCAGTGTAGTGCTTCAGTAGCAACGTTGCTTTTCCAAGTCCATCCACATCCTTTCTATCTCCTTCCCGCTATAGAAAATCTGCTTTATTTTATCTTTCAAAGTAAAATTCTTTGTAGTCTGATAACAGAAATTATTTTTCTCCATTGTTAGTATAGCTGTATTACACTTTCAACATGGTGGATAGTGTGTGCAATTTGCAGTGAAGAGCATCTTCATTCATTTGTCAGAAACGTTTAGGTTCCATCTTGTCTTCTGGCCAGATAGAATTTCATTTGTTGCTCACGCGAGAGTGGTGCTCTTAGCGGACTCACCACGTCACTGACAAACGACGAAAGCCTTGCGCAGCACGTTGTTTACTTACGAAAATGGCTGATAGTATACAGAGACAGGTGACAACAGGAGAGGGGAGTGAAGACGTTAATAGTATTCCATACCCTTTACGATCGCGAACGGTAGGTTCCCGTGTGGAAACTGAACTAACCATGTCTGTAACAGGGGAAAGTGACCCTAAAGTCCAAATTCTTCCCGCTGCAGCTACAAACGACCTCGGTTCGTTAATGGAAATGCTGAAACAACAGTTTGACGCAGTAAATGAGACTATAAAAACACAAAATCAGACTGTTAACGCCCGATTAGATGCAGTAAAAACCCAAAATGAGACTATAAAAACACAAAATGAGACTGTTAACGCCTGATTAGATGCTGTAAGTGAATGAGTAAAAACACAAAATGAGACTGTTAACGCCCGATTCGATGCTGTAAGCGAATCAGTAAAAACACAAATTGAGGCTGTTAACGTCCGATTAGATGCTGTAAGCGAATCATTAAAAACACAGCTAGGCACAATCAAAACAGATCTGTATAAAGAAATTACGGCTGAATTAAATACCCATTTGGGTGAGGTGCAAACTAAGATCAGTGATCAAATTCAGAAAATGCAGAAACAGGTGAAAAGTGAAATAGCTGAAGTATCTCGAACATTAAACACAAAAATTTAGGCAGCTACCAAAGAAATAAACTCAGTTAGAAATGCAGTATCTGACATTGAAGGTGTAGTGGAGGATCTGTCGAGGCAGATAGACTCAATCAATATTGAAGAACAGGTTAAGAGCACCGTGAAAGCACACGCGGAGGCATTGTCGGAACACTACGGTGAATGGATAAAGGGTAAAGATATTTTTATCGAAAAGAAAGTCAGGGAGGAGCTTAGGGAGACTGTCAAGGATGTAACTTATGAAATCTTAGCTGCTCCTGGTAAGTCGGGAGACACAGTGGTTTCTGAATTGGGGCAGATTCGGAGGACACTTACACGGGATCTTCCCGAGTGGAAGCAGCAAGTAGTGGACGAAGTCAGAATGCTGAGAAA
This sequence comes from Schistocerca piceifrons, assembly GCF_021461385.2. Lineage (NCBI taxonomy): Eukaryota > Metazoa > Arthropoda > Insecta > Orthoptera > Acrididae > Schistocerca > Schistocerca piceifrons. The sequence goes on along the minus strand of NC_060140.1, from coordinate 42,344,664 downwards.
CTGGGTAGAAAATCCACACTGGCATACGCAAACTATGGGGAACAACTCTTTAGACGGTGACGAATGTCAGTCAACTCCTTATCGTTCACCGCCTGATTACATGCAAAACAACAGTCCTGTTGAGTCCCGAGTAGGGAAAATAAATGATCCGCCCACAATCGTGAGTTTAATGCAAGAGGAAAGTGTGATTAAGCATCGCACTTTTCCTGTTTTTCATCCGCAGAAGCGAGAAATACACCCAATCGTGTTCCTAAATAATTTTTCCGGCATCTTTCCCAGGAGCTGGACAGACAGACAGCGTATTCAGTTCGTCACTGGCTTTATTTCTGGTGATGCAAAATTATGGAGAACGGAAATGGTAGACACGTGTAGGAATTATGAAGAGTTTGAGAAAATGTTCTTGGCAAAATTTTGGAGTAATGGGGTACAGCAAAGATTAAGGAAGGAGGTGTATGGTGCGGATATGTTCAATGAGAAGCATGGAAGTCTCCGGCGATACTTCGAGAAGTATCTAGCAAAAATTAAATTCTGGGATTCTCCGATTTCTTCCAAGGACGTAATTATGATTCTCAAAAGCAAACTCCCTGTGTCTATTAGAGAGAAACTAGTAAATGTGTCCGAAGAAGACACGGATGCATTCCTTTCTCTGCTGGATTCCTTAGATTTAATTTGCGAGGATGTGCGCTCCAAGGTTGGCAGCGGCAAATTCTTCCCTGGCAGCCAGCAGAATGCATCGCACGCGGACAACAATGCGCCGAAGGAGAGAGCGAGCTACTGCGACCGCTGTTGCCAACCTGCCAGCCGTTATGAAAACGCAAATGGCAATAACTTTAAATGGAAGCAGAAAACCAATTACAGTAATCAGCAGAGATACCACCCAATTTACAACCACCAGGTACAACATCAGTACGGAAACCCACCCTTTAATTCTGCGCCTGAGCAGTATGGAAATTCTCCACAAACGATTGGTAATTTTTCAAATGGGCCAGTGTACAATCAAAGTTATAGGTCGAAAAATAGCAAGTGGCATGGGCAAGGCGGAGGCCACCCAGCACATCAGAACAACTTTTTACAGAATAGAGGACCGCGGAACAATTTTCAAACGGTACCAAATGTGAACTTTCCTTCACAAGGAAATGGTTCTGCCGGCAACCAAAAGATCGGGCGACAGCAGTCGTCTCAAGTATTTTATTCACAAGTGAATGCACCCAGTGGATTTTACCCCTTTACACCGGCATTTGTACCACATAACCAGCACCAATATGAAACGGAACAAACACTTAAGGCCATGAATGACAAACAGGTTAAACATCCTGCGGAAAATTAGAGGCAGCGCCTTTCAGCCTCATAGAGGTCGCTGCCGGTTCCAGTGGGGGTACTAACGAATACTCTGATTCTGAGTATGTTAATGCGATACGATACGACCATGAGACCGACTTACGAGATGACCTTGCATCTGACCTAGAAGCTCAAGACATTAATGGCATTTATGATGAACAGGTCCAGGCTTCGATTAAGATTTCTATTGCCAACATTCCTGTCACAGCCATTGTTGATACAGGAGCAAACATCAATGTGATGTCATCATGTCTCTTCAGACAGGTGTCTTCTGTTTCAAAAGTTTTATCATTGCCCATTCAGGGTTGCTCCATATCGGGAGCGATTGGTCCATTGAAACAGAGAGTTAGTTTACAGACGCAGCTTCAACTGCAGATAGAATCTGTTTTGGTTTATTGCCACTTTCTAATAGTAAAGAACTTGTCAGTTCCATGTCTCTTGAGGATGGAGTTTCTGCGACAAACAAAAGCAGTGATAGATATTGAATCTGGAATGTGTACCTTTATCGTAAATCAACAACAAGTTGTTGTTAACTTGTTAAGGAGTAAAGTGAAGGCAGTGTTGACATAGCATCAGGTTTGGAGACGACAGAGGACCGGCAAACCGGGCTTTGATCAGACAAATGACCTGAGTAAATGGGATGACATAAATGACAATGAGTATGAAGACTTACTTCCTGACACAGACGAGATCGATGCTAAAGCCAAGGAATCGACTGAACTCAGGGGGGGAGCAGAAATATGAGCTTTTCCATTTATTAGTAAGTTACAAGAAAATCTTTACAAAGAAACCAGGAGTAATAAAAGGGTTCGAGTATAAAATGGAAGTGCTTCCCCACTCAACGTTCTGCAAAGCAAGCTATTCAGTACCCTACGCCCGACGAGAAGCTGTAAAGCATGAGATTAGGAAAATGCTGTGTTGGGATGTTATCGAGTTAACGAATTCGCCGTACTCAAGTCCCTTGTTGTCCGTACTTAAACAGGACGGTAGTGTCAGACTAGTACTGGACGCCAGATCAATAAACAAAATAATTGTACCGATAAGGACTCGACCTGAAGCACTTGAGGAGCACTTGCCAAAATTTCATGGCATTAGATTTTTGAGTACACTTGATTTAAGAAGTAGCTATTGGCAGGTGAAATTGGCCAAGGAATCCAGAAAATATACTGCTTTTATATTTGCTGGCCGCTCATATCAGTTTAAAGTCATGCCTTTTGGTTTAAATGTAACCTCGGGAATATTTATTTCTGCTCTCGATTTTGTGTTAGGACCTGAACTTCTGGATGAGGTAACTGTTTATGTAGATGACGTGTTGATAGCCACTAAGAACTGGGAAGATCATTTAGCTATTCTAAAAAAGGTGTTTCAGAGATTTCAAGAACATGGTGTTGCAGCGAATCTGAAAAAGTCAAAATTTGGAAAACGTGAGGTAAAGTTCTTAGGTCATGTGATTACACCTGAAGGGATTAAACCCGACCCGGAAAAGTTGTCTGCGATTAAGAATTTCCCTACGCCGGTAACTAAGAGGCAACTAAGAGGATTTCTCGGTCTTTCGTCTTTCTTTCGACGATTTCTGTCTGGTCAAGTAATGAACAATCCCGCTTTGCACAATCTTCTGAAGAAAAGTACGCATTGGATTTGGAGACCAGAGTGTCAGAAAGCTTTTCAGGCAATTAAAGATGGTCTTTTAAACAATAACATTCTCTGTCATCCACAAATGGACATAGAATTTAGTATCACCTCAGACGCTTCTTTTGTTGGAATTGGATCTTGTTTGTTTCAGATTGAATTAGTAGACGAAACAGAGGAGATCAGAGTGATTAGTTTTGCGAGTAGGGTCTTAACAGAATGTGAAAAGTCCTATTCAGTTACTGAGCAGGAGGCACTTGCAGTTATTTGGGCCTTCAAGAGGTTTAATTATTACGTTTTGGCAGAAAGATAAAAGTGTTTACGGACCATCAAGCACTTTCCTATCTTTTGACCTGTAAATTACAACATCCGCGCCTGACCAGGTGGTGTTTATTTTTGCAAGAATACGACTTTGATATTGTGTATATAAAGGGCAAGGATAACATTATTGCAGACGCACTTTCTCGTTCACCAGAAGGTCTGCCTGAGACAAGTGAGTTGGTAGAACAGATGTCGAATTACAAAGTTCTTATTATGCAGGATCTCATTCATAGAAAATATTTCTTGGAACTGTGCAAGCAAATCCAGACACTACAGAGCACAGATCCTAAGTGGGGAAAAGAAATCAGACTTCTTCAAGAAAATCCAAACCATAAGTTGTCCAAATTCTTCAAGATCCATAATCAGGTATTATTTCATCGTACCTCTGTGTCATCAGACAACTGGCTTGTTTGTATACCTAGCAGTTTTGTCGAACATCTTTTGTGGTATACCCATATTTCTTGGGGCCACTATGGTCCAGAGAAGTGCAAAAAGAAGATTGCTACTTACTGTTATGTGCCCAGCCTACATCGTCGGATACACAAGTTGCTAAAATTCTGTGTCCTCTTCCAAAAGGCGAAAGCTCTGAATATTCCTACTTTAATTCCATTGAATCCGATCATCGCAGAAAGACCTAATCAGCTCATTAGCATTGACCTGGCTGGCCCTCTACCGATGGGTAGGGGAGGTGACAAATACCTCGTTGCTGTTCTCGACAACTTCACAAAATACGTTCGAATGTATGTTATGAAGACATCTTGTGCTCCGCCTATTATACGCTGTCTTGAAAATGACTATTTCCC